>NW_006256612.1:1717099-2356026 GCF_000478725.1 Eutrema salsugineum
CTTAAAGATGAGAATTTGAGAAAGTAGAAGAATATGAAGATGAGGTAAAAGCCGAAAAACACCAGAAGAATAGGAAGTTGGTGATAACGAAGAAGACGATGACAATGAAAAAGGAAAAGAAAAAAAAAAGAAGAAATAGAATAATAAAACATTGAAGAAGAAGAAGAAAGGGAATAAAACCTAGAAGAGAAGAAAATCAAAAGATGTATGAGAGGAAAAAGGGAAATATGTGGAGAAGAAGAAGAAGAATACGTGAAAAAGAAAAACCAGCAGAATAAAAAGTAAAAAAAAGACATAGAAAATAAAGAAGAACAAAAAAACAAAAAAACAAAAAAAGAAAGAAAGAAGAAAATGATAGAGAAAAAAAAAATTAAAAGATAAAAAGAGGAAAAGATGAATAATTTATATTAATCTTATTTTAATTTGTGTTTATTGATTTTAAAGTTTTTAATGTTAGACAATGATTACTTTCATAGGTTAGCTTTATTTTAATTTTGTATGTATCAAATTATTGATCTAATTATTTTTGATTTATGACAAAAAAATTTATTTTAGGTTTCAATAAAACTTTTCGGCCCGCGCAAGTCGCAGGCTAAACACCTAGTTGTCATAAAAAGCATCAACTTTCAAATTATTGCCAATCAAAGCATGAACTTCATAGTTGCCATTATAAATCATCAACTTTACTTGACTTTTCTTTTAAATCTTGAACTTGTGTTGACCAAGCCATTTGAGGCATGTCGTTAAGTGCACTAACAGTCACAGTAAACGGAGTCTTTCTGACCCCCCGATAGGACCACACCATTTTACACAAACACACACGCTATCATGTTTCTAGAACACTAACAACGTAAAATTTTTGGATTACTTTCTCCGAACTTGAAACATTGTCGTGTAGTGAAGGCTTGTACGTATAGGTTAATATCATGAGGTCTGTAATGGGTGACATAAATAGACACAACCTCATAATATCCTAAACCGCCGCTAGTAAACAACATTGTTAGAGTTTATCTACAACGAAGATTTACGAAGGTATAACTACTCCTCGATGAATATGACTACTCCTCGATGAATATAGTGACTACTTTGAGTTAGTAGTTAGTTATTTAGTGTTTGTTTTCTTTCTGGTGAATGTAGATGTCGGGGAGACAAATGATTTTGCTTATGAGGGAGAAATGGTTCGAAGGCGGGAATGGAGTGTGGACTTTTCTGACGAAGCGCACAGGGAATAGCCAAGCAGTTTTTCTCAGCGCAAGGATGAAGTTCAAGGAAGTGGTGAAGCTGACAAAAGAGTAAATGGGGATAAACAAAGACGCTGCGGTAGCTCTGACTTACCAGTGGCCCTCCTACATGCTTATGGACGACGGTAGGGACACACTACCAGTGTCCATCTGAACGGATGACAATATCGCGCTTTTTGTTGAAATGAGGTCCGAAATTGACCAGCTAAATCTCTGCATCAGGGATTCTGCCACAAAGGAGACGGCTATGGTTGTCTACGAAAAAACAGCGGAGAACCAAGCGGACAACGAGGATAAGATCTTATAACTAGCTGACTATCACGTAGATGACTGTTACACTAAACAAAGATAACTAAAGTAGATTGTTTACTATCTATAAGTAGACGTTTACAATGTGGGGTATAAACATTGAACCAATATGAGTTATGTATAGATAGTAAACAGTTATCTTTAGACAACTATACGTAGACATTTACCATGTGGGGTATACAGATTGAACCACAATGTGTTATGTATTACTAGTAAATAGTTATCTTTAGTCAATTATCTTTAGTAGCTGACATTTTAAGTCGTGTTGCTTACAGGAGAGTCTGCTGAAAAAGATGAAAGCTCTGACAATCTGGACGACTTGGCTGTAATTCGTCTGGATGGTGAGGAGAACTTTTTGGATGGTGATGATGACTCGGTTGAGGGGAGGAATGAGGAGTTAAATGAGTCTGCCAAGGATGATGATGAGTCGGTGAAGGAACAAGATGAGGTGGCAAAACGACGTGCGAAAGGAAAGGACAAAGTCCCTAAGGATAAACATGAATTTTCCGTCCACTGCTACAAAGTAGGTAGTAAAAAAAAAAATATAGAGTAACTGCATAATTCCACAAATAAGTTCAAGGTTTGAATTAACACACCATAAAAACGAAAACAAATAAACATAAAATAAGTTCCAACACGATAACAACATCCCAACAAATCTAAAAAAACAAACAAAGCTGACAATGATAGCTTACATAGTTTCGTCGGTTTGACATGGTCAGGAATCAAGAAGACGGTTCGATCAAGCATAGGAGATCGTATGCAAATTTTAGAGCGGCATCGCAAACAACATCATCACCGATAGCCAAATCAAGAGACATATTGGAAGAGTGTAATTGTAGGGACATGAACGTCATCAAACCAAGTTGCCCTGCAATAATAGTTGGCACTTGTAAGTGATACTGATATAGATAACTACTTGTAATCAATTACAACATATAATTGACTACTTGTAAATGATGATTTCAAAAATGATAACATACCTAGGTTCAATGTTTGGAACATTGGTTTTACGATCTTGATTGTGAATGTGGTAAGGGTGTCGGTTTTCATCTTGATATTGTAGGCGATTTTCCTAATGAAATGAGATATGCACTGAGCGAGAGGGGCGACACTGGTCTTAAGCTTCATCTCCTTAAAATTCTCGTAAGGATTAAGGACTAATATCTCATGACTCTCAAAATTGATTCATAAACATATTTACTGCCCACTTCGTAGAGACCAATCTGAGTGTACCATGAGCGTCTGGCTTTGACATATTCAAGAGCACCACTCGGTAGTGTGACTGGTTTCTTTTTAGGCGGGTTAATGAACTAGAGATGGAGCTGTTCAATATGGTGAATGAAGGCATACTAAACGAAGTCAACTTTCGAATGGACATCGTTCAATTCGAAAGCTGATGTCGGAATAATCTAATGACGCTGTCAATAAACTAGCAAGAGAGAGATTTTTGGTCAGTATTCAGCTATTTGTGAACGAGTATTAGTAGTTAACTAAAAAACTACTAGTAAATGATTACCACGGCAGAGATAAGGAATTTCAAAGAGATCTCTTTCAGTATGTTCACCGAGAGGAATATCCCATCCTAGCAATCCAATTTCCCACATAAATGACAACAATAATAATATGTACATGCATTACGTTCTTTCAAAATTAATCTAGATTGTTTTACTTACCGACTATCTTCCATCCTTGCTTGAAGGAAAGTGACTTGCTCAGGAGTGGTGGCAGAAAGAAATGACTCAAGTCCACCGAATTGTCATTTTTTTAGATCGTTTTGGGCGTGGAACCACGAAGTCTGTTATTGTGGTTGAAGGTTGGGCTACTCGTTTATTTTTACGGACTGGTTGGGGCTCCTCAGCTGGAATCTTATTGGTCGGTACCATGTTTTTTTCTTCTTGTGTAAGACCAAGAGACCAAACAGGAGGATCAACAAGGTTTCGATCTGTGTGTCGGGCTTTACCATATCTGTAACCTACCACAAAGAAGAAATAGTCGAGTATTAAAAATTAACTAGTAATAACTAATAGGCGAATAAAGTACATGAACAAAACATCTATAAAAATTCTCAAACATAGTAATTGTGTACTAATAGTTAGTTATTGAAGATTTACATAAAATTCATTTTCTAATTCGAAAAATGGACAAGAACAAGAGATCTCAAATGTACGAATGATAAGAACGATTAAAAAGAAAAATCTTACCAAACTAAGAGAAACCAGATGACGCCGACTGGGACGTCGAATAGCGATGTGGCGGAAGGCTGGGATTACAGCCGACGAAACCCAAGTTCACCGGATAAAGTAACTTCGACGGCAGGCGGGCGTTGTGGTAGGTTAAAATGGAGGGGAACAGCGAAAACTTCTGAGAAACGAAGACAAAAAAAGTGACAATTGCTGAATAATTTCAGAGGTGAGAGAGAAAAAAGGAAAATGGCAGACGTGACATGATGAAGGGTATTAAGAGAGGTTTTATTGAAGGAATACATTTTTTTGTTTTAAAAAAAACGGTTACCAAAGCAGTTGTCACAAACATTCAAATTCTATAATAAGACATGTATTTAGAAGTGGATAACGCAAGGAACAATTGTAACTTGGTCCATAAATCAAGGAAAACAAATCCAGTATTCAACTACAATATTAAGTTAATAACATGCAAAAAACACAACTATCACGATGCGATAATTATCTACTGATAGTCGATTACACCAATTTTAAAAAACTGCATACATATCCGACTATGGATAGAAGACACTCCTCGCTAGCTAGTACTGAGCAAACAGGTAGCAATGCTCGCAGAGCATCTGATGCTTGAAACAGCAGATGGGAAAATCGGCATATATATTGGGTAAGATCACGTCCACGGTGAACTCTTTGCAACATGCTATCAAATCCCTTACTTGATCACCAATCCCTTCCATGTACTCCATTCGTGACTTCCAACCAACTCTACGGTCTAGGATTACCAGCCCTCTTGTATAGTGACCAAATGCGGTGCCACAAATTGCAAGCATTAATGTTGCTGTATCGACTCCAGCTTTAGACGCGTGGCTAAAAAACTTAGGGGAACCTTCGACATCATTATCAACAGTTATTGTCGTTATGCCGCGAAGGTACAATGATGTCGGATTACCGGAAGTGATCGCCGACTCAAGAAAGATAGGGTACCGCTTCATCAAGCTGGGTTTTTGGACGAATGCATTAAGGTTTACAACCCTAATGACAGATGGTTCCTTGAAAGTTTCGTTGAGGAACTTACATGAACTAGCAAACGAGCAAGCGTTTATTGCAGACTCCCTAGCAACTCTTTAAAAAATATCAACCAGTGCATCGCGGATCTGGGGAAGCAAATAATTTGTGAAGGGTGTCGGCTCGGATTGTCGGAGATTCCACATATCCCTAAAAGCAACAAACGAAAAATAGTCAGCTACAGCTAAACGACTATGATTCTAAAATGTGTAAAAACTTCAAAAGTAGCTAACTGTGTTGTGTATAACTAGTAAACACTGTACAAACTTTGATGTACCACAAATTCTGCAAAAAATAATAAATCTACGAAAAAAAGAACAAGTGAAAATGGTAGATCTAGCAATTCAACTAACCCAGCTGAGAACGATAACGGTCACAAACGTTTACATATGCACAAAGATGAAACTTTAAGTAACAATTAGCTCGATCCAAGAGAATTCGACGGGTTATCTTTCAGAAATCATCGTCGAAGAAATCGATTTTGGTTCCATTCTTTTTCTTGGAGGAATCGGCTAAAGATGAGCGATGTGTCTACTTCGCCGAAGAAAATAAATGGACGGCGGAATAGTAAACGATAAGGATGAGGTAAATATGAGAGAGAATGTCTGCTAGCAACGAAAATAAAAAGTGGAGCTTGTGTGTTGAAATGAGATTGTTATTGAAATTTGAAAAAAAGTAATGCTGATAAAATATTTGTCAAAGAAAAAGTAAAACAATAAAACGTGGGTGTTAATCTCAAAAATATATGTTACTGTGTTGTTGTGCTGAGGGGGTAAGTAGTATTTTTCACCAATAAAATAATATCGTTTTATTCAGCTAATTTGCTCTTGGATTGTTTCTACCACACCTAGTTTCCCTTCTTTATATCTATCTTTCTCTTTCTTTTTAAATTTTTTCTCCCTCACAAACAAAAATAGATACCACCGGAGAAGTTATTACAAACTTTAAGATTAGAACAATCAACAAACACACAAAAAAAGTATCACAAGTCTCATCTTTTCACGAATCTCTTTAGCACATTCATCTTCATGTGCTGCTAATGCCTCTACCAATGTCATCATTTTAACTTTTCAATTATTATTTGTAAATATATTGTATAAATTGAAAATTAACATATTTATTATCTTAACATAATTATCATTACAAAGTAAACACAAATAATATTCAGATTTACTATATGTTAACATGTTATAAGTATCAGATATTTTTATTATCACGTTATAATTATCGGATATATTGTACGTTATGCAAATTAGACATTATTGTTATCACATTAACATATATAACATGTAAGAAAATAATTATCATGTTAAGTGTATTAACGAATAGTATATAACGTGTAATTATTGTTTATATGTGAACATAATAATTGTTAACATGTTAACAACATGTTTTTGATAATGAATAATTGTTTTTTAATCAGAAAAGTAGTAACACCGATCATATGATGAACAGTGTCACCAATTTATTCTATCAAAAAGTTAGTTTCTAAACCAATGGCATTCTTTTTTTTTTTTGAATTTTCATAACAAAACTATCAAGGAAGTGTTCGATCTTTTCTTCCAATTTGCATTAATAAAGATTAAAACTTGCAAAAGGGAATTAAGAAAAGATCATTGGGTTTCGATTTATGCCCGCAACGGAACAAGAGCAGCATTGACCTTGCTGCTCTGATCTCTCAAAGGCACTTCAATCAATGGCATTCTTTATAATTATCTAAATTAGGAAATATGTTTTTTTGGGATAAATTTATTTTCTCTTTTCTATTTTACTAATTTTTAAATCAACTTTTTATCTATTTAATTTTTTAGTCAAGAGTTGGTATCGAGTCAATTAACTCATTAGTTTATGACATGCTTTCTTTTTAATAATTTCTTTTTTTTTTGGGGTCTTTTTTAGTTTTTTTTTTTTGTCCTGGTCTCTTTTAGTTTAAAAGTTTTTTTTTTAAAACATAGTTACATATTACCTCCACCTCAACTTTTTTCATTAATCCAATTCTTGCTAGTTGGTACAACTAAGCTAGGCTTGAAATTATTATCTAAACCAAAATGGGATTTTGTTTATGATTCGATTGTATGGAAAGAATAGATGGACAAAAATTTTAAAATGTACTCTAATTTCTATTGGGTTCATTCGAACCGAACTGTCAACCGAGCAATAAAAGTTCCAGAAATATCTCTTTCAAATCACACATTTTTTACCAATATGACACACGATATAATCGTGTTTAGGCACATAATTTATAGTAATAAAAAAGTTTTTAACTATTTTATCCGCCATTATATTTCCATCTTGGAGTTCAAACACCAACTAATATTTGGCAAAATAGGTCAGCAGATATTCATCTTTTTTTTAATCAAATTCAATTATTTACATTGTGATTAACCGAGAGATCACGAGAAGTGAAGATGCAATTCAGAAGATGGAGTAATAAAAGAAAACAAAACTTTGCTCGGTTTTGTTTTGTTGACCAATTATAATTACATTGACTCAATACATATTTGAGTTCCATTACCATCGCCGGAATTTTAAATCTCCGTCGCCGGGATATAAAATACATTGAGATGTATTCTTTTTTTTCCTCCTCAATAACATCATCAAATTTTTGAAATTTTATATTCCTCTACGTTCTGTACAAGCATCATCTTTGCCTCTACAATAATCAAATCCAAACCCCAACATTCATGTCGTATATTCGGATTTCGGATTAAGGGTTCTTCGATTTCACCGCTCCACGACTAGTTATCACCGGAGGAATCAAAATCTTTTTTCCCGATCCAAATCGACGGCGGAAAAAAAAAAGCAAATCATCGATCCGTGATAACATCAATTCGGACCCCAACAGCTCAGATACATGACCGTCCTCAGAGACTCCTCAGCTTGCTTCGCCTTCTCAACATCTTTGCCGGAGGCAACGACGGTGGACGAAGAAGAAGAAGAGAACCTTTTCGCCTGAGAAGCAGATCTCACATTGTTCCAGATACGTTGATTCACCGATCGGATCACGTAATTCCATCGACATAAACCTAATTGATCTTTCGACGCCTCCACGGCTCCGATGCTTGTTGCCACCAACCACGCTTTGCTCCTTGAACCCATCTTCTCTCCTTCTTTCTTTCTTTTAATTGGTAAATATCAGAGAAACTCTTTTCTGCGTTGTGATAGATTGTTGATGAAGAAGATGAGATTCGACGAGGTCTGTATATATAATGGTGAAGAGGATGAGAGATTAGAGTGCAAAACCAGACGCTTTTCTCCGCTGGTTTTCTCTCAAGTTTCTTGTCGTATAGGTGAGAGTGAGTAAATTACCAATTTGCCCATCTGAGAACAAACTGGATAAGGGCTAGTATTGACTTTTTGCCTATCCTAGATTGCCCTCATGCGCACCTGGTTTCGGTAAAACTATTTGGCCCTCGTGTTTCGCTTATCTTTAAACAAAATAGGTAATAAAAGTCGAAACTATCTTAAATTTTGTCTAAAACTTCAAACCTATTTTTTTTTTGTTTTTTACGTTATCATTAGTTCGAAAGCAACAAGTTAGATCGAACATTTGTTAATAGGTTTTGGTGCTCATGGTTTTCTTTTGCCGTGGGATTTATAAAGTACACACATTGTAATTTGTATCACTAGCATTACAAAAAAAAACATACTGTATACTACATTGTAAATCCTACGGGTCAATCTTGTTCAAACCAATCTCCTTGATGATGTCTTCCATCTCGAACTTTCCATAAGAAATCTTCTTTTTTATCGGATGAAACCGAAAACTAATACACCTACATTTGACAAAATCATATTTCGTTTTATGATGATCAAAGTTTGTTTGACTACAAAGCTTATATAATAGGTCTTTGATGTAGGTTCTGATTCTGTTATAGTTTAAGGGCTCTTTCTCGAAAGAACTTTCTTTTCGTGAAATAGAGACAAGAGTAGTTTTTGATTCACAAACATTCCAACTCGCACAAACACAAGAGAACAAATGATTCCACATATGAACTCTAATTAATAAAAAACTAAGACGAAAAAAAATGTTTTACATCCATTTTCTCTGTAGACATCCGACTCCTAAATTTTTTATTTTTGTTTTTACAATGGAATTCAGATGGGATTCGATACATTGGTGTTGGTATGATCACTTCCGGCTTTTAGAGTTTTGGTCTATCCCTAACCAGAAAACATGGAAACTGCACCCATGAATGAAATGTTATCCATTTCTTTTTAGGAAAAAACATGCTTAACTTTGAGAGAGAAATATATTAGACGATATATAAGATTAAGGTAGCAATTTTAAGGGGGGGGGGGGGGGGGGTTTGTCGATTTAAGTTGACGTTGTCGATTTAAGTTTGTTTGGTCAATTTAAGTTTGTTTTACCACATCAGTATTTAATATAAAAATAATCAAATCTAAAAATAATCTATTAAACAACATAAATAAATATAAATTATTTGATTTACATTTAACTATATTAAATTAAAATAAAAACATAAACTTAGAATAAATAAAATTCAAATTTATTAAAATATAGTGATTGTCTTTTCATTTTTTTTTGTTTATGATTTAACCATCTTTAAGCTAACAAAAACAAGTCAATTAATAAAAAAAAGTTTTGAGACCAAAACTAAAAACAATCATTCGAATTTTTTCAAGCAACTGAAGATATATAAACAAGAACTATAAAACCACAAGACACAATAATAACTATCGAAAAGATAAGAGAATATCAAAATTAGAGAAAAAATGATAAAAATATATAATTGCAAATAAATATATATAAAATTTTAAAGATACTGACTGGAAAATAGATTTAATAAATATATGTAATAACAAAATATGTAAATAATAAATTGAAAAAGTTGTTATGTGAGGTTTAAATAAAAAAAATTCAGAAAAATATATGAAAGAGGTTACTAAGATTACTAAAAATGATAAAAAGCAAGTTATGAGGTTAAAACTGAAACCAATATGTTTAATAAAAATAAAAAACTAAAGAAAATCCATTAAACAACATAAATCGATATAAACTATGTAATTTATATTTAAATATATTTAATTAAAAATATTAAAGCATAACTTATAATAAATAAAATTCAACTTTGTTAAAGTATATTGATTGTCGTTTTATTCTATTTACATGTGATTTAATTGTTATTTTTGGCCTACAAAGATAACTAAATCAACAAAAATGAAAAAAACAAGTTTTAAGACAAAAGAAATAATAACAAAAGTCAAAAAGATTTTCAAGCAACTGAAGAACAAAAACAAGAACTATAAAACTATACAATACACAAAACAAAAATTTAATAAATAATCGAGAAAATAAGAGAATATCAAAATTAGAGAGATAAATGATTAGAAAAAAAAGAATATGGCAACAAATAAATATATTTGGAAAGATGGATTCAATAAAACATATGTAATAACAAAATAATTGTTATGTGAGAATTTAAATAAAAAAAATTTGAAAGAATCGATTAAAAAATGACTAAGATCATAAAAACGCAAAATGGTAAAAAAAACAAATTATGAGGCTAAAAAAAATATGTTTAAAATAAAATAAGCAACTAAAGAATAACAAATAAGAGTAATAAATTTTTAACACCAAAAAAATCAATAAAGAATCGAAAAAAATATCAAGATATCAAAAATAGAGAAAACATAAAAAAGAAGAAAAGAAAAGAAAAAAAAAATATGGCAGCAATTTTGAAGATATCAGTTGGAAAGATGGACTGAATGTAATATGTGTAATAAAAAAATATGAAAATGATTAATTCGAAAAAGTTAAAATTGTTGCTAGTCAGGATTTTGATGAAAAACTAAAAAAAAGACATATAAAGAAGTTATTAAATTATTAAAAAGAAAAAATATGTATGCTGAGATAGTTAAAAGTTATCTCTAGATCAAAATTTTAGATCAACGAGTTCGAAATTTAGATGAACAAACTAGAAAAATAATAAATAGAAGAGATTACTAGATTTATGAAAAAAAATTCAAATTATACAAAAAATAAATTGATAACTTAACTAAAAAACTAAAACATAATAAAACAAAACCCGTGCGTAACACAATATGAAGAATTCGCTCTGCACAATCACTCCACAGGCGTTTTGCATATGACATTGGGTTTGGCTTGAGGGTTAATGAAGTTGAAGAAGCTCAGGCAACACTTCACTCACATCTGTGGTGTTGCTTCACTTGTTTCATCAGGCTCACAAATCAATAACATGTTTATTGGGATTTTCTACGGATCTTCACCGCCCTCATAACTCACATGACATGGAGATAATGAAGCTTCTTTGAGGGGAAGGAATAGAAAATACCGGTTATGTTGAGATGTTGGTAACCGTTAGTTTACTTAGACTCGGTTGTATTTGTCAAATTAATTTTATGTTTAATGAAGGAATTTTACCAAATCTCATCGACAAAAAAAAAAAACTTAAAATCCAAAAAGAACAGGTTAAAAAAGCAAATATACACTTAAATTACAGTATATATTGGGCGACACATAACCAAATTTACAAGAACTAAAAGGTTTCAACACCTACAAAAATGTAATGTTGCATACGAGATGAAATGTCCTTCTTCTACAGATCTGGATTCAATGCGACTAGGTAATTCATCATCTCAAGCATCTCATCCATGAAGGACTTTGCAACCGAAGCGATATCAATTGTGGGTCCTCCGCCCCGAACTCCATTCTCGTGCCTGCATATATGATTAATAAATGTAGAGAACAAACATCCATTATTTATTCGTAAGAAAACTTACTCAACTCCCCAATGTTTAAAAGTAAAGAACAAACATCATATATATATATATATATATATATATATATATATATTTGTAAAAACTTACTCAACGCCCCACTGCAAACAGCGTTTGAAATCATTGTCGATAAAATCCTTTGATTTTGGTATTGAGGCTTCCCTCCCATTGTCCAACATACAATATCCTAGCATGAACTTGTGGCTACAACAATTTAAACGAAAACCAATTTATATATTTGCAGCAGAGTTATTGGCAAATGATAAAAGAAAACCAAATTCTAGTTAGTGGGGAGGAAGGAAGATAAGCTACTTGATAAGTGACGTAAAGAATTTTTGCCTTAGAAGAAGGTAAAACATCATGTTTGAGTGAAAATTTAAATCAGACTTGGTGAAGGTAGAGAGATATGCCACCGCGTCATCGATTTCACCACTTCCAAGTTTTGCAAAGAAGCTTTCTTTGTTGATGTAGAAGCTGCAAGCAATTTGCAATAACAAAATGTAGAAAAATGGAAATCGAGAACAAACACAAGAGCAAGTTAATAATAACTAGTGAACTTCTCCACGCATTGTGTGTACTGCATTGTGTGTACTGATATAATTTTCCATTTTGTTGTTTGAAAATCTAATAGTAATTTGAAATCATTTGTTTTTTTTTCTATTATTGAATATATTTGTTTATTAGATTTCCTTACATTTTAATGTTTGAAGACATGATCATGAAAACAATATAGAATAATGCAGATAAAAACACATTAGTATCCAATTATTTTAGTTAAATAGTTTAAAATCTTTTAATCACTCACTACAAGAAAACAGAGATTTAGCGACCTCATATACAGTTGCTAATTAGTCGCTAACACTAAATTTACGACTAATATCATCAGTCGCTAATATTGAGTCGCTAAATTAATTAGTCGCTTATCAGTCGCCAAATACCGACTGAATAACGACTAAATGTTGACGAAGTTAATCAGTCGCAAAGCAGTCGTTACCTTAGCGACTGATTGACGACTGTTTTTGCGACGTATTTGCGACTGAATGGCGACCATATGGTTCGATAATTGAATGATATTTGGTGCAATTTAACGACTGTTTTGCAACGTATTTATGACTGTATTCCGACTGATTTACGACTGCATTGCGACGACTTCAATAAATAAAAACAAAATCTAGTTTTACGATTAGATTCCTCCAAATCTCATAATTTGAATCCATTCTACATTTTAAATAACAATTTAACAGCAAAAAAATATTCAAATGTAAAATGTAAAATGCAAAAAGTCATTATATTACATAATACCATTGTTTTAAAAAAAGACATAAAACCATTGTTTCAAAAGTTACTAAACAAAGATCAAATGGTTACATACTTAACCATTGAGATAAGTTCAAAAGAGTCTTAAGAGCCGAGATACTTAAAAAAAGAGACGTAGAAAAACCTTAAGAGTGAGTTGGATCACTTGGAAGAGTTTGATTTGCAGCCAAAAAATCCATGAACTTTGGATCAGTTTCAGTCAAATACTTTTCCACCATAGATAACTTGTCCAGCTTGGCTTGTTGCTCTCCTTCACGCTTGGAGTTCTCAGCCGCTTGTTCTTCTATTTTGCGAGGAGCTTCTTGTAGCTGCTCTTCCAATCCCTTGTATGTTGAAGAGCTTCCTGGGCATTTCCTCTTTCCATTGACATGTGTCTCTGAAAAACTTCCAATTCCATAAGGAATTCCTCGCTCATTTATGAAAGTCGACTGCAAAAACAAATAAGGATCAAAGCATCAATGCATATATATTAACATCAAAGCATCAAACAAAGTAACAACTTAAAATCTATAGAAGCAAAGCATAATATAAAAGAACACATCAAAAATAAAAAACGAAGACTTTACCTGAAGAAAAATCTCATTCTCCTCTTCTATGGTTAGCCCCAACGATGGTGAAGTACCATCTGAAGTCTCTGAGTCTATCCCAAGGTCAGCCAACTTGGAATCCATGTTCTTCCTATAAGCCTCAGCCACATTCTTGGACTTTCGGTCTACAAACGTTCCATCTCGTTTTGTATGAACCTTGATGAAAACTTCACCAAGACTCACCGGTCTTCCCAACTCTTCTTCCTGAAATGATAACAATATAAAGAAAGAGTTAGTTCCCATCTGACTAAAGATGATATATAAATTATGAGAAAGTTAAAAATTGATATATTTACCATTTCTTGTTGGATTTGGAGGCATGACTTCTGCCCTGAGAAGTGAACATGAGGACCAAGTCCATTACGCTCAGACATCCGAGCAGCTGATGTGGTGGAACTCTTCTCTTTGGCTTCTTCAGTGTCCCAATACTCTGTCATTTTTTCCAAAGAGTATCTCCAATCCAGTTTGGTTGTTCTCGAGAAGCCCTAACCTTGCTGACCATGTCTTTCATCCGGAGGAGACATACTCTCTCAAACCTTTCTTGAACCACACCGGTTAATAAAGGATCTCAGGTGTGGGTTTTCTACCAAAAAAATAGAGAAGATGATGTTAGTGAGCAATAAAAAACAAATGGCTCATATGTATCAACACAAAAAAGGAGAATATGGATAGAGAACCTTACCGCGAATTCAACAAAGAATCTTTCCTGTCTCTCCCGAGGCACACATGTCCAGCTACAAAATGGGTCATCAAACTTGTTACAGAAAATTTTTGTTATCTTCCAAGTAAGGGAAGACTTGTCACGCCCAAACCTGCAAGCACACAATAAAGCAAAGAAACAGTTACAATCCTAAACCCAATACTAAGATAAGCAAATAAACAGTCCATAAATCTAAGCTAACAATTCATATACCAAGTCCATAAATCTAAACTAAGTACCATAACAATTCTAACAATTCTAAGCCAAATACCATAACAACTCTAAACAATCATAACAATTCTAAGACAAGTACCCTAACAACTCTAAACAATCATACAAATTCTAGCCAAAAAACCCTAAACTATGCAATTAGATTACTTGAAATCATACCATGTTGTGTTCGGCTTCTTTATGGGAGAGAGGACTGTGGTGTATGCTTCCCTGCCAGGCTGAGTGAGCAAGGCATTGAGAATTCGTTGCTGGTCTTCCGCGAGATTCACTGGGAATAGAGCTTCTTCTTCTCTTCCGGAAATACACTTTGAGCGTCAGAAGCTTGCTCGTGTTGTTGTTGAGAGACAGATTGCTGTTGACCGCGTGGAGATGGTTGCTGTTGACCGCGTGGAGATGGTTGCTCGTGAGATCGAGACTCTGGTCCTCGATGTGGATTCTGCGAGTTCAGGAACAACTGCGCTGGTGGTGGGTAATCCCTCACGGATACTGATGGTTGCTGCGTGGGGACAACCGGCAGCGATGGCGAGGGCGTGAAGTCGTAACGACCTGGCAGAGGCGACGACGATCTGGCTTGCGACGGTGCCACACCTCCTCTGCCTCGTCCTCTCTTCCTTCCACCACGACCACCCATCCTCTAATCGTTGAAGAACGAAAGTGTTTGTCGGGGATTTGGGGATTTTTGGTGAGATTTCTGGGTTGGGAGAAGAAAGGGAATTAGGGTTTCGTCGAAGGAATTTTGGGAATTTTGTCTAAGTGTTTAGGGTTCTCGAGTGTAAGGATAGTTATTTGGGCTAATGGGTTTGTTTACATTTTTTTTTTATTTTGGGCCGAAATGTAGTCGCAAAGTAGTCGCCAATTCCCGACTACCGTAAATTAGTCGTTAAATTAATCGTTATATACTGACCAAGTTACGACTGTTTTACTTAGTCGCTAATTAGCGACTAATTGCCGACTGTATTTTATGAGACGTAAATTGGAGGCAAATCAGTCGCCAATTAGTCGTAAATGTTAGCAACTACCAAATCAGTCGCTAAATGTCGTCGCCAATTAACTGTTTTCTTGTAGTGACTGTTCTATGTATTTAAAACGTAGCTTTTAGAAGTACCGTACAAACTCATTTGAAAAAGAAGGAAAAGTTAAACATTTTAGAAAGTGTTTGAAAGAATTAGAGAGAAATCATGTACATATTTATACTAAAACATTTGAAGTTGAATAATTAATCTAGACATCACAAATACCTCATTTCATAAGACATTTTATTTATTGATTTTTAATTTTTTGTTAATTTTTTACTAAATTTTGGGTTTATAAATTTTTACTAAATTTCGGTTTTATAAAATTTTAGAAACGGTTTGATTTGACAGTGAAATAAAACATTAAACCACAATAATTTAGAATAGATTGTTTTAAGTTATTTTTAACACATCATCAGATAAGAGCCAATAGAAAAATGACACATAATCGATAAATGGGATAAAAATGTATTTTTACAGCCAAAACTTATTCTGGAGCTGACACATAAGCGAAACACTGTGAAAATCGCTGGATTTTCCATTGGCTTGCCTCTAAAAAAGCTTTAAAATACTCAACATCATCATCAACGATGAAACATGGTTTCCATTGGCTTTATTTGTAATCCACTTACTATTACATTAATCAATTATAAAGGTAAATTAGCTGGGATTGATTTGTCGTATGATTGACGATGCTGATACACCTAAGTTGCGTATTTGGGTTCTAGAAGATGTCCAGAGGCAAGAATGGTCGAAACATGTCTACACTTTGCCGAAGAACAAAGTTGATGTCTACAACAGGTGAGATTGTTTTGTCAGACAAGTTTACATGTAAACCGCAGTGCAATGCCTAGCTTTATGGAGGCCTAAGAAGAATCATAAAATATATTATTGTTTTATATGTTTAAATATGTATTTTTAATTATAGTTTATTTAATGTTAATTCTATAGTTTTTTAAAACAAAATGAAAAAACAATCATAATATCTTTATTGTATATGTGTCTCAAACATTTATATATTACTACATAATGTTTTCTACGATATATAATAAATAAAATCATGTATCTTACATCTTTGGTTAAAGTTATTAAAAAATATGGCCTTTAAAACTAAAACAAATTTTGGTGACTTAATGCAATTGCCTTTTTTATACATGCAAAGCACGGCTCTGGTAAACCGTTTTATGTTTTTACTTCAACCCCGAAAAGAACACTCTCCAAAGTGTTGAAATCCGAGGTGTTGGAGACTACCATGAAGCGTTTGATAGTGAATGCAAAGTTTACGCCTTTGTAGACTATGTTATGGATTTAAAGTTTTTAACATAAGAGTTTAAGCTAGTTTTGGCTGTGAATGTGACTTCTCTCACTCACACGTTTCGTGTGATCTTTATCACTTTGTTGACTCTGTGTTACACAAATTACTTGGGAGCTTTGCTTATGTTTTCGTAATGATAAAGTTAAATGGTTTGGGTTTGATGTTTCTCCTCAACCGTCCCGATTCAGAATTTACTCACACATAAAACTGAAAAGTTATAAGAATTGAATCAACAGAATTCAAAACACTGATAGTTAATAAATGATTGCCAAATATACAGTATAATTTTAAAATTCTTGCAAAGATCTTGAGCATATCGTTTTCAACATATTCCTCTTCAAAACTCATATTTCCAAAACTTGTAGTATAGATTTTTGAATTTTCTTATTCAAGTCGTGAATCCCAACCACCCTCCTCATATCTAATAGCTCTTTAAGAAAGATCGAAAAAACTATGACGGAACGGTTGTTAAAGATTATTATTAACGTTAAATAAAAACATATATATGTGTGTACATTACTCCCGAAGAAAAAACGATATCACATGAAAACAATCCATCACCAGAATCAATGCCTCATGAACCTATTTAATTAGTAGCTGCAAAGTTGATGATATATATTAACAATGAATTCAAACTATAGTCACATATGTGATATTTGATCTAAACTATAGAAACAATGACTTTTAACCTTTTTGTTGGATAACGAAGCATGCTTAGGGAAAAGGAAAAAAAAACTTAGAGCTGGAAAAGTTAGCTATTATCAGCGCCATAAGAGCTATATCTCGCTTGATTGTTAAACAAGTCTGATTGAAGTGAGGTTCGTGGCACTCAGAAATAAACAGATTGTAGGAGTTGACTACGATGGAAACAACAAAGAGGAGGGATGAGAGTAGATTGGAACCAAGGCCGTGGTAAACGGAGATGTCGAAGATATGTGAATATCAGATCTAGGGCTAAGAGTTGAATCGCTTGTTACAGTTAAGGCTCGCTCTAGCTCTCATGGATCGGCTCCATCTCGGTGACTCTCCGCCTCCTGCGATGTGAGTTTTGTCTCCAGTGGCGTGAGGTCCCTTGGTGATGAAGAACAGCAACGGTGGTGATGTACGGTGATGTTCAGCTCCCTTGGATCACGATAACGGTAAAGGCGGCAACAACAACTCAATGACGACATATTGCAAGTAGCTAGAGACTATACATGTATCTGCTTGTTCTTTGTCCATTTCAATGACCAAATCGATTGCTTTCTCAGCAAGTCTTGTTTACAGGACTTGTGGGAATCACAGAATTCATCATTTCATTTATTAATTTGCTCCAATTGTTAATATTTTTTTTTTTTTTATAGTTGAGGGAGAGAGCTTTCGTACTAAGGAATGGCAGAGACCAATCTGACATCGCCCCCATACTAGCAGACCAATGAGGATGATGACTATGGTCTATGGTAGGTGTTTTTGCAGCAAGAATGTTTTTTATGATTATCGTTAAGATTTTCCTCAGTGTAAGAACTTGAATGTAAGAACCATTCCGAGAGGAGATTCCAAAACTTCTTCCGGGTGATTCGGCGAGAATGGAGTCTCTGACACACCTATCTATCTGCTTGAATATCACTGGATGAGGAGTGGATACTGAGTTATGGAGTCTGTTATTCCGTTCTCTCCATATGAGAAATATCAGAGTCTGAGTAGTAAGACGCCTGAGCATCAAACTTGAAGGGGCCACAGGAGTGGATAGCCATCGCATGAGGTCAAGGTTAGATGGGGCTATCTCAGGCGTTGCAAATTCTGACGCCATATGAAGGAGCTAAACTCACAGTTCAGCATCAGGTGGTTTAGGGTCTCACTTTCTCTGCCACAGGTACAACATGTAGATGTAGTGGAGATGTCCTATGCTGCAAGTCACGTTCTGACTGGGAGCTGATCGAGGTGAGAAACCCAAAACGCGAATGTGAGCTTAAGAGTGGAGCCTTTGAACCAGATGGATTTAGCCCAAGGAGTTTAGTTTTGTATAGCATCCTACTATGTAGCTCTCCTCTGTTTTGTCTTGTGTTGTGTTATACTTCTTATGTGATATATATTATTTTTTCAGGCCTTAAACCCTCTGAATTATTTGGAAAACATAATGTAAGATCAAGAATGTTTCAAAAATCAACAAAAGTGAGCTCCGTAGTAGTGTTTTGGAAACTGGTGGCTATACAAATGGTATAAATATCATATATTTTACCTTTCTCATCCTTATTGTTTTGTCTGGGTTTCAAAGGCTCTGTCTGTTTCGTTACTTTTATCTTTATTGATGTCAGGTATATTTTAATCTATCCACAAGTATGCGATGTTCACAATCATCTCTCCTTGTTTCGATATGTGTTGCAAACCATGATAAACTTCTTCTAGGTTAGTATTTTTGCCCACTGGTCTGCATGATCCCTTTCACTCTCAGCATACACTGGTCATGTAGGTTCTTTTTGCTATCTCTGGTGTCACTGGTTTGTGTGCAGTATGGATACTATCCTTATATTATTAATTGGTTCTTGAACAGAGAGGGTGGACCAACCTTTTCGCTGCCTTAATCGTCATTGTAGGACAGAACTTGCTAGGGTGTATTCGACTTGTAATAAAATGGAATTAAACCTAAAAGGTGTTGTAAAACATTTTTTCATTGAGAAGAAAGTTACATCCGCTTAGGTGATGGATTCTTTGTATAGTGGGCTCAAAAGTTACATCCGCTTAGGTGATGGATTCTTTGTATAGTGGGCTCATGGCTCTTGAAGGCCAAACTTAAGAACACGAATGCTAGGCCAAGACTGTTAGATGAAAAGGAGAAGTACCACCTCCGATTGTTAGTGTGGACAAAGATATGTAACATATAGTTGATGATGTGCTGTTTCTCCCAGAGAGAGAGCTGCTTTAGATCCATTTGCCTCCAAAAGATGAGAAACATCCTCAAAACCGTAAAGAGGTGAGCTTGCATGGGATATATATATCTTTGTTGCTAGAAAGTGATTGATAGATTTGTTTATTGTTCTTCGATGCAAATCTAGGATGGCAATGGTGGAGAAGAGGCCATGAAGGAAGATGCCATTGAGCGTGATGAGAGACGTTTAACTGAGTTGGGTAAGTAACAAATGCAGAATACGTGAGGAAGAACTTATCCGTGAGGAAGAGGAAGAAGCATGTTTGGCAGAAACCACCAAACAAAGGGCCAAAAGCAAAGCAGCCAAGAGACAAAATTAGCCTCTTGTTAGACAAAACTTATTTTTCTATTTAATTATATCATGTCACATTAGTACTTTCTAGGAACAAGAAATTCAGACTTTTACTATCTAATATATTTTATATCGTTTTTACTTTATATTAGCAAAATCATTTACTGTATTAGTGTTTCCAGTTCTATCGATTCAATTATTAAAGCTTTTGTGTGTGCGAGTATAATCTGAAACGGTCGACGGTTGAAGCAAAACATCAAAAACCCAAATCATTACGAAAACAAAAGCAAAGCTCCAAAGTCAAGTGATAAAGACCACACGAAACCTGTGAATGAGAGAAGCCACACTCACAGCCAAAACTAGCTAGACTCTTAATTATGTTAAAAACTTGAGATCTACGACATAGTCTACAAAGGCGTAAACTTTGCAATCACTATCAAACGCTTCATGGTATTCTCCAACACCTCGGATTTCAACACTTTTGAGAGTGTTCTTTTCGGGGTTGAAGTAGAAAACATAAAACGGTTTACATGTTAACGTGTCCGACAAAACAATCTCACCCGTAGTAGTCATCCCAACAACGAAAACTTTGTAGACAGAGACTTCGTGTCTATTTCGACCATTCCTGCCTCTCGACATCCTCTAGAACCCAAATACACAACTTAGGTGCATCAGTGTCGTCATCATACGACAAATCAGTCCCAGCTAATTTACCCTTATAATTGATCAATGTAGTTTTAAGTGGATTACAAAAGCATTCTGCATCAACAACCTTGAATTTCTCAGACCTAACATCAAAGCAAACTATCATGTACTTTTCACTAAATTTGGAAGAAGTTTTTCTTTTTTTGAAGTGAACTTTAGAAGAAGTTTTAACTTCAGCTTGACCGATGTAATACACAACCCCATTGATGCATATCCCTTCACACACAGGCACATGGACTAAGCTAAATTCAATCTTCCTCCACCTCCTTTTGCCAGTTCCTAATGTCAGAATTCTATGTTTACCCGCGTCAGGACAATATGGATAAGCGATGAACAATACCTTGTATAGGTTGCCAACGGGATCAAACCCTAAAAAGCTATACGACTTTCTGTACCTACTTAGTTTAGGTAAGTTCTCATACTGTCCCGTGATAGGGTTATATATCACGGGCTTCATATCACCACCCGTCTCTATCTCCGTGTCAGAGAAATAGATTAACCCAGAGGTAAGGCAACGAAATTCTGGACTCTTGTCTTTAGAGATCTTCGTGTGAAAATCAGCGGCTACTACAAGAGACGACGGCGACTTCTCATACGGTTGCTGAGGCTGATGCGCTGAGAAGAAGAGAAACTCATGGTTGGCTCGTTCGAGTGCGAATAAGAGACGTCTATGTATGGAACCCCATAGCTTCGACACGCAACGAAACCTAGCCATTGACTTTGCCGGCAACCTCGAGAATATCTCGGTAATAAGTTCCATTGGGATGGTATGAGAATATTTTCCTCTGCTCATGATCGTCTAAGTTTTGCTAATCGGACAGAGAGCAATTAATATGAATACATATCATCGAAAAGACTTTAATGTATATAGGTTTTTAAATTTTAGGGTTTTGCGTTTTAAGGTTTTTTTTTTTTAGCTAGTTGCGTTTTTAGGGTTCTGCTTTTTAGCTAATAATATATAGTGGAAGGCACGTAGACTTGCGTCTATCTCGTCACTAATAGCTAATATATGTTCTCGTCCTAATCTCTCCATAATTCTGTATTGGATAGGGGAGGTGAATTTCTTGTTTCTCTGCCCATGATATTTGTTCCTTCAATTTTAGTACGTATATATATGAAACTTCTTTATCTGATGTTTTGTTAGAAGATTTTCTAGATTAGAAACCCAAAACTGCGTTTGTCTTCTCTCAACTTTTAATTTATTCGCTTCTGATTGATTTTTCTTTTTGTTTAATGTTTAAAAGTCTTCACTAACACGAACGAGAATGATGAACAAGAACAAGGTGGCTAAAGCTAAATACGAGGAGGCTGGAACGTGGGTTTTTTGGGACATTGATGACTGTCCGGTTCCTAGAAGTTGTAAATCTCAAGAAATCGCTCAGAAAATAATCTCGGCGCTGAATAAGCTGAACTACTGTGGTCCACTCTCCATCTCTGCCTATGGAGATATGAATCACATTCCTCCTTCCATCAAACAAGCTCTCTCTTCCACTGGAATCTTTCTTAAACACGTCCTGCCCAGTTAATCTTCTTATCTTTATCTCTTCAATCTGAGTATAAAAGTATACTACAAGTAAGACATTGTTGATGTTCAGATTCAGTTAACTGTGTTTTTCTGTTGTGTATAACGTCTTTATGCTTTGAAACAGATATGTTTCGCTCACATATGTTTAATGAAATGTTGGATTGGAAATATGAAATTCCAACTCCGGCTAATCTAATGGTCATCTCCCGTAGCGAACTACTCTCTATCACTTTTGATGAGCCGAAGGCGGGACACAACATTCTTTTGGTACATCATCCACATTCTTCAGAAGACAGTGTCGCTTTTGCAAAGACCAGATGGCTCTGGAGAGGCTTATTGGAAGAACCATAAATAACAAAGCCAAAACTTGCCCTAATTATCATCCCAAGATTGGTTATCACTGCAAAGAAGCAAGCAGATGCAAGTTTTAATATCTCAAGTTTGAGTTTTTTTTTTCTCCACCACAGGATATTGATGTTAATCTCCAAAGGGAATTGCATTAGTCATTTAATTATAGAAATGGTTTTTTTTTTTCAATCCTTTGAGAACACCTTTGTTCATAAGAAAGACAGAGTATGTGGTAGTGTAAATGCCTAAAACCTGTTGACATGATAACCATTAAAACAGGAAAACTCAGATGCCTTGTCCATCCTATGAACTCCATCTTTCTATCACTACTTTGAACTCCGCTTCTCTTCTCCTTACCTAGAAATCCAAAACTGCCATAAGTTATAATAGCCTACACAAGTCAAATCAGTACCTTTAGAGCTTTTCTCTCGAGGATGCTCTTCTGGCTTCTTCTCGCCCTTGCTTCTTCGTCTCCAAGAGTGACAGTCTCAACACCCCCAATCTACAAACCAAAAATGAGAGAAGATAAAGAACATCAAGAAAAGCTGAAGCCAAGGTACACGAAGGAGGTATTTGTTCTTGCCCATATCTTAAAGGTCCGTAACAAATGCAGAATATGTTTTCTAAATCTTGTATACTTCTGTACATGTTCTGCCTTGAATGTGTTTACGTGACGAATCATTATTCGATATCTCATGAGAACTATAACTGCATGCAGCAAAATCGAGGTTGCGTATGAAGAAGCTATTGTGCTGAAAATGCAGGAAGAACTTATTCGTGAGGAAGAGGCAGAAACCAAACAAAGGGCCAAAAGCAAAGCAGCCAAGAGACAAAATTAGACAACAACTTTTTCTATTTAATATTTTCATGTCCAAGTTTGCATTTTCTAGGAACAGATATTCAGGTTTTTACTATCTAAAATATTTCATATGATTTTTAATTTCTATTAGCAGTT
Organism: Eutrema salsugineum; assembly: GCF_000478725.1. NCBI lineage: Eukaryota > Viridiplantae > Streptophyta > Magnoliopsida > Brassicales > Brassicaceae > Eutrema > Eutrema salsugineum. The sequence continues at coordinate 1,740,553 of NW_006256612.1, forward strand.
ATTTATTAGTGTTTTGGATTCTATTGATTCAATTATTGAAACTTTTGTGTGTGCGAGTATAACGTGAAACGGACGGTTGGAGCAAAACATCAAACCCCTAACCATTAAACTTTTTCATTACGAAAACATATGCAAAGCTCCAAAGTAATGTGTAACACAAAGTAAACAGATCAGTGATAAAGACCACACGAAACATGTGAATGAGAGAAGTCACACTCACAGCCAAAACTAGCTAGACTCTTAATTATGTTAAAAACTTTAGATCTACGACATAGTCTACAAAGGCGTAAACTTTGCACTCAGTCTCAAACGCTTCATGGTATTCTCCAACACCTCGGATTTCAACACTTTGGAGAGTGTTCTTTTCGGGGTTGAAGTAGAAAACATAAAACGGTTTACATGTAAATCTGTCTGACAAAACAATCTCACCTGTAGTAGTCATCCCAGCAATGAAAACATTGTAGGCAGCGACTTATGTTCTCCGGCAAAGTGAAAACATGTTTCGACCATTCTTGTCTCTTGACATCCTCTAGAACCCATATACACAACTTAACGGCATCAGCATCATCATAAGACATCTCAATCCCAGCTAATTTACCTTTATAGTTGATCAATGGAGTAGTACGTGGATTACAAAAGCATTCCGCATCAACAATCTTGAATTTATTATGCCTAACATCAAAGCAAACTATCACGTACTTTTCAATAACTTCAGAAGAAGTTTCAATTTCAGTTTCACCGATGTAATACACAACCCCATTGATGCATATCCCTTCACACACAGGCACATGGACTAAGCTAAATTCGATCTTCCTCCACCTCCTTTTGCAAGTTCCTAATGTCAGAATTCTATGTTTACCACTGTCAGGACAATATGGATAAGCAATGAACAATACCTTGTATAGGTTGCCAATTGGGTCAAACCCTAAAAAGCTATACGATTTTCTGTACCTACTCAGTTTAGGTAAGTTCTCATATTGTCCCGTGTTAGGTTTATATATCACAGGCTCCACTTCAAAACCCTTATCTTCTGAGATCTCCATGTCAGAGAAATATATTAAACCAGAGGTAAGGCAACGAAATTTTGGCCACATGTCTTTAGAGATCTTCATGTGAAAATCAGCAGCTACTACAAGAGACGACAAGGACGACTTCTCATCATACGGTTGCTGAGGCTGACGCGCCGAGAAGAGAAGAGAAATTCATGGTTGGCTCGTTCGAGTACGAAGAAGAGACGTCTATGTATGGAGCCCCATAGCTTTGACACGCAACGAAACCTAGCCATTGACTTTGCAGGCAATTTCGAAAATATCTCGGGAATAAGATCCATTGGGATGGTATCAGAATACTGTCCTCTGCTCATGATCGTTTAAGTTTTGCTTATCGGGCAGAGAGCAATTTATATGAATACAAATCATCGAATATTATATATATATAGCTATATATATAGGTTTTTACCTTTTAGGGTTTTTTAGCTTTGATTACGTTTTATTTTTTTGTTCCTAATATTTTGAAGACCTAAACCTAGAATTATATATCGTGGAAGGCACGTGAACTTGCGTCTATCTCCTCACGAAGCTCAGGAATCTGTTAAAGGAGGTATGTTCTCGTCCCTGTTAATATATGTTCAATCTTGGTAGTATATATAAATCTTACTAAAAAGAGTTGATCAAAAACGATTACGGCCTTGTTATTTTTATTCATGGCGCTCGAAGATTATATATCGCCGATCTTCTCTCTCTGTTAGCTGATAGCTCAATCTTTCTTTGCTTTCACTACTATCCGTTGCTAGCAGATTATTTCTCTGTTTTAGGTTAGATTCTTGCTTTATCTTATGTTTTGATATTTGAAGATGTTCTACTGCGTTTTTCTTCTCCCAATTTCTGATTGATTTTCATTGTTTAAAAGTCTTGACAAACACGAACGAGAATGATGAACAACCCGGTGGCTGAAGCTAGATACGAGGAGACTGGAACATGGGTTTTTTGGGACATTGATGAGTGTCCGGTTCCTAGAGGTTGGAAATCTCAAGAAATCGCTCAGAAAATAATCTCGGCGCTGAATAAGCTGAACTACTGTGGTCCACTCTCCATCTCTGCCTATGGAAACATGAATCACATTCCTTCTTCCATCAAACAAGCTCTCTCTTCCACTGGAATCGTTCTTAATCACGTCACTCCCAGTTAATCTTCTTATCTTTATCTCTTTAATCCGACTATAAGTATACTACAAGTAAGACATTATTGATGTTCAGATTCAACTAACTATGTTTTTTTTTTCTTTTGTCTTTTTTGTGTAACGTCTTTATGTTTTGAAACAGCTGGTAGTGGTTTGGGTCGCTTATATATGTTCGATAAAATGTTGGAATGGAAACGGGAAATTCCACCGCCGGCTAATCTAATGCTCATCTCCCGTGATGGAGGTCTCTGTTATCTTCTTCGCAATCAGAAGGAATACAATAACACTCTTCTGGCACATCCTCCACATTCTTCAGACTACATGCTCGCTTCTGCAAAAACCAAATGGCTCTGGAAAAGCATATTGGAAGAACCATTATAAATAACCAAAAGCCAAAACTTGCCCTAATTCTCATCCAAAGATTGGTACTAGTGAGAAGAAGCAAACAGAGGCAAGTTTTAATATCCCATGTCATGTCTTTCCAAATAGACATGCACACATAATCTCCAAGTTGCATTAGTCATTTACACAAATGTTTTTTTCTCCTCTTTTCAATCCATTGAGAAAGACAGAGTTTGTGACATAAACAACCATTAAAAGGAAAACTCAGATGCCTTGTCCATCGTATGACTTCCATCTTTCTATCACTACTTTGAACTCTTCATCTCTTCTCCTTACCTAGAATTCGAAAACCATAAGTTACAATAGCCTACAGACATCAAATCAGTACCATCATTATGTATATTCAGATATTGTGTACCTCGACCATGGGGTTCCTTCCTCGAAGCAACATATCAACACTCTTTTCAGTCTGCACAAGAGTAACCAAAGATGATATTGAGAATGTCAATAAGATAGTGACTAAAGAGACAAGAACAGATTTGGTGAAGAATCAGTACCTGATGTGCAATCCAGTAATCTCTCTCTCTCATCTCGATCAAGAAATAAAAAGTCGGGGGAGCTTTTCTCTCGAGGATGCTCTTCTGGCTTCTTCTCGCCCTTGCTTCTTCGTCTCCGAGAGTGACAGTCTCAATACCCCCAATCTACAAACCAACGATGAGAAAAGACAAAGAGAACACTGAGAAAAGCTGAAGCAAAGGGACAAACATAACATTCCAAAAACAGCAATTATTACCAAGTCTGAAAGAGTAGGATTCTTGATGATGTTCTGGAGCTGCTCTCCATGGGCAGTGCCAATAAGCATCACTCCCCTCTCAGCAATAGAACGACAGGCAAGCGCCTCAGCTTCCGTGCCGATCTCATCAACGATGATCACCTGAGGCATATGGTTCTCTACTGCCTCGATCATCACTTTATGCTGCAAAGATGGCTTTGGCACTTGCATTCTACGCGCACCTCCAATAGCCGAGTGTGGAATATCGCCGTCTCCTCCTATTTCGTTACTTGTATCAATTATCACCTAAACACACATTGCACATACTAAATCACTTACCTTTTCAAAAAAAAAAAAAAAAAAAAAAGACAAAACCTTTCAGGGCAAAGAAGACCCACCACTCTTTTCTGGAATTCATCGGACAAGACACGAGCAATCTCTCGCAAAACAGTGGTTTTGCCAACACCGGGCCTTATAATTAAAGACAATATCAAATCATCATCATCAAAGATTGGAGATATGAAGCAATAGAGCAAGTGTGTAAGACAAGAAACACGTATACCGTCCAACGAACAAGATGCTTTTGCCATAGTGAAGAAGATCATAGAGCATGTCAATGTGACCACTCACAGCTCTTCCGACCCGACAAGTTAGACCGACGATGAAGCCTTTCCTATTACGAATAGCTGATATCCTGTGCAATGTACCCTCTATTCCAGCTCTATTATCAGCCCCAAATTCACCTACAAGCTCTTGAGCATCCTCTAGCTCTTCCATGGATACCTAAGCTAGTGTTTTTCATGGACACAATAATCCAGATTTAAAGACACACACAACAGATGAAGGAAGACATAACATTTAAAATTAGTTTACCTCGATGTTCCTAAGATACTGTCCTCCTGGTTCACCGAGATAACGTGCCTCAGGTGGTCTCCCCAAGTCCATAATTACCTAATTGGAGATTTAAAAATCCATCATTTTTCCTCAAAACCATCATTGACAAAGAGGAAAGTGAAGAGTAACGAACCTCTACGAGCTGGTTTCTTCGGGAATCGTTGAGGAGACGGTGACGCAGATCTCCGGGAAGTATCTACAGAGAAGCGAAAGGTTAAAAACAAAGTATCAAGAGATTTGAAGAGTAGAACAGAGGTGATTTACAGACCTCGAGGAATGAGCCGAGATTGTCGTCGACGTTCATAGAAGAGGATTTCGGAGGAAGAGAGAGGGAAGCCGGAAGTTTCCGGCGAATTGGGGAAAGAAGGCGACAAGCTTCGCCGCCCCATGGAACGCACACTCCGGCCATGTCTTCACTGCCCCCACCATCCGGATAAGGAAGATTCCAGTGAACAAACAAAGACGACCAAAAATTAATCACGATTATCAAATTATGGGCCTTTGGGCCATCGAGAGTTATAATCAGAAAGCCCATATGATTCACAAGTTAAAAAATCACCAATCAATCAGTCAATTAAAAAACGCTTTTTGTTAAAGAAGAGAGGATAAATATCCTCATCAAATATCACCGTCATTGACCGACTTACCATGTCGGTAACTTCTCTTATTATATTCATAATGTTTGCTATAAATATGTTGTTACCTCCCCTTGTAAACTAGAAGTTACACGAGTGAAATAAGAAGAACATCTCTTCTCTTCTCTCTCTACTCCTTCACTGATCGTCTTCTTCTTACCCCCACCACACAAAACAATACATATATATACTCACCTATATAATATCATATAATACATAAAACGTTATCAGCACGAGCCGTTCTTATACCGTTCCTATACCGAAAAGAAAATGTCAAAGATTAAGATCGAGGATGGAGATATATGTCTGGCAGACAGTGCGACAACGCACACAATATTAAAAGATAAAAAGTATTTCTCCTCTCTAAATATGAAAGATTCCGCTGGAAGCGTGAATACAATATCTGGTAATGCAAAAATTATTATGGGCTCCGGAAGAGTCAGTTTTTCAATGCCAAGGGGAACAAAGTTTGAAATAAATAATGCGTTATATTCCCCCGGATCTTACAGAAATTTGTTAAGTTTCAAAGATATCCGCAGAAATGGATATCACATAGAAACTATGAATAAGAACGGCATTGAATATCTTTGCATTACATCAGTTATTTCGGAGAGAAAAGTTGTACTGGAAGTATTACCAGCATTATCCTCCGGAATATATTCCACAAAGATAAATATGACTGAATCATATGTTACTGTAAACCCGAAGTTTACAAGTACATTTAAAATCTGGCATGAACGATTAGGGCATCCTGGTTCAGTCATGATGCGGAGAATTATGGAAAATTCTAAAGGCCATCCGTTGAAAAACCAGAAGATTTTTCAATCGGGAGAATTTATGTGTAATGCTTGTTCTCAAGGAAAACTAATAACTCGGCCATCACCAGCTAAAATCGGGAATGAATCTCCAGTATTCCTAGAGAGAATACATGGTGATATATGTGGGCCTATTCACCCACAATGCGGGCCATTTCGATATTTTATGGTATTAATTGACGCATCCAGTAGATGGTCACATGTGTGTTTATTGACAACACGTAATACGGCTTTCGCAAAATTCATTGCCCAAATAATCAGGTTGAGAGCACAGTTTCCTGATTATATGATAAAGAAAGTAAGACTTGATAACGCTGGTGAATTCACTTCCCAAGCTTTTAATGATTATTGTATGTCATTGGGAATTGATGTTGAACATCCTGTTGCACATGTTCACACACAAAATGGCATGGCTGAGTCATTGATTAAACGGTTACAACTCATTGCTAGACCGTTAATATTGAGAACAAAGCTCCCAATTTCAGTATGGGGTCATGCTATCTTGCATGCAGCGGCATTGCTTCAGATAAGACCGAGTTCTTATAATAAATATTCCCCAATACAATTAGCATCTGGCCAGGAGCCAAATGTATCCCACCTACGTGTGTTCGGGTGTGCGGTTTATGTTCCGATAGCCCCGCCACAAAGATTAAAAATGGGGCCGCAAAGAAGATTGGGAATATATATCGGTTATACGTCACCGAGTATAATTAGGTATCTTGAACCGCAAACTGGTGATATGTTTACGGCACGTTTTGCCGATTGCCATTTTAATGAAGATGAATTTCCAGCGTTAGGGGGAGGAATTAAAGAAGTTCCAAAAGATGTTACATGGTGCACACCATCTTTGTTGCACCTTGATCCCCCTACGAAACAACGTGAACTCGAAGTTCAGAAAATTGTTCATTTACAAAATATGGCAAATGAAATACCAGATGCATTCACAGATACGAAAAGGGTGACAAAGTCATATATACCCGCTGCAAATGTTCCATCGAGAATTAATGTTCCAGAAGAACAAAATGATGGAAAAATAGCAAATGAACCCAAAGTTCAGTTAAAGAGGGGGAGGCCGATTGGATCAAAGGATAAAAATCCCCGAAAGAAAAAGAAATTGGGAAAACAAAATGAAAATGGTCCAGAAGAACCACATACAGAGAAAGGTCTTGAAGACGAAAATGACGAAGAAAATCATGAGATTTCCATCAATTATGCCCAAGATGGGATATTATGGGCTAGAGATGAAATAGAAGATAATGATGGAATATTTTCATTCTCTGTATGCAAAGAAATTGAATATGAAATTGATGATCCAGATCCAAGGTCCATATTAGAATGCCAGAAAAATTCTGATTGGGAGAAATGGAAAATGGCCATAGAAACTGAATTGATCTCCCTTAATAAAAGGAAAGTACCGATTGTTACAACACCTAAAGATGTACAGCCGGTTGGGTACAAATGAGTTTTTGTGAGAAAAAGAAATGAGAAAAATGAGGTGATAAGATATAAAGCCCGACTTGTCGCCCAAGGATTTTCTCAAAGACCGGGAATTGATTATGAAGAAACTTATTCTCCGGTTATGGATGCAATTACATTCAGATTCTTAATGAGTCTTGCGGCATCCAAAAATCTTGAAATGTATCTTATGGATGTTGTGACAGCATATTTATATGGATCACTTGATAATGATATCTATATGAAAATCCCTGAAGGATTGAAAATGCCTGAAGCATTAAGTTCCAAATCGAAAGAAATATGTTCAGTCAAGTTACAGCGATCACTTTACGGATTAAAACAATCCGGACGCATGTGGTATACTCGCTTAAGCGAATATTTACTAAAGAAAGGGTATGTGAATAATGCAATCTGCCCTTGCGTTTTTATTAAGAAATCTTCGTCAGGATTCGTGATCATTGCTGTTTATGTGGATGACCTGAACATTATCGGAACTCAAAAAGAGATTGATGATGCAAGAACTCATATGAAAGAAGAGTTCGAAATGAAAGATCTCGGAAAGACAAAATTTTGTCTTGGATTACAAATAGAGCATTTCCGAGATGGAGTATTCATACATCAATCAAATTATACTAAAAGGATATTAAAACGCTTTTGTATGGATAAAGCGACTCCTTTGAGTACTCCAATGGTTAATCGATCTCTCGATACGGAAAAAGATCCGTTTCGACCTTGTGAAGATAACGAAGAAATATTAGGTCCTGAAGTACCTTATATGAGCGCTATTGGTAAACTTATGTATCTTGCAAATTGTACCCGACCGGATATAGCATTTGCTACAAATTTACTGGCAAGATATAGTTCGTCTCCTACGCGCAGACATTGGAATGGAATAAAACATATATTCCGTTATCTTCAAGGAACAATTGACTTGGGATTGTTTTACCCTAGAAACTCCAAACTTGGTTTAGTCGGTTTTGCAGATGCAGGTTATTTATCAGATCCTCATAAAGCTAGATCGCAAACTGGATATGTTTTTACGTTTGGAGGAACTGCAATCTCTTGGCGTTCTCAAAAGCAGATCTTTTTACAAAGGCGCTTCCTACTACAGTATTCAGAAAGCATATTCAAAGTATTGGAATGCGTCATTTGCGGGATTTATGAAGGAACATTATATCCATCATTCCAGGGGGAGATTACGTTATTGTACTCTTTTTCCCTTATCATGGTTTTTATCCCATTGGGTTTTTCCATGATAAGGTTTTTAACGAGGCAATACGTAATATATTAAAGATGATGGATAATTAAGGGGGAGTGTTAAAGAAGAGAGGGTAATTATCCTCATCAAATATCACCGCCATTGACCGACTTACCATGTCGGTAACTTCTCTTATTATATTCATAATGTTTGCTATAAATATGTTGTTACCTCCCCTTGTAAACTAGAAGTTACACGAGTGAAATAAGAAGAACATCTCTTCTCTTCTCTCTCTACTCCTTCACTGATCGTCTTCTTCTTACCCCCACCACACAAAACAATACATATATATATACTCACCTATATAATATCATATAATACATAAAACTTTTGAAATTGTTAAAACTTCCCTCGGTTCCTTCTTGAAATTGCAACGTTTCTTCAGTATTACTATATTTTCCTCTAGCTTAAGCTTCTTCTAAGTATGTAAAAGGTGTTGTCTAGCAAAAGCAAAGATGTAGGTCTATGCATTCAGATATTTGATTAGGTTCGGTTTGGTTTTTTCGAGTTTCGAGTAGTTCGGGTATAGCTTTAAGGACCTATATTGGAACCAAAGATAAATAAGTTCGGATCCAGCTTGTGTAGCTACCGGTTCACAGATTGGTTAGTATAATATAACTAAAAACCGTCTTGCATTCAAAATGTTTTTGGATTCGATTCGAATTTAGTTTGAATTGGATATTTTATCCGTGAAAATATCTAGCAAACATATTTGAACCACCCTAATTTCTCATTTAACACTTTTGAAATTGTTAAAACTTCTTCCCTCATCTCCTTCTTGAACTTGCAACGTTCCTTCAGAATTATTATTTTTTCCTCTACTTTAGGTTTTTTATTAAATTTATTGGATTTCTAATTCAAAACCATTTGTAATGAGTGGATTGGCCCAAATCCTTTAATGTTAGTTCATTTAAACTTCTGATGTGGGTTCCTAACAGTTTTAAGTAAAAGGTGTTGTCTAGCTAAAGCAAAGATGGACTGAGACATATATATATCCTTCTGGATTCTCTTACATAACAGAGCAAACAACTACCGTTGAAAGCTTAAACGTACATTACGCTTTTGTTCATTTTTTTTCCTAATGGGCTTTCTTGAAATTGGAAAACTTCCTAATCTCCTTGAAATTGCAATGATAATTTAGCATATAATTTTCTCCTCTACTATGTTTTCTAGCTAAAACGATGGTCTGAGGCATATATCCTTTTGAATTCTTATACTCCATAACAAAGCAAACATAATACTAGTTGAACCGTATGATTCTTAGTTATTAACATCATCACTGAAGCAATTTGCTTCCAGTCAAATGAAATAAATGGATACATAAAATCAAATAAGAAACATAAATAGTAATGTATAATACAACAAAATTAGCAACTCTTTAAAATAACCCGAGAAAGCTATTTTCACCGCGCAAAGAAAGCAGATTCGAAGGTGGCTGGACCAAGGACGAATTGTTGTTGCCTTCGTATTCAAACCTCATCGCTCTAGACGGTTCCTGATGATTCTGGTTCCCCATGTGACAAGCCACAATTCCCCATTCACCTACTGATTTGCACGTGCCAACACCAACCCCTGATGTCTCACACGCTTGCTGGTACTGAATCCCGTCACTCTCGCTTTCCCTTGGAAGAAGAGCCAAGTTGTGGTCATAGCCAATTGAAAGAGGCTTGTTGTGATGAGTGGAAGTCAATATAGCTTGAGACTGAAACATTGGTGGTTGGTTTTGATGAAGACCAATCTCTCCAGGCTTGTTAAGCTCAAAGGTTACGGTTCCGTGGTAAGGGCTTTCTTTGTGGACGAAGCTACGAACTTCAAGCCTATTGTTGTTGTTGATCCTTGAACCAGCATCATTCCCTACTTTGAATAGATTTTTCTTCTTGAACACTCTACAAACAACCCATCCATCTTCCTGCATATATAAAATAATATTGGCTCATTCAATCAAAGATGGACTTCCATAAACTTCTACTACCATTATAAGTCTCATTTCATAACTTTTACCCACATATTAGAAATAAATGATGAAGTTTCTTATATCTATCATTAATACACTTGTAACTTTGGCTGCGATTAGTGAGATGTGATTTTGAAGTTGAATTACAATCGATGTTGTAATTTGATGTAACTTGCAGTAAAAATTATGTGATATAAACTGTAAATTTATGTGGTGAAATTGCTGTAAAAAGATGAGTTAGTATTTTTTTGTTAAAATAACTGACTGGTAACATTTCTGTGGTAAAAATTGTAGTACATGTTATTTAAATAAATTAAAATTTTGATTATTAATAATGATTATATTTATTAAAAATAATGTTAAAATAGTTTAAAAATTAATACTAACTTCAATTCTATTATATTTAAAAAAAGTTATTTTTAATAGGATGTAAAAAAAATTAAAAACGTAACTACTAGATTGTAAAACATATTTACACAAAATGCATATACACAAAACGCTTGTCAACGTTGTATATTTACACAAAATGCATATACACAAAAAGCATGTTTACACAAATGCTTATACACATTATTTTTCTGAAATAATTTTTTGCAGAAAAAAAAGACAATGCAGAAAAAAAACGTGGGAAGTGGGAAAAAGCAAAAAAAAAAAAAATTAACTCAATCTCTACTAGTCTACTACATGAGATTTTCCTTGATGTTGAGTTAAATTTTGAGTTATCAATTTTACAAAGGACATAACTCAAAATTGTAACTCAACCATATCACTTTATAACTCAAACTTAAACTCAAAAAATTAAAACTAATGCATGATTGGTAACATTCTTGATGTATGCTCATAACTCAAACTAATGCAAGTGTAACTCATGTCACCAATCAAATTAATAAGTTGGAAGAATATGTATTAAACCTGTCTTAACTATATTGTTGTTAATGCCTGAGCCAGCATCATTCCCTACTTTGAATATATATTTTTTTCTTGAACACTCTACAAACAACCCATCCATCTTCCTGCATATGTGTAATAATATTGGCTCATTCAATTCAAAGTGGACTTTCATAATTTTCAATGTGTATAATTTTTACCCACATATTTAAAAAAGTGATGAAGTTTCTAATATATCCATGATTAATACACTTAAGACGTTTTCTTTTTTTTTGCGTACGTTAACACTTAAGACGTTATTCTTTCAAATTAAGAAGTTGGAACAATATGTATTAAACCAGAGTTTTGTTAAAAATTATGCATTGAAATTATAAAACGATGCAGTTTGCAAATTACAATAGAACCACGCTTATGATGAAACAGAAGTAGTAGTAGATAAGAGAAGAGATACGTACACTAGGTTCATCGTCAGTGTCCTCAATACGGTACTCGTGCATGATCCAATCGGTCTTCTGGCCATGAGGAGCTCGTCCTTTATAAAAGACAAGAGTCTTCCTCATGCCTATCTTCTTGTAACAGCTTCTTATGCATTTGTCACGTCCCGTCGCCTTCCAGAAACCCGAGTGAGTCGCACGGTTCGTCCTTGAACCTGTTGGATATTTTCTATCCTTGTGGCTGAAGAAATACCACTCGTTTTGAGGTGTTGATCCTATTCTGCATCTATCTGCCACACACAAACAAGAAAAACATATGCTAGTAATTAGAAAATTGGATCATGATTCATAATATATATGAGTTTTCTTAATCAAAGTCTACTTACCTTGTAAATCCCACGGCTCAATCTTGTTCAAATCAACCTCTCTGATGACTTCCATCTCGAACTTTTCATAAGAAATCTTCTTCTTCAAGTAGTAATGAAGAAGTTCTTCGTCTGTTGGGTGAAACCGGAAACCTGGCGGTACACCTCCATTCAACGAACTCATTTTTTTCCGGTTTGTGATAATCTTTATTTTGTTTGTTTGAGTCCAAAGCTATCTAAGAGATCTGCCTTTTTTCTCAAGCACTCTTCTTGTTCTTGGTTTAAATATATAGAGAGACTAGCTAGCTAAAGAGATACACACGTAATTGTCAACTATGTTATCGAAATTAATTAAATACTCAAAGATAATAAGTATTAAGATGATGAAGTTGACGGCCGGTGACAACGCCGCCGGTGAAGCTCCAAAAGCTATCGTGAAAATCAAGATTCACCGTCGGAGGCGCATTTAAGCCGTATCCACGCGCCTTGTGTTACACCGCGTGTGATACACTCACGTGAATCCAACTGATCTCATTTGGTTTTACGCAATGTTTGGTCCTAATAGCTTGTTTATTCAATCATTTATAAACGATTGGTCCCGATAAATTTGAAAATTTGATTATCATTATTAATCCGTGTTGAATTTAACTTGATTGCTCCGTAAGCAAGGGTATTTGCCAAAGAAACTAAATAAAAATCCATATTGGGAACTCCAATTCTGATCATACGGTCATATTTGTGTTCATATGGGAAGTTTGGTTAGCTAGCTATTAATATGATTCAAATTTAATGACTATTATTATTCGATAGTTGAATTTCTTTCAATGAAAAAGCATGCATGGAGGTTGGTATTAATGCAATCCAGGGGCCAATGGCAAAGGTCAATCTATACTATTATTTGCGAAGTCAAAATTCTTATATGTCAACACCAGAGCGATTTGCTTATGTATCATATATATGTATCATTTTTCTTAATTCTAATTGGATTATCATTAATTTTACGTGTCACTATAGTTAATATAATTTTAATGGGTCACCTATACTATTAGTTAATGGGCCATCGATTTCGTTTAATTCACCGAATTTGTAAAATGGGCCACCAAAAAAGATTACCAAAAAAAACCCTAAAACATTTATCGTACACTATATATATCGTTAGTTTACATATGTTTTTCACGTACAACAACTAACTCACCCTTCTCGAAGATCTACTCTTCGCTCATTCTCAAAGTAAATCGGTTTGTACTTTAGTAAGCCGGTGAATTTTGTTTCTGTGGCATAGTCTCCCATATTTCCTTTTTGTGATTTCTATAGTGATTATTTTTCTTTTCTCGCCTTCTTTTAATTTTCTATTTTATATTTTGGGTTTTATATTGTTGTTAATTTGTTGTTGTGCGGGCATAGAGATTTAATTGTTGTAAACTAAAACTAAAAATAATTAAAAACAATTATTTAATATATACATAATAAAATAAAACAAATCCAAAAAGGAAAAATATATTTACTATTGAACTCACAAATCAATTGAATTAAGACAAAATCGAGTTTTTCGTCTTTACATAATTGTTTTTTTTCTTCTTCTTTTTTATCTTTTAGTTTTTTATTTTATTTTATTTTTTATCGTCTTCCATCTTTATCTCTCCTTCTTGTCTCACGTTTTCTTCTTAGTTTTCTTTCATTTTCTTTTATTTTTTTTCTTTCACCTCTTCATTCTATATCTCTTTTGTTACTTCTTATTCTGTAAATTTTTTTTGTCACATCTTCTTTATTGTTTTATGTTTTCCTCATCTTCTTCCTATTTTACTTCTTCTTCTTCTTCTTCTTCTTTTTCTTCATCGTCTTTGTCTTCTTCGTTCTCTCCGACTTTATTTTCTTCTTATTTTCCTTCATTTATTTATATCAATCAAATATATGTACTTGAAAACTTTAACTATATCTCTCTCCTCATCCATGTGTCCATCCCTCTTTCAATATTTATCTCTCATTCTCTCATTTCCCCCTCGTCCTAAATTTATATATATCATATGATTTAGATAACTACATTTAAAATAAGAAGTACTTCAAAAATAAAAAAATAGGAACACAAAAAATATGAGCTAACATAGACTGAATATCATGTACCTATAAGGTTAACTCTCTCTACCGTTTCTCTTTCTCTCTTTATCCCCTCTCTCTCTCTCTCTCTCTCTCTCTCTCTCTCTCTCTCTCTCTCTCTCTCTCTCTCTCTCTCTTTTTCTATCCCTCACACTCTCTCTCTCCATTGACATGTCCCTAAAGCATCTATATGTCCCTGAAAGCTTTAACTCAATTTCTCTCTGCCTCCCCGCACAACATCTTATGTGTCGTTTCCACAGCAATTATCCTATGTGTCATTATTAAAACATATTATATGGCGTTTTAATTTGTTATAATAGGTCAATCATTAATCTTACGTGGAAATACCTATGATGTGTCTTTTTTCCTCAATTATGAGCCATCGATTTTATTTATGGGCCACTAATCTCGACTTTGGTCCTAGCCACTGATTTTGGTTATGGGCCATCGATATCAAAGTCAGTACTAATCTAAACCCTAGCGTATCCATCGTGCTATATATACTCCTCTCGGTCTTCATGTTTTCTTACATACAATGTCCGTCTTCTAAGGTTGAGCATCTTTTTTAAAAATAAATCCATTTCTTTTAAAAAAAATCAATATATATATATATATTTTTTTTTTTTTAATGCATTTCCATAATGACAACCTACTCTTATAGTTATACTTCGCTAATTGAATATTTTATCTCCCGCTTTACAATAAAATTGTCAGGTAAATAAAAATTCATGTTTGTTTATTTTAGTTTGTGCTTTAAATGTTTTTTCTGCTTCTAGACTATCGTCTTATGTAAATCCATTGCCTAATAGTTCTTTCCTTCAAAATTTTTATGAGTTTTCTATAGCGACCAGCAATCTTTCCCTTTGTGATCCTCTGATTTTGCCGTAACATCTGCTTCCATCTCATATCGTTTTTACAGAAGATGAACATTTTTCTG
This sequence comes from Eutrema salsugineum, assembly GCF_000478725.1. Lineage (NCBI taxonomy): Eukaryota > Viridiplantae > Streptophyta > Magnoliopsida > Brassicales > Brassicaceae > Eutrema > Eutrema salsugineum. Next base: position 1,755,574 of record NW_006256612.1, read on the forward strand.
CGATGTTTACAACGATAAATTTTCAGGTTCGTTAAAGTGTAATTAGGACCGGCGGTGAAACCGTGCCGGAGACGTTGTCGACATAAGGGTTTCGACTAGCTTTTAAGTTTTCTTGAAGCCATATCGTATATGTATTTTGAATTTCCGAATTATTGGGGTTGGAATCATAAAAACATCAATGGCACCCCCGTCTTTCGGTAACTCCAGACCGAGTATTATAGCCAATTGTAACTCTAACGCTGGCGAAGCCTACTACTTGAGGGTTTCATTGCATGTTGTTCGCGATCCATGTTTTAGATGGATATAAGAACAATTAATGGTGTTGTCCACCGTACTTTCAAAGATGCATGTTATGCTTTGAGTTTAATACACGATGATACCGAGTATGTCAAAGCTATATATAAGGAAAGTCAATGGGTTCCCACTCCTTTCTTCTTATGATGTACACTGCTTTGTTACGTGCAGCTTCTATGATGAATTCTTTTTATGTTTGGAGATCCATTCAATGTTTTTTAGTATAAGTTTCGTCAATTCCTTGCATTGTCTTTGATTAATTTTCCTTAATTATCTTATTTTAACAATTTTTTTTTATTTTTTGTTGTGGTTGGATTTTAATTGTTTTCCCTAATGTACTTTCTAAATTTAGTTACCATCAATAAAAATAAACAATTAAACAGATTCCTAATTAGTTTTTGCTATTAATAATTTATATATTGTTCTTATTTTAACCCATTCATAATTGTTATTTATTGTTAAAAAAGACATACAAATAGTTTTCCTAATAAATCATATATATTGCTCTTACTTTTATTCACCTATAATTCTTATAACTTAGAAGTATAAGTATAAAGAAGAAGATGTAGTTAATGATAAAAACTAAAAAAAAAGATGAATTTGAATAAAATCATTGAAAATAAAAAAGCATATCAGAACACGAAATAGTGAAGAATAATAAGGATATAAAAAAAGGATGTTTTAGTTAAAGAAGGAAACCGGAAGAAAACAAAATAAAAGAAGAAAAAATGAGAAAATGAAGTTGGTGAGGATGAGAAAGAGATCAAGAAAAACCAGAAGAAGACAATCGAAAGATATATAAGAGGAAGAAGAAAAAAAAGTACAAGTCAAATCCGATGAAGAAGAAGAAGAAGGAAAATATGAGAAAAAGAAGATCAAGAAAAAAAGTACAAGTCAAAGATGATGAAGAAGAAAAAGGAAAATATGAGGAAAAATAAGATGAATAAATTGGGCCCAAAAAAGAAGGCAAAATCCTTAAAATTGGAGATTGAAGAAGAAGACGAATAAAAACTGAAAAAAGTAAGAAAAATACGAAGAAGAACTAAACCAAAAGATAAAGAGTAGGAGAGAGTAGAACAAAACAAAAGAGGAAGAAGAAGAAGAAGACAAATCAGAAGAGAGAAATGAAATAGAAGTTGTAGACGATGAAGAAGAGGAAAGAAAAGATAAGGAATAAGAAAATTGACGTCGATGATAAAGAAGAAGGAAAAGACGAAGAAGAAGACCGAAAAAAGAAAAAAAAAATCATAATAAGAAAAATTATGATATGACGAAAAATATTGAAGAATAAGAAGGGGAAATGAGTGATGAATTTGGAGAAAGTGGGAGACAGAGAGAAATTGAGTTAAAGCTTTCAGGGACATATAGATGCTTTAGGGACATGTCGATGGAGAGAGAGAGTGTGAGGGAGAGAAATAGAGAGAGAAAGAGAGAGAGGGGGGGGGAGAAAGAGAGAGAAAGAGAAATGGTAGAGAGAGTTAACCTTATAGGTACATGATATTCAATCTATGTTAGCTCATATTTTTTGTGTTCCTATTTTTATTTCTGAAATACTTCTTATTTTAAATGTAGTTATCTAAATCATATGATATATATAAATTTAGGACGAAGGGGAAAGGAGAGAATGAGATATAAATATTGAAAGAGGGATGGACACATGGATGAGGAGAGAGAAATAGTTAAATTTTTCAAGTACATATATTTGATTGATATAAATAAATGACGAAAAATAAGAAGAATATAAAGTCGGAGAGAACGAAGAAGACAAAGGTGATGAAGAAGAAGAAGAAGTAAAATAGGAAGAAGATGAGGAAAACAGAAAACAAGAAGAAGATGTGACAAAAAAAACTTAAAGAATAAGAAGTAACAAAAGAGATATAGAATGAAGAGTAGAAAGAAAAAAAAATAAAAGAAAATGAAAGAAAACTAAAAAGAAAATGAAAGAAAACTAAGAAGAAAACGTGAGAGAAGAAAGAGATAAAGATGGAAGACGATGAAGAAATAAATAAATAAAAAACTAAAAGATAAAAAAGAAGAAGAAGAAAAACAATTATGTAAAGACGAAAAACTTGTTTTTTTCTTAATTCAATTGATTTGTGAGTTCAATAGTAAATTTTTTTTTTAAATTTTAGATGGTGTTTCCTTTTTGGATTTGCTTTATTTTATTATGTATATAATAAATAATTGTTTTTAATTATTTTTAGTCTTAGTTTACAACATTGATTTCTCGATAGAAATATGCGTGATATACTCAAAAATGATGACCTTTTTGGTGGGAAACTCATTGTATTCGGAGGAGATTTCAGGCAAATATTGCCTGTTATTGTAGGAGGTAATAGCACCCGAACTCTTATGCCTACCATAAATTCTTCTACTTTATGGGACAGTTGTACATTTTTAGAATTAACCAAGAATATGAGGCTTCAAAATGGTGCTGAAGGTGATCGGGTTAATGAGGTAGAGGCCTTTTCAAAGATGTAGGAGACGGCAAAATTATTTCGACTGGCAACGATGAAGCTGAAATTGAAATCCCTAACGATTTACTGATAAAAGAATGTGCTGATCCTGTTAAAGAGATGGTGATTCATACGGATCGGAAAGAGATCCAAAATTTTTTCAAGACAGGGCAATTCTTAGCCCAAGAAATGCAGACGTGGGATTAATAAACGAATACATGTTGTCGGAAATAAAAGGTAAACATATTTAATGTTTTATACATACGATCTTACACATTAGCTTCATAATGCGATCAACTGAACTTCGTAAAACATTTTTCTAGCTGAAGAACATACATATTTAAGCTCGGACAGCATCGATATTTCTGATAAGGGCAAGATTGACGAGAAAGTTTACACACAGGAATATTTTAATAGTATAAAGATCTCAGGATTTCCAAACCATGAATTGAAATTGAAAATAGGGACACCTATTATGTTGCTTCGGAATATTGACCCTAGAGGTGGTTTATGCAATGAAACAAGACTCTTGGTAACACAGTTGGCCAAACATGTTATTCAAGCTAGCCACATAACTGGAGAATATATTGGTCAAAAGGTCTTGATCCCAATGTTTGTTTCCCCCACAGAGACAAGATTTCCTTTTAGAATGAGGCGTAGACAATTTCCGGTAGCTATCGCCTATGCAATGACTATCAATAAAAGTCAAGGACCGACTTTGCAAAAGGTTGACCTGTATTTACCAAACCAGTATTTTCCCATGGACAACTTTATGTGGTTATATCACATGTTACTTCAAGAGCTGGTTTGAAGATTCTGATAACGGATACAATGAGTCAGCCACAAACCAAGACTTTGAACGTTGTATACAAAGCCGTCTTTCAGAATGTAAGGAAACAATAGTTTTTTTTTTAAGGTTTAGATTTTTACTATTAAAAATGGTTTATTTAATTATTTATTAAATGACATTTTAGTTTACTTATCTTTTTCCTATTAATGATTGTCCTCATTGCAGAGAATCAAACATAAAACAAATAGAATACAAAAAAAATAATGGTGTTTGCAGAATTAATGAATTTTTTAAAAAATACAATTATCCAACTAACCAATTTGATGACTATGAATGCTCTTCCAAAATTAAAAGTTTCTATAATACATTAGCGTTTTGATATTATAGAAAAAAATTTAAGTATTCAGCTTCATGGACCTCGCAAATCCGCGCATCGCGCGGGTCTCCACCTAATTGTATATATGACTTTGCGTTATATTCTTGTTTATTTTTGGTTTGTCTAACTTTCAAGCATTCTATCTGTTTAATTCCTTTCATTGACTCAAGCAACCAATATATAAATGGATTATGGATTTATGAACTCAATGAAAAGGGATTTGACATTTGAGATAATAACAATAGAATTAACGAGAAAGCCAATCCCTGCATGCATGATGCATCGCACGTGGGAGACTTGCGGTGATGGTAGAGCTACGTTGACATGCGACTATTGTTATACATCTGAGCAATGACGTTTCTCAGTATGGTAAATTTTGAGATTTGAGAGTAATTAGGTAAGGGTATTCTAATTATTTCTGTGAAATTTTCCAATTTATTAGCTTTGGGTGTTAAGAATTAATTATAAGATGATAATATTTCAAAGTACAAAAAATGTTTTGAGCAAATTTTTGAGCGATTTGATATTTATACGTACTAGTATTTGCAAAGTCATAAATCCTATATAACGTTCCCACGATATATAAGTTTCAAACTTAAGTTTTTGATACCCTTAATCGATTAATTATGATCACTGGCATGCCTAGAGGAAGGCTTAAGAACCGTGTGCTTATGACATGTCATAACGAGAATTAATCCAAGATGTCTTAGTTATGGTTGGGGATGTTCTAATCATTGTCCAACTCAAAAAAAAAAATGTAATGAAGATGTTAAAAAAAAAAAAACTCAAAAAATATGTAGTTATTTTCGGTATGACTGGCTGGAAATGTTCAAGGCTTACTTCGACTGTCAAGTGTATAACATAGACCAACCTGATTTTAGAAGGAAGACAAAATTCTTGATCAATGGTGATAAGGGTGTAGATTATAGGTTAAGGCATCGGATCTGTAAGTTTAAATAGCTGATAGACTCCTTAGAAACTTATGCATTGTTTTGAACACACAAAAAAAAAAAAGTATTGTAAGCTAAAAGTTTCTAACTCAAAAAATCTTGTAGGAAAATCGAGCTAGGGTGTAGCTTACAAGAATTGTATCGTCTTGTTAAACTTGAGAAGAACTAGATTTTCTTAGAGATACTTGTGAGTTATCTGTTTTGGTATATACTTGGCAGAGTTTACATTCATGAGAAGAACTAAAACACGATACGCTATTTGTGTGTTTGTTTGTCTATTGCATTAGTCCTGTGCGCGTTCTAATTATAATGAGGATCAGACTTTTTTTTGTGCAACTTGGCATGATGACTAATTAGTAATTCGTAAGTATAGTCTGATAGCCTTTTACGAAAATTATGCATTGTAAGCCAAAAGTTTCTAACGCAAAAAGGGTTTTTATAGTTTTCTTGTAGGAAAATCAAGCTAGGGTGTAGCTTACAAGACTTGTATGGTCTTGTCAAACTTGGAAAGAACTACATTTTCTAAGAGATACTTGTGACTTGTGAGTTGTCTATTTTGGTATACTTGGCAGAGTTCACATTCATGAGAAAAACTAAAACACAATATTTTTTAAGAGATACTTGTGAGTTATCTATTTGTGTGTTTGTTTATCTATTGGACAATCCTTTGCGCATTATAATTATAAAATGAGTATCAGGAATTCAATATAGGACTGTCATGATCATGATGACTTTTTTTTTTGTTTTTTGCAACTTGGAATGATGACTAATTAGTAAATTTAGTTGTTGTTTGTGGTTGAAACCGAAACAGAAACAGAAATCAAATCACATTTTTTTTACTCTAATTTCGTCGTTCCTAGGTTCTCTCCCAAAAACAGAGAAACTAAAAGAGTCGGTGTTGACTCACCAACTGATTCGATAAAGTTTAAAGAGAGACACTTTCTTTTCTAATGTTGCTGTTTCCTGGGAGAACAAAATTTTATAAATTCTGCTATTTCATATATATAAAGTTTCAAGGGCTTAGCGAACAGTTTCGCCACGAAACCAACACAGTCTCATCCTCATGACTGTTTTCTTGTGAGCTGCGATGATCGTGTGAATCAAATCCCTTAACTTTCCCCAAAATTGTGAAACTTGAGTGTGACCCTTTGTTCCATGGCGACCTCTCTTCTTCCTCGACCTTTCATCTCGCTCCGTACAAGTAAAAGCTATAACCTTTCCTCGAGGATTCTCCCCCTTAGGCTATCATGCTCTTCTGATGGGTCCACCGGAAACCAGCAAGTTTCTTCAAATCCCGAGAAGAGATCGTTCGCTGTAGCAACCGGTGAGATGTTCATCGGAATCGCGTCGAGGCTTTTGAAGAGGTCCAATCGAGAAATTGATGATGGAGACAGGATAGGAACCGTAATCGAGGATGAGATTGAGCCGGCGGTGATTTGGGAACAGAGGGTTAAGGATGTAGAGGCGGAGAAAGAGAGGAGGGTCATTACAAGCCCTGGGTTTAGTTTCTCCGCTGCTGGTCTTTTGTTTCCTTATCATCTTGGAGTTGCTCAGTTGCTTATAGAAAAGGGTTACATCAAGGTGCTCTCTCATGAGTTTCTGTGTGTTTTATGAATTAAAGAAAGGTGTTTTGGTGTCTTGATTGTGAGAGAAAGATGGGTTTGTTTGTTGTTTTGATTTTTTTTTTAGGAAAATACTCCTTTGGCAGGAGCTTCTGCTGGTGCTATTGTCTGTGCTACGATAGCCTCAGGATCCTCTATGCATGAAGCCCTTGAAGCTACCAAAGCTCTTGCTGATGATTGTCGACGCAATGGCACTGCTTTTCGTCTTGGGGTATTGAACCTTTTTCCTGTAACTATTGACCCATTTCTCAATATGGCTCTTAAATCATGGAATGGTTTAAGTTCCTAGGTGCTTCACTTCTTGAAAATCAATCAGGTTCTGTGTTCAAACAGTTTCTTTCTAGGTGTTCTTGTATGCAAGATAGAGTTTGTGTCGATGTGATGATTTTCGATTTTAAGTGTCGCATGTTAAGTTGTTTATCCAAGTTCTTGTGGATTTTAGGCTGTCCTCAGAGATTCTATGGAGAAGTTACTTCCAGATGATATTCACATTAGGTCCAATGGCAGAGTTCGTGGTGAGAACAACATCTTCTTTCTTCAGTTTGGTTTCCTTTTGCCAAAGGACTTCGGGTCTGACATTTCTGATCATTCCATGGTATTGTAGTTGCCATCACGCAGGTTTTTTGGAAACCTAGAGGGTTACTAGTGGATCAGTTTGATTCCAAAAGTGACCTTATAGATGCAGTTTTTACATCTGCCTTTATTCCAGGGTAAAATATCACTCTCTTGCTTATTAAAACTTCCAAGTTTCTCTTGGAAAACAAAACTTTTTGACAAGTATAGTTTAAGAACAAATGCAGATATCTTGCACCAAGGCCTGCAACGATGTTCCGTAATCGACTCTGTGTTGATGGAGGCTTGACATTGTTTATGCCACCAACAGCTGCTGCTAAAACAGTACGTACATGATGCTTCTTGTTTTGTTCTCTTTTTCTCTATCTTTCTCAATATGTTTCGTTCACTGTTCATTTCAAATTTTTGAGTGGTTAAAGACCGGCTAAAGAATATGTGCATTCTTTGGGGTTTTTTCAAATCTAACTTCTAAAGATGTTCCATGTATGTTATTAAAGTTTCTATGTCAATGTATCACAGGTTCGAGTTTGTGCTTTTTCGGCGAGTAGCTTCAAACTTAAGGGCATTGAGATCAGCCCAGATTGCAACCCATTAAACAGGGCAACATCTAGACAAGTTAGTGCTTAGTTTCTTTAAAAGATTGTTCTCCGTTGAGAGTAAGTGTGTTAATCTTGTTTTTTCTGATACTTAGCTATTGAATTGGGCACTGGAACCAGCAGAGGACGAAGTGTTGGAGAAGTTGTTTGATCTGGGATATGCAGATGCAGCCACATGGGCGGAGATGAATCCAGTCGAGGAATTGGTCTATGACGATACTCCTTCAGCTCAAACGATTCAAGCTAGTTAGAACACAAGAACTCCATACTCATTTCTTTTAACCATATACATATAGTCTATTTATTGCACTACAATAGATTCTTATAGTTTTTGCATAAGCTTGGCTCTTGAAGTTACAGGAACTTGTAGTTCTTAGATCAAACAAATTCAATGATACAACACTTTCTGTCTTGACTATTTGTAGCCAATCTCGCTCAAATTTCCAAAGAGTATTTTCACAAAATAATTCACCGTACTCTTAAGTTTCAGCATGGATCATTCAAGATCAGAAAGCTAAAAGCTTTCATCTAGAATGGAGATGCATCTGTGTCTGAATTTAGCAACAACCCTCAAACAAACATTATTCTTTCCACATTAGCCTAGCAATTTATTGGAGTGTGGGCAAAAGCAAAACAGTATTTGATTCAAACTTTGAGAACGTTCCTATCTTCTTAAAAGACCATGCTCTCATGTAGGCTTAAGGTAGAGGTAACAGATCCTGTACGGATATAGCGGGTTAACTGTGTTGCATATAAGCCATTACAAAGAAGGCCAACATGCCGATGGAAAGGAGGAGTAGCGGCCCCGCTGGGACCAGTTTCCGGGAAGATGCGAAACGGAAACCTGCAAGAGAGTTGTAGAAATGAACAGAAAAATGAGAAAATATTCATCACGAATCTGACATACATGCAAAGACAAAACACATCTTCTTAGAAACTTGTTCTTACCGAAGAAGAAAGAGAAGAGGAAGGCAGAGCCGAGTCCTATGGTATAGCCGAGGACTCTGGTCTTTGGTGACTTAATGAGGAAGTAGGCCTATATATAGATATTCAAACATTGGTATGCTTCAGTTAACAATTACAGTTGAACAAGAAGAACTTTGCTCAACAGGAAACAACAAAGAGAAACAAAGGTTTTGTAAAACACAGATTTAGAGGATCACAATCAAGAAGATACAATAACAAAATTCAGGGATCTTTAAGGGCTTGAATTTTGTTTATGTTAACATAAAAATAACAGGGGTTCATGCAGCTGTAATCAGACAAACTTCTGAACATACTAGTAAGTAAGGGTTGATCAGACCTTGAAATCTAATACTTGGAAAGAGAAGATCCAATATCACAAACCATACAATATGATAGGAACAGATGTTATGCTACATTAGCAAAATATTCTACCAAATCAACTGTTAAGATAGTTTCTTAAGCCACCCTAAAGAGACAAAGACACCATTTTTCTCAAGGAATTGAAACAAAGCTTGGATGAGAACAACATCAAGCAGAAACAATGTTTTGAACAGTGCACTTAGTTCCTCACTACCTTCCTCAAAGGTCAACTTTAGACTTTAACAGGCTATGCAGCAACTAGAAACTAACAATGAGAGGTGAGAGAGGAAGATCTTACAGCTGCCATAAGAACAGCACCAGTCAAACCACCAAAGAGAGAACCCTTGCTTCCAGATTTGGTATCTTCAAATTTTAGGTACCAAAAAGATCAAAACTTTAGTGAAGTGAGCAATAAAATCCAAATAAAAACGTATGTATCATGAGATCAGTAACTTACAAGCGAAGAGACCGCCTCCTAGAAGAAGAACACCATAACCAGCAGAGACGGCTGGAGCTAGCTTCGACAGCTCCGCCTTACAGGAGAGACCATAACCTCGTTTGCTCTTCGATTTCTCCGACAACTTAGTAAGTCCAGACCAATTCCGACCGCAATCACTGACACTCCGTCCGAGTTTGGTATTTCTCACCGACACCACCGACGGAATATGTAACATTAGCGCATAAGACGACATTTTGCTTCGCCGAAATGTTTCCTCAGAGAAGAGAAAGGAATTAAATTTATATTATTAACAGAACAAGAATTGGGTTTTAAAAGGCTCAATGTTCTTTTTGTATCTAATGGGTTTAGAAAAAGCTCAGCTTTTTTCTTTACTTCTTCTCTCCTTCAAGGCCCTGTTCTAAAAATTCTAAAAACTCTGACTTGTTCAATTTTAAAGTTCTTAATTTTCGTTTGTCTCATGCTGATGCGTTGCTTGCAATAAAAAAATCTTAGCTGAGGACAAACAGATTCACCAAATATTTGTATAGTACATTACACAGTAATGTTTACAAAATCCACTTTGTTACATGAAAATGTTGTTTGCTGTTTACTATACACATCACTAAGCAGAAGAAGAATCTGAGTCTTTCTTCTTTTCTTTTGGGTTTCTGAAAAATATCATATACACCGAAACTCAAATTGATGTAATTCTGGAAAGCAACAATAAAGACTTGGAGTTAGAACTAAAAGATGGAGAGCAAGTAGCCGAGGAACAAGAGATTGTAGCTGATCAAAAAGATCTTTTAAGCATTCTAAGTGGTCCAATGACTCGATCAAGGACTAAGAAGCTTAAGCAAATCATTGGAGCTATCATCAAAGGCCTTGACTCGATTCAGGAGGGAAAAATCCGATCACAAGAACCCTGATTGTGATCCAAGTCCAAGACGGCTAAGTGGGCTTGAGATCCAGGCTTGTACTCTTTTTCCTTGTCTCAAGTTTGGTCCCATTGGGTTTTCTTGAGATAGGTTTTTAATGAGACAAGAAAGGATCTCTATTTCACCTAAGTACACAAAGCCTTAAGCCCAAGCTGTGTCATCAAGAGGAGCGTCTAAAATCAAGTTCAAACTTAACAGCTTGTTCTTTGTTTATTTCCGAGATGAGTTAATGATTGTGAGACTCATCTCTTCTTTCTTTCTTCTTTATATTCGCTTGAACTCCTTTGTATCAAAGCATCTTATCTTTTATTCTAAAACTCTTTCTTAAAAATTAAGATCTCGTTTGTTGGTGTGTCATATCCTTCAAACAACTCGAATCGACTTTGTGTGAGTCATATCACTTAGAAGATTCAAGCAGACATATCAAAAGTGTTCTGCGACTCTTGTGTGTGTCGTATCGCTTCTCCAAAAACTTTGGAACGGTTCTGATTGTTTTCAAGGTCTATCTTTTAAGTTCCAGTCGTTACAGTGTCGATCAAGGGCAGATCCTTATTATGATCACATCACAAATCTTCTTGGCAAAATTCAGATATTTCTGCGACCTTATAGATGCAGTTTTTACATCTGCCTTTATTCCAGGGTAAATATCACTCTCTTGCTTATTAAAACTTCCAAGTTTCTGTTGGAAAACAAAACTTTTTGACAAGTATAATTTAAGAACAAATGCAGATATCTTGCACCAAGGCCTGCAACGATGTTCCGTAATCGACTCTGTGTTGATGGAGGCTTGACATTGTTTATGCTACCAACAGCTGCTACTAAAACAGTACGTACATGATGCTTCTTGTTTTTGTTCTCTTTTTCTCTATCTTTCCCTATATGTTTCGTTCACTGTTCATTTCAAATCTTTGAGTGGCTAAAGAATGTGTGCACTCTTTGGGGTTTTTTCAAATCTAACTTCTAAAATGTTCCATGTATGTTAATAAAGTTTTTATGTAAATGTATCACAGATTCGAGTTTGTGCTTTTTCGGCGAGTAGCTTCAAACGAAATGGTATTGAGATCAGCCCAGATTGCAAACCATTAATGATAGAATTATGGAAGAGGAAACAAGGGACGAGGTGCGAACCGAGGTTCAGGTCGGGAAACAAGACCAAGTGGCCGACCTAAATGTGGCCGACCTAAATGAAGTCCTGGCCGTGCCAACCGGTCCAAGATGCTTACGGGAGCGATCCAACGAGTTCTCACCGACCTGGGAAGCCAAGGCCGAGCTGACGACCCAACACCAGTTCATAAAGCCATGACCATCATTATGTACTCTGGTCCGAACTGACCTGGTTAGGGTGTCGTTTTAATACTTTTTTTCCTTGCATTCGGTTTTGTCCCACTGGGTTTTCCGAATGGGATTTTAACGAGGTTAAGGCACACCCATCTCACGACCATGGTTCGATTCGCGGCCAAGTATAACGGCTAGAAGTTCAAAAGTCTAGCGGGAGGATGCGAAGGGTCACCAGGAAGTCTGATCGTTATTCAACGTTCTCTTTACTTTCATTTATTGTCTTTTAATTCTTATGTATGACCGATGGTCTCCCTTTTGCCTCTATATAAAGGCATCGATGTACTTAGACTTATCATCACTTATATTTTTAATAAAATTTTCTCTTTGTTGTGAAAACTTAGAAACTTTATTAATCACTGGAATATATATATAGAATACATAGGGAATCTAGGTTAAGTACAATGCCCTGATGGGCCTAATGGGCCGGTATAAGAGTCCATATATGATATGTGTTATAACACGCATTACTCCCCATGATTGTAGCATCACTGCAGATCTCTAAGTCTATACATTCCTATCTGTTTGACGAGCTTCCGGTGTGTTGAAGTAGGCAATGATTTGGTGAAGAGGTCAGCTGAATTCTCACTGGATCGGACCTGCTGAACGCTGAGAGTGCCGTCCTTCTGCCAGTCTGAGGTTGAGAAGAACTTCGGTAGAATGTGCTTCGTCCGATCTCCTTTGATATATCCTTCCTTGAGCTGAGCTATGCATGCCGCGTTGTCTTCATACATCACCGTGGGCTGTGTGTCTTCGTCCATACCACAATCTCTGCGGATGTGCTGAGTCATGGAGCGCAGCCAGACGCATTCCCTACTAGCCTCATGAATGGCTAGGATTTCAGCATGGTTTGATGAAGTGGCAGTGAGTGTCTGCTTCATTGATCTCCAAGAGATGGCTGTTCCTCCATGCATAAAAACGTAGCCAGTTTGAGACTTGGCAGTGTGCGGATCTGATAGATATCCTGCATCGGCGAAGCCGACTAACCCATCTTTATTTTGGTTAGTATAGAAGAGTCCTAAGTCTTGAGTACCTCGAAGGTATCTTAGGAGATGTTTTATACCGTTCCAGTGCCTCTGAGTTGGAGATGAACTATATCGAGCGAGGAGGTTCACGGCGAAACATATGTCTGGTCTAGTGTGACTAGCCAGGTACATTAACGCTCCTACAGCACTGAGGTATGGCTTTTCAGGACCAAGGATTTCTTCATCATCCTTTTTGGGACCAAGAGGGTCATCACTTAAGCTTCTAACTACCATTGGGCTGGTCAATGGGTGAGCTTGGTCCATATTAAATCGCTTGAGTACCTTTTCGATATAAGCCGATTGATGCACAAGGATTCCTCCTTTGATGTACTCAAGTTGTAATCCCAAACAGTACTTTGTTTTGCCTAGGTCTTTCATTTCGAATTCTGTTTTTAAGCAGTCGACTGTTTGGGAGATCTCACCAGATGTTCCGAGGATGTTTAGATCATCCACGTATACTGCTATGATTACAAATCCTTTGTTTGAGTACTTCTTGATGAAGATGCATGGACTGATGGGGTCATTTTTGTAGCCTTCTTTGATGAGGTAATCGCTGAGGCAGTTGTACCACATACGCCCACTTTGTTTCAGTCCATACAAGGATTTGTTCAGCCTGATGCAGTATTGATCTCGAGATGCATTTTTGTCTTTTAGTTCAATGCCATCTGGGAGTCTCATATATATTTCGTTGTCCAGGGGCCCATAGAGATATGCGGTTACAACATCCATTAACCGCAGATCAAGATTTTCTCTTATGGCCAGACTTATGAGGAATCGGAATGTTGTTGCATCCACCACTGGAGAATAAGTCTCCTCATAATCGATTCCGGGTCTCTGTGAGAATCCTTGTGCTACAAGCCGTGCTTTGTATCGAACGACTTCACCGAGTTCGTTCCTTTTGCGCACAAAGACCCATTTGTGGCCCACTGGCTTGATGTGTGATGGGGTCCGGATGATCGGACCGAACACGTTTCTGAGTTTGAGACTCTTTAACTCCACGTTTATGGCTTCTTTCCATTTTAGCCAATCTGTTCGATGTGTACACTGTGTTATTGACGTGGGTTCTAGATCCTCTTGCGTGAGTGCAACATCAAGTGCTACTTTGTATGCAAAGAGTGCATTTAAGTCGACTTCTTTTCGATTCCATTGTATTTCGGACATATTGTAATTGATGGAGATCTCATTGTTATCTTCTGAACCTGGAGATTCGGCGTCCCGAACTTCCATTGAGGGTTCATTAGATTGAGTCTCAGCCGCGGCTATGTCTGATATTGCAGGAATCCCGGTTTCGGTTATTGCACCTTTCTTTAATTTCCGGGGATTCTTATCTTTGGAACCGAGAGGTCTGCCCCGTTTGAGACGTGGTGCAGACTCTGTAGCAACTTGGGTCTGTCCCGTTGGGACAGCTATTCGTACTGGTGCATTACAAGCTGGGATGTACGATTTGGTTACTTTGGTCGGGTCAGCAAAGGAATCTGGCAATTGATTAGCTAGCTTTTGATAATGAATAATCTTTTGGATCTCTGAATCACATTCTAGAGTCCGAGGATCTTGCCAATTTAATGATGTTTGATTCCATGAAAGATCTTTGACCAGCTTGTTTGTCTCACCACCTAAAGAGGGATATACCGATTCATCGAATTGGCAATCCGCATATCTGGCCTTGAAGAGATCTCCAGTGGTTGGCTCGAGATATCTTATGATGGTGGGAGAGTCAAAACCAACATATATTCCCATCCTTCTTTGAGGTCCCATTTTGGTTCGATGTGGTGGAGCAATGGGTACATATACTGAACACCCAAATGTTTTGAGATGGGAGATGTCTGGCTCATGACCCGAGAGTAGTTGGGATGGGGAATATTTGTGTTCACTAGATGGCCGGATGCGTATGAGTTCAGCAGCATGTAATACTGCATGTCCCCATGCTGAGGCCGGGAGCTTTGATCTCATGAGTAATGGTCGGGCTATCCATTGAATGCGTTTAATGAATGATTCAGCCAATCCATTTTGAGTATGGACATGTGCTACAGGATGTTCCACGGTTACCCCCATGGCCATACAGTAGTCATTAAACGCTTGTGAGGTAAATTCACCAGCATTGTCAAGGCGGATAGTCTTTAGTGGGAAGTCAGGGAAATGGGCCCGCAATTTTATGATTTGGGCCAAGAACCTAGCGAAGGCTTGGTTCCGAGAGGACAAGAGACAAACATATGACCAACGGGTCGATGCGTCTATAAGGACCATGAAGTACCGGAATGGTCCGGAAGATGGATGTATAGGTCCACAGATATCGCCCTGGATTCTTTCTAGGAAATAAAGTGTTTGTTTAGAGATTTTAACTGGTGAAGGCCGAGTGATCAATTTGCCTTGAGAACAAGCTGTGCACATGAGGTGTTGAGGATAAGCTCGGTTTTCTTTGAGGGTATGCCCTTGAGAGTTTTGAATTAGTTTACGCATCATATTTGCACCGGGATGACCGAGCCGGTCGTGCCAAATAGTATAATCAGTAAATCGGGCTTTGAGAGTGGTATTAGCTTCAATCATACTGACTTTAGCATGGTAAAGTCCAGTAGAGAGCGCGGGTATGGTTTCGAGGATTTGTTTATGGCCGTCTACGGTTTTAGTGACTAGGAGGGATTCTTTGTTCCCTTGACCTTGGGTTTCTATGTGGAAACCATTCTGTCTTATATCCTTGAAGCTCAGAAGATTTTTCTTCGAACTAGGAGAATATAGAGCATCTGGTATTTCAAGTTGTGTGCCATTTGATAGCAACACATAGGCATGGCCATATCCTTCGATAAGGTTTGAGGGACCCGCGATGGTGCTAATATTTGCGGTTTGATAGGTTAGGTTTATGAAGTAACTTTTGTTTCTTAAGATAGTGTGGCTGGATCCACTATCTACGACTATGGTTTCCATTTGCTGGTGTGCTTTATTATGAATAGAAGATAGAATTCAGTATTGAGGAATTCAGAAAATGTGATAAATCATAAAGTAAAGCAGTGTCTGAGAATAAAGGCAAATGGAAAAAAAAATGAAACAAATCCCAAAATGAAAAAAATAAAGAACAAAATCAAATTGTATCAGAGTTTCAGATGATTGAATTAATCGAGAAGATCAGTTGTTTCATAGTCCATGGGGTCGGTCTGCTCGTTTGTGGTGTTCTCATCATCAAGGAGGTCGTCACCTTCCAGGTTAGCAGCATCGACTGGCTGAGTCATGTTGGCTTCAGCAGGAGCTTTTCCGTACTTCTGGTATAGATCGCAGTGGATCTTGGGGGTGCGACATTGCTTTGTTGGGTGGTTGAACATCTCACATCTGGTACAAGCAGAGTGATCGGGGTTGGTGTGGCGGGTCGGCTTGGTGATGCCTCGACCACGACCAGGACCATAACTGAGGTTAGGTCGGTTGCCACGACCATGTCCGCGTCCACGTCTTCCACGTCCATGTCCTCGGCCATTACCACGTCCATTACCACGTCCACGGCGGTGATCTGAGGATCTATCGGGTTGAACATGGTAGGACTCTTGACGAGAAGCTGGGACAGGAGCCGATCCCGGGGGCCTCATAGCGCTGTTCCTCATAAGCAGCTGGTTATTCTTCTCAGCGAGGAGAAGACAGGACAACAAGTCTTCGTACAATGTGTGTTTCATTGCACGGTATTGTTGTTGGAGCACAACATTCTCTGTGCTGAATGTGGATAATGTTTTCTCGAGGAGATCATTATCTGTCACATCCTCGCCACAGAGTTTCCGGATGGCAACAATACGAAAGAGTTCGTTGTTGTAATCATCTACGGATTTGTAGTCCTGGAACCGAAGGTTCTTCCAGTCGAAATCTGCCTGAGGCAACTGGACCATTTTCTGATGGTCATATCGCTTTTTCAGCGCTTGCCACAATTCAAGTGGATTCTCAAGAGTGAGATATTGCTGCTTAAGGCTCGGGGCCAGATGATGGCGTATGTGACATATCGCCTGAGACTGTCCCTTACGGGATGCGGTGTTACCGTCGGTAATACACGCATCGAGTTCTTTCGATGCAAGGAACAAGCGCATGTCTAGGGCCCACTCGAGGTAGTTATCCCCGGAGACGTGAAGGGCCTCGAATTCACATTTCTGAATGTTTGACATCTGAAACATGAGATTGATTTTGTTAGGGATTGTTTTGAGAAAATTTTGAATGCTGATGATGAAACTTTCTATTTTGAGAATATTTCTATTTTAGGAAAGTTTCTAAATTTGGAAAGTTTCTAATTTGGGTAATTTTCTAAATGAGGAAAGTTTCTATGTCGGGAAAATTTCTATATGAGGAAAGTTTTTTTTTTTTTATATATATGAGGAAACTTTCTATTAGAGGGAACTTTCTCGGAAATAGTAAATTTTAAAGGGTATGGTTTTAGTTACCCCGAACATGATGTCGGTTTAATAGCTGTGATTTAATCGGTTAAAGCCGAATATAATTTCGGTTAATGAGAACCAAGTTTAGCCGGTTTTAGGCGGTTTAGGAGGAACCCTAGGGGAGCCGAATATGATTAGGGTTTTATCTAGGGTTTTAACGGTTTGGAAAACATATTTTGGATGTGATTTCGAGATCTATAGGATCTGTGGTCGATGGTTTTAATAATTTCGCAAGGACAACAAAGAAATCACGTGAAAAGGACTAGGGTTTAAGCATTATGACTTACGATTTTGAAGATTACAAAATCGTGAATCAAGCTTAGGATTTAGGGTTGATTTTCTTAGTTTATTCAATCAAGTGTTTCAAGCAAGAGAATCAACAATCAAATAAGCTGCAACAAGCTTATTAAACATGAAGAAAATCGAATAGGTTTATGCCATAAACATGGCCAAAAACGGTTGTTAGGTTTTTGTAGATTAGGGTTTTATAAAACGAGTTTAAAACTTTTGAACATGCATAAACTTGTAATTTAAACAATCAATCAACAAGTTATCAATCAATCATCAGAGTATCAAACACTTTCAATCAATTAGAGATCGATTTTTTTTTTTTTTATATAGGGTTTTGAAGTGTTTAAACAACAGGTTCTATGGCTCTCAGTTTTAGAAGATACCTTTTCCACCTTTGGATTTCTGACAGGCTAATGAAACTGGGAGCTAATAGACCTCAGTTAGCCGCTACAAATTCCAAGGATTGATCACCAAAACTGGAGAAGCTGCTGGTTGAAGAAGGAAAAACTCGGATCTGGTTTTTTTTTTTTTTTTTCGGTTGATCGTCGTGTACTGTAAGTGTGCGTGAGGGCGCGTCCGACGTTGGATCGACAAACGGTTTTCACCAGTAGATTCGTCTCGTCGAGGGCTTCGATTTGATATGTAGATCGTCTTCTGGTTCCTCACGGTTTGGAAGATATGCGTCTTTTAAGTTTCGACTTGCTTTTAGGGTTTTGGTGGTGGCCGGATTTATTAGGGTTTTTCGCTCAGAGAGTCTTATCGTGCTGATAACGTGTTGTGAAAACTTAGAAACTTTATTAATCACTGGAATGTATATATAGAATACATAGGGAATCTAGGTTAAGTACAATGCCCTGATGGGCCTAATGGGCCGGTATAAGAGTCCATATATGATATGTGTTATAACACTCTTTGAGTTTTCTCTTTTGTTCTCTAAGAACTTTTCGATATTTTGGTGGTTAGCCATTGATCGATTTCTGGTTTATCAAGTAGTTTCACCCTGCTTGACTCTGGTTTATCAAGTAGTTTCATCCTGCTTGACGCAGCCTTCGTTTACAAAGTGTGAGAGAGAGTTTGTAGTCATATCTGGGGCTTAGGGAATTTCGAGACTTGTCTCACACCCTGACATCCGATATCGCAACCCCCTTGTTCATTTTTGTACATCCCCTCGTTTACGGTCATTTCTTTGGAATTTGGCCTAAGGATTTTCGAGTTTTACTCACGCCTTAGCATCTCTTTCACCGAAGCAATCAGGATTCAAGGATCTATCAATCTCTACCGAATCAAGTGTGTGACAATTCTAGGACGGTCTTCTATCAATTAAACAGGGCAACATCTAGACAAGACAACATCTAGACAAGAGTAAGTGTGTTGATCTTGTTTTTTCTGATACTTAGCTATTGAATTGGGCACTGGAGCCAGCAGAGGACGAAGTGTTGGAGAAGTTGTTTGATCTGGGATATGCAGATGTTGCCACGTGGTCTGAGATGAATCCAGTCGAGGAATTGGTCTATAACGATACTCCTTCAGCTCAAACGATCCAAGCTAGTTAGAACACAAGAACTCCATACTCATTTCTTTTAACCATATACATATAGTCTGTTTATTGCACTACAATAGATTCTTATAGTTTTTTGCATAAGCTTGGCTCTTGATGTTACAGGAACTTGTAGTTCTTATATCAAACAAATTCAATGGTACATCACTTTCTGTCTTGAGTTCATATACTTTCTATCTTGACTATTTGTAGCCAATCTCGCTCAAATTTCCAAAGAGTTTTTTCACAAAATATTTCACCCTACTCTTGTTATCATTGAAGATCAGAAAGCTAAAAACTTTCATCTAGAATGGAGATGCATCTGTGTCTGATTTAGCAACAAACCTCAAACAAACATTATTCTCTCCACATTAGCCTCACAAAGCCTAGCAATTTATTGGTGTGTGGGCAAAAGCAAAACAGTTTCTGATTCATGCTTTGAGAACTGTCCTGTCTTCTTAAAAGCCCATGGTCATGTAGGCTTAAGGTAGAGGTAACGGATCCGGTACGGGTATAGCGGGTAAACTGTCGTGCATATAAGCCATTACAAAGAAGGACAACATGCCGATGCTAAGGAGGAGTAGCGGCCCCGAAGGGACCAGTTTCCGGGAAGATGCCAAACGAAAACCTGCAAGAAGTTGTAGAAATGAACAGAAAATGAGAAAAGATTCGTCACGCATTTGACATATATGCAAAGACAAAACACATCTTCTTAGGACTTGTTCTTACCGAAGACGGAAGAGAAGAGGAAGGCAGAGCCTAGTCCTATGGTATCGCCAAGCACTCTCGTCTCTGGTGACTTAGTGAGGAAGTAGGCCTATATAGAGATAATTCAAACATTAGCATGCTCAGTTAACAATCACACTTGAACAAGAAGAACTACGCTAACGAGGAAACACAGATAGGTTTTGTAAAACACAGATTTAATGGATCACAAATCAAGAAGATACAATACAACGGTCAAGATAGAAAACAAACAGGGGGTTATGCAGCTGTAATCAGACAAGCTTGCCGAACATACTAGAGTAAGTAAGGTTGATATAGACCTTCAAATCTAATACTTAGCAAGAGAAGATCCAATATCACAAACCATACAATATGAAAGGAACAGAGGTTATGCTACAGTATCAAAATATTCTACCAGATCAATTCTTAAGTTAGTTTCTTAAGCCTCGCTAAAGAGACAGAGACACCATTTTGCTCAAGGAATTGAAACAAAGCTTGGAGGAGAGCAACATCAAGCAGAAACAATGTCTTGAACAGTGCAGTTAGTTCCTCACTACCTTCCTCAAAGGTCAACTTTAAACTTTAACAGGCTATGCAGCAACTAGAAACTATCAATGATAACTGAGAGAGGAAGATCTTACAGATGCCATAAGAACAGAACCAGTCAAACCACCAAAGAGAGAACCCTTGCTTCCAGATTTGCTATCTTCAAATTTTGGGTACCAAAAAGATCAAAATTTTAGTGAAGTGAGCAATAAAAATCCAAATAAAAACGTCTGTTTCATGAGATCAGTAACTTACAAGCGAAGAGACCGCCTCCTAGAAGAAGAACACCATAACCAGCAGAGACGGCTGGAGCTAGCTCCGACAGCTCCGCCTTACAGCAGAGACCATAACCTCGTTTGCTCTTCGATTTCTCCGACAACTTAGTAAGTCCTGACCAATTCCGACCACAATCACTGAGACTCCGTCCGAGTTTGGTGTTCCTCACCGACACCACCGACGGAATATGTAACGTTAGCGCAAAAGACGACATTGCTTCGCCGAAATGTTTTGTCCGAGAAGAGAAAGGAATCAGAATTGGGTTTTTAAAGGCTCATTGTTCTTTTTGTATCTAATGGGTTTAGAAAAAGCTCTGCTTTTTTTTTACTTCTTCTCTCCTTCAAGGCCCTGTTCTAAAAATTGTAAAAACTCTTGACTTGTTCGATTTTAAAGTTCTTAATTTTCGTTTGTCTCATGCTGATGCGTTACTTGCAATAAGAGAGAATTTAGCTGAGGACAAACAGATTCACCAAATATTTGTGTTATACTGCACACAGTAATGTTTGCAAAATCCACTTTGTTACATGAAAATGTTGTTTGCTGTTTACTGTACACATCACTAAGCAGAAGAAGAGTTTGAATCTTCCTTTTTCTTCTTTTGGGTTTCTGCAGAATCTCCTATACATCGAAACTCAAATCTTCTTGGCAAAATTCAGATATTTTCTGCGTCTTATATACCAATCACTACCCTAAACCTTTCACCGTCTTATCATCACTCACATTTCTTTTCCACAGTCGAGGAAAGACAGAGATGGGATCTTGTGGACAAGAGCTTGGACTACTTGAGAAGCCGAAGGTCTAAGAGATGGAGGGCTGCGAAGACAGAAAGCAGCCACACAGAGCATTGTCTTAACCTCATCAATATCAAGACTACTGTCCCTAGACAACCTTGGATCCAAGAACTGTCTCACTTTCTCCTCTGCAACATCTGAATTCGAATCAAGAATCTCATGAACCAACGGAGCAGCTTTGTGCACAAGCATCTCACCTCTCTCGGCGCAAACCGCTTCTTTACCCGAAACCAACTCAAGAAGCACCACTCCAAACCCGTACAAATCCATCTTCTTGGAAGCGATCCCGGTTCTCAAGTAGTGAGGATCAGTGTACCCTGGAGACCCGATCATCCTCACTTGCTTGGAGCGTGGTGAAGAAGACATCGTCGTTGTGGAAGGCTGAACCATAGACGAGAACCCGACCTTGGCGGATCCGAAGTCGCAGAGCTTGCTGTTGAAATGCTTGTCAAGGAGGATGTTTGATGATTTGATGTCCCCGTGAACAATCTGAGGGCTGCATCTCTCGTGAATGTGCTCGATCGCTTGCGCGACCTGAAACGCTATTGCGGTCCGGTTTCTCCATGGCAAGACTTGTTTGCTGTTGCGGTTTAGCTTCTCTTGGAGGTTACCTTGTGGAAGGTATTCTAGTAGAAGTGCACCACTTTCTTCTAAAAAAAGGAAGAAGAACATTTGATAAGTAACTTGCAACAAAGAAAAGCCAATTGAATGCAAACGAATAGTTGTAAAAGTAAAGCAAAAAACCACTAATTTGGATAAAGAATTGAATCTATAGAAAGAATGTTAACGAGGACAAGAGTCACAAGACAAGAATAAGAACAATCTCAAGGCTTTTGTTCTTTAAAGTATTTGACTTTTGCCATGAGTCCACATGTGAAGTGAATCATAAGACCAATTCTCTCACACAAGAAACGATTAATCAAATCTTGATGAAGAATTACATCACAGAAAATAATCTAAATTCATGAATTTCGCTGATTTAACCGAATTTTAAAAGAAAGGAAACCTGAATCGTCAAAGTAACCGAGAAGCTTGACAATGTGAGGATGTTGAAGACGAAGCAAGATTTCAAGCTCGGACTTAAACACCTGATAAAGACGATGGCTACCGACATGAACCTTGAGAGCGGCTTTGTTTGAGCCAGACAAGCGAGCCAGGTAGATACTACTGTAGCCACCGGAACCGATGAGTCTAGAGAAATTCGAAGTGAGGGACTCGACATCGTCCCAGGTATAACAGGTTACGCCGGAGACAGAGACAGATCCAGTAATCGTGGTGGGTTTGTTGTCGGTGGTCGTGGTCGAGTCATCGAAACGGACGCAGCTTAAAAGACAAGACATTTTGGGAAACAGAGAAAGAGAAGAGAAGTGTTGAAATTTTTGAGTGAGGAGTCTCTGATTAAGAAGGAGGGTTTCGGGGAAACTTAAAGGGTTTGTAACTGCCGACAAAGAAGGAACAAGAGGATCGGAAAGTGGAGATCTTATTTAGGAATGTGTTTTGTGTTTGGTGGATTGTGATAAAAGAAGAAGAAGAAGGAGAGGAGAGAAAAGGTTATATTTTTGGGATTAAGAAGAGAGAGAGGCAGAGTTTTGACAATTTGTGGGAAGATGAAGAAGAAGAAACCTTCCTAAGAAGCTGCACTGACGTTGTAACCACTACGACTCACTCATTTACTTCTCTTATAAATACATTTTTGCACATTTCTTCTTAAACTATGATTAATAATAGTTTAATTACCCATAAGATTATGGGCATCATTTAAGGGCCCTTCATGTTTCATCCCCTTTTCTAATCCCAAGTTTCAGTTTTTATGTGAATGAATGCATTTTTTATGAACAAAAAATTTCAGTTCTTGTTTATTGACAAAAAAAAAAAATCAGTTCTTGAAATAAGACGGAAATAGACAGAAATGAGAACAAGAAAAATTTTCTTTAGGGACAACTTATACTATGTAATTAAAGCTACTACTATAAGAATAATAAAAATGAAAATACTGTATAGAATATATTACACACAAATTTATTCAATGTTAAGTTTCTAATTTTTGTAATAACTAAATGTATTAATTATCTATATACTTATTTATGTAGTGATTTGCTTTTCACAGCGAATTTCACCGCTTTTCACTTACGTGTCAACTCCAAAATGAGTTTTGGCCGCAAAAAGACCGTTTAACCCTATTTTGCAAGAACGTGTCATTTTTTAATTGGTTCTCATCTGATGATTAAAAAAAAACTTAAAACAAACTGGTCTAACTTATTATGGTTAAATGCTTAATTCCATAGTCAATCAAAGCGTTTCTAAAATAAAATTAAACAAAAATTTAGGGGGAAAAAAACTAAAAATATTTTTATAAAAAAAGGAATTTACCATTTTTAATGTCTTTAAAAACGTTTTTATAAAAAAAAAACAAAATTCACCATTTCTAATGTCTTCAAAAATGTTTTGATAAAAAAAGAATTACCATTTCTAATGTCTTCAAAAACGTTTTTATAAAAAAAAAATCAAATTTACCATTTCTAATATCTTCAAAAACGTTTTTATAAAAATAAAATAAAAATAAGAAATATATCATTTCTAATATCTTCGAAATAATAAAAAACCCTAACTAAAATGTTAACAAAAATCTAGACAAAGGCTTCTTATGGTTTAGTATAAACTAGGTCAACATCCGCATGTAATGTGCAGGTTTTTTTTTCAATTTTTTCAAATTTTTTTATATTTTTATAAAAACTAATATATTCATCACTCGTTAATTACTTACTTGTTAATATTTTATTTTAAAATTTTTTGAAATATTAATTTAAAATACATATTGAATATTATTTAACAATTTAAAATTATATTAAAATTAATAAATATCATTCAATATTTTAATTAATTATGACATAAATTTTTGTTTAATATTTACACAAATATTAATTATAGACAATTAATAAAAAACGAAAATTAATATAATCATCATTTCATTTGTTACTTATTAGTATTTTATCATAAATAATTTTAAAACATTAATTTAAAATACATCTTGAATATTATTAAGTAATCTACAGTTATATAAACATTAAATACATATCTATCAATATTTTTAATTAGTTATAATATAATTTTTATTTAACATTAATATAAATATTAGTTAAGAATCAATTAATAAAACAAACTTTTCATATTCTTTAAGTGTTTTCAAGTTTAATATTAAAATTTATTAATTAAAATTTAAGTGACAGGTGTCAACCTCTCCAATGCTGATGTATCAAGCATATGGAAAAAGTTGAGCAACTTTTATATATAAGGTATAAGCCACTTTTCACTATTTCTCTCTTAATTTTCACAATTGTTAAACATCTTCTTTCTTTTTTATTCTAACTAAAAATTCATGGAGTCATCAGGTAAATCTATATTAATGTTTTTAAAAAACAAGTATTAACATATATTATATTGATAATTTTAAACAAAAAGATATTTTTCATATTCTTATGTCGTTTTATTTTGTAGTTATCAACAACCCTTCAAATCCTACAATAACTACGTCTCAAGAAAACCAATTTTGTTTCGAACTGGGTCTGAGATCAAAGAAAAAAACAATGGAAAACATGTTTCCTCGGTGATGATGCTGAGTACTTTGAAGTTTTTTAGAGGCAAGCCAGTGGAGTACTCCATTATGTCTTTTAAAGGCTTACTTAGCTCTATTAAATTGTGATGCTATGGTGAATCCTTTACATGTTTGGAGTTCGTTTTTTAATTCACAAAGATGCATGATTTCTCTTTCTTTCTGATTTTAGGGAATATTAGTTTTGAGGCTTTTTAATTAAACATTTCAATTCTATATTGTTATTTCTACATTTAAAAAAAGAATTTTTTTTAATAATTTTGCCAGTCTTTTGTATTCGGCTTCTTTAGTAGTGCTCAATAATTAGTTTTAATCTTTACCAAATCTATACACATATTTGTGTAGTGATTTACTTACGTGTCATGCTCACAGCAAGTTTAAGAGATTTTTGTTTACGTGTCAGCTCTAGGATGAGTTTCAGCTGCAAAAGACAGTTTAACCCCATTTTGCAATTACGTGTCATTTTTTATTGGTTCTTATCTGATGATGTGTAAAAAAAACTTAAAACAAACCGGTCTAAATTATTATGGTTTAATGATTTATTTTGCTGTCAAATCAAACCATTTCTAAAATTTTAGAAACCCAAAATTTAAAAAATAATCTAACAAAAAAATTTTAAAAAAAAGAATCTATATCTCTAACTAATGGAATATCGCTAGAAAAAAAGGAAATCATCTCTAGCTAATAGAATGGCGGTAATTATGATATATAGGTTAGTGTTTACGATTTCTTATGTTTATAGGATTTTTGATTTCTTATTATTTAGTATAAATATCATCTATTTTCTCTAATAAAACCGACATTTAGTCAAATCTAACGAAAATGTAAAAATTAATAAATAAAATGTCTAATGGAATGACGATATTTATGATGTCTAGATTAGGTGTAACACCCCCGATTCATTCTATACTTAGAAGGAATCATGAGTGTTGCATTATGATACCGGGGATAGTCTGGCTCAATGTTCAAAAAATCGCTAGGCGATGGCTAGGCGGGTGATAGGAGACTAGTGGCTAGGCGGATTAATCGGAGACTAGGCGAAGCCTAGGCGTTAGCAAAATTTTCGTTAATTATTATAAATTTTTTATCTATATATCATATTTTTAAAAATGTTTTAATTGTTTTCTTAAAAATTATTTTATCAAAATTTATGTTTGAATAAAAAGTAAGAAAAATTAATAAATAAAATTATATAATAAAGTTCAACAAAGAAATCAAACTAAAAATCATCAAATTCTTCAAACTAAAATAAATTTTAATCTAAAAGCTTTAAAAATGTAAATCAAAGAGAAATCTATCTAACTTACTCTTTAAACACGTCCATATCCACCACCTGCTCATTTTTAGACTCAAATTCAAAATCAGTAGCTATATTATTTTCATCGTCGGAATCGATATCTCCTCTAGGCTCATCGTTAAAATTGAAAGTTGAAACTTGAAACAGAGCACAAACAAAGTAAACAAAGATGAAAAGACAAATTAAGAGAATACAATATAGTTATATAATATATACAGATAGATAAAGAGAAAATTCGTAGAGTTCAGCAATAGAGAATAATGATCCCCTCTTGTAGTTTATGAAGGTGAAGTAGTGGGGAGGAACGAGGATGATTATATTAAGTTATTAACCCTAATCCACGTTTCAAATCTTTTTTTCTCTTTTCTGTAAACTGATGTTGGTTTACTATCCAAAACCGTAAAAATTGACTGAAAAAAGATAAAAATAGTTAGTCTAATTTGGCCGATTTTACCGATTTGGTTCGATTTTTCCGATTTTTTCTGATTTTTTATTAAACCGGATCTGCTTCACTGATTTTATGAAAATCGGATCGGCTAACCCCGACTAGCCGCCAAGGCGGCCGCCTAGTCGCCGACTAGACCGATTTTTTGAACACTTCTGGCTAGAGCATCCCATAATACTCTAACTAAACTATTACCGATATCATTCCTCTTGACCAAGGCCTAAGGCTTTTCAACCCGTACCCCAATCTTGAGTTGTTCCGACCCGGACCAGGGTCTAATATCTTGAAAAGCGAGGTTTGTACAGAAAAATGCCTTTTATTCATATTGAAAATCTTTACAAAGCACGTTAACAACATGAAATCCGACAAAGCATTTTACTTACAAAACCAATTCCGGAAATAGCTTTCAAGACTTCTTTACAATCCCACCGTAAAACTATTCCAGCACTCCTAATGTCCGATGCCTTCCCTTCTAAATCTGTCTACGGCTTCCTGCGAGACAAAAACGTATAATGAGCATTTCTAAAAAATGCCCAGTGAGTGCAGGCCCTGCTAAACACGTTAATTCCCCATCTCACCCCAGATAGCCGAAGCACATCACACAAGGGAAAGCAGCAAACACAATGAGTCGCACATAAGTTTCACGGAACAGCTATCAACCAAATGCTACAGCGGAAGCTACAATTTCACATAACATTACCGAACAGGTGGGATCCCAACCCAACATGCCTTACAGCATGTAACTATTGACACCTCCTAGCCCGGCAAGGTCCCGCTATTCATAGCCACTCAGGCACATGAACCGGCCTTGCTTCCGACTTCGTGGTCCTTCCTTCTTGACCAGTCGGGCCACATCGTCATGCAGCACTCGGCCATGGGAGCGACCCAAGTATCCCTCCGAGTCTCTGGGCTTGTGTCCTAACACACCACAAGGTTCTACCAACCTTTCTGTGGTTCCCGCAATAACCATACCACAGATTCCACTGAATCTTTCTGTGGCTTACACACAATCATTTAGGTTCAACGGTTACCCGCAACCTCTATCTACATCGTTTTATTAGCCAACGACCCGTGGTGACCATAGTCCCCTCACGGCCGCCCTTTTAAACAATACTTTACGATTCATAATCGTTCTAAGTATAGCTTACCCTTAATCCGGCATAGAACCCCTTATCATATGCCTTGGTTTTATTTCTTTTAACGTTCAAGTTCTTACTAACTTAACGTTTTCGAGGTTATATAATTTTCTTACTAAGTATAACGGTTTAGGTTCCCACCCCCAAACAATGACTTATACCTAGCAAGCATTCACACAATCTACTTATAACCGTGGATTACAGTCTCACCTAGACCGATCCATGGTTCCCTGCACAAAATCATTAGTTCCTATCTACCGGAACTCACCTTTTTCCTTGACGGACGTTTCCCAGGCGTTCTCCCGTTTATCGCAAAACTCGGACCAAAATCCACCTGACACGGCTACTTCTTTCGGCTAAACTTTCTTGCTCAGCACTCAAATCGAACACGGTAAGCTCTTATCGGACTATCTCTCTTTCTCTTAAATTTTTCTAAGTTTTTCAGGTGTGATTCGAAACTATGGTTTAGGGTCCTATTTATAGCCGCAGTTCGCCGACCTTGGTTCAGCACGTGTCGGCCAAGTGTCCTTTCCGGTCATGATTCAGCGCCACATGCCGCAGTCCGCGCATGCACACCTCCATGTAGGGGTGTCAAACGAGCTATAAACCCGCGGGTTCGGCCCATCTAGATCCGCCATGGGACGGGCTTGGTCACAAAATTTGTAACCCATTAATTAGCGGGTCTTGCGGTTTAGTCCGTTGCAGTTAGCGGGTTTAATGGATTAGACCGAGACGGATTCCTGGGTTATCGGGTTTTGTCCGCGGGTTTGATTTTGAATGGTTTTAAACCATTAACAGTGCTGGATCATTTCATGATCGATCCCTAGAAAAAAAAAAAAGAAAAAACATTACAAAGATCAAGACTAAAAACTACCAAAACTTACTTAAAGATTTTAAAAAGAATGTAATACAAAATTTCCTTACGACACCACCAACTGATGATACTAGAGAATAAGTTTGTACCATGTGCTTCTAGCACCTATATAAGGATCTACTGAAATGGTTGCAAACTCAGGTACCTTGCTATATTTTGCTTTGCCAACTGAAAATTGTGTAGGATCTCTTATTGCAGGAAATGTTGAGTCAGTGGCACCATCTTTGTTCTACAAAGTTATATTAATCAGAATCAAGAATCAGACAAAATTCGGTACATTAAAAGTCATACACAACAATAAATTTTCTCTGATGAAGTTAGTGTTGCAGCTAAAGCACAGCTTGAAGTGGTTTAGTCGACCTGCGTTCTTCCACATCATAAACCACAAACAACCCGCGGGTTAGCCCGTTTGGCCAATTGTTTAAAGCGGGGCGGGCGTGGACAATGTTTACATTGCCTGCGGTTCAAGCGGGTTGATCCGCGACGATCTGAAAAACAAACTGAACCATGGTGGTTCGGGTTATATGGGTGCGGGTTAGCCCGTTTGACACCCCTACCTCCATGTACCAAGTCTAGTCCTAGACTTAGCCCGTAGCTTGCCATACTCAGCACAGCTATCGGCCATCCTGGTCATGCTTCCGTCCGCGTGTCATTCTTACGGCCAGTCCACATCATCGTCCAGCGCTTCTTTCCGCAGCAAGTGTACAAGCTAGTCCGACCATAGGTTTATAGGTCTGACCCTAGGTAAGCCTTTGGTCGACCCTTGTCCAGCCTTCGTGTCAGCCCGGCCGATTACCCATGTGTCGCGTTTTTACAGCAACTCGTCAGGTACACGGCTCGGTCACGCCATGTGTTGGCGCGACTCCACGCATGTTCCATGCCGCTGACGGCCATGCCACCAGCAGTGCCACGTACCGTCACGCGCGCATTTTAGAAAATTTGCCTGCGTCGTTTCACTCCCGTCCGGCCAAAAATGCACCCATCCGACCAAAAATCAAGTTTCTGCAGCCAAAACTGATTTTTAGCGAACCACTTGGATTTTCTTCGGGCTTTTTCCTCTTTTTCCCCGTTAGATCCCTTCCTTTGTTGCCTCTGATCGATCTTCTTCATTTTGCCTTAGCAAAATCCATCTTTTCCCTTTCCCGGTCTTTTTATTATAGCAACCCGTGTAACGGGGTGTTACATTCTCCCTCATTTATAGGAATTCGTCCCCGAATTCCCAACGCAAGTTCATGCTCTATACTCTTCTAAATTCTGGCTTCCATCTGACTTCTTCTTTCTTCCTTTTTATTCCACGCTCTCCTTTGTAACCGTTCACCTTGGTTTTTCTGTTCTTCCTTTCTTTCGGCTATAAATAGTCCCTACTTCCAACTTCATCTTTCCTCTAAGGTTTTCCAAACCTAATTTTCTAGTTCCAGGAATCCTTCCTAGGACTTAGAGTTTTCTCCCTAGCTTCTCACAATTTCCTAACAAGGTTCTTGCTAGAACTTAGTTTTCATCCAAACCGCTTATTGTATTTGGGATCAGATCACGTGTCTTTCCCAAATATTCGGTTTTTCTTTTACCTTCTCTTAAATTCACACATTCATACTAACTTTCATCTTAAAGATAGCACATATTTTACATTGGTGGCTTACCCACACTTATGCTCACACATACATACATACAAACAAAGATAGGCACGGATTAAGTTCACCAGACTTTTCGTCCTACCACATGTGGTCTTAGCCTATACTGCTTCACACACGATTTTACAAGTGCATACGGTCTTAGCTTGTCAGCTTCACGTATGTCTTCCGCAAAAAATTGCGCATGGTCTTAGCTCTCCCGACTTCACATGCGACTTTCTCACGCAACACGCACACACATATGTACATAAAGTACACAGAAAACAGTTAGCGAAAATACTTACCTGATATTCGGACCTTATATCAAGGCTAAGGAGGGTTTCCCTGCTTTCTAACTTAGTTATTCCCAAAATGCGTCGTAGAACCACGCATTTCCGCTTGACGATGAGCTGTGTGATTCATGAGTTCTGGACTGCCCTGATTCCGCACTAGGACTATGCATTGTTGAACCATCATTTCCTGGCTCATTCTGTCGAGCCACTCTTTCACGACATCCCCATGTAAAGTGAC
This sequence comes from Eutrema salsugineum, assembly GCF_000478725.1. Lineage (NCBI taxonomy): Eukaryota > Viridiplantae > Streptophyta > Magnoliopsida > Brassicales > Brassicaceae > Eutrema > Eutrema salsugineum. The sequence goes on from NW_006256612.1 coordinate 1,786,355, forward strand.
TTGTGGATCCACATCGAGTGCATGGCCTTCGTTGCCTTATCCATTCTGGATCGGTTTCTCTTATTCGTGCTGTGGCCCTTCTTCTTGGCCTTCTCGGCTGTTCCATCTCTGGCCTTATCTCATTCGGTCTTTCTCTTGGTTCACTTGGTTCTCCAACTTCTCTTCTCCCATTTTCGATTTCGTTGTTTATGACAGACGTCTCCACCCAATCCATAGTGTTTCTTGATTCTTCAAGTTGTTGGGGACAATAGTATTCTGTCCCAGTTTCATCACGCCTCCATAATCCTTCCCTAACTTCGTGATCTAGAAGATCACCCATCCTCTTTATCCGAGGTTCCACCCTTGCCTATGGCACTACCACGCTTTCATCCGCACATTCCTCTGGCTCGATTACTTGGGGAACAACTCCATTAGATGTCCCTCCTGATTTCCTTGTACTTACTTCTTCAACATGGTTCATCTCTTGCCTTTCATTTTCGTTCTGGTTTAATACTAGGTGGGGTCTCCAACACAGATTCCACCGATTCACCAAATGCGTCTCTTTATCCGCCCACTGTTCTTCATTCTCTCGGCGTTCACGTTCTTGAGCCACCCTGACTTCATAGTAACGGTCTTCCGGTATCTGAATGTGATCCCATAATGGTCGGAAGAGTCGTACAAACCTTCGGGCGTGGTTTTGTTCTTCATAGTTATAACGATCCTCCCATCCTTCAGTTCCGAGCTCTCTTATGACTTGTTGCATTCGGGGATAAAGACATGTAAGGGCATTCCTTCTCATGGCTTCTTCTGCTTCACTTTGTCGTATGCGAGATATCTCTAGGTTATCTTCACATCCTTCGGTAATAGTTGATATCTCCTCCACTCGATATATCCTTTGTTCCGGCATCTGCTCTTGCACGACATGAATTTCCAGCGGTGGGTACTGATATCGACAATCTACCGTAAACGTGTAGGGTCTCCAAACAGTAGGTGACGCTTCCGGTCCACTGGAGTCACTTGTCGTCCACATTCCACTGCTTGTGGACCATCCGTCTGATCCACTCCATACTGATGCCGAATCATCAGAGGAAAGCTGGATAACTTCCACCAGATACGGTTCCAAAATATCCACATCCGAATACTCCGTTGCCACCACCAAGAACCCGTCAAATGGCTGTGACGCCTCAAATACATTTTCCGGCTCCGGTTCTTGCGGAATACTCTCCATATCTGCGTCCAAGTCCAATCCGGCTAGCATGTCCGGATTGGACAAAACCGTCTCCTCAAAATTTCCACCCTCTTCTGGATCTTCTTCTGGATCCTTCTCCAATTTGGATTCACACGTTGTATCCGAATCAACCACATAAATTTCTTGCACTGAGCTTGAGTATTCATCATCACTCGATGTTTCCGGCTCATCCCCTGAGTTTGAACTTCCGGATCCATAAAATCGGGGAAACCGGTAACCATGCCGCCTGTCGGAACTAGGCGTCCACTCAGAATCACGCTCATACCGTCCCGGTCGTCTCGGCATTGCCTGCATGGCTCAACAAAAGGGTAAATTCCTAGAAATTTCCACACCCTATGGCAATCGGACCTCTGGATTCCTACAGGTGTTCATGCGACTCGTTTTGACTCGATAAAACATTTGAAAACTCGTTTTCACAAGCATGATCATAAACCATGCTCTGATACCAACTTCTGTAACACCCCCGATTCGTTCTATACTTAGAAGGAATCCAGAGTGTTGCAGTATGATACCGGGGACAGTCTGGCTAGAGCATCCCATAATACTCTAACTAAACTATTACCGATATCATTCCTCTTGACCAAGGCCTAAGGCTTTTCAACCCGTACCCCGATCTTGAGTTGTTCCGACCCTGACCAGGGTCTAGTATCTTGAAAAGCGAGGTTTGTACAGAAAAATGCCTTTTATTCATATTGAAAATCTTTACAAAGCACGTTAACAACATGAAATCCGACAAAGCATTTTACTTACAAAACCAATTCCGGAAATAGCTTTCAAGACTTCTTTACAATCCCACCGTAAAACTATTCCAGCACTCCTAATGTCTGATGCCTTCCATTCTAAATCTGTCTACGGCTTCCTGCGAGACAAAAACGTATAATGAGCATTTCTACAAAATTCCCAGTGAGTTCAGGCCCTGCTAAACACGTTAATTCCCCATCCCACCCCAGATAGCTGAAGCACATCACACAAGGGAAAGCAACAAACACAATGAGTCGCACATAAGTTTCACGGAACAGCTATCAACCAAATGCTACAGCGGAAGCTACAATTTCACATAACATTACCGAACAGGTGGGATCCCAACCCAACATGCCTTACAGCATGTACCTATTGACACCTCCTAGCCCGGCAAGGTCCCGCTATTCATAGCCACTCAGGCACATGAACCGGACTTGCTTCCGACTTCGTGGTCCTTCCTTCTCGACCAGTCGGGCCGCATCGTCATGCAGCACTCGGCCATGGGAGCGACCCAAGTATCCCTCCGAGTCTCTGGGCTTGTGTCCTAACACACCACAAGGTTCTACCAACCTTTCTGTGGTTCCCGCAATAACCATACCACAGATTCCACTGAATCTTTCTGTGGCTTACACACAATCATTTAGGTTCAACGGTTACCCGCAACCTCTATCTACATCTTTTTATTAGCCAATGACCCGTGGTGACCATAGTCCCCTCACGGCCGCCCTTTTAAACAATACTTTACGATTCATAATCGTTCTAAGTATAGCTTGCCCTTAATCCGGCATAGAACCCCTTATCATATGCCTTGGTTTTATTTCTTTTAACGTTCAAGTTCTTACTAACTTAACGTTTTCGAGGTTATATAATTTTCTTACTAAGTATAACGGTTTAGGTTCCCACCCCCAAACAATGGCTTATACCTAGCAAGCATTCACACAATCTACTTATAACCGTGGATTACAGTCTCACCTAGACCGATCCATGGTTCCCTGCACAAAATCATTAGTTCCTATCTACCGGAACTCACCTTTTTCCTTGACGGACGTTTCCCGGGCGTTCTCCCGTTTATCGCCAAACTCGGACCGAAATCCACCTGACACGGCTACTTCTATCGGCTAAACTTTCTTGCTCAGCACTCCGATCGAACACGGTAAGCTCTTATCGGACTATCTCTCTTTCTCTTAAGTTTTTCTAAGTTTTTCAGGTGTGATTCGAAACTATGGTTTCGGGTCCTATTTATAGCCGCAGTTCGCTGACCTTGGTTCAGCACGTGTCGGCCAAGCGCCCTTTCCGGTCATGATTCAGCGCCACATGCCGCAGTCCGCGCATGCACGCCTCCATGTACCAAGTCTAGTCCTAGACTTAGCCCGTAGCTCGCCATACTCAGCACAGCTATCAGCCATCCTGGTCATGCTTCCATCCGCGTGTCATTCTTACGGCCAGTCCACATCATCGTCCAGCGCTTCTTTCCGCAGCAAGTGTACAAGCTAGTCCGACCATAGGTTTATAAGTCTGACCCTAGGTAAGCCTCTGGTCGACCCTTGTCCAGCCTTCGTGTCAGCCCGGCCGATTACCCATGTGTCGCGTTTTTACAGCAACACGTCAGGTACACGGCTCGGTCACGCCATGTGTTGGCGATAATCCGCGCATGTTCCATGCCTCTGACGGCCATGCCACCAGCAGTGACACGTACCGTCACGCGCGCATTTTAGAAAATTTGCCTGCGTCGTTTCACTCCCGTCCGGCCAAAAATGCACCCATCCGACCAAAAATCAAGTTTCTGCGGCCAAAACTGATTTTTAGCGGACCACTTGGATTTTCTTCGGGCTTTTTCCTCTTTTTCCCCGTTAGATCCCTTCCTCTGTTGCCTCTGATCGATCTTCTTCATTTTGCCTTAGCAAAATCCATCTTTTCCCTTTCCCGGTCTTTTTATTATAGCAACCCGTGTAACAGGGTGCTACATTAGGGTTTTCGACTTTACATATTTTAGTATAAATATGACATATTTTAGTATAAATATGTACGACTTCTCTCTAATTGTCTCACATCCTTCTAAATTGTTTAACTTCTTTCTTCGTCTTCGAATAAGTTCGTACGATACTTCAAAAACTACGTCTAAAATACCTAGAACAGTAATCAAAAGATCTCAAAACTATTTAAACTAAATTATTTGAATATTAATATATTTTTATCTACTTTTTTAACATTGTTTTTACGGTCATATATTTAAATATTAAAATGTAAAAAAATTTAACAAACAAATATATTCTACAACAATAAATACAAACTATTATTTAATTTTCAAACAACTAAATAAAAAAATATTATATCAGCGTGAGCAAATTCACTAATTATTTCATAATTGACATGTTTTGTGATGGACAATTTTATTTATTGGATTATTTGCTCTCATCGTATCATGCTCATGTCGCAGAAAATAATTTGATGATTAAAACATTATGAACAGAGGTCGGTACATCTTTCCAGATCACATAATGTCATATTCTAAATCTTAAAAGAGACATAAATCAACATCTATTTTGTACAAATTTTAAATTCATTCTTCTAAAGTTGCGTTTTGAATTTCCATTTGTCCATCACTAAAACATCTTCTATCATATATGTATGTTTTCTAGAAATTAATGAAAATTTTCTAACTTTTAAGAAAAGGTAGAGATTTATTATATGATAGTGACTAGTGAATGGACTAGTCTTCGAAGTCGCTATCGCCACCGCCAAATAAGAAATTTTTCAAAAACAAAATCAATTGGGACGTTTCAAGATGGAGACCATAATATATATGTTGCATGTCATATTGTCAATCATCTCTCACATATTATAACTTATACGTATAACCAAGAATTCATATATTTTTCACCGTTACCTTAACTATCATAATATAAGTCCACTTTTTTGTAGTTCAAAACATAATATAAGTCCACTAAAAATGAAGTTTTCTTCCATATATAATTAATGAGTAGATAAATCATTAGTATCCATAACCGATTTTGTGTTTACAAAGTTTTCTAGTTGATCACTACTATGCACTGCATTGTTGTTGATGATTCCTCGTGAAGTAACAATGAAATTCTGCCGTCAAATACAGGCAAGCAAAAAAGATCATCATAACCATATCTACATCTAGCAACCAAATCTGGTCAACAAATTCGGTAAAGTTACACACGATTTGGAGACAGATATTTTTTTTTTTAATGAAAACATATGATTTGGAGACAGATTTAAACAGTCAAATTAAAAAAAAAAAGAGTGTTCTAATCTGTCGGTAATTACTAATTGCTGGCGAAACTAAAAATTTTTTTTTTCTTTTATAACAAAAGACGTAAATATCTCTTTCGTACATCCAATCATAGCTAAAGCATTTTTTTTCTCATGAAATGTTAAAGAACAAAAAGAAAACACACACACACGTTCGCTCAAATTAAAATGTGTGAATATGCACCACCAACCGAACTGACATAAGCTTGCACGGGTGGTACATGTATTATCATGCATGCTCTCTAGACTAGTCATCTAGAATACGAGTATCTTATTCTTTACTCGCAAATTATAATAGTATTTAAAAAATACAAAGCATATATTAATATGAAAAATGTATATATGTATATACATTTAATTCAACGGCAAGAGTACGGTGGGAGAATTATTGTCCCATGTATTCAAATAGTACTCGTTTTTCTATGTTTAATTAATTTTTGAAACCAAAGTTGTCGTCAAGTATTAGAGGTTAGATGTTATGTCGTTTTCTTTCATTTTCTACGCAACAAAACGTGGAAGATGCTCTTCTTTAACACCTTCGTATTGTATTTGTACATACACGAACTTTTTTTTCTCTTTTGAATTGACCCCAATAAACACCTAACCACTCACCGACACATTTCTCTTGCCTCATTTAATCTAATGCCATGTTAATTATTCAAATGTTATGAGTCTATGACTTCTCATTTACTCATTCCTCACATACATTTCTCTTCAATTCGTGATTCGTCTTTGATCGTATTTATGAGCTACGACCCTGCGATAAACTAATCATGCGGCAACAACCGAGTTGAAGAGCAAACTTTATTTTTCGGAAATACTGATGTGTGTTTTTAATGTGAACTAAACTTATTAAAGTCTACAGATAACAAAACGTTTGTAGGTGTATCATGTTAATACAGTATGCATGGTGTTAGATAAAATTTGTTATCACATTGATTTTTTTTTTTTTTTCAATCACATCGATACTACTTCCGTTCTTAAATAATTGATGTTTTAAGGGTTTATTTTTGTTTTCAAATGATTGATGTTATCTGTTTTCAATACAAATTTAAATATTTTTTAATTATTTTAATTTTTTATATTCTGCAGAGTATTTTTTTTATTGGTTGAATTATGTTTGAACAATAATAAATGATGTGTTCAGTATAAAAAATAAAATAAAAAAACATGAATTCTTAATAAATGTGTAAAAACCTTAAACATCAATTAAAAATTTAGTATGGAGGGAGTAACTAATTACTTATATAAATCTAGTGAACGGTCGTGTTTATATGACGGAGTCATATTTGCTGTTTTCCATAGCCGATAGGTCAAGATCACTTATTAAAGATCACCAAACAAACGCTACATTGGTATCACCCATTTGGTTTTTTAGTAGGATAAAACACAATACACCTTGGAAATCGAAACAGATTAAATTTTATAGATCATTGGCAAGCTGGAAGAAAAATAGTATTCATATTCAACTTATAAATTTTCAGCGTAGATTTTTCGAAGAGTATTGAAATTATTGAAAATATACTTTGAATATTAGTATTTTCTTCAAACTTGCCATAAATTTCTTTGGAAATTGGTCCATATCATTTTTTGACTATGTGGTCTGATCGCACTAAACCAAAATAAACCGAACGGGTCCTTCGAAACAAAACTCGAGACTTTTCACATTTTTCCCGAAAGAGACGCCAAAAAATCTCAGTCACGGGAGTGAAGAAAAGTTGATAAAAATTCGCATTTCGCCGGAAAAATTACTCGATCTCGCTCCATTTTCCAGCTAAATAGTCACGCGTCACTTCTGAATTCGCTATTTCGTAGGTACAAAATTCGATTCCTTTTTGACGATTGAGTATCTGAAATATCTTTTCAAACATGTGGTGAATATTTACTCGATTCGATGTTTGCTACTTTGCTAGGCAGAGAACATGGAAGAATACATAGAGAAACGTGTTTGTGCAAGAGGATCGGGTTATAGAATAGGGGAAGTAGATAGGCTGAGTAACTTGCCAGATTGCTTGCTATTTGAGATCCTAACGAATCTTCCCACGAAGGATGTGGTAAAGTTTAGTGTTTTATCAAGCCGATGGAGAAATCTCTGGAGATATGTACCTGGGTTGGATCCAACCCAAGAAATGGTAACCAACATAAGTGAAGCTCAAACACGTTATGACCTTGTGATGATAACTGTGAGTGTGATGATGATGATGATGATACCTGTAAGTGTGAGGAATCGGGCTTTAAAGCTTCTGTGAGTCGTGCATACAAAAGTTTAGGTTAAACAGGAATAACGATGTTAAGCTTGATATTACTCATTTCACCCGGTGGATCAACACTGTTGTTGAACGGAAAGTGAAACATCTCCATGTTTTGGACAGCATTAGGGGGTGGTTGCAAGATAAAGTGAGAATTTCCCCAACAGTTTACACGTGTGAGAGCTTGGTATCCTTAAACCTATATGACATATGGTTGCCTAACCCCGAGTCTGTGTCTTTACCTTTCCTCAAAGATATTGTTCTAGATACGGTCGAGTTTGAAGACGATCGGGCCTTCGAAATGCTGATCTCAGGTTGCCCAGTTCTCGAATGCTTATCTATTAGCGTGGACTATTACTCTAACAACGAGGTCATAGTGTGTTCTCAGTCTCTTTTGAGCTTCACTTATGTTGGTTACCATTTCTTGGGTTGGATTCAAAATCAAGAAGCTGTAATTGATGCTCCCAGGCTTGAGCGTGTGAGGCTAAGTGACCGTCACACTGCAAGTTTCATAGTAAAAAATCTTGGTTCCCTTGTTGAGGCGGATACTGATATTGTATTTAACTTGGGGTTCGACAAGAACTTTTGGTTTGAAGAGAAGCTCGATGCAAATGATCTACCAAAGAGAGAGATGATTCGTAATTTTCTTGTCGGGATATCTTGTGTCAAAGACATAAAAATTTCTTCGAGTACTCTTCAGGTAACCTATGTTGAATTCACTATTTGAGTCCTAACTGTATTATATAAGCTTTTCCTAATCTCTCCCTCTTTTCTTTTTTGTCCTAGCAGATCACATATGATTACTCACGATGTGAATCACTACCCTTATTCATAAACATATCTTTCTTGCGTGTCGAATTCTTTGACAACCCATGGGAAATCCTGCCAATCTTTCTTGAGAGCTGCCCGAATATAAAGTCTCTTACCTTGGTTAGGATTGGTTACTGAAACCATAATTAAACTTCCTTTCTTGCTAATGCAAATGGTGAAAGTTTCACATACTCAATATGCTTTGTCTTACTTGCAGGGATTTATTAAATCTCCAAGGGAGGAGGGAGTTGGTAGTATGGTACCTGCACCTCGGCGTTTTCTAGTATCTCTCGAGTATGTTAAGATTGTAAAGCCAATGGCAGCGGAAGCGACAGAGACCCAACTGAAGCTAGTGAGTTACTTTCTAGAGAACTCAACAATCCTCAAGAAACTCACACTATGCTTAGGTGATTTCGGTGACAAGGAAGAATCTGTCTTCATCAAGAAACTCCTGACCATACCAAGACTCTCTAGCTCATGCCAAGTTTACGTGCTATGATCCTTGGTAGTCTTCATCAATGTTGTCTTTAAGTACTTATGTTATGGTGAACTCTATGTTTCTTCTTCGTTTGTCATGAATTTGAACTATCGTAACTTGTAAAAGAATCATATGTTTGGTATGTTGTCAAGAATGGAATGGTAATACCACACACCTGGAGTGTGCGTATATATATACCAGAGTAACCAGACAGTGATGTTATCGTTTTGAGTATGAAACCCTCTCGTTGCCATAACTGGGCTAGGCCCAATAATATAGGCTTAGGCTTGTTAAAGCCCATCATCAATGTAACGACACGAACCTTTTTTTTTAACCAAAATCCGCCACCAAATTTTAAAAAATCAAAATCAAACCCTTAGAGGTCAAAGCGACGGCGACGGAGAGAGAGAGAAAGCAGAGAGACGGCGACATCTCCCCCTCCTTCGTCGCGATCGGAAACCCTGTGCCCTAATTTCACGAAAAACCTAACGGAAACCTTGTTTCGCCGCCGTTCTGCGTCGCCCGGCGGCGGAAATGTGCGCTTGGGGCGATGCGTTTAATCCTCACCGTCATGCTCTCTTTCATTCCTTACCTTTATTCCTCTGATCGTCCCTGCTCCTCCCCCGTCGCCGCTCGTCCTCGTATCCGTCGCTGCCGTCTCACTCGCTTCGCCACTGCATTGGTCGCCACCGCCGCTCTTCTCCTCGCCTCCGTCGCCTGGCTCTCTCTCGTCTTCTCCCCCGCCACTTCTCGTTGCTGGCACCTCCTTAGGGATTGGGAAGACGCACATATCTGGAACAGACGGTACCATCCCTATATCCCCAAAGAAATCTCTCCGCCGTCGATTCCATCTCTCTCCGATCATGACGACGACGAGATTCTCCTCCTCCAACCTAGGAATCGCAGTCTCTGGGAGTCGAATCGACTCGATCTGTCTCTGCATCACTTGATGTTCGGCATCGCTGGATCTTCACAGCTTTGGGAACGGCGCAAGGAGCTCGTGAGGCTATGGTGGAAGCCATCTCAGATGCGTGGTCACGTCTGGCTCGAGGAACAGGTTTCTCCTGAGGAAGGAGATGATTCTTCTCTTCCTCCGATCATCGTCTCTGAGGACTCTTCTCGATTTCGTTACACTAATCCCACTGGCCATCCTTCTGGGCTTCGAATCTCGCGCATTGCGATGGAGTCTTTCCGCCTCTCTCTCCCTGATGTCCGTTGGTTTATCCTCGGAGACGACGACACTATCTTCAATGTCCATAATCTTCTCGCCGTCTTGAGCAAGTACGATTCTTCGGAGATGGTTTATATCGGATCCCCCTCGGAGAGCCACTCTGCTAACTCATACTTCAGTCATAACATGGCTTTTGGAGGCGGTGGCATCGCCATTAGCTACCCTCTAGCGGAAGCTCTCTCTCGTATCCACGACGATTGTCTCGATAGATACCCGAAGCTATACGGTAGTGATGATCGTCTCCACGCCTGCATAACAGAGCTCGGAGTTCCTTTGTCTAAAGAGCCTGGCTTTCACCAGGTAACTTTGTCTCAATCATCACTGCCTTTTTATGATCTTTTTTGAATCATTGCTGATTTTCGCGATTCTGTGGCAGTGGGATATTAAGGGAGACGCTCATGGCCTCTTGTCTTCACATCCCATTGCACCATTTGTCTCGATTCATCACGTTGAAGCTGTGAATCCACTTTATCCGGGCTTATCTACGCTAGATAGTTTGAAACTCTTCACGAGAGCTATGAGTTTGGATCCCATGAGTGTTTTGCAACGGTCGATCTGCTACGATCATACTCAAAAGCTGACGTTTTCGATATCTCTTGGTTATGTTGTGCAAGTTTTCCCGAGTATCCTGCTACCACGGGATCTTGAGCGAGCTGAGCTTTCTTTCTCTGCTTGGAATGGGATAAGTCACCCGGGTGAGTTTGATCTTGACATAAAGCTTCCGGTTTCATCTCGTTGTAAGAAGCCTGTACTCTTCTTCTTGAAAGAGGTGGGAGGAGAAGGCAATGCTACACTCGGAACGTATGAGAGATCCTCGATAAAGGATGATTTGAAAAGGAAGCTTTTATGTTTTCCACGGTCTCCTCCTCTGCAAAAGGTGGAAAAGATACAGGTCCTTGGGTTTCCTCTGAGCAAAAGCTGGCACTTGGTGAGGGTTTGTATTGATCCTTTGAATCACCTACTGTTTCTGTCCTTTTCTTTAATATTCACAATTGATGATTCTTCCACTGCTCTGATCAGGCACCAAGACGGTTGTGTTGCAGAGCAACCCCAACTACTAATGAGCCTCTCAGATTAACAGTTGGGCAGTGTGGAAAAGTCATTTTGGGTTCCATGGTTAGTTCCCAATGAACGCTTATGGTGGATATTGGATCTAAAGCATATGATGTTGTTTCAGCTCTATCCTGTGGCTTTGTACATAGGTAAGATCCAGGACCTTAACTGTTGTCTGACCCTAGCATGCTAATGCCCAAATTTAATTCTTTTTTTCTTCCATTGTTACTCTTTTGTTTCTTCCTTTTTGTACATCTGAGATTTCAAGAACTTAACCCATCCTGTTGAGAATCGAGTGCATTTTGTACAACATTTGAGCTTAGCACACCATTAAAGCCACCTATCTATCTCAGTAGCTTGTTTTATCTTTTACGATAGCACTCTGTGTGAAAAAATGGGTCTTTTTCTCCCTATCTACTACATTGCGAAACTTTATAACCACTCAAATTTTTTTGTGGGTTTTACTTTGTTTAATAATCTAAAAAGGAAAAATATATCCACTAGTAGAGTGGTCCATGGGTTGTGGATTTAGTGCGGATTTAAGGAAATGTCTTTGGTTGGATAGATTTTTAAGATGTGTGTGTGTTCTAAAACTGCGGGTTTAATCAGAGTGTTGTGGTCTGAGTTGACTTGTCATGAACTCTGACACACTGGCAAGTGAGCCCAGGTTTGCTACTTGTTTTGTCGTAAACCCTGAAATTGACATTATGATGAGTAGAGCAATTGCATCATTGTGTCTATTTAAGGGGTCGTATAGTTATTGTAGTGATCACATGTTAGCCCAAAGTAAAAAAAAATGATGAGTTGGTGTAAATTCTGACCTTGTGAGGTATTTTATTGGCTTCCAATTTTCGGAGTCTGAGTTTTGAGAGGAATCTGGATTTAGTGGGTGTGTGGATATATCTCCGTTTATAACTAATTTTGGTTTCTGACTCGTGAAATGATGTTGACTTTTTTTATTTGGTAAGTCCTCGTATGACACAAGTTGGGAAAGTAAACGAGTTTGACAAGTTGCGTTCTAATGAGATCAGGTTTGTATTGGTGGGGAGAGATGTTGTTTTGGAATAAACCAATTTATTTGTTGGTTAAAAAGATTAAGAGAAAAAAAATGGTTAATGCTGTAAATTAAACGCCCCAAGATCTAAGAGAAAAGGAATGAAGACGGTTAGAGAGATTCATTCAGAAATCAAGCAACTCACTCCGCGAGCATGTTCTTACCACCTCTTTTTTTTTTTTATTATGGTACACTTGTCTTTTCGTTTTAATTAAAGTTATAAATTGAATATTAATTTAAGTTTAAAATCATAAATAAATAGAAAAAAGAACATATCACATGTAATAAGTAATAAATAAGTGAGAAAAGGGGTTAAGAGGAGAGAGCATGTGAAAGTTGGGAGGGAAGAAGAAGAGAATACAGCTGTTTCCGCCGCTCTCTCTCTTTCTTTCCCCTTCAAGAAAGTTCTCCACTTCCACCGCCCATCTTCTCTCTTCATTCCTTCTTCTTCCTCTCTCTCTCTCTATCTTTTAAGTTGTTTAATCCTTTTTTTCTCTATTATTATTAGCATCTTTTACATATTATAACTCAGTTGTTCTCCTTAACATTCACGATTAGGTATAATCATGAGTAGTTTACACTCCTAGCACACATTTGAGTTTTAGTTTTACAAAATATAAACTTTTTATGGGGTATTTTGGACAAAACCGTAGACAAAAATGTGTCATATTTAAAAAGTGTATGTTAGTGTAACTAGAGTTTAAAAGTGCATATGATGTAATATATTTTCAATATATAATGAGTTTGACTAATACATATATTAGCTGAATAGTAATATAGCGAGATAGTTAAATAACAAAATAATAAAATCAATAAGATGATAACAAATATTAGATTGAGTAAATTTAAAACGCCAAAAATAACTATTTATTAAATTAATAAAATTTTGTATAAGCTTGTATAAATTTAAAACATGTAGAATAAATTGGATAATAATTTGTTAAATCTTATTTTTATAAGTATGTACGTGCTTATTATCATGAATTAATGGTATGTAGTCGACGCAAAACATATCAATTGAGCCTAATATTTGTTTTCTCTTTTAGAGAACTAAACATGATTTATGCGTTAATTAGAAATAATTAGTCAATTTCAAATATGCAAAACAGATTAGAAATAGTTTGTTAATTTTCATTTTTTATCATTATATATTTATTACGTTTTCAAAACATGAAAACATAAACAAATTACATATTATTCGAGTCTAATATTTCTTTTTCTTTTTTTAGAGAACTAAAAACCAGCGGTGTATATATGTATAGCGCGATTTTGGTAATGAAAATGAAATGTGTTGTATAACAAACAGTTATAATTTATGTAGGTGAGGCTATTTAAGAGTGTGTATAATGTCGACAGTGTATGTGTCTGCGTCGATCGTCTTCAGTTTGCAGCTAATCTTAGATATGAAGGCTATTTAATTCTCCGCTCATTTACTTTATCACTCCTTTATCTATCTTTCACCACAACTTTACTATCTCAAATGTACTTTGTTCTCATTATTTTACCTAACTGTTGTTCCTCGGTCTCTTTATTTAGATTGTAATATTGTGTTTTTTTGTCTAAAAATCTGGTAGTTGCCACTACGAAAATCTGGTAAATTATTAACTTTCATTAAAATATATTAGTTCAGTAGAAAAATTGAAAAAAATGATTTTTATCTGATTATTTTAAGATTGACACAAATAAATATCCATTTTTAAGTATATTCAGAGAAATGTTGAAAAAGGTATATATTCAGAGAAAATAGTAAATGGATTCATAGATTTACTGATTTGACTAGCTGTACAGTCCAAATTTGATAACACTGTATTTGTACATAGTTACACATCTATGCATGCATTATGAATAATTTCTAATCAAAATAGTAAATAGAAACAGAAATTCTGATTATTTTCTTTTTATAATTTTTCTTACTATGGCATTGGATTGGATTTACTTGTTTTTTTGTTTTTAATTATTTCATCAACTATTGTGTGGCCTAATTTTTATTTTTTCTTACATCAAATATTGTTTGGCCTAGTTTTTAATTTTTCTTACATCAACTATTGTTTGGTCTGTTTCTATAACAATATTAACACAACAATAAAAAAATAAAAAAGCAAAGAGAGAGACTGTTGAATTGGAGAGGAAAGATTGTGGGGGAAAGATGTCAAGGCTGGTCCAGCTCAAATCGGGTAAAACTATGAAAATTCCAGTTTTGTCCTTCCCTCCGGAAATCTGATTGTCACATACCCTACCAATCAGACAACGCCACGTGGACATCAAAGACATGATGGTGGGAGAGGACAACAACATGGGAGGCACATGATTTTGTGTTTATTTTAATAATAATTCCAATTTTAACCCCAAAAAAAGAAGGAAAAAAAGATAAAAATGAATCGGATCACTGGCAATGAGATGTTTGCGGATCCAAAATTAACTTTTAAAGCCCTCTTTCCTTTTTAATTAATAATAATAATAATAATAATAATTCACATAAATTTAATGTAATAAAAAATAAGTGGACCCTTAAAGAAAAAAAAAGGGGGTGATGAAAAGTGGGTTTAACAATTATTTGCTGCAAAGTTAGAAGAGGCTCAGCTTTATTAACTTCTCTTTGCTTTCATTCTCTCTATCTATCATCATCATCCTCGTAATCCTCATCTCTCTTTCTAACACCTACTTGCAGTAAAAAAAAAGGCTGCATCTTTCTTTTCTTTCTTCATCAATGGTTTTATGAGGAAACTGTGAGCTACAGATAGAGAGATAGAGAGAGAGAGATAGAGAGGGAGAGTGTGTGTGTGTGTCTAGAATAAAAGAGTGGTGGTGGTGGATTGAAATCAAGATTGGTGAAATCAAGAGATGGAGCAAGGAGGAGGAGGAGAAGTTGGTGGTGGTGGTGGTGGTAATGAAGTGGTGGAGGAAGCTTCACCGATCAGCTCAAGACCTCCGGCGAATTTGGAAGAGCTGATGAGATTCTCAGCGGCGGCGGATGACGGTGGAGGATTGGGAGGAGGAGGTGGAGGAAGCTCGTCTTCTTCATCGGGAAATAGATGGCCCAGAGAAGAAACTCTTGCTCTTCTCAGGATCCGATCTGATATGGATTCTACTTTCCGTGACGCCACTCTCAAAGCTCCTCTCTGGGAACACGTTTCCAGGTTTCTCTCTCTCTTTCTCTTCTCCATTACAATCCTTCTTCTTCTTGATTCTCATCAATGGTGTTTTCTTGAGATAGAGATCCATTTGCATGTGTTTCCAACGCTTACTTTTTTCCTATTTTATTTTTAATTATTTACATAAATACTAATATATTCGGGATCAAGCATCTTCACCATCCCCAAGAAAATTTTATTAAAAAAAAACTCTTTGTTTATTACAGAAGTAGCTCATGAGTTTCTGTGACGTTTTCGATTTTGTAAATCCCAAGACTCTCTTCTAAAATTTTAATTTTTTAAAATAATTTCGATCGAACAGTACCCATGAATTTGAAGCATATAGAATCTGAATTTTGGATGTGTTTTTGAATGTGGCCAAAAAAAAAAAAATACAGGAAGCTAATGGAGCTTGGTTACAAAAGAAGTGCTAAGAAATGCAAAGAGAAATTCGAAAACGTTCAGAAATACTACAAACGCACTAAAGAAACTCGCGGTGGTCGCCATGATGGTAAAGCTTACAAGTTCTTCTCTCAGCTCGAAGCTCTCAACACTACTCCTCCTCCTCTTCCTCCTCCTCCTCCTCCTTCTTCTTCCCTCGACGTCGCTCCTCTCTCCGTCGCCAATCCAATCCAACCGCAATCTCAATTCCCAGTCTTCCCTCTACCGCAAACGCAACCGCAACCGTCTCAACCGCATCTCACACACACAGTCTCCTTCACCACTCCTCCACCTCCTCTTCCTCCTCCTCCAATGGGTCCCACTTTTCCCGGTGTTACCTTTTCATCTCACAGCTCATCGACGGCGTCAGGAATGGGGTCTGATGATGACGACGATATGGACTTGGATGAAGCGGGTCCAAGCAGCCGCAAACGCAAACGCGGAAACCGCGGTGGTGGTGAAGGCGGCAAGATGATGGAACTATTCGAAGGTTTGGTGAGACAAGTGATGGAGAAGCAAGCGGCGATGCAAAGAAGCTTTCTTGACGCGCTTGAGAAGAGAGAACAAGAACGTCTACAACGTGAAGAAGCTTGGAAACGCCAAGAAATGTCTAGATTAGCTCGAGAGCACGAGGTCATGTCTCAAGAACGAGCCGCGTCTGCGTCTCGTGACGCAGCGATCATCTCACTAATCCAGAAAATCACTGGCCACACCATTCAGCTACCTCCTTCTTTATCATCATCACAACCGCCTCAACCGCCGCATCAACCGCCGCCACCCGCAGCTAAACGTGTAGAACCGCCACAAACAACAACAACTCAATCGCAATCACAACCAATAATGGCGATTCCACAACAACAGATTCTTCCTCCTCCTCATCCTCCTGCTCCTCCTCCTGCTCCTCATCAACAACAAGAGATGATTATGAGCCCGGAACAATCATCACCATCGTCATCACGGTGGCCAAAGGCGGAGATTCTTGCGCTTATAAACTTGAGAAGCGGAATGGAACCAAGGTACCAAGATAATGTACCCAAAGGACTTTTATGGGAAGAGATCTCAGCTTCAATGAAGAGAATGGGATACAACAGAAACGCAAAGAGATGCAAAGAGAAATGGGAGAACATAAACAAATACTACAAGAAAGTTAAAGAAAGCAACAAGAAACGGCCTCAAGATGCTAAGACCTGTCCTTACTTTCACCGCCTCGATCTTCTTTACCGCAACAAAGTACTCGGTAATGGTAGTGGTTCTAGCACTTCTGGTCTACCTCAAGAACAAACATCAACAGTACAAAAGCAGAGTCCGGTCTCTAAGCCGCCACAAGAAGGAGTTGTTAACATTCATCAACCTCATGGTTCGGCTTCAAGTGAGGAAGAAGAGCGGATAGAGGAAAGTCTACAAGGAACAGAAAAGGTAAAAACTTTGACTTTTTTTTTTAATTCTCAAAATGTGCATTTGTTTGTGTTCATTCATAACTAAAATCTTGATTTTGTTGGAATTGAAAAGCCAGAAGACATTGTGATGAGAGAGCTGATGCAACAACAACAGCAACAACAAGAATCAATGATAGGTGAGTATGAAAAGATTGAAGAGTCTCACAATTATAATAACATGGAGGAAGATGAAGAGGAGCTTGATGAAGAAGAATTAGACGAGGATGAGAAGTCCGCCGCTTATGAGATTGCGTTTCAGAGCCCTGCAAACAGAGGAGGCAATGGCCACACAGAGCCACCATTCTTGACAATGGTTCAGTAAATCAAGAATCACTGTTTTCAAAATCGTCACCGTCCCAAGAAAATGTACTTATGTGTGCATAGTTTCTAAACAACACACAAACACACACATTTCTGACACCAAAAAACTGAAAATCAAGGTCTCATCAATCTTGATATTTTCAGTGAAATACAATTCTTTTTTTTTCTTCCATTTTTCACATTCTTTCCCTTTGTTCCTTTCTTTCTCACAGTCTCTTGTTTGTTTCTCTGTTCATTGTTTTCTTCTTCAACACCATTGTTCATCACACATTCACATGAACAAAAACTCTTAGCTAAAAGGTCTTTTAGATTGTTTGGAGTTGTAATTCATCAACAAAGTCTCATACTTTTTTTCTTTTCTTCTTAAAACATTTGTTGATTGGTTAATTGGGGAATAAAGAGTCTTTTTTCTTTCTTTCTTGAGGTAATAAGAATGATTCAGTTGTATCAGTCAAAGGTGAAGAAGACTTATGAAACAATAGAAACATATTTGAAATTGATAGATGAGAAAAGATTGGCTTATTCTTTTTTACTCAAAGATCCCAAAAAGATGAGAAGAGACTCACTCAAAGCCATAGTTTCTGAGAGAGGAGAGGAGAAGAGAAGAAAGAATCTGTGTTTTATGTTTTCATCCTTTTTTTGCGGCGCCCACAAAGACACAATCCGATAAGCCATTATTCATTTGTGTCACGATCAGTTAAACAGAGTCACTCAAAGTTTTGTTCTTTTGTTTCAACTTTCTCCTTTTTTATTTTATTTTTGCTTATAATCAAAAGCATGTGCAGCTTTTGTACTTACAACGACAAGACTCGTGCCACTCTCATTGTTTCATCTTCTGTTTCTCTTTTGCTTTTTAATACCTTCAAAAACTGTTTTCAGAATATATTGATTTACTGCAAAACTAATCATCTATATCAAAAAATGGTTATTTTTGAATTGAGAGAATATACAAACATGGATTGAGACAGCATGATCACACCTAAAAAAAAGATAAAAATTAAAAGAAAAGATTCTTCTGTATCTTTTTTGATAGAGAGAGTAATAATGGAGGAAATGGGTACAGGTAAGAAAGAGTAAGTACCACTTTGATTGCCAACTTGCTTTCACCTCTTTGTGTCTTACACAGCTGCCCCAACGTGCAATCATTTATATATTTATATAAATATATAAAAAAATGTATGTATTTATATAAAAATGTATGTATCTAATAATACATATATTGCAATGTAATGCATTGTGTATAAAATACACCAACGAGCCTGTCCTACCCATGTGCATTTGTTGTTTTCTTTATTAATTAGACTTTCTAACTCTCTATTTTTTTGTTTTGTTTAATTACGTATGTTGTAGGTAAACCAAAAAAATACCCAACATGTAATCAACAATTTCACATGTTGATCCTACCATAAACCCAAAGTTTAAGATCTGTGTTTAAGTCACTCACATGTAGTTTCCTTTTTGATTAGGCTGCCTACTCTTTTCTTGTCTCCAAATCCATAAGGTTCTCTTTTCTTTTGTTTGTGTTTTTTTTTCTTATGAATAGACTAATAATATCTTCATAATATATAAACCCAATGTCGGTAGCTAAACCAACCAACTAGCATGCTCTACTCCAGAGTGCTACAAACCTAAACCCAAAACCTTGGAGTGAACCAAACAAAATTATTATTGTCTTTGAGGTTATTGATTGGGAACCTTGACGAGGAAGCTACCTTTCTTCAAATTAGTGTCAAGTTACAAGCACAGAGACAAAGATATACAAATCTTTCAACGACCATAACTGATAATTAGAAACCCAACAAATGTTAGTCGAAAAAATTACAAAACACAATCCAATCCATCATCTATCAACTCCCACTTTCATTTACACAAAAAAGGGCGTTCCCTGTTTTTTTTTTCCAAAACGTTAGGTCACTTTTGCCCCAAGAAAACAAAAATTTATCACGTAAAAATATATAATGAGGGAGAAAATTCCAAAGTTGGGAACTATGAAGCTGTAGTTATATGAGTTAAGAAGTTTTAGTCGAGTTCTGCTTTGCTTTTACTTCTCTTCATCTTAGCCTTGAACCTCGACTTCACCATCAATGTCTCTACTGTGTTTATGAAGTTTCCAATGGCCATCACAACCAGAAGAATGCCACAAATCAATACCTGTCCCCAGCATTCACGTTATCATCAGACAAACAAACCATTGTGGTAAAAATACTTTCCACGCCTATTTAAGATAAGTTCCTTGCTTGGAAATGGGAAGTAAGACAATATCGGTTATATCGACAAAATTTCTTCTTTTTCTTTTTGTTAAATTGGTGCGTGAATACGCCAGTGAGGATAATTCACAAAATGCTGTTGGAAGAGAGACTACAATACCTGCCATTCGGCGACTACCCCAGTTAAAGCTGTCCTGAGCAACTGCAGTCCAACGTATGCTTCAAAGCCCTGAGTTTGCCAAAGTATAACACAACAATGTTTAACTACGATACGACAAGCAAGATTATGAACTTAGTCTGTCTGAAGTTTCCTTTGGATCGATGCCTCGATGTGGATCGATGCCTCGATGGGGAGTGAAAAAAGTATCTTTTACTGTTTAGACCATCTTTACAAGTCTGAGGAAAATTATGAAGTTTGTTTACTTTATCAAATATCTTCAAAGAGATATAAGTTTCAATATTTCCTTATGGAAGTCATGTATACGACTAATAACTACACATCAGCAGCTAAACCACACAAGCCTAGTCTATGGTGCAAGAAACATGAAGCTTTAGTATAACCTAAGTGTGGAACAAAAGTAGAACTGTTACCTGTAAAGTGAACAAAATAGGACATAATAACCATAATTGCCCATCTACTCCAGACGTTTCTCCCCACACGACATCCATCCTCTTAGCCTGACAATGACCACAACGCACATTTTTTACAGCCAGTTTCATAGAGGCGGATATGAACTGGACCAGAGAGAAGTGCAAATAGTATTGTACCTTTCCTAGTGCAATGCGAGTGTATAATCTTTGGCGCTGATATCTATTTTGCAGAAGCATTGCAACACCTTGCATCATAGCCCATTGAAGGAAAAGACGGACTCCTTTCTGCAGTATATTTTAGAATGATCCATAGCATTTTTCTTGGCAAACTTTTACGCTATATATATGATAATAACCAATACCTGCTTCTGAACACAGTTTGGTTGACCTTTGATTTCCCAAGTGAGACTGACAAGGGCCATAGCCATGGCACAATAATGATGGTAAAGCCACCTGCAAAAGCATATCAGTTCAGAGGTTTAACTCATCTCCAACTCACGGTAGGATAAATATGTTGATAAGACCACCAGATCAAACCAGTCTAAAATAACATGATTCCCTTCATATAAAATAATCAAAATCATCAACCAACTGAGGATTTTATGCGAGACAAAAGTTTCTCATAATCGTCCAAATGATATAAAGATCCAATTTCTACTCGACAAGAACAATAAGCTACCTATTGATATTCCTATCATCCACTTAATTCTAATGCCCCTCATTCAGCAGTGCGATCAATATAGGCTTGGAGGTGTACCAAAACCAGAGGCAAAACACAAATGGTAGCAAAAAATTGACCAGCGAAAACTAATTTGCTGAGTTGCTTGCAGTCAAGCTAACACCCTAAAGTTTACAGTAATTATTCATAGGCAGTCAATAGACAAAAAGGAGAGTTAGCACTAGCAGCACAAAGAATCTAACTAACGGAAGTTAACATCACTCTAAAAATGATCTTATCTACCTAAATCCATGTCCTGTGGTTTTCATTTCAGCAACAGCATAAGACATGTAAAAACTTCGGATACTTCAAATTTAAAACACTGGATAACAATAGCTAACCCGCAACTTAAGGGATCAAAACAATCATAATCAACTAAGGAAGGCTACGATAAGAGTACCATGAACGGATATCACTCCCATTGGCTCTCAAAATGTTCTCTCGCATAACCAAACCAGCATAAAGGAACAGAAGCCAAGCCTGATAAAAGGAAGTTCACATGTTAAATACAAGAACCTGAAACAGGTTCGTGTCGTTACATTGATGAAACGCAAAGTAATTCAAATCAACACCACTTAGTGTACCTCGTAGAGCTGAACAGGGAACGCAGGCAAACATCCATACCACACATAAGATCTTAGGGTCAGAAGTATTGCAGGAAAAACAAGAAAAAGAAGAGCTGTTCTATCCTGTGTCAATACAAAGATGATCAATTTCACGTTATTGGAGACAGATCAACACTAATAGGAGGGTGAAAAAAAATACTAACTCTGTAGCTATTGTATTCTTCTTTGACTTTAAGCTGTATATCTTTTCGTGAGGCACGAACATTCACAGGCCCCAAAAACATTCTTACGAAGCGTCCTGAAGAGAAGTAAACAAAACTCAAAACAGTGAAGACGCGAGTCTAATCATATACAATAGATCAAAATCACAATATTGAATCTGAGAGAGAAACCTTGGGGTTTGAAGGGAAGAAAAGAAGAAGTGTCTCCATCGGCAAGCAAGCATCTAGCTCGTTGCAGATCCTCCTCCAGCTGCAGCAAGACGGGGAACAAAAAATCATAATTTAAGAATCGAGAAACGAAAGAGAGATCGAAAAAGAGAGAAGAAGAATGCCTTGTCGAAAAGCTTGGGATCGAGATGCTTGTCGGAGACAAGAGTGGAGTGGAGGCGGCGGATTGATGCATCGACGACGGAGGATCTCTGGCGAAGAGAGAGCTCTTCCTGGGAAGAAGCAGAAACGAAGGAGGTGGCAGAGTCGTGGAGCTCTTTAACCTGGTCCACGATCCGTCTCACTTCTTCTTCAACCTCCATGAGTGTCGATTCCGAAAGACGAGATTGGACTTTTGTGCGTCCGAATGAGAGATGAGGATTCGAGAAAGCCCACAAAGGAAAGGAAGGATTTTGTAGAGACGAGAGGAAGAAGAAGAAGAAGAAGAAAAGGTTGGAGTTTGTTTTGGCATGTCTCGAATTGACGAGGTCCTTAATCGTAAATACAGATCAAATCGCACGCATCTATCCTCGTGCTCTTCCTAAATCTTGATTTGAAAACAAAATATTTTTTAAAAAATCATATAAAAAACGACACTTTTCTAAATTCATGTCGGCAAAATGGTGCAGTGTCATAGAGAATCCATAAATTTCCAACTTTTTTTTAATAAATGGTGTTTTTTTGTGTATCATTAAACATTTCATCCATTAGTACAATTATTGAAAAATCTAAAACAATCTAAAACTTGCTAAGATGCAATCTCATGCTCTTCCAAAACCAACCATATCGCTCTCTAAGCTTCATTTTACCTTTTGTTTTTTGTTTAACAAAAATTTCCGTAGCTTAAATATAATAAAATAGTGGAATTCTGCCAATGTGAATATCTGTGTTTGGCTGAGCTTAAACCTAAATGCAAAATACCTGTTTTTTTGTTCATTTTGCTTTTTATTAATAAAATTGTATTTTGGTCAGCTTTAATCTAACACTACAAAAAAATATGTCGAAAACCTGTGAAATTTATCATTATAAAAAACTATCTTTTTTTACCAAATTCATACGAAACTTTGTCATAGGAAATCAGCCGTCGGAAATTATAAAAAGTAAAAAAATTGTAGGAAATTTTCAACAAAAATGTTAGTAGGAATTCGACGGAAATTTTGATAAGATTTTGGTTAAAAATTTACTACCAATTTACTACCATTTTTTTCGATTTGTGTTCCTTTCAATTTCCTACGAATATTACCTATATATTTTCTACGAATTTTCTACTAATCTTTCCTACCAATTTTCTACTAATCTTTCCTACCAATTCTCTACTAATACAATAAAAATAATTTAAAAAAAAACAGAATTAACAGCAGAAATTTAATTTAAATTAAAATATGAATTAAAATTAAATTTGATAAATAAAATATATAAAACAAAATATGTCCATTAATTAGAGAGAAGGTGAATACTCTTATTTATAGTGCAGTTTCTTCATCTAAAATTATCTTAGATGTTCGATGTAGGACAAACCAAAATACATATTTTTCTATAAAATTTTATGATTTTTCTACAAACAATATTTCATAGGAAATCCGTAGAAAATTTTAATTTTGATCTATTTATGGTGTAACTTCTTCGTCAAACAATATTTTATAGAAAATTCGTTGAAAAATTTCCTATGAATTTTCCACTAGCAGAACAGTCAATTGGGTCCTACCATTTTTCTACTAAATTTTGATCGAATTTTATACGAATATAAATTTGGTAAGTTATTGGTTGGATATATTCTACCATTTTTTGACATTTTTTCATGTATAAAATTGGTTATGAATTTTTTTATCATTTTTATTTTTTTGTCATAGTTGCATAAAATATTGGTTAAAAATATTCCAACCAAATATTTTCGTAAGATTTTTCATTGGAATAAGCATGTTTTGTTGTAGTGTAAATGCAACTTACTTAATTTACACTTTTTCCCAACTATCATGGCTCTTTTGATTCACATACGAATATAAGATTATAGACGAATTTCAAAAAGTCACACTTTTAACGATTGTTTAAACACCATTGTTTGTTTGTTGCCGACTTTGATCTCAAGTTCACAATCTTCACGTATGTTTAGCCTTTAGGAGAATTACATTAGGTGCAATTTGACGAAGAAACAAGTAATTAATAAGTTGGTCGGATGGATTGGGACGTGATGGATGAGACAGTAAATGTTTAAAAGATCCTAGACGAGATATTGAAAGAATTTTATTTTTTCATAGCGTTTCTAGCTTCATGCAATTATTATAAGAGTATAGTACATTTAATTTGTGTATGAAAGATTTCATGTTATAACATTATTAAAAAAAAAGGAAAGAATTCATGCTCATATATATTCAAATGATTAAACTCCAAGACTTAGGAAAGGTGTCAGTTCTTTAAACAACCTTATATGCTATATCTTGAAAATTGGTTATATCAAAGAGTTGAAGTAGAATTAGACTTCAGCCATTAGCAGAACTCAAAATTTTTGCGAATCTCATTGATAGCATTATGAGAACATTGATGACCATAACATTTTATCACTTTCTGATTCTCGTCTCTGATGCTTTCTTTCTTTTTGTTGTCGCTACATTACATTGCTTTTTTTTTCTTTCTAGTCTAGTTGTTACATGGCCACTTTTTAAATCTAACTACGAAGGTCAGAGTAGTTTAGTAGCTTTTAATAATTTCCGTTTCTTGGTGTTGGTTTGATGTCTCTTTTAGCTCTTAAGGTTTAGAAAAATTGATTACTTTTTTTCTTTTGAGCTTGAATTGAATGTTCTGTTAGCAGTGTTGTATATATAAAGTTTTTGTAATTCTAAAGTGACATTTTTTTTGTCAACAATCTAAGCACCTACAACGGTTCGATAAATCAATGGTACCGAATTTACATAGATGATATCTTGTGGGTAGATACAATCACTTCTTATTAGGTGGTTTACCTTGGAGTTCTTTTTGCATGGGATATGTGATAACAGGAAGAAATCAAATTTGTCCTTCATTTTCCCAATTTCTTCCAAATAAAGAGTAAAAGTTGGCCATTCTTCGGGTGTAAACACCATCTTTACCAACTCTGAACAGTCCGTTGCAAAAGTTGTTGTCATTCTCTGATTCTCAAGCATACAATGCATATCCCAAATTAAATTGAGCTTCTGTTTCCGCATGCAGTGGTGTAAGACTGTGGCTTATATTCTGAGCACCCATAACTTTTTCCGTAGCTTCTTCATGGAAGTAATATCATCTTAGTCTCGTTTTTGTATCCGTATCTTTCTACGAGCCACCAATATAACACCACCATCCACCATATTCTATGGGTATAGGCAATGTCGTTGACGTACCATTTCCATTGGATGATGGGTCCTGGTCAGGCCTTTGGGCCTCCTCCCAGAAAGTTGCTTCTGCTTCCGTCATTTTTAAAGTTATCTGTGGATCTATAATCCTATTTGAATACACTTTTGTGTTCCACGCCTTTTAAATATACCATGCAATCTAGGAGAATTATATATTTTTTTTATTCCGTTGGGGAGTCTCCAAAACAAATGATCTCAATTCGAGAAAACTGATGTTTCTGGGAAAATCCCTGAAGGTGTTGGTATTCGGGATAATACCCATGTTTGTAATGCTTGGGAACATTCAAACAAAGCATGACTAATTGTTTCTTTATCCGTTCCACACCGTGCACACTCTGTATCACATTGTAATCTACAAGATCATAGTTTATTCGAGATTGGGAGGCATCTTGATATTGTTTGCCAAATAAAATGTTTTAACTTCGGTGAACATTTCAATTTCTAAGCTTATGTTTGAAGAACCTGTACATCTGGGCCAAAAGTGACATATTTTTTTCAGTAATAAAAATTCTGTAAGCCATATTATTCATAAGCAAATAGAACATGTCTATGTTTTATGAGAAAAGAATATGATTCACGCCTTCTAAAAATCAATTGAAGGAATGCAGCTATAAACGAAGCTATGACGTTTGGTCAAGATTCTATAAAACAAAGAATGAGAAATTCCGTGTTGAGTACGTTACTACTGAAATCACAACATGGAAATGGTTGGAGAAAATAGCACAAGAAAAAAAATGCTAATTTTCGGTGTAAGACCCAAAAAAAACCCTCTAAAATGTTGTCTTCTCTTGTATCTTTCCAATTTGTTTCGACAAACCAAATCCCTTGTATTTTCACAATTAATGATAAAAAAATTTCTTTAACAAACAAACAAACACAAAGATGAGAAAACAGAGGATGGAGAAGATTTGAGTAAAGAGTCAAAAAAAAGGTTGAAACTAGCTTAAGAAGAAGGACCGGTCCAATATGATTTAACAGCTAGAAGGATCTTCTCAGGGATAAAAGGACCTTTCTCATGATCCAAAATCCGACTTGTCCATTTCATTCCATTGGTTATGCTTTGTATCTTCGTCAACATTTCGACTGTGTCCCTAAACACCACTGTTCCTTCGGGTCTTAGTATTCTATCCATCTCAAGTAGTATCAACGTCACATCACACCTTCCATTAACCAACAATAACATTATAAGTCACGTTTGTGAGACTGCATACACATAGACAACAAATGCACATCTCCGTTGTTTCAAACATAATTTCATATTTGCGATCACATGGAGAAACATCTTTTATGAAAAGTGTTACATTCTTTTTAAATATGGACATTTTCCATTATAAGTAAGTGTATGAATCTACAATGTTTTAACAAAAACTCAAAATATCAAAAGAATATGCATGATTTTGTTAAAAACAGTTTAAAACATACTTTTTGTCAAAAAAAAAAAATTGGGGTCACAGAGATATACATAAAAAGTAGGGGTTTTTGCTAAAAATAATATAAAACTTGATTTTGAATATAAAAGTAGACCCTTGAAAAAACATTTGGCAGAAATAATTTAAATGGGTAGTGAAAAAACCATTTTATCTTGTATGAGTAAACAAAAAAGGATGTCCTAATTACCGTTTACACCCTGATGAAGTCTACTAAAGAGAAAAAGAAGTCTAATAGTAGACTTCTTTTATCGAAATGAAGCATTTATGAGTCACTCCTCTAATACTTTTTTAAATCGCAAATGCAAACACCAACGCAAAGAAAATATTCTCCTATTTGTGTTTGAAGTATTTTAATTAATAATGCTTAAATTTCTTAAGCTTGTCTATTTAATTAGGTAAAATATATAGTTAAATGCAAGTAAAGTTTAGTGTAATTGGTGTTTACCTGTTTTCGTAAATGCTGAACAATCCACCAGCATGAATAAGATCATAAGTTCTTGGATACGTAGAGAATCCTTCACACCAATCTTGATATGTCCCTATAAATCCCCTCTCGTAAATCGCCCCTAATGTTTGCTTCTCCGCATCCATAGGCACCACGTTCATAACCCAAGATGGATATTTCATCATTGCCGCTGCAAATCCTCCAAGATATGCATTCATGTCCATAATGTTCCTGAATCTTCCACGTGGAAGCTCAGACATTATCTGTGTGTAATATGCTATTCTCTCCTTCCACACCTCATTATCTTCTCTGAATTTCTCAGCGTTAATATCTGGAATTGTCCCCCGGATAATCCTAGGTGGAACCGCAAATGCTCGGTCTGGCCAATCCTCCAACGCACCTCCAGCGAATTCCTCTGGACTATTTGCTTCTGGTAATGGTGTTACACAAGATTCCAAGTCTTTGTACCTATCAAAGATACATCAAGTTTCATGGTCTAGAGTGTCTAAAATAATATATAAAAAAAGAATAAGTCTATCCACCTATTGTCAATTGGTTTGAATCAGAATTCTTAAGAATATGGGAAGTGTTTAGATTGTTACCAAGCAAAATCGGGTTGATCTGATTTGCATATAGGAGGAGATTTATGACGTCGTTTGAGTTTCTTACACTCAATGTGATTAATTGGCTTTTGCCAGATTGATAAATCACCCTTCTCTGTGACTTTCTTCCAACAAAGACTTCTTGCTGCATCTTCTATTGAATCTTGCTCTTGCTTCAAATCCTCTTGGGATCTTTCCCAGCCTTTCCAGTGTTTCTTCCAGTTAATCGGTGGGCCCGAAAGAATCCAATAACCACCCGGTCTTAAAACCCGGTCCACTTCGGTCAAGTACAAACCATCTACACACAGCTAATTTTTTCTTGGTTAAGTTCCCACAACAATCAAGAAAGCTGAACAAAAAAAAATCAAGAAAAATTTCATTACCGTTTTGAAACCAAGGAATCAAACAACGAGAACAGTGAGCAAGATCAAAAGCTCTAGCTGGATAAGGAAGCCTTATTGATCCCATTATCCCGATAATCGCAGGAACTCCACGTTCTAAAGCAAACTGGACTTGAGCTTCGTGAGTGTCTCTTGGTGCAAAAGACATAGCAATGATATCCCTCTTCAACAAGTAAGCACCAAAACTAGCAACCTATAAAACCAACAAAACCGAATCAATTAAAAACAAGTCAAAGATTGATGCACTGTGGATGCCTTAAGTGGCAAGAATATTCTGTTTTTCTCAGATTTTGATGCCTTAAGTGGCAAGAATACCCGGTTTTTCACAGATCCCGAGATTCATCTGGATTTCAGTCAATAAAAGAGGAAAGAAAAAGATCGATGCATCTAATAATGTAGTAAAAATTTCTATGGAAACTTACTCCACATCCTGTATCAATAGCAGTTCTAATGGCTCCATCAGTAAGAGGGATGAGCCTAGAAATGTCATCAATGTAAGCATCAGCTCCACGAGGAAACCCTGTTCCACCACCAGGGAATCTGAATTTTTCTCCTTCTACTTGAATCCAATTCTGGATTGCTTTCTCGATACTTAGCTCCTTGTGTGGGATGTTGTCGTACCAAGCATAGTCTCTGCTCTGAGGCCATTTGAATGGGATCTTGTAGTTTGGTGGAGGAGGAATCAAGCAATAGAGAAGCTCATCTTTCGAAGGACAATGTCTCTCTCTGTATTTCATCATGTTCCTATCGAATCTTCTCCCTCTCTCTCGATCTTCACATGGAGTGTACTCGCTAAGAGACATGTCACATGGCTCGAAATACTTTACGGTTTGGTTCGGTACCTTGAGCTCGAGTTTGTGATGGCTTTCGAAATCTAACTCAACTGGTTCTGAGGATGAAGAAGAGGAGGACAAAGTGGAAGAAAGGAGTCCCTCATCATCATCAGAAGAAGAAAGTTTTGTCTGAGTCTTTGTTTCATCACATCCTATTCTTGAGTAAACCTCAGAGGAAGAAGATGGGACAGTGTTGATTTGCCAAGCTCCAAGAACATAAAACAAAATGCAGAGTCCACTTACACAGAGAATCCAAATGAGTCTTTTTCTCTTTACTTCTGCGTGGTGATGACTACTGTTCTCTTTCGCCATTTCTTGAAAGTCTTGTTTCTGTAGAGAGATGAGCCAAAAGACTTGCAACTTTTATCTGATTTTAGTAAAACTAAAAGCTAAATGCTTTGTAAAATTTTTCCTAAAAAAATGTACGAAAGGTTATAGTGGAGCTCGGAACACGAGGATAAGGGATCCACCATCGAAGAAAAAGAGTGATAGAGAAACAAATTTGTCTGAGTTTTTTTGTATAAAAAAGGACAATTGTCTCTATTCTTTAGCAAAAAGCCAAGAACCACACTTATTAGATGTGGTTAAAAGAGAGGGAAAATTAATAAAAACTATAAAGTTGAGATAAAGTTGGAGGCTGACTAGCCTGATTTTTCGTTTTGCCATGCATACACATACACACACTACTTCCTTGTCGTTTAAAAGAAAATAAAATACACAAAAGTATAGCAAGAAATTTGAAAATTCTAAAGGTAAAAGTCAAGAGAAGAAAAATAACAAAACAAATTCACGTGGTGCCCCATAACTTTGGACTATAGGAAATCATTATTAGGCTCCTGTCCTATTCCCATTTTTGTGATTGATTCTATATGAAAGGATAATAAATGGGGGCATAGTATTCTAGACAGGTCAAGCACAATGTCAGAATTTTCATGCCCCCCACCACAAAAAAAATTATGCTAGATTTGTCGACTGTGAACAAGAATTCTTCGCACGTGACATACACATGCTTATATACACAGAGACACATATCCTTATAGAATGTTATAGTTACCACGAGCCTCGAGGGCAAGGGATGTGAAGTGTGACATAATTGCTAACGATTTGAATCTTGTTTCCTCCTTGTTTTGTGGTTATAGAGGCGAATGAAGATGGCGCGGGGTGGAGTGGAATTAAATTTGATATGTTAGTTAACATATTTTCAAAAAATTAATCAATTTTTTCATTGTCATTCAAACTAATGAATAGCCAGAATATACATCTATTAGTGTATATAGTTCAATATTGTAGATAGAGTCATGGTGAACTGGTATAAGATTGATTTTGATTTAGTCCTGAAGCTCCCGGTTTAGGTATAGTCTTGTATATAAACCAACCATTGTAATTTTATTCTAATCAGTGAAACAAACTTTTCTTTGCTAATATGGTATCATAGAACAAAATAAGTTTTTTCGATGGAACTATTGCTAAACCTGATGAGTCTGATCCCTATTATAAGATCTAGTGCCATTGCAATAGTATGGTCAAATCTTGGTTTTTGAATAGTGTCTCTAAGAAGATCTATACCAGTATTCTCTATTTCAAGAATGCATCTGATATCTGGAAGGATCTTCATACTCGCTTTCATAAGTCTAGTCTCCCAAGGCTATACAAGCTCCGTCATCAGATTCACAGTCTTCATCAAGAGAGTCTAGATCTCTCCTCTTATCATACCAAGACTCAAGCTCTCTGGGAAGAACTTTCAAGCATCCAGATCACGCCTCGCACAGTTGAAGATCTGATTGCTGAAAAGAAAACCAATCGAGTCATCGGTTTCCTTATGGGACTCAATGACAACTATGAGAATATTCATAGTCGTATTCTGATGAAGAGGACTTTACCAACTCTCTTTGAAGTTTATAATCTGCGGGACCAAGAAGATAGTCAGAAATCTGCTCGGATCACTCTCCAATCTGATCCCGTTCCTGCAGCTTTTCAAGTCACCCAGTTTTCAGCCCAAGGTTCTGCGAATTCTGTTCAAGTTTCAGGGAATCATAATGCAGGGAGCACTGGTTATCAGAGAAAAGACAGGCCGTATTGTACCTTCTACGGGAAAGTTTGACATGTGGTCGACAAGTATTACAAGAAGCATGGATATCCCACAAGCGTTAAGCCAAATGTGCGATCAAATAAGTCATCTTCTGTTGTAGCAAACACAGTGGTTGAGACCTCTTCTATAGACAGTGGAACTTCCGTTGATGATCTGTCACCGACTCAACTACAACAACTCATGTCTTTTCTCAGTAGCAAGCTTCAGCCTCCAAGCTCTATTTCTACACCAGAAGTGCACTCTGTCTCAGCATCTTCCATCCCTTCTTCATCAACCGTTTGCCCAATTTCCGGTAACTTTCATCCCTCTATCCTTTGTTCTTTTACAGGAACTGATAGGCCTTATGTCTGTTCTCTTGATGGCAATCTTCCTGCCATCAATGCTTGGGTTATTGATTCAGGAGCTACTAACCACATCTCACATGATAAATCCATTTTTTCTTCCTTTAAACCTATCGTTGACACCACTGTCAACCTTCCAAATGGAATTCTCGTGAGCATTGTTGGTGTAGGTTGTGTTCCCTTGGATAGAAACTTCATCCTTAACGATGTCTTATACATACCCCAATTCAAGTTTAATATTCTCAGTGTCAGTTCTTTAACCAATAGATGGCTGTCATGTCTGGTTTGACAAAGTCTCTTGTGGTCTTCAGGATGCTACACAGGGATTAGTGATTGGAATGGGTAGACAAGTGGCTAACCTGTACTTCTTGGACATAGATTCCTTATCTTGTCAAAGTACCACATATTCTTTTGTTGCTGCTTCTGTTTCGAATATTCATTTGTGGCACAAACGTTTAGGTCACCCCTCCATTTCCAAGTTACAGTCTATGCATTCCTTTTTATCCTTACCAAAATCTAAAACTGATACTGATTATTATTATAAAGTTTGTCACCTATAAAACAAAGACATTTACCTTTTGTTTCTCATAACAACGTTAGTGACAATCCTTTTGATTTGATCCATATGGATACTTGGGGACCTTTTTCTACACCTACTCATGATGGTTATAGATATTCTTATTATTGTTGATGACTGTTCAAGTGCTATTTGGGTCTTTCTCCTTAAGAATAAGTCTGATGTCCTTACAGTTTTCCCTTCCTTCCTTACCATGGTAGAAACTCAATTCCAACGTAGGGTTAAAAAGGTGAGGTCCGACAATGCTCTGGAACTCAGTTTCACATCCTTATTTCAATCAAAAGGCATTCTATCCTTTCATTCCTGCCCTGAAACTCCTCAAAAAAATTCTGTAGTTGAAAGAAAACACCAACACATCCTAAATGTTGTTCGTTCTCTTTTCTTTCAATCCCATATTCCTCTCCCTTACTGGGGTGACTGCATTCTCACCGCAGTTCACCTCATTAATCGTACACCTGCTCCTATTCTCAAGGACAAATGTCCATTCAAAATCTTAACAAATAAAATTCCTGATTACCAACAACTCAAAGTTTTCAGATGTCTTTGTTATGCATCCACTTCACCCAAAAACAGACATAAATTTGACCCTAGAGCTCGTGCATGTGTCTTTCTTGGCTATCCCAATGGTTATAAAGGATATCTTGATATTCAGTCTCATAATATCATCATTTCTAGACATGTTGTCTTTCACGAAGAGTTCTTTCCTTCTCTTGGATCTGATCTATCTCCGGAAGATCAAACATTCTTTCCTGATCCGATTCAACAGCCTCATGTGTCATCTCATACTCCTGGTGATGAATCTTCTCATTCTTATAAACCCTATAGAGATTCAACCCTCTGTTGATCATATACTCGATGTTTCTGAACCTTCTGTTCAAACATCACACAGGAAGGTCAAAAAGCCAGCTTATCTTCAAGATTACTACTGTCATTCAGTGGGATCTTCAACCATTCACGAAATCTCTCAGTTTCTTTCTTATGCTAAAGTTTCTCCTCTTCATCTTTCCTTCTTGGTTTCCATAGAATAAGAAAAAGAACCCTCAACCTATGCTGAGGCAAAGAAACTTCTGGTTTGGTGTAGAGCCATGGATGCTGAAACTGATGCATTAGAAGAAACAGGGACTTGGACTATTTGTACGTTGCCTCCTGACAAAACCCCTATTGGCTGCAAGTGGGTCTTTAAAGTAAAGTTTAATGCCGATAGTACAGTTGAGAGGTATAAAGCCCGTTTAGTAGCCAAAGGCTATATATCACAGAAAGGCATTGATTATAATGAGAGTTTCTCTCGAGTTCTTAAACTCACCACAGTTAAGCTGATTCTTGCTCTCTCTGCCATTCATGGTTTTTCACTCACACAACTCGACATATCAAATGCATTCCTTAACGGTGATCTCGACGAGGAGATCTACATGAAGCCACATAATGGTTGTAGACCCCCTAAAAAAAGCTCCAGGATATGCATATAAGAAGGGGGACTCTCTTCCTCCGAATGCCGTGTGTAAGCTGAATAAATCTCTATATGGCCTCAAGAAAGCATCCAGACAGTGGTTCCTGAAATTTTCAACAACTCTTCTCAGTTTGGGGTTTACCACAGTTAAACTCAAACCTACGCGGATCATACATGCTTCATCAAGGTATCTAACACATTATTTCTATGCATGTTAGTATACGTAGATGATATCATTATTGCCAGTAACAATGATTCTGAGGTTGACATTCTGAAGTCTCAGTTTAAGTCATGTTTTAAACTTCGTGATCTGGATCCTTTGAAGTATTTCTTAGGACTAAAAATTGCTCGATCCAGTGAAGGGATTCATGTTTGTCAGCAGAAAAATGCTCTAGATTTACTAGATGACACGAGTCTACTTGGCTGCAAACCATCTTCTATTCCTATGGATCCGCATGTGAAATTCTTTAAGGATAGTGGTGGAGATCTTGTTGATGCTACAGCTTACAGACGTCTTATTGGCCGGTTGATGTATCTTCAAATCTCGAGACCTGACATTACCTTTCCTGTCAACAAACTCAGTCAGATTTCTCAAGCTCCTCGACAGGCACATCAATAGGCAATCTTCAAGATTCTCGCTACATCAAGGGAACAATTGGTCAAGGCCTTTTCTACTCAGCTAAAGCAGAACTTCAGATTCAAATTTTTGCGGATGCGGATTGGTCTTCATGCTTAGACACACGTCGCACTACATCCGGCTTCTGCTGCTTCTTAGGTACCTCTCTCATTCCTTGGAAATCTAAGAAACAACAGGTTGTCTCTAAGAGTTCCACTGAGGCTGAGTATCGCAGTCTTTCGTTTGCCTCTGATGAATTGGTGTAGCTGACAAATTTCCTCAAGGAGTTGCAGGTTCCTCTGGCTAAAACTACACTCTTTTTCTGTGACAGTGCTTCGGCTATTCACCTTACCAATAACCCTGTCTTTCACGAATGCACCAAACAAATAGAGAATGACTGTCACAGTGTGCGTGAAAGATAAGTTGCAGGTTTATTCAAATTGCATGTCTCCACGACTCTGCAACTGGCTGACCCTTTCACTAAAGCCTTGTACCCGGGACAGTTTCACAAACTTATTGGCAAGATGGGTCTGCGCAACATCTTCGTCCTATCTTGAGGGTGACTATTAATGTACATAGTTCAATATTGTAGATAGAGTCATTGTGAACTCGTATAACTATAAACCAGTATTAGATTGATTTTGATTCAGTCCTGAGACTCCCGGTTTAGGCCTGGTCTTGTGTATAAATCTACCATTGTAATTTTATTCTAATCCATGAAACAAACTTTTTTTTGCTAATAACATCAAACCAAGCCATTTTGAGTGGCGTATCATAAATTCATAACCAGTGTAGAATCTTTTCCTATCTAGGACTGTTTTTTCCCACATGATTGCAAAATAAACCTCATCGGAAGTTTCCTTCTCATGATCATGAACCGACATCCACATACTCTTTTCAAGATTGTTGTACATTTCTAGGATCTTGTGTAAATTTTGTTTGGTGGTCACGCTTCACCAACGATGCTTCACCAATGATACGCTTCAAAATCCATCGATAAATGAAAAAGTTAAGTAACAGTTGTCGAGTTTCACTTTAGAGATTATCATGGGCTATTGAACTACAAAACATGTTTTATACTGATTTTTTTTAACTAGTTGGTGATTTGCTATTTTGTATTATTATTTACTAATATGGTTAGAAGAAAACTCAACATTGACAAAGATATGATCGTTAAGTCTCATTCATATAAAACACGATAAATCTAAATATCTAATCATTTAATGGTCTATAGCTAAACACGACCTGATCCAACTATCCAGCTATCGGATTTATGAAAAGAATCAATTAACTCTTATAATATGCCTTACACTAATTAGGAAACAACACATACTTGTATGAGTTAAATGTCCATTGATAACACCTGATTTTGACCACTTTTATGGATCACTTTTAATATGTTATGCAAGTGATTTCACTCAGTTTTAAAGGTTTTCAAATTATTTCTATGTTTTAGAATCTCAAAAGAGTTTTCAGGATATTTTGACAAAAGGAATGCATTTGGGAGCAAAAAGCATAACTTTGGATAAATTCAGACCGTCGGAAGTTTGGTAACAAACGGAGAACTTCCCACTGTCCAATCATCCCCAAATTTGACACAAGATAAAGGATATAACCAGCTTTCCAATGCAAGTAGAATCAAAGCAATCCAACGGTTAGATCTCAAGATATGGTCGATACACTAAAGGCGAATCATCACAGTCAGAAGCTCACCCGCGGCCAAAACATCATCCACCGGGGGTGCGAAATTTATACCGCGGAGAGCTCTATTCCGAGTCTCAGAAGCCCATATCAAAGCCCAAGTCACTCCCGTCATTATTCCTGCAAGTCCTAGGCGTTCCCGAGGACTCAAAACACTATATAAACCCCTTTTAAGTCGTTTAGAAGGGTGTGCCACATTTTCATCAGGAACCCTAGAAGAGAAGCTCGCCCAGAAGAGGAGCCACCGAGAGGGGCACCATCGACCCTCCTTCTTCAACCTGTTCTTCGTTTCTAAACTCTGTCTATTTCAATTCTGCAATTTTAAATACACTTGTGATGTTGAATTCAACTATGTCTGAGTAATTTCTTAGTTGGGTTTTTAAGGGATCTTTCAAAGGGAATTTCATGTCTTGATTATATGCTTTATTCGATTTAGGGTTATTGATCTTCTAGGAGTCCTTCGTTCATTCTTATTCACTATGCTGTTTCTGTTGCTAGCCGCTTAGAAATTGATTTCAGTAATTGGAGCCACGAGAGTGCTGTATCGAATTACCAGACCTAGAAGTGATCGAGCGAATTGGCTACAGGAGACGAAAGCTACCTGTAGAGAATCGTGAGCGTGGATGAATTTTATTTATAATGCATGATCTTATTTGCAGCATGAGAGCGAGATTTAAGTGCTGTGTTAAGTGATTAGATGATTAGGGTGACGACAGTTGGCTAATCTTATATGTGTCTATTCTAGTTCGGGATCCTCACTAGATGATTACCTTTATCGATTTGTATGTATTTTGATCAGTTCATGAACCCATGCGAAAACCCTTTGAACCCAGCTCCTGTTTCTTATTATTTTACAACTTGCTTATTTCGATTTACACTTAGATTTAGTGACACCAAAACCAAAAACCCCCATTTGCTTGTTCTGCTAGTCTTAAGTCTTGATTGATTCGCACTGAAAGCTCAAAATCTCTGTGGTTCGACCCCTAAGTACTACAGCGTACATCTGTGCACTTGCAGATATTTAGGGTTATAAATTTAAAACGTGAAGCTAGAAGTAACCCTTGATTCTCTTAGCATCAAGTTTTTGGCGCCGTTGCCAGAGATTTTGATTCCTTTCGTTGCGAATCTCTGCTTAAGTCGGTAAAACTTTTTCTAATTTTTGTTTTTCTTTGATTTTTCAGGTACTTTTTTTTCAATGAGGGGTCAGGAACACATCCTTGATCCTCTCACTGAAGAGGACCCTTTTCTAGATGGTGATCCATCAGATGATGAGCTTAATGACCCAATCGATGATGGCAATGAATCGATTGGAGAACCAGAGTATGAAAAGAAGGGAGAACAGCTGATTGGAGAATGTGATACACACAAGCTTTTCGCAGACAGGCGAGCAATTCGACCACCCTTACCTAAGGATGGCGACTCTGAGGCTAAGGTACAATACATTAGGTATATCAAAAAGTATAACGGTTTTTCTACTGAACACCCAATAGATCATATTGAAAATTTTGAAGAGTTGTGTTCAACCATAATGAAAAATACTGATTATTATATGTGTGTCCTTTCCCCATTCTCTCTAACTGGTAGAGCTAGTAAATGGCTTAAAACTTTGCCACATGCGTCCTTGAAGACGTGGAAAGAGTGTAGAGAGGCTTTCCTAAGTCACTTTTACACCAAAGATCGTTCCAATCTCTTAAGGGACAAAATCCAAAAATTTCAGCAGGAGGACACAGAAGACCTCTACGACGCCTGAGAAAGATTCAGAGACTACCAAAGAGATTTCCCACTCCATGGTTTCTCGGAGGAGCGCTTGATGACCATCTTCTACCATGGAGTTAATGAAGAACTGAAGTTTTCTTCTGATACCTCTAGCAATGGAGACTTTTCCACTAGAACTGTAGCTGAGGCTCAGGCCTATATCACTAATCTAGCTGGGAGTATCAGAAATAGGAGACTTCTAACACAATCTAGATGTCCTAAAGTTGAGGAAAAAGAATCATCTGTTAGTCAAGAACACCTAGATCAGATTAGAGAAGGCATCCAGAATATTCTTAGCATGATTGGTCCGATTCATAACTCTGATGAGGGAAACAATCATAGCAAGCCCTACATTGAGAAGATGAACAACCTTGAGGTGGAGAGGAACTTCCAAAATCAGGAGGTGATGCAAACCGCTGATGTTTACCAGAATCAACCCCACCAGGGGTGGGAGCCAGTCAACCGCGGCAAAACCAACCTCCACCGCGGGTGGGAAGCATTTGGCTGCGGCCAAGAGGAGTTTCACCGCGGGTCAGAGCACTTTGACCGCAGCCAGCCTCATTTCCAATCCTCTTTTCAACCTTCTTTCAAGAAAACCCAATCTGATCAACCCAATTCCACATTTCCTCCTTATTATCCTTTTTCCAGGATTGACGAACTAGAAAAAGAGGTTGAAAGACTCAAAAAAGAGATGGAGAGTAAATCAAAGAAGCATGAAGATGTTATTAACAAGCTCTCCACCCATTTTCTTCTTCAGATTAGTGACGAATCAAAGGAGACGGATTCTTCTGTTAATGATCTTGATGAACCTTTTTCTGAAAGAATAAATGAATTGGAGACCTCTGATCACTTAAAAGCAATAACCCTCAGGAGTGGTTTAGCTTACAAGGAACCAGAATATCCAAAAGATTTCGAAGAAGGAGAAAAAGGAGAGGTTTCGGCTAATAAAGAAGGAGATGCAGCATTTGGGAAAGAAAGAGAAACTGAAAAGGAAGACACTCCTCAAGAAATTGCTGAAGAAGAACCTATGCCACCTCCTCTTATTCGTGTCTACAAGCCCAAACCACCATACCCACGAGCTTTGAAAGGACCAAAGAAGGAGAAAGAAAGGGCTAAGCTGAAAGAGATAATCGAGCAGTTAAATGTGAGGCTGCCTTTCATTGAACCTTGTGCAATGATACCTGCTCTTAGGAAATACATGAAGGGTATTCTAACGAATTCTCTAGCATTAGAAGAAGGCGTTATGATGATAACTCATGAATGTAGTTCCATTTTACAAAACCATGTCCCCCAGAAGAAAGAAGATCCGGTAAGTTTTGTACTCTCTTGCACAATCTGGAATATGATATTTGAACGTTGTCTATGTGATTTGGGATCAAGCATCAACATGATGCCTCTCTCAGTTGCAAATCACTTAGGATATCATACTTTCCAGCCCACAAAAATCTCGCTGATTCTTGCCGATCGATCAGTCAGACGACCAGAAGGAGTCTTGGTTGATGTATCAGTCATGATTGGAGAAAACTGTATTCCGACTGATTTCGTAGTTCTTGAATTGGAAAGAGAACCAAAAGACCCTCTGATTCTCGGTAGACCTTTCCTATCAACTACAGGAGCAATAATCAATGTTCCGGAAGGAAAGATAGACCTACATCTAGAAAGTTTGATTATGCAGTTTGATATGAACAAGAGTCTTGAGAAACCTACTTTAGATGGCGGGCTCTGTCGGGTTGATGAAATTGATGTTATTACTGAGGAAGTTTATGAAGAAGTCCTTCTTTATGACCCTCTAAAAATTATCCTCACCACCCCAAACGATGATCGCAGCCTGCTCGAAGAAATTTCAAAAGAGTGTGCGCAAATGCTCGATAAGGCCGAGGATTATGCGAAACTTGTGAACTATCTGGACCTGAATGAGGAAAATCACATCCCTACTCCTGAAAAAGATACCTTGGCAGCTATAAACGATCCATGGAGCGAGCTCAAAGCTCCAAAAGTCGAGCTTAAACCTCTTCCTTATGGGCTCAAGTAAGCTTTTCTTGGACCAAACTCAACTTACCTTGTCATCATAAATTCTGGCTTAAGTAGAGTTGAAACTACTAAGCTGTTAAATGAGTTAAGAAAGTATGCCAGCTTGTTAAGAAAGATGACATACAAGGAATCTCCCCAGACCTCTGTATGCATAAGATAAATCTTGAAGACAATGCCAAGAATTCAATTGAGGGCCAAAGGAGGTTGAATCCAAACCTGATGGAAGTGGTAAAGAAGGAGATCATGAAACTTTTGGAAGCAGGAATCATATTCCCTATCACGGACAGCACTTGGGTTAGTCCTGTGCATGTTGTCCCGAGGAAAGGAGGAGTGATTGTTATAAAAAATGACAAGGATGAAATGATTGCTACAAGAACAGTGACAGGACATCGAATGTGCATCGATTATCGAAAACTGAATGCAGCAACTCGGAAAGATCATTTTCCTTTACCCTTCATTGACCAAATGCTAGAAAGATTGGCAAATCACGAATATTACTGCTTTCTAGATGGTTACTCCGGATTTTTCCAGATTCCAATTAGACCGGAAGATCAAGAAAAGACGACATTCACCTGTCCATACGGAACTTTTGCTTATCGGCGAATGCCTTTTGGATTGTGTAATGCACCTGCAATCTTTCACCGGTGCATGACGTCTATTTTAACTGATTTCATTGAAGATTTCATGGAAGTCTTCATGGATGATTTTTCCGTCTATGGATCCTCATTCGACAGATGCTTGGCAAACTTAGGGAAAGTTTTGCAGCGCTGTGAAGATAAGCATCTTGTCCGAATGTTACTTCATGGTCCGTGAGGGAATTGTGCTTGGACATAAAATATCTGGAAAAGGTATTGAGTTGACAAAGCAAAAATTGAGGTCATGACTAGCCTCAACCTCCAACTAATGTGAAGGGAATCCGAAGTTTTTTGGGGCATGCTGGATTCTATAGGCGATTTATAAAAGGCTTCTCAGAAATCGCCAGACCTCTCACACGTCTGCTCTGCAAGGAAACAAACTTTGAATTCGATGATGAGTGCTTGACAGCATTTCATAAGATCAAAAACACCCTTGTCTCCGCTCCAGTTGTGCAACCACCTGATTGGGAACAAACGTTTGAAATCATGTGTGATGCAAGTAATTTTGCTGTTGGAGCTGTGCTTGGTCAGCGGAAAGAAAAGAAACTACACGCAATCTACTATGCGAGTAGAACTTTGGATGAAGCTCAATGCAATTACGCGGCTACGGAGAAGGAGCTTTTAGCCGTCGTTTTTGCTTTTGAGAAGTTTCGATCTTATCTAGTAGGATCCAAGCTTATCGTCCATACTGACCATGCTGCAATCAAGTATCTCATGTCCAAGAAAGACGCCAAACCGAGGCTGATCAGATGGATACTCCTGCTGCAAGAATTTGACATTGAAATTCGAGATCGGAAAGGAGCAGATAATGGAGTAGCAGATCATCTTTCTAGAATTTGAGTAGAAGAGAGACTCCCTTTGAATGATAGTCTGCCAGAAGAAAATGTTTACGCTATGGAAACTATACCTATTACCGTGCAGGAAAAGCCATCCCAACTTCCTATACGGCGGTCAGGCGCTTTTGACACCCCATGGTTTAGGCATATAGCAAATTACTTAGCTGCAGACATTGAACCATCACAATTCTTTGCTTATAAAAAGAAGAAATTCTTAAGGAAAATCCGACATTATTTTTGGGACGAATCTTATCTCTATAGGAGATGTGTAGACGGTTTATTCCGACGGTGTGTGGCTGAAGAAGAAATAGAAGGAATACTGTTTGGATGTCATAGCTCAGCGTATGCAGGACATTTTGCGACGTACAAAACAGTTTCAAAGTTCTTCAAGCGGGATTTTGGTGGCCTACTATGTTCAAAGACACTCACGCCTACATCTCGCGCTGTGATTCATGCCAACAAATGGGCAACATCAGTAAGAGGAATGAGATGCCTCAAAACTTCATTCTTGAAGTCGAAATCTTTGATTGTATAGGGAATTGATTTCATGGGACCTTTCCCAACTTCTTTCGGAAACCAATACATTTTAGTAGCGGTAGACTATGTCTCTAAATGGGTAGAAGCAGTCGCCAGCCCTACTAATGATGCGAAAGTGGTTATAAAGCTATTTAAATCAATCATATTCCCTCGTTTTGGAGTTCCCCGAATTGTGATAAGCGATGGAGGATCCCATTTCATCAACAGAGTTTTCGCAAATCTGCTCAAAAAAATGGAGTCACGCATAAAGTTGCATCTCCATATCACCCACAGACAAGTGGACAAGTGGAAATCTCTAACAGAGATATCAAATCGAGTTTACAAAAGACAACTGGCGTAAATCGCAAATATTGGTCTGAAAAACTCGACAATGCACTTTGGGCCTATCGGACAGCATACAAAACTCCTTTAGGAACCACACCGTTCAACCTCGTTTATGGAAAAGCATGTCACCTCCCTGTAGAGCTGGAGTATAAGGCACAATGGGCTATTAAGGAGATGAACATAGACTTTAAGGCAGTTGGAGAAAGAAGAATGCTTCAAATACACGAATTAGAAGAAATCCGCCATAACGCCAACGGAAACTCCAGGATATACAAAGAGAAGACGAAGGCATATCACGACAGAAGGATCGTACATCGATCCTTCGCTCCAAAAGTTCTTCTTTTCAATTCTCGCCTTAAGCTATTTCCAGGAAAGCTACGATCTAGATGGTCTGGACCTTTCACAGTAAAGGAATTCAAACCGTATGGAGCACTAATTCTTTGGGGTGAGAAAGGAGATACATTTGTCGTCAACGGACAACGTGTAAAACCATACCTAGCAGAAGAATAAGAAAGAGAAGCAATGCTCTTGGCAGACCCGCCAGGGTAGAGCATCATCAAAGTCAAGCTAATGACTTTAAGCAAACACTTAGTGGGAGGCAACCCATTTGGTATTTTACTCATTCCTGTTGATTTGCCTTTTTCTATTTTTGCTGCTTTGTTTTTGTTTTCTATAATTCCAGGTTTTTAAGCGAAGAACGAATAAGAGGTGAGCAGAAATCACGAACCAGGAAACACATCACCAGGTAAGTACACCTAAACATTCCAAATTTCAGTACATCATTATCCCATCCTCTCAAAGATTTGTCACATTGGGGGCAGTGTGATTTAAGTCTGGGGGAGGATGTTCATCCTTTACTAATTAAATTTGGTCTGTCTTGAGTTTGTGTTTCACAAAACGTTTTCCAAACGGTTTTTAAAACAGGAACACCGGAACAAAATCATATGCTTCTAGACTTTACACGCTAGTTTCTTTTGTGGATAGTACTAGACTAGGCGGTAGTTACAGTACTTGCACTACGAACTCCCACGAGAAGATTTCTATTCATGGGGATCTTTTCTGCCAGGATATACCAGCTCATTTTACTTGAACATAAGCTTGACATCTAATTTTCTCATCATTGGTTTTAGCAGGCATCATGATACAAATCTTGGACATCTTCACCTTATTGTTATCACTCTTTGTTGTCCTAGATGGCCAGTTCATCTTTAGCTGGTACCTCACCCTCTACCCAAACCTTTATGTTCAAACCTCATGCATTCTCTCTTTAGTTTATATTGACAGATATGTGCAAAAGCGCCGAAGAGGGAGGAACAACATAGTATTCAGTCACTCAAGAGAAGGACTGAAGAAATTTGGGAAAAAGGAGTATCAGCAATCCTATCAAGCTTAATGGTGCCTCAAAAAGCTCATTCATAAAGGTAAATCTCGTGCTCCTAGGACTCTATGTCAAAAGGCGGTTTCCCCTTTCAAAAAAAAAAATCAAAAAAAAAATGAAAGGAAAGGAAACCAAAAGCCTAAAGAGTCTAGGATGGCCGAAATCATTAGAAGCAAAGACCACAAGTATTCATCTGTGAGGATTGGTTTTAAAACCTGGATAAAAAAGTGTGGGGGAGTCATGAGGAGAACCTGAAGAAAGGAGATCAAGAATCTTAAGGCAAGAAGAATGTGACTGAAAATTGTGGGGGCATTGACAGTTCCATCCTCTCTTGCTGTTTTGCATAATGTCTTGTCTCTTCAGAAAAGGTAACCCTAAACACTAAAAGCCTCACTTTCTAAACAGCTATTTTGAATATCTAGCCTTGATTGCCTTGCTAAACTCCTTTTGATGAGAACCACTGGAACTTATTAATGAATGTTAAGAGCTAGTTGACTGGAGGATAAGTTTAA
Organism: Eutrema salsugineum; assembly: GCF_000478725.1. Classification (NCBI taxonomy): domain Eukaryota; kingdom Viridiplantae; phylum Streptophyta; class Magnoliopsida; order Brassicales; family Brassicaceae; genus Eutrema; species Eutrema salsugineum. The sequence goes on from NW_006256612.1 coordinate 1,830,172, forward strand.
ATGTGTAGACTTTCGCATGACGGATCAACGGACTAGTTATGCTTGTGCTTTGGTGAGAATTTTCTAGACTATTGATGTGTCGGTGTGTTGAGAGTTGTCAAGTTTTACCCTAAATGAAATCAATAGCCGCAAGTGCACAACTGATCGATTGTAGTACTTAGGGATCGAATCCACAGGGAAGGAGGATATTTTCCTGCAAAAGCCTTTGAAAGAAATATAAAGTAAGGAAGTCTAGAACCAAACGGTTTTGTGGGGGTTTTGGTGGTGTGTTTAAAATGTAAAAATGAAATCTAAAAAGAAACTACGGGAATTAAATGGCCTAATAACTAAACTTAAGGAAAATGAATAAAAATGAGAAAAACGGATATTCTAATTGCTTAAATGAAAATCTACTAAAAAGAAATGAAAATATTGAACTAAAGCTTGAAATAAAAACGGTGTGAATCTATAGGAAAGAGGGCGTTGGGGTTCAGGGAAGTCTTCTCAGGGGTACGAACGATTCAAAACATTGCTAGAGAGTAAATTTGATAAGATCTTAGCTTAAACTTTTCGAACTGGAGTCACGGACGTATGAATACGCCACTGTCGTGATCATAGACAATTATCTCTCTCAACCCTGACCAGTAGGTTTCCACTCTGGCCCTAGAAGAGAAGACTCGTCAGCATTCAAAAATCGCCCATAGGTAGGTTTCCACTCCTATGTTTGTTTTGCTCTCCCAAACTAGATCTGACACCGGATGAACACTTTCGTGTCACCAAGCATCTGGATCAGATTGTAGTTCATGACGCTACTCTCATGCAGTAAAAACGAATTCAGAAGAAAAAGTTCTAAGATTCGGCTCAAAAGCTCATGGAATCCTCATCGAACATATAAGTCCCCATCGAAAATCCCTTAATCCCAACAATAAAACTACTCAGACATGATGAACGAAATCAAAAACATAGTATTTATAAGTAGAATAAAAACCAAAATTGAAAAAGAAAGAACAAGGGTTCAAGAGACAAATCTCTCTCTCCCTAAAAGCTAAAGTAAAAACAATAAGAAAAATATGAGGTAATGATTCGGTTTTCTCTTTTAGGGTTCCTAAAACATGTATTTATAATGCTCAAGACATCTCTGGACGTCACTTAGGGTTTCTCTAAATGAGGGAATCATTGTGGGTTTCAGAAATGGGCCTTCGGGCTCGGAGTTGGCTGACCGCGGTCAAGATGGCTGTGACCGCGGGAAATGGTTGGCTGGCCGCGGTCGGGATGCTTCTGACCGCGGGAAATGGCCTGTTGGCCGCTGGTGGAAATGCTCGCCGGCTGGTTTACGGGACATCTTGCTCTTCGCGCATCTTATGATTGAACCGTTGGATTGCCAAGCTGTAAAGTATGCTGGAAAGCTGATACTTCCATCTTTAAGATCTCCAAATTTGAGCTGGATCAGACGGTGAGAAGGCCTTCAATCAGGGGTGAACTTCTGACGGTTTGACTCTGAGCTGAAATCTGGTTTTCTATCCATTTTGTTAAGCTTTTCCCTAAGTTACCTGAAAAGAGTCTTGGAACTACAAATACTAGAAAAACGTAATAAAAGTACTTGAAAGCAATTAAAATCATAGAAAAAGTATTTCAAAACGATCCATAAAAGTGGTCAAAATACGGTGTTATCAACTATCCTTGATTTGAGCATAATGACTAACTTTAGTTTAGAAGCATGGTCTCTGAGATTTTGTTAGTTCCTGCGATTTTCAAACCTCTTTTCCAGGTTCAGATCTTTGGTTTTGTTTGAGGACAAACAAAGGTTTAAGTCTGGGGGAGTTGATAACACCTAATTTTGACCACTTTTATGGATCACTTTTAATATCTTATGCAAGTGTTTTCACTCAGTTTTAAAGGTTTTAAAATGATTTCTATGTTTTAGAATCTCAAAAGAGTTTTCAGGATATTTTGACAAAATGAATGTACTTGGGAGCAAAAAGCATAACTTTGAATAAATTCAGACTGTCGGAAGTTTGGTAACAAGCGGAGGACTTCCCACCGTCCGATCATCCCCAAATTTTGACACAAGATAGAGTAGACAACCAGATTTCCAATGCAAGTGGAATCAAAGCAATCCAACAGTTAAATGTCAAGATATGGTCGATACACTGAATGCAAATCATCACAGTCAGAAGCTCACCCGCGGCCAAAACATCATCCATCGGGGGTGCGAAATTTTAAACCGCGGAGAGCTCTATTCCAAGCCTCAGAAGCCCATATCAAAGCCCAAGTCACTCCCGTCATTATTCCTGCAAGTCCTAGGCGTTCCCGGGACTCAAAACACTATATAAACTCCTTTTAAGTCGTTTAGAAGGGTGTGCCACATTTTTCATCAGGAACCCTAGAAGAGAAGCTCGCCCAAAAGAGGAGCCACCGAGAGGGGCACCATCGGCCCTCCTTCTTCAACCTGTTCTTCGTTTATAAACTCTGTCTATTTCAATTCTCTGCAATTCTAAATACACTTGTGATGTTGAATTCAACTATGTCTGAGTAATTTCCCAGTTGGGTTTCTAAAGGATCTTTCAAAGGGAATTTCATGTCTTGATTATATGCTTTATTCGATTTAGGGTTATTGATCTTCTAGGAGTCCTTCGTTCATTCTTATTCACTATGCTGTTTCTGTTGCTATCCGCTTAGAAATTGATTTCAGTAATTGGAGCCACGAGAGTGCTGTATCGAATTACCAGACCTAGAAGTGATCGAGCGAATTCCCTACTGGAGAAGAAAGCTACCTGTAGAGAATTGTGAGCTTGGATGAATTTTATTTATAATGCATGATCTTATTCGCAGCATGACAGCGAGAGTTAATTGTTGTGTTAAGTGATTAGATGATTAGGGTGACGACAGTTGGCTAATCTTATATGTGTCTATTCTAGTTTGGGATCCTCACTAGATGATTACCTTTATCGATTTGTATGTCTTTTGATCAGTTCATGAACCCATGCGAAAACCCTTTGAACCCAGCGCCTATTTCTTATTGTTTTACAACTTGCTTATTTCGATTTACACTTAGATTTAGTGACACCAAAACCAAAGACCCCCATTTGCTTGTTCTGCTGGTCTTAAGTCTTGATTGATTCGCACTGAAAGCTCAAAATCTCTGTGGTTCGACCCCTAAGTACTACAACGTACATCTGTGCACTTGCAGATATTTAGGGTTATAAATTTAAACGTGAAGGTAGAAGTAACCTTTATTCTCTTAGCATCATCCATTTATTTAACATTTGTTATAATAATAGGTATAATTTATTATAAAGATAAATATAAATAAAGGCCAAAATTTTTACCCGTAAAAGAACAGAGATATTGGTAAAAGAGAGAGCGAGAGAATAAGAGAGAGATGAGGATGTTTATAATTGAGAATGAGATGTTGTTGTGTTTACAATCGAAAGATTTTTTCGTATATATAAACGTAAAAAGTTTGAGTTACTATGCATAATTAGTGAAGGTGAGCTCCACAAATTTTACTCACGTTTTTCATTCTACCTACACAAACTCTGACTTTGGAGATAGTCTGCTTTTCCTGACTTTTGTAACAACATTATATATTTCTCGAAGCGACCTTTTCCAGACATGCCCCTATTGTTTTATGTAATTTCACTAACACGACCTATTGAAATATAATCCATCTTTTCACTTGATTTAAACTTAGAGCATGTCCATCAAGGGATCAGCTGGGGTTCATGGCTCAGAATCATAGGCAAAAATGATTATTTTAAAAAAGAAAAAAGGCCCAATTTCGACGATTCAGTTCTTCCCGAAGAGCCTGAAGAGACTGCCTCTTCACCACGTGGAAGCGTGTGATTGACCGAAAAACGAGTGTTAATTTTGTGGGACACATTTTTTTTTCCTCGACCATTTTCATTTTCCTCTCATCCCGACTATCTTCTCTCTTTTTCTTCCCCGACGATTTTCAATCAATCAGAGCTTGCATCAAATTTACCCGTGGAGATATATTCCGAGCATCGAGTATCCATTCCAATCATCAAGGTAAGCCATCTTCCTCTGTAATTTGTTAAACATATAAAGCTTTAGGGGAAATTAGGGTTATCGAATTTGGGGAAAAAATCTATGGTTATTTCTTGGTGTTTTAATTGGGGATATACGATCGATTAGAAGTCTCGGTCTGTTCGTTGTTACCCTATATGAAATACGAGTTCAGTCTTTCGAATTTATGAGCAGAAATTTGTTTGATAAAATTAGGGTTTTTCCGATTTGGGGTAAAATTTGGGGCTTTTTCGTGGGGTTGAAATTGGGGTTTATTACATTCATTTACAACCGCCGTCTGTATATTGTTGTTGACTGAGAATATGATATGATTTCTATTGTTCATAGCCATTATTGAAGATGATATGACTGAGAATATGATATGATTTCTATGTTGTCTTCCTGTCTGATGTGACTGAGAATATGATATGATTTATATTGTTCATAGCCATTATTGAAGATGATATGATTTCTCTTTGCTGGTTCCATGATCGGTAGTGATGGTTTATGTTTGTTTATGTTGCTTAGATTGAATGATTGTTTATGTTGTTTAGAAATTTTAATGTATTACATAATATGAATGATTGTTTATGTTGCTTAGATTGTTTATGTATTAAATAATATGAATGATTGTTTATGTTACTTAGATTGTTTATGTATTTTATGTTGCTATTGGCGGAATTTCTTGGATTGTTTATGTTGGCATTTGAATGATCAATGTTTTGGTTAGCTTAGATTGATGAAATTTTTGTTGGTCAGAGAATGCCTATAAGCTACAACGATACATCATCTGAAGGCCCAAAGATGGACATGGGCTGGGCATATTCGGATGCTACTTATGGCATACCTGAAAATTGCTTCTGTGGTCGTAACATGAAGCTTGAATCAAACACAGATGGCCGCAAGTATTATGGATGTCCTGATAGGTTCAAAATGGTTAGCTCTCTCTCTTTATTATGTCTTCCTTTTTTTGTTTGTTTAGTTATGTTTATTATGGCTGAAACTGTTTACTGTTTGTAGGCCAGTGGTGAGCACATGTGGCAGTGGTGGGATGATGCGGTAACCGTGCAGTTCAAAAGGATCAACTTAAGGCTTCAAGAGCAAAAGGAGCTTATCCTCAGTGTTGACCGACACAGAAGCAACACATCTGATCCAACCATAGGAGAAGTTCGTGAAAAGCTAACACGGCTTCAAGGTGAAGTTACAAGATTGAAGGACCACATTGCTAACCAAGGTGATGGTTTTGTTATGTTGGTTTTTATTTGTGTTATTGCAGCCATTGCATATGTGTTTAGTATTAGAAATATGTGTTTAAGTATTAGAAATGGGTGGCATCTATTTCGAAGTTATGTAGTAAGACATAAGTACCATTTTATTACTCTTTTTAAGCTCATGACTTAAAGTGTTGTAATATTATCTACCGTCTAAGTTATGCAATAGATCGTACTCATAGTTGTGGAAATTTCTATTACTTTTTATGCTATTTTTCTTACATCTAATAAGTTATATTATCTACGTCATAGTATTGTAGGTTTTAATGATCCCTTTTCAATATTTTTTGTGAGGTAATATGGTGGAACTACATATACATACTTCTAAAAACTCCACCGAGTAGTTATGTCTCAACGATTACAGGTCAGTCGTCTTTAAAATTTTTGGTTAGAAATTCTTTGTGTTAAATGCTAGGTTGGTTTTGTTAGGTTTATGACATTTAACTTTTTGGATTCATGGTTTTGTTAGGTTTGTGAGGTATAATGATGATCAATGCTTTAGATCAATGCTTGATATGACTTGTTAGGATTAGGTGGTGTGATAAATGCTAGTTAAGTGTTATTATTAAGACTTGACTAAAAACAATAAACCATATTTTTCTTAAAAAACACTCAAGTAAAACACCAATATTCTTCTTAAAAAACACCCAACCATATTTTTCTTAAAAAACATCTTCTTCTTTAACTATCTTCTTCGACTTCCAAACACTTGTTCTTCTAAACATTTTCCAAACACTTGTTCTTCCAAACAGCTTGTTCTTCCAATCATCTTCCAAAAACGTGTTCTTTAACTATCTTCTTCTAATTCCTTCCACTTGATCTATCGTATGTAACTAGCTTTTTCTACTTTATTCCACTCGTTTCATCGTTTTTAACTATCTTCTTCTTCTTTTTTCCACTCGTTACATCCTCTTTAACTATCTTCTTTGACTTTCTTCCACGTTTTCCTTCTCTATAACTTCCTATGGATTCTCAGAACTCGTTTACTCAGTCTGAAGGCTTTATCAACCTATTAACTAGTTAGCTAGTTAATGACACTTTCTCGCCATGTATAGAATTAGGATCATCATACATTCCTATGTTTAGTACACAAGGATCTGATTATTCAAGTGATGACCGTAAAGTGAGAAGGCACTGGACTCCGAAGGAAGATAAGGTGCTGATAAGTGCATGGCTCAATACGAGCAAGGACCCTATTGTCGACAATGAACAAATAGTTGGTGCCCTTTGGAAGCGGATTCAGGCATATTACAACGCAAGCCCTCACATATTAGGACTACAAAGAAGAGAAGCCTCTCAGTGTAAGCAACGCTGGGGAAGGATCAATGCCCAGGTCTGAAAATTTGTGGGTTCGTACGAGCCTGCACAGAAGGAAAAGACAAGCGGTCTGAATGAAAACGACATAATGAAGGCAGCCCATGACATCTTCTTCAATGACTACCTCATCAAGTTTGGCCTCTAGCATGCCTGGAGGGAGCTCGGGCATGACCAAAAATGGTGCACAAGTTCATCTGTGAAGGATGGTGAAAAGGCTAAAAAAGGAAGGTTGTAGCCTCGGCTCAGTCGCCAAGCTCGTTTCCTGCAACCGATGATGTGTCAGAGGCTCGGCCGCCTGGTGTGAAGGCGTAGAAGGCAACGCTAAGAGGTCAGCCGGAGTCAAAGTAGAAGGAAAGGAGCTGAAGGAGTGGCAAAGTATGTGGGAAATCAAACAAAAGGATTTAGAAATGAAAGATAAGATTACTAACAAAAGGATTCTTGAGAGCCTCTTAGCTAAGACTGAGCCACTTTCGGAGAATGAAGTGGCACTTAAAAACAAGTTAATTAGTGATATGTTGTTGTGATGTGTTGAACTTTAAAGTTTATGTAGTCAACTTTGTGTTTTTCCTTTGATTGACGATGACTTATTAGTTTGCATAATATATGAACTTTGTATTTTTATTTTGTTTTTAGTAGATTGCTTAATGTTGAGTCCATTGTCAAAAATGATATATAGTAATTTTGCAAGATAAAACACTGTATGTCCAGGTTTGCTTACTTGTTTCTTTCAATGAATAAGATTAATAGTCTGAATTTGACATTGTAATTTACTGATGTTGTTTTATGTTTTTGCAGGAAGTGCGTGATCAGATGCACTTGGCCACTAAATTTTGGAAGACAAGTCCGTGATCAGATGCAAACAAAATGAAGTGTCCATTGCTTTTGTTTTATTGTTTAGTAAACCACAAATTTTTCTAGTGTAATGTATACCATATGTTCTCAAACGTGCTTGGAAGCCACATATGTTTAGTTTTGACGTGTACAAATTTGTTGTGTGAAATGATTAAACAATTATATCTCCATTCATATTTTTTTTAAGTTCATTCTACCTCCTTTTGTTTCCCAATATCGAAAACCACATCTTGTTTTATAAGCCAAGTCTCACTCTCCACTTGTTTCCTCCACTTTAAATTCATAATCCCTTTATCAAATCCTAATAATATCATTCCTATACCAAAATCTTTATCTGTTTACACAAACATTATGGCAGCATCTTCAAGCTATGGATTGGCTGACTCATTTGATGATTCATTTGATGAAAGTTTCGATGAGATCTTCGATCAAAATTTTGATACTATGTTCGATGCAGGTCTTAATCGGCATGCAGAAAAAAAAACTAAGAAGAAAAGAGCATACATTGAAAGAGAGTGAGAACAAGGCCACAACCGATTATGGAACGACTACTTCAATGATGGTGCAACCTACCCACCAAATCTATTTCGACGTTATTTTAGAATGAACAAGGACTTGTTCATGCGTATTGTTGACTGCCTCTCCAATGAAGTTATCCAGACTACAAAAGTGTACGACAGCAATTCGTATGATGGCATATGGTTCGGCAGCTGACGCAGTTGACGAATATCTCCAGCTCGGTGTAAGTACGGCACTGTTATGCTTGGAAAATTTCACTGAAGGAATGATACACTTGTTCGGCGATGAGTACCTCAGAAGACCCACACCAGAAAACCTTCAATGACTACTCGATATTGGAGAGATACATGGATTTTCCGGGATAATAGGAAGCATTGATTGTATGCATTGGAAGTGGAAGAATTGTTCTACCGTTTGGAAAGGGCAATATTCACGTGGTTTCGGAAAACTGACAATCATCTTAGGGGCAGTAGCATCACAAGATCTTTGGATATGACACACGTTTTTTGGACCTCCAGGTACATTAAATGATATTAACGTTCTTGATCATTCACTCATTTTTGATGACTTATTACAAGGTCGAGCTCCAAAAGTGATATATTGGGTCAACGGTAACGAGTATCGTTTGTCGTACTATCTCACAGATGGTATTTATCCCAAATGGAAAACTTTTATACAATCTATGCAACTTCCTCAAGATTCCAAAGCAACGTTATTTGCTACATGTCAAGAATCCGTACGAAACGATGTCGAACGTGCTTTTGGAGTTCTACAAGCTCGATTTACAATTATCAAAAATCTAGCTCTTTTATGGGATAAAGAAAAAATTGGCAAGATTATGCGAGCATCTATCATATTGCACAATATGATAGTAGAAAACGAACGAAATGGCTACACTCATTATGATATATCAGATTTCGAACAAGGAGAAGGAAGCAGAAATTTGCAAATCGATATGACGTATTATACAGATATTCCTACAAATATTGAAAATATGATGGAGGTTCGAAATCAAGTCCGTGATAAACAGCTACATGAACGATTGAAAGCGGATTTAGTTGAGAATATCTGGAATAAATTTGGTATATCTCAATAGTAGAACTAAATGTTTTACACTTTCAAAAATCTATATGTTGTATTTTTAATTTAAATTTCATGTAATGAATTGTAATTTTGTTTTATAAAAATGTGTATTTAAATTAATTAGCAAAATAAAAAATTTAAAATAACTTTTTTTTTTTATTCTTGGTAAATCATTTTAAGAGTTCACCAATAAAACCCCAAAATTAACACAAATTCTTCACTTTTCTTAAATCCAAAAAATAATAATAATTCTAAAGAACCTCTTTTAGAGGTTCACTGATGTACATGGTTAACATCCATCTTCTTTCTCTTACTTCTCATTTCTCTAGCTACTTATGTGATTTTCTATCTAATTTTTATTGGGCTTTTCTAAGCCCATGTCCAACTTTCCTAATTAGTATGATATTGTCCGTTTTGGACCCAACAGGCAAAGCCCGCACGGATTTGGTTTTGGGCTCCTTCCCAAAAGGCCTCATACTAATTAGAGTTGGACATTACTTATATACTAGACCATATTGGTCTAAACTTCCGATGTGGGACTTTGGATTGATTCCCAACAATCTTCCCCTCAAGCCAAAGACCCTATAACTCTTGATTTTCAACCTACATGATACTTAGTACCATCTTGTACTTCTTAATCGGAAGGTCACTTTTGAAGGTTTCTCTCCCACACCGAACATTCAGTCCGATTCAACTTCTTCAGGTCCATTTTTCTTTGACCTAAGCTCTGATACCATTTATTGGGCTTTTCTAAGCCCATGTCCAACTTCCCTAATTAGTATGATATTGTCCGCTTTGGACCCAACAGGCAAAGCCCGCACGGATTTGGTTTTGGGCTCCTTCCCAAAAGGCCTCATACTAATTAGAGTTAGACATTACTTATATACTAGACCATATTGGTTTAAACTTCCGATGTGGGACTTTGGATTGATTCCCAACAATTTTAACGTTAGATAGTATTTTAAAAGACTATCCTTTTGTGTCTTTAAGATATCATGACATGAACATGTTATCTTTTCAAGATAGCTCAATCTACCTCTCATAACAAACATTTTTAGATATCCATATATAGCTGTGGTCATTAATCTATCTTTCGAAAGCCCTCATATGCATTCTTTAATCATTATGCTGGCATGCATGAATGCTTATTTTTTTTAGCACTGATATTGGTAGATGTATTTGCCTCTTCAAATTTGAATCACTCATCTATGGGTTTGTTGAAGTCATGCAAACTTAAATTTTTCTAATGAGCATTGTCCATTTAGAATTAACCATCTCATAGATCTTACAATTTTGTTCCGAACAACCATTATTAGTCATTTTGTTCTACTTTCCGAACAAACTCGAACTCAACATTTAACACAATCAATACAGAAACAGTCGAACATTTGGATATAATTACTCACACCCAACTCCACTTTTCACAAACATACATAAACAATTATTAAGGAACAAAAATAAGCTTGGACCAAAGATATTCACCTTTAGCCACCACATTCATCAATCAACAAGCCGAAAAATCATAAACCCTCCAAGAGCTTGTCTAAAAGCACTTCCTATGAACAATGGCCAATCCTGATTCCTCACATTCTGCCTTTGATATCCACATCTGCATTTCCGAGCAAAGGTACGTAACCAAACATCAATACTTTGGATGTACATCAGTACATCACTGAAACATCACACACATTTAAAGATTTCCGAACAAGGTACGTAACCAAACACCAATCCATACAGTGTACTTCCTCTAACCATTAAAGCTTCGTGGCCAATCTCTTTATAATCTTTAGGTAAACCAAAGCCAAAATTACTTTTAATTTTTTAGGTTTAAGGGCAATTATGAGATGAAGTTTGATAAAAGATTGTGTTGCAATTGCACTTTCTGAGGTTGATATTGATCTGAGTGAGACTTAAAAAACTCATTATTCCAAATTTCATAGATTTAATTAGGAAAATAAAAGAGAGTGAGAGGGGATTAAAGAGATTGTTGTCTCCAAAACTTGTGCAGAAATAAATAAAATAAAAAAATCTCGAACAAAAAAGACCAAGTTTTGCAACACCGGAGGATTTGGATTTGGTCTGTAAAACAAAAACTAAACATTCAAAAGACAAAGAACGAGAATAAATATATTGGTCTTATTCCTCCTCAACGATCTTGCTCTTCTCGCTAACATAGATACCATCAAGAAACTTCCTGATATCCTTCTTCTTGACGTGACATTTCTGCACAATCACATATACAAAAGACCCTTAAACAGATTTACGATAAATTAAATCACTGACTAATCAAATACGGTTTCACTATGGCAAAATGTGATCCCAAAATCAAAAACCATCAACCAAATATGCAAAAACTCGAAACTTTCTGTCTAAATTCGGTCAAGTTAGCTCATTTCACATGAATTTGGAATCTGTTAGTAAGAACAGTACCTGGTTGATCAAAGCGCAAGACCTTGAGACGAGCTCGATATCGTTACCATCAAGAACAATCTCATCCTTAACTTTCTCAGATCGAACAATGGTCACACCATCCAACATCTCTACCTTCCTCACCTGTTGATTCCAATTAAAAAATGTAACGTCAGTGAAAACACTTGAATCTATTGGCAATCCATTTTCCATTACGAGAATTAAAGAAAAAACACAAACCTTCTTCTCGCCAAGGAAGTTACGGATCTCAATGGACTTGTTATCGCCGCTGATTGAAGCGTTGATGGGAAAATGAGCGTACACGAACCTCATCTTGTATCGGAAACCTCTGGTTACGCCGGAGATGAGATTATCGACGTGGCTAAGAGCTGTTCTGATGGAAGCGCTTGATTTGCGCGATCCAAACCACGAATCGATCTTGAGCTTTCGTTTCCCAGTCTCTTCGTCCTTGATTAGCTGGAAATCGAGATTGAGATGCTTGAAATCGCGGACGAGCTTGCCGCGAGGTCCTTCAACTTCGATCACTTTAGCGTTAACTTTGATGCTAACGCCGTCGGGAATGTCCATCGTCTCCGAAGATAGAATCGTCTTCATCTTCTCTCGCTGTCTGTCTCTCTGGCTGTGTCTCTTGTTTGCACCACGGCGGCGGCGAATTTTAACAAGAAACCTAGGTTTTATGGGTTTTCTGATGGGCCGGTCCGATCAGTTTGGGCGCAGTCCATTTTGGGCCAGTCTTGATAAAATCTATATATTTCTGTGTTTTTCTTTCTCTCTATCGGTGATCTACTAGTGTTTTGTCCGACCACCGAAGGAATCCAACCGAGCCAAATCAAATAAAAAGAACTACTAAAAGGAACCGGACAGTTAAAAATGCTGAATGATTCTTTTTCAAAAAAAAAATTTAGATATCTGCGCCGAACCAAATTAAGAAGAATTAAACTGAAACGAAATAGTCCCAAATACTTGAATGATTCATTTTTAAAACATTTCATATATCCTGAAACGAATAGTCACAAATACTTGATTGATTCCTTTAAAAAACATTTCATATATCCGAACTGAACCTGAACCAAAATACAATTATATATGTAAAATATCAAGTATTTTTTAGACTTAAAATAACCAAAATATTAAAAATAACAATTATAAAATCTAAATTTTTAATTTTAAGGGTATTTCATATACTAAATATCGGATAATTTAGATAATTTGAGTAGTTTTAGGTATTTTTTAGGTAATTTGGATAGTTTAAGTTTTTTTAGAGTATTTCAAATAATTCAAATAATTCGCGTAAAGTTATCATATTCAAACCAAACTCACATACATTTCAAATCATAGGTGTCAAGATATGACGCGGTCATCAAACCAGTAGTTGAACCAGAGCTTCATCAAACTTACTGCTCAAGCTACATAGGATCCAACAAAGACGTCTCTGCCTTCAATAAAGCATATCGAACCAACAAGAAAGATTTGAGGAACAAGCTGAATTGTTTTAGAAACTCAAATCATCAGAGATTCATGGAGAAGTGTAATTGGGTTCATATCAGCTCGGACAAAACCAGAATCGAATTTACAAATCAGATGATTCCAGATTATCTTGCTATTGAAGCCAATACGACCTACGGCCATTGTTTCACAAATACCGGTTCAACCACAATGATTCAAGGCACGAAACCAGTTGGAGAACATTCTCAGCTCATCTAGAGAACACCAAGAAGTGGAATCAGTCCAATACGAGTTCTGAGGAAGGAGATATTCAGTTTTCAAACCAGGAGAACTAGAGCTCGCTAGATTCAGACATATGCGGGATCATTGGAGGATTCCGACTAAACCAGAATGAATTAAGCTATGAACCAACTTGTTCTAGTATCTTAATTCATCAGGAAATTAGGGAGAGTTTAAATCGTACCAATACCGGTTATGGTTGGGGAGATATTCGATTTTTAAACCAGACATTCCTCACCTTGCCTTATTTGGAGTCTCACGAGTTTGGTCAAAGTCAAACGTATTTGTGGCGACCAGGAGAAATTAATAATAATCCAGAATGTTCCTCAAAGGCCCTACAGTGCTCCAGCACACAGAGGATTAGGCGAATCCTCTTGCACCTCAACTTACCATATTTGGACGCGTTCACACTTGGAGGAATAACTCACCAACGATTCTTTCTTCTTTGCTGCTGTATTTGAAGCCTCTAAAAATGAATCCAGACATCCCAAAGGCGCACCACTTCCAGCCCAAGCTATCAAGATTGAAACCAATGGTTATTTCCTTAGTTTGACAGATTTTCTCATCAATTCTCCAACAGCTAGTTTTTCATTTAATTCTGCAATTTTCTTCTTGTTTTAGACTTAAAAATTGTTCTACTTGAGCCTATATAAGCTCAGCTCGTCCCCATGTACAAATCACCCTTGATCATTGAAATTAATAGAAACGTTTTATTCTTTTCACAAAGCTTGTTTTTCTTTGCGTTTATGCTCTTTAGATTTCTAAGTGTGTGATTCACTTTAAGTCTATAGAAACCCACGGTTTTAGGAGTGTTTTGAGTGATTCAATACTCTTAGTCTTGCCATTGATTGAGTGAGTCAATCACCTTCACCATCCATCTCTACCTTCAGCCCCTTCAGCGTACCTTAGGCTTGGAATCTCTCGATCATCGAGTGATCTTAGTATTGGAGTGATTCCGATCCTATATCAAGATAGCTTTTCAATTTATTAACCGAATTGACCTGAACTGAAAGCCACCCCAATCTGAATACGGATTTTTCTTGGTTCTAATATAGTTTATAGTTGTTATACACGGTAAAAAACTAAAGAGGTGTTATTGGGAGGTTGATTTATGAAGATTTTCAGAGTTTAAGATTCTATGGTTATTGGTTTGTGGATTTTTACATTCTTAATAGATTTCACTGTTATTTGTAAACGGATTTTAAAAATCCATTGTTATTGGTTTGATGATTTTGATAATCTAATCAAAATCTATTGTTAGTCAAAAAGTTTGTATTTTATTGATTTTATGATTTTGTTATAATCTAGTGTTATTAGGATAATGATTCTTTACAATTTAACTCATAATTTTCAAAATACTACGGAAGAGTTATTGGGAGTATGATCTATAAAGGTTTTTGTTGCTTTTAAATGTAATGAGATTTATCAAATTTTCATAAGTTTTGTTGGATTTGTAAAATTTGCAGAAAGTTATGTGGATTTAAATAATCCACAAAATATTTTTAATATGACAGATTTTGAGAATCCAATGGATATACAGGTAGTATTTTGGAAATCATGATTTATGAGTTAAATTGTAAAAAATCATTACCCCAATAACACTAGATTATAACAGAATCATATAATCATTAAAGGGGTTTTTGCTAAAAATAACATAAAATTTGATTTTGAATACAAAAGTAGATCTCTGATGCAACATTTAGCAAAAATAACCTAAAAGGATAGTGAAAAGACAATATAATCCTGTATGACCAAACAAAAAAACGGATGTCATAATTACTGTTTAAACTCTGACGAAGTCTACTTTAAACTATTAGAAGTCTATTAGTAGACTTATAATAAAGTTTATGAAGTCTACTATGTAATTAAATCATAAAAATTAATTTTAAAAATAATAAAAAATAATATTGGTTTCAAATTTGCAGTCATAAATTAGATATTGGTAACCCTATTGCATATAAATTATTTTTTCATATTTATAAGTTAAACTTTATGGTTTCAAATTAAGAAGAACAAAATATTTGATTTAGTGTTTATATTTAGTAGACTTCAATATAGAAGTCTACTAAACCGAATAAATACCGAAAATTGAATCGAAATTGAACTAACAAGGAAATCTATAAAATCGAATAAATTAACTTAACCGATATTTAAAATCAAAATTGAACCAACGAATTTATGAGATATTAAACCAAAAATGTTATCAAACCGAAATTAATTTCTTGTAATCAATGAAAATTAGGTTCTAAAATTTAGTTAAACCAAAATTGAACCAAAGAAATTTAACTTTTCCAAAACCAAAATGAAAATTAGGTTTTTTTATCCTACTATATAAACGAACTATCCCTAATAAAACCCTTATTTTATCCCAGACATGCTCTCTCTAAAACGGCGCTCTCTCTTCTCTCTCACCATTTTTTTTTGCTTTTCATTCTCTTTGTGAAGCTATAGAGAAGCATGGTTGCTGTACGAAGCTGTAGTGAAGGAGCTGAAGAAAGAAGATTCAGGCGAGCTCAAGATCTTAAGCGGTCGTGAAGGAGTATTGAAGAAGATGACTCATCTTAGTCTCTTACCGAATCTCGCCGCTCCTCACAGTCTCTGGTGTGAGGTAAATCATCGTTACTCCTTTTTTCCTCTTTAAACCCTCTAAATATCTGTTTTTTTGTAGATCTTAAAATCTGTTTGGTTTATTTTCTTGTTGGCTTTTTGGACGAAGCTATTGCATTTTAGCTTACACGTGTTGTTTCTGATAGATGGCTTTCGTGATTTGGTCTCTCCATGGATTATAAAGTTTTCGCATTTGGTGCTGTTATTTTTCTTCATATATCTTTACTTCTTTTTTTTTTTAAATCGTATATCTTTACTTCTTGATATCTGGCTTCAGTGTCAGTGTGTCACAACCACACATGATTTCTCTATTGATAAAGAAATACGATCTGCTGAGTCTTGCCTTTGTAGCAGAAGATTGTTTATTTCATGTCGTTACTTTCTGTGCTAGTTGAGTCTGGTTTAGATATCTTCATCTTATTTTCTAATTTAAAAGTTTGATTAAGCTCAGATATTTGTTGTTCTATTATTTTCCAAGTTTTGTTATTGGTATTTAATAACCTTTCGATGAAATACTGAGAGTATGTATATTTTTTTTTGCAAGAAAAAGTGAAGACAAAGCATCCCCAGCTGCCAAAAACTCAAAACCTGTCTCACTCAGGTGGACCAAGCAGAGACGCTCCAGCAGGGCAGGTGTTACCGCAGAGGAAGACTAATGATGATGCTTGTATCACTGAACTATACCATTTACATAGAATTACTTTTGTAATATTTAATTTCATATACATATATAATTGGAATCTTTTTTACAATCTTTCAGTCACCGTTAAAAAATTTAGTCTTTTATTTTCTTTATTCAAAATCGTTTGTTCATGTTGGTAAGAAGATGATCCAAATGTTAGGCCATGTGATGATTGATCCAAATGTTTCTTCTTTTAGTGTGGATGTAGAAGATGAAAATATCACTTTAGTTTAGTGTAAAAACAAAACTGAAGAAGTAACAAAAGTAGATTTGGTAATAACAAACCTGAAGAAGTACTAACAAAAGCTTCAATTTTACATTTTAATTCAATGTCACAAAATGTTTGAAGTGAAACCACATAAGAAGCATATTAGTAGACTTCAAAATTTTGTCACCAATTCAGTTTTTTTTTGTCTAAATTATAATTATCTTATGTCATTTTAGTAAGTTCAACAAATGTACAATCATCACTCAAAAAACAAAAAAAAATTCTACCTCCTTAACCATTGCTATTATTCACCACAAAATGTCACAATTTCTCTTTCATTTTTCAATTTTAGTAAACAATAAGTATTTCAATAATTATCTGTAATAAAACACACAAATAAACCGTATTAGAAAACAAAATTGCGAACCAAATTCTTGTAAACACATAAGAAATGAAAATTTTTGATCAAGGAGACTTCATCGGCAGACTTCATCCGTAGACTGCAGATGAAGTCTACTCTTCCAAGCTAACTAGCTATTAAATCAAGAAATTTGATTCCACAATAAATATCGACTTATCACAAATGAAACTTATTGAGTAGTTAAACCAGTTGGTAACACACATTCCAAAACCAAAAAAATACAAAAAAAAATTTATATATATTATGTAATATTGTTTTAAAATAATGATACCAAGCAGACTTCGTGTGCAGACTTCATCCGCAGACTTCTGTAGAAGTCTACTTTGATAAGCTAAGTAGCTTAAAAATCAAAACTTCTGATTCAACAATAAATATCGAATTGAATGAAATGAAATTCACTGGGTAGTTCAATCACTTACTAAAAAGCATTTCTAATCAAAAAAATAAAAAAAATACTTTATAAATTTGCCTAAAACGCATTTTTTAAAAAAACTGCAATAAGTAGACTTCTACAGCAGACTTCAAACGTAGACTGGAGGAGAAGTCTACTTTTTCATAGTGAAGTCTACTAAAGAAGTCTACTAAAAAACATGTTATTTTTGCAATTGACCAATCCGTTGACTTTTTCTTCAGTAGACTTCAGAAGTAGACTTCCGGCCAAAAAGGTTACTTTAGCATTTGACTGATGCATTGACTAACAAAGTAGACTTCTATTGTAGACTTCATGTACGAGTAAACTTCTCTGACAGTCTACTTTTGAAGTCTACTTTTTCAATAGAAGTCTACGAAAAAAAATAGGTTATTTTTGCAATTGAATTTTTGGAGTAGACTTCACTGTGAAGTCTACTTAAAAAAGATTCCTTCTAAGTTTGACCGAAAAATATAAGTAGACTTCCCAAAGAAGTCTACAGTTTTTAGACTTCTTTCTGAAGTCTACTGCAGCTTTCCGGAGTTTTATATTTTTATTTTTTTAAAAACTTTAGTCAAACACTAAAATGACCTATACGTTTTTGGTCAAACTACAAAAGTAACTTAAAAGTAGACTTCTTGTGCAGACGTAAACAGTAGACTTTAGAAAGAAGTCTACATTAAAAAAGTCAAAATATGGTCAACTACAAAAATAACCTCTTTTCTTTCGTAGACTTCTTAAGCCTTCAAATGAAGTCTACTTTGCTTTTTTTTGTTTTCAAAGGATATCGAGTAGACTTCTCGTGAGGTTTAATGAAGTCTACTTTTAAAAGTCAATTACAAAAATAACCTTATGTTGACTAGTAGACTTCAGTATACTTCACGAGAAGTCTACTTTCGCGATATGAAAACTGAAATGTGGAGAAATTGAAGTGTGACGATTACATTTAACAAAATTGAGCTCGGCTACAGTTCTTTTAAGCACCCAGAACTCAGGATTTCACCAAAAATAAGCAACCCAGATGTTAAGTAACCAGAAATCACCAAAAATGCATGAATTTTGGCATTGTAACTTAGCCCAGTTGTTTTGGAGAAGAAATTATGAAAGAATGAGGAAGGTTATGAGTGAATGAGCTCAAATCTTTACTTATTACAGCTTTAAAATTGGTTGAGAAGCATTTATTCTATTTTCATGGTTGTTCATAGTGGTTGAAGAAATTGAAAAAGATGACATTCTCGTAATAAAAAGGTTTTTAGAAGGTCCAAGGAGACTTTAACCAAATTAAAGAAAAATCGAAATAATAGATGTATAATGGCATTTTCGTTAATAGTTTAAGTGGGAATGATAAAATTGTGAGAAAATGGCAAAAGTTGGAGAGAGAAAAAAAAGAGGTTAGTTTGGTGTTTGACTTTGAAATATGGGTTAAATCTGAAACTCTCCCATCATTAAAATGCAAATTTTTTGAATAACAGTAGATTTTGATTAGATTATAAAAATCATCAAACCAATAACAATAAATTTTTTATAATCTGTTTACGAATAACAATATAATCTATTAAGAATGTAAAAACCCACAAACCAATAACCATAAAATCTTAAACTCTAAAAATCTTTATAAATCAACCTTCGGATAACACCATCTACATATATCTCTTGGATTCTCAAAGTCTGTCATATCATATCTTTTAAATCCACACAATTTTTGTAAGTTTTATAAATTTAACAAAACTCTTGAAGATTTGACAAATTTTCTGACTTTTAAAATCTTTATAAATCCAACTTCCAATAACCCCTCTAAAACGACTATCTGAATGTTAATCTTTTGCTATTAAATCAAGCAAAGAGAAAATTGACACCACTTTATCATATCAAATTGATTTCTATATCCCTATGAAAAAATATAGGGAATTATGTGATATGTTTATCATTGCGCTATGTAACTTGTGATTGTCCTAAATCTAGTAACAATTTTCAGTTCCTTTTTGTTTTGGTTTATTTCAAAACACTCTTTGGAGGGACTATTCACAAATCAATGACCGAACTTTACACTTTATTTATACTGTAGCCATTTAGATAGTTCTTGCCTTTTTGGTCACAGTTCAAGAACTTATTTCCTTCTTTTCCCCTACCGTTTATTCCACGTAATTTAAATTGTAAAACTGATCATTATGTTGCTTGCAATGCTAGTTTCGTTCTTGTGATTTTGTAGATATAAACTTTGTAATTCTTATTTGGATTTTCTATTAACTAAACCATTATTGTTGAAAAACCATCATCCTGAATAGGGTTGTCATTTGTCAATTAGGGTTAAAGTTTATTGACTATCCTTGAATCCTATCATCTGCGTGGCCCAAATCACCCAAACTCGTTTTGCAGGACTTTGGAAAACTTGAACTCTTAACATTCAACACAATCAATATGGAAACAGACGAACATTTGCATATAATCTACACACAACTCCATTTTTCCCAAACATATATAAACAACTCCACCTGAGGTAAAGTTCAAGGAGTTCAAAAATGAGGAGTAAGAGAACTGAAACTTATTCAATTTAGTGCTTTTTAGACCACCTCCAACCATGGTCTCTAATGAGGAGTTCTAATTATTTTTTTTAATAGTTTTATTCATCTTTTTTGTTTTAAAACCTCTATTACATCATTTCTAAATTTTGTGGTCCAATGGTAGGCTTTAATTGAAGTTCTAAAAAAGAAAAAAAAAATTATTGTAACTTTTGAAATACAAACATTTTATGAAGACAAATTATTTTATTGATTTGAAATTTAAATATACATTACAAAAAAAAAAAACACTACACCAATAAGAAAAAGGGATTGAATAAAAAAAACCCTACACCAATCTTATATATACTAATAAAAGTTGAAGCTATATGCTTTTAAGAGTATCCACATCCACATAGGATTTAAGAAAGCAATTTAATTGGTCTACATCAACATTCAAAAATAAGGAAAATTTACAAATTGTAATATTATTGTTGAAAAAAAAAGAAATTAAAAAAGTGTCCACATAGGATTTAAAAAATGAATTTCATTGGTCCACATAAACATTTAAAATTAAGGAAAATTTACAAATTGTAATATTATTGTTGAAAAAAGAAATTAAGAAAGTTTATTGGTCCAATAAAATTTTTTAGTGGTCCACCTCAACACTGAAAATTAAAAAATATTTATATAAATTTTTTATTGGTCCACCTCAACATTGAAAATTGAAAATTTTCCAAATTCTATTATTGTTTTTAAAATTATGAAAAGTAAAGAAATTATATATAAAATTGATATTAATAATAAAAAACTAAAATAAATAATATTAAAATAAAGAAATTACAAAGGTGTCCACATAGGATTTAAAAATCAATTTTATTGGTCCACATCAACATTCAAAATTAAGAAAAATTTACAAATTGTAATATTATTGCGGAAAAAGAAAATTAAGAAAGTTAATTGGTTCAATAAAAAAATTTTATTGGTCCACCTCAACACTGAAAATTGAAAAATATTTGTATAAATTTTTTATTGGTCCACCTCAACATTGATAATTGAAAATTTTCCAATATATAAAATTAATATTAATAATAAAAAACAAAAATAAAAAATATTAAAATAGGAAAATTTTAATTTAAATTAGATATATACACACATATTTAGAGACTCTTATATTAGCATCCAATTTTTTTGTCACATAATTATAATAATTTTTTAAGTTGTTTTTGTGTGTGCAACCATGTAAAATAAACAAAAACAAAAGATAGAGTAAGGTTTCACTACAAAATGAGTCATTACAACGTAAAAGAACTAATTTGACTAAAATATATGTTTAACTATTAGCTAAATTACAAAGAATATAATAAAAGAAGATATAAACAAAACCACTACAATAACAAACTTGACCAAACTATATGTTTTAGCTAAATTATAAAGAATATAATGAAAGAAGATATAAACAAAGGCACTACAAGCCGTTTTAATATTAAAAAAGAAACCGTAAAATCTTCAAAGCTTGGCCACCAAATTTAAGATAATGATAAATTTTAAGCAATCCGAGAACACATGTCAAGTGATTGATACTCGACACTTTTGAAAAACCAAGCACTAAAAATAGAGAAAAGAACATAGCGGAGGAGACTGAGGTATCTGAGGAAATTTTGTGGAATAACATAGCATCTGAATGGGTTTTAACAATCCAACCTGAACCACAAAAGTAACAATTAGCTGACCAAGCAGCACTGAATGTATTCGGTAAGCCTCAAAACAATGAGGAGAGGCTAAAATCACTTGCCGTAACAGGCCTCGTGTGAGATTTTCTAGTTTTAATTTCTAAATCTATTACTAATAAAAGTTAAAGCTATATGTCTCTAAGAATGTCCATATATGATTTAAAAGTTTAATTCTATTGGTCCACATCAATATTTAAAATTAAGAAATTTCTAAATTTTAAAATTATATTGTTAACAAACAAATATATTTAAAAATAAAAATAAAAGTTGAAGCTATATGACTCTAAAGACATTTACATAAAATTAAATTAACTTTTTTTTCTAAATTATAAAATTACATTGTTAATACAAAATAATATAAGAAAAATTGTTAGTTAAAATTATTCTATTATTAATGATAGTTAAAGCTATATTATTTTCAAGGCATCCACATCAGCATTTAAAAATTCATATATATTAGTATATATCAAAATTATAAATTAAAAAAAGTTTCATAATTCTAATATTATGGTTAAAAAATATATTAAAAAAATAAAGAAATATCTATTAACCAAAAAAACCAACATAATATTAAAATCTCCATTATCACTGTTTAAATCACAAATTTAGTTTATTATCTATAAAAAAAATATATGCTACTTATACAAGTTTAAGTTACTTGATTTTAAAGCTTTTCATGTAGAATTTCAAATAACTAATATTTATGATTTATATTCATCTAATTTTTTTTCACATATGCAAACCATATCATCTAAATATGTAATATATTATGCGAAAATATGCAATATTTTTTTCTCATGTAATATATTATGCAAAAATGATCAAAATTTTTACATTTTATATATTAAATTTGGAATTCAATAGATTAATGTAGAAGTTCTTAGTTTTGAGTTGTTCAATTTGTTATTCTATTTTTATAAATTTGTATGTATTAAATTGTATTGGTTTTGTCCTACTTAATTACAATTAGAAGTGAGAATGAATATGATGAAACTGAATATAATCATACAAAAATTAATAAAATAAATAAATATGATAGATTCATTGAAAAAACAGATATAACAAGAATAAAAATGAAGAAGATGAAAAAAAAATCATTCTTATTAGAAGAGATGACGTATAATCATTGAAAAATTATTTAAAAGTTTACACTACCAATTGACAAAAATATATTTATTTATAAATTTTTGTGATTTTATTCATTTCATATTCAATTACTGTTTTAGTTTCAAATTTAAAGTTGTTATTAATCTCAAAGCAAATATTTTATTTAATAGTATGTTTTTAAAATTAATATATCAAAATAAAAATTTGTATTTGTTAAAAAAGAGAAGAAAAAAGATTAAATTTTAAATTTTTTTATTATTTTTTTAAGAACATATATATAATTAAATAAAAGTGAAAATAATGGGAAAAATTATCTTCTTAATTTAAAGAAGTGAATGTATAATATTTTATTATCATGTTAATATGATGTTTAAAAAGTAACATTTGATTAATTTGTAAAAAAATTAGCTGGTTTTTGTATATTAACTTATAAATGTTTGACCAAATAATACATTTTTGAAATATGATATACTGTATATAGATTCAAAACAAAACCATTAAAATATCACAATTTACATAAAAATTATTAGATCAACACTATTATATTTTAATATATTTTTAAAACACTAATATATAAAATTTATATCTTAATAAATATAATTAATTGTATATAATTTTTATCAACAAAATACCCATGCGTAGCGTGGACGCAAAATCTAGTGAATAAAAAAAACCTTAGAGGGTTTGAACAAGAACTAAAAAAAAATACATTACATAATTCAAAAATTTTTAGTGAGACAGAGGGCTTAAATAAATAATAAAAAAAACACTACACCAATAAAAAAGTGACACGTCAGAGTCTCTAATGAATCTTTAGAGAGCACTAAATTAAAAACGGTTTTGGCAATATTATCCATTAAAACTTTTCTGTTTAATTAAAATTCAAACTATAACCCCTTATCATCCCCCATTGGCTGCTCTTAGCCCCTTCTTGCTTTCTTTCTTTACTGATGGTAAATCGAATCACTTGTCCAATTTCTTCCGTTTACACTTTACAATTGTTAATCAACGCAAAATTAGGAGTTAGATGTGAGATGACGAACTCTCATTCAAGTTTGTGTATCACTGGATATCATCGACGAATAAATTCCATTGCACAACCAATTCTCTTCCACATACAAAGAAACGTCATATTATCGGACGAGATTTCTAATTGTGGCAAATCAAAGAGAGCGAGAGAGAGGAGGGTAAAAAGATTGTTGTACTCAAAACTTGTGCAGAAATAAATAAAATCTAGAACAAAAACGAACAATGGATAAGCTGACACCAGGTGGATTTGATCCACTAAGCAAAAACTAAACATTCAAAAGACAAGAACGAGAGGAGACTATGATCTATTCCTCCTCAACGATCTTGCTCTTCTCGCTTACATAGATACCGTCAAGAAACTTTCTGATATCCTTCTTCTTGACGTGAGATTTCTGCACATCACATAAACCAATCCATAGTAATTACAAAAGTTCCGTATACAAAAGTGTTCAAAAATAAAAAAACATCAACCAAATATCCCTTTTAACCTCGAGCTTTCAGTCTAAATGGGTCGGAGACTAACAATATGCAAGCTAGATCAAGTTAACTTAAGCAATTTTATAGTCAGTATTGTAGAAGTCTACGAGAGAGCGATATAGATAATTTGGATGGATTTACACTGAAGTTCATATCATTAATCAAACATAAACCATAATATAAACTACGTCTCCTTCATTAAACAATTCCTCAATCTTTGAGACCCATCAGAATACAAACTCGGTTAAGAACTTTCAAGTCTTTATCTAGTGAACATTGTTAAAGACTATGAGAAACCCATTAACATATACACACAAATGCATCTTTCTTCACTCAAGTTTCAGAACATTAAACAAGAAATGTATCTGCTTGCTAGTAAGAGTACCTGGTTGATCAAAGCGCAAGATCTTGAGACAAGCTCGATATCGTTACCATCAAGAACAATCTCATCCTTCACTTTCTCAGATCGAACAATGGTCACAGCATCCAACATCTCTACCTTCCTCACCTGTTGATTCCAATAAAACCATTACATCTAAGTTCATCAAATCGGAGCTAATATTTCACAATCACATTACACAATTCCAGAAGAACCAAATCCAATCTAGTATCCGAGAGAATCAGATTGATAAAACACGAACCTTCTTCTCGCCAAGGAAGTTACGGATCTCGATGGACTTGTTATGGCCGCTGATTGAAGCGTTGATGGGAAAATGAGCGTACACGAACCTCATCTTGTATCGGAAACCTCTGGTTACGCCGGAGATTTATCGACGTGGCTAAGAGCAGTTCTGATGGAAGCGCTTGATTTGCGCGATCCAAACCACGAATCGATCTTGAGCTTTCGTTTCCCAGTTTCTTCGTCCTTGATTAGCTGGAAATCGAGGTTTAGATGCTTGAAATCGCGGACGAGCTTGCCGCGAGGTCCTTCAACTTCGATGACCTTAGCGTTAACCTTGATGCTAACGCCGTCGGGAATGTCCATCGTCTCCGAAGATAGAATCGTCTTCATCTTCTCCCCACTTTTGTTTCTCACTCGCTGCCTCTCTCTGGCTCACTCTTTTTGCCCAAGGAGGAGCCGATAGTTTGAAACCCTAGGAAGTTTTTAAGCAGAGAAACTCTGAAAACCCTAGGAATTATTTTTTTCTTTTCTATTTGCCCGGCCCGGTTCGATTGAGCCCAGTCAATTTAGGCCTATCTTAATATTATTTACAAATATTATATTGGTTTGTGATTTTGAAACATTGGTGAGTGATTGCCCCAAATGATTATCTATCTAGCATTTTTTTAACATGTTATGACTTCTTTTTTCTTATAGTTAGGGGTAATTTCAGATTTTACCACCCAACTAATTTATGTGAGTGAATGTAGTTTTCAAGTAGTTCATTAAGTGTGTTTTAATAGGTCCAAAGTATTACATGCATTTCGATTGACCAAATAGAAGTAGTTAAAATAACTCAACACTTAAGGTTATCAATCGCTAATCTACACTAACATGACAACTCTCAACAAATGAGAACCACTAGTCTACTACCAATACCATTTAGTTTCATTCAACTTGTTGTAGTATTTATCCAACATAAGAAACGTAAAACCTAATAAAAGGTAGCAAACGACCTCATTAGAAAAAGTAAATAACAAACTTAAAAAGAAGTAGAATCTAAAAACATTTGAACACATGTTACCAATGATCACACTCTCAATTTTTTGGAATGGAATTGGTAGAATAGAAGATTTTTTTTTTTTACTTCCTCAGGAAACAAAAAAAATATTTTCATCACTACTGCAGAATATTGTAGAATAGAAGATTATTTTTGTTTCTATCATATTCAACCGTTGATCTCAAACATCATAATTATATTCAACCGTTTATCTAAACATCACAATCATAAAAATATTGACTCATCACATTTCATTACATTGTAGCTAGTAATCAATAGAAATAATTTGCTGAATAAAAGGGATAATGATCTGAATAAACATCTAACTTTTTCCACCGAGTTCGAGGATAAATTTTCAAGTAATAGTTGTCTTTCCATCTATGATACATGAAAAAATGATTTTTTCTTATTATTTTATTTTAACTGGTGAATATTACAAAAATGTAAAGGAATCTATTATTCATGAGATTTTTACTACATTAAAATGCATTCCGGCTAGATTTTGACTAAACTGTTTCATAAATCGTAAATATCTAATGTTTTTTTTTCAAAAAATCAATTATATATATATATATATATTATCAAAAGATTCTAGGTTGAAATCCATAATCCTCAGGGATCTGAAACCATAATAGTTATGTCTTAACGTCATTTGATCATGTGACCTCTAGACTTTGTTCAAAAATTTTTTAGTTAATGATTTGATTGTATAACTATTTTTCAGGAAATATATCATATTGGTGATGTTAATGATGCTGACATGCAGTTCTTTGTATATCGGCGTCGTTCTTCTTGCCTTGGCATTGGTTCACCTTTCAAAACAGAACATATTTATACACAACCTGTCTACTTGGGATTTTGGATCTAGATTGTTTTAATACTTATAACCCAGGTGCTTAGAATGGTTTATCCACATCGCCAACGAGGGTTCACCCTGTGGTTGCTGTCATTGCATTCGTCTCTTTTCATAAAGAAAGAGAAGAAATTATTGGATCGAACCACCTATAAGATAATATTATCGTAAGCAATATGATCCAGAATAATAAGAGTGTCCCATTATGATTATTATGAAGTTTAAGGTTTATTATTGTAGATGTGGTTTGTATTGTTTACATAACCATAACTATGTTAACTCTCTATAGACCTAAGACTTAAAACTATTCTCTTGTATATTATAAAATATAAATATTTAATAATTACAATTTATAAAATTGTTTTGTCAGATATTATTAGTAGTTCTTTAATTATTTCAATGATATTGCCACAATTCAATATATTTATGATTGTGATGTTTTGAACAAAGGTTGACTATAACAAATATCACAACATGTTGATCTAAACATCATAATCATATTCAACCATTGATCTAAACATTATACTCATATGCAACCATTGGTTTAAGCATCACAGTTATATTCAACCGTTGATTTAACATCACAATAAAGATATTGGTATATGATAATTTTTTCTTACTTCCTCTGAAAAGGAGATTTATTTCCATCAATACATAGGGGAAAATAGATTACATGTATGAACTTTTTTGTTTTTAATATGATTATGATGTTTAATGTTTTATTATATATAACACTAAATAAAAATATGTTTAAACTTTTAAATTGATTATCTGCGTAATTATGATCCATATAATTAGATTTTAAATTAAGATTTTATTAAGTTATTAATAAATCATGTTTCATGATTCACAATTATGAAATTAAAAATTAATACATATTTCCATAAATCTGATAAATAATTCTTCTAAATAAATACTAATTTCTGAAAACATAATTTCCATTATATGATAGTTTTTATTTTTTTCATTTATTTTTTTCTATTTATCAATCTCTATTTAAATAAAAATATAATCTATTTTTTCTTTTTCTAAGTAAATGATTAAAAAAAATTTATATTATTATATTGACAAATGTCATAACTAAAATTCATTATGACACATAGGACAATCTAATGAGTTACAAAAATCATACATGTTAGCTTTACATTGAATGCATTCAACTTTATCTAATAACACAAGTATATGGAAAATGGTAGTGTTTCAGGTTACTTGTTTCATGGTAACAGCCTGAGTTGGTCTCAGAGAGTACATATAGTGAAGGGAGTAACCTCTGCCCTTCATTACCTCCATGAAGGCTGAGTTCAAGTTATACTGCACAAAGACATCAAAGGGAGCAACGTTCTCTTAGATGAGAATTTGAATGGGAAAAAACACACACCTGGTAGGGACTTTAGACTATATGGCTTTGGAGTTAACCACTATGGTAGCACTCACAACGATGACTAACGTTTTCACCTTTGGAGCATTTGTGCTCGAGATTATTTGTGGCAAGAGACCCATTGATACAAGTAGACCAAGCGATGATATTAATTTGGTTCAGTGGGTTGCCAACTACAGTTGAAGAGGTTGTTTATTGGAGGATGCCATTGATAGCCGACTTGTTGGCAACTTTGGAGATGAAGAGGCCATGATGCTTTTAAACCTTGGCATGATCTGCTCGGATAAGAACTCGGAAAAAAAGCCTACAATGAATGACGTGGTATAATATCTTGAAGGAAACACAACTCTTCCTTAATTCTCATTCGACTTGGAAGAAATAGATGATGATGAAGAGACAACACTAGCAGCAACTACATCAGGTTATATTGAGTTGGACACCATTAGCATCCTATTTGAGGGTCGCTGCAAGCCGTTTCTTAGAGCACCTCCATCAATGAGCTGGTCTAACGAGTGCTTAGCAAATTTTTTAATATTTTTGTGTTTAATGAATAATTTGCAAAGAGAGAGAGAGAGAGGAGAGAGAAGAACAGCAAATAAAAAATGTGTCGGGAAAATGGTTTGAAAAGAGAGAGAGGGTGAAATGAATAAAAAAAATTACCCAATCATCATCGTCCACGTGGCCTAAGGGTCGACCCTTGGGAGCCTTCTGCAAGCGACGGTGTTAAAGAATATTGGGTTTAAAATATTTATTTTAATTCAGTTTACCTATGCATTCGTGCCCAAATCAGTTAAGAGTCTTTGATGGAGCTGGTCTTATAGAGCAAACAATTAATTTTACTGCAAGGTTTATGCCTGCACAATCATCTGAGAATTTGAGTATTAGTAGTATATGTTTTGTTTTTGTGCTTCAGTTTAAGTGTTTGTATCAGACGCTGATCCCATCCCATATTTGGTTGTTTTGTAGTGTAAGGAAGGAGAGGCTGTTAGACAGCTAGAGTAACCACCGTCCAATGAAAGTTATTAAAGCGTCTACACAAGTTCGAGCACTAGACTCTAGCTGTCTATACTCTATTTCTGTTTTCCTCTGTTTTTTTTTTTTTACTTTTTAGCTAATGAAATATAGGAAATGAAATCAGTATCTTCTTCTACTTGATAAGAAGTGGTTTCACTTTTCATTTAAGTTTGGTATTAAACAAAAGCTCAAGACTGAAAAAAGAACAAGAACAATAAAGAAAACCATGAAAAAAAAAGAGAAGATTACACCGGTGGTTTGCTTATTATCATGATTTAAATACAATTTATGGACGGATTTGAAATCGGTTGTTGTGTGTGTTTTTTCTTATTTTATTTATTGTTTTTTCCATAATCTAAACATAATTTTTGTTCCCATTACTTTTTAGGATTAAGGACATGCATATATGGAGATTTGTAAGTTGTATTTATAGCTTCTGAATAAAAAAATTGAAAAAAAACTAAAAATATTAGTAATTTCTTTTATTATAAAACTGAATAACTATAAACTGGTTTTACGGAAGTGAAAAATTAGAATTTTTTTCCCCTTTAGGTTTGTATTCTATTTGTTTTTTTTTTAATTTCTTTCATATAAACAATAGTAGTAATAGTTATAGTTTTTTTTTAATTTTTACTTTTTAAGATTATAATATATTGTTTTACTTTTTCATGCTAACTGATAGATACATTTTTTTCCTTTTTCTTATAAATTTTGATTTTTATTCTTTTTTTTATCTTTTTTTTCTTAATCTAAACATAATATTTTTTTATATCTCATTTACCTTTTTAAATTAGGAACCAACTATAAAATTTTCTTTTTCTAATAAGATTAGTTAAAATATAATTAAAAATCAATTAAATACATGTTAAAATCTTATCGTTTATTCTTGACATATGGCATGATTATGCGATTTACTAACTTTAAATCATTAGCTTTATATAATAAGATAACTTTTCTAAAACACACTCATTTTGTAAAATTTACAAAAATAAAAATAAAACAATTGTTTCCACGTTCTAAAATATTTTGCTTTTGCTTATTCGTTTCTGCAACCGCCTGTATAGTATACTTCTTTTTTGTCAACTTTGATTTCATTAAAAGTTCAAATGGGCGATAAAGAGTTTCCAAGCCCAACAACTCCAGAATTACATTCAAATTTTGCAATAAAGCCCACTAAAAAAAACATGTATTGAGTTCAGATAAAAAAATCAACTTAACGATGACACGCATCTAACACGTTTTGCAAAGAGTTGAAGGAGAAAGAGTTTCGCCGCCGTCGAACCGCCACCGCGAGACTCTGATCAGAAACTGCCACTGCGAGACTTCATGAAGGACCAAAAACTGACAATCTTCTACTAGTTACTGCTAACAATTTCCATCAATTCTCGGCCTTCTGCTTCGAAAACCACTTACTTGCTCCTTGTTTGCCGGAAGAAACCTATGAATCGAGAAATTGAGCAACCAGAGATTTTACCTCAGCTTGATCGGGTTTAGAGTATTCATTGGTGAAGCATCAAAACACGACGGCAATCCCCAATTCGTCATACTCCTCGCCAAACAGCCGCTTCATCATGTTAAATCAACCATAGAGAACCGTCGTTCAATCAACCTTCAAGAAGAGGGAGGATTCACGCACCGTGGAAGAAGAAACAGACACCAGTGAAACAAAGCTCAACTAGACCTTCCAGGATTAGCAACCTCCAAGAGAAAGAAATCAATTGAATCCTCAGATTTTGACATCTTCAACTGAAGCAAGTAGAGAAAAACCTAAAAAACAAAATCCAATAAGTCGGAACTTATTACCAGTCTACGCCGGAGATTGTTATCCGATCGACAGCAAAAGATCCAGAGAAAAACTGGAAACTAAAACAATATTATACAAAGATCCAAAGCATATATACAGCACGTTATCGACATCGGATTAACGCAAGCACCGGCCAAAAAGAAAACTAAGAGCACTGAAGAAAAGTTTCAGAAAATATTAGAGAGAACTTTCTCTTTCTAGAGTTAGAGAGAGAGAATTAATTTTAGCACTCTATGTAGTATACAAGTATTAGTCAGATATGGGAAACATGAGATCTAATAAATGGCAGACAACAAATGTAGATAGCAAATCTCATTAAAGATGTAGAATCTAAAACAATTTAACAGATGTTAGCACTACTCACATTCACACCCTATTTATGTTCATAACTTGTCATTTTGAAATGGTTTTGGTATATAATGTTTTTTTTTTCCTACTTGGCAACATATTTATTTCCATCAATACACATTTTCGTACAAGTATTTATGTTCCAATTTCCTTATTATACCTCAAATAATCTTGTGTTTGAATCATAGCTACAAATAATATTGTGTTGACCCAAAATTTAATTAAGAATTTTGGAACGAGAACCTAATATTTTTCATTATCTTTCATGAATAAAGATATCTCTTTCTGAGAATTTTCCAGCATCCAAATAAATTATTCTTCTGATGAAGTATGGTTTACGTCTCTAGATTCCGGTACAACCCACCGGTTTAGACGTCTCAACGATGTAGACACCTACAAGAAATTAATAGCGAACAGTCTAATTAAGCTCCAAAAACTTGCTTGAACAAACTAAATTTTATATGAATCAATTTCTAACCTGTTGATCCCAATCTGTTCTCAGAGTCATGATGGTAAGCACGCAAGTCTGAACGAATATTCCAAAAAGCATTCCGATCCATACACCCTAATATTTAGAAAAAAAAAAACTTATACGTTAGGGTAGTATTTTTCGTTTTTTATTTCTTTCCCAATATTGTGTTTCGAAAGCCAATAATATAAGGAGAAAAATCGAGTAAAATTTGTAAAAAAAAAAAAACTTACTTTCACTTGCAAGCCAACGACATAACCAAGGAACACACCAGAAGGAATACCAACGAGATAATAGCAAGCAAGATTGACGTAAGTAACATATCCTTGCCATCCCGCTCCAACTGCAACTCCTGTTCCGGTTTAAACCGGTTTCAAAACACATTGCAACTTCAAATATCGGTTCGATATCAATAACCGTCACACGTCAAATAGCAAATTTACATACCAGAGAGAACGGGTTGAACACTGTTCAAGAGAATGGAAAATGCTAAAAGTGGAGAAAGATCAGCAACTTCTGCTGCGACAGCTTCACTTGTAGTGAAAATGTATGAAACTCTTCCTCTTAGAAACAAGAAGACGAAGAACAGAACTATTCCTATGGAAAGTGACGTGAAAACCGCTGTCAATGTTGCAAACTTGGCTCCTTTCGAGTTTCCACTACCGAGCTCGTTCGACACTCTTACACTATATATACAAACAAAGAAGAAAATTGAAGAAGATGATATACAGCATGTAAATAGTATCAATAGAGTGATGTTGTGTGTAGGTATGAATTTATATATATATATGTATGTATATGCACCTTGCTGCTGCCAAAAATCCTAGTGCTATCATCATCTCCAGTCCATTTATGTTGATGCTACACCAAATAAATTGGAAAAAGAAGAATCGATTAATAAAATATTTATAAATTACTATCTATATTTAAGATTTATGTATTACTATCACTACAAGAAAATTTATCGATGAATCGGTAAATATTTATATATTTACTATCTATCAAATATTTATATATTACTACATATCTATTTTTATCTTGTTAATTTACCAGATTGCTAGTGCATCAAGAGCCACCTCTGCGTTTTTCAAATTTCCAGTGAGCAGCACCAAGATCGAGTTGTACCATAATTCCAAGCTGTCCAAAATAACCACAAAGTAATAATTAATATCATAATATATTATGAAATTCTCAATATCCGTAAATGAAAATTATAGACTTATAGTTGACAGCGAAAAACACTATGCGTAAATGTAACTATAGTTTAGAGATATTCTACATATACGAATTGATTTATTTAAAAAAAGTTAGTAGTCTTTGACAACGTCCTTCCTCATATTCCTCATTAAAGAGCCTGTAATTTTTGACCTCACTCTTTTACACTATTTGGAAGCTTCGTCTCACTGACCCTATAAAGCTATTTTCTTAAAACTTTATTTTGTAACCAAATCTTTAGAATCAAATTATAGACTATTAATATGGGCTCCAGCTTCCAACTACAAAACTAATACATTGACTTAGTAGATGCATCAAGTGAAAATCAGTCTTCTTGTTTTAAACCAAGAAAATAGGAAAACTAAAGCTATTTATATGCATCACTATTAAGACCTTTTTTCAATGCAATTATGCAAATATTTGTTTGATGAAACATTTCTTTATAATATATATAGATAGTTTTTTTTAATGAAAGCTTACCAAAGCATTCCACCAGAAGACAAGGATAGTTTGAAGACAGGCCATAAATCTTTGAAAGCCAACATAGAGAATCCTCTCCACGTGTCCTTACATCCACCGCAAGTGACAAACAATAGCTGCGCAATGTTAGGCAACCAGAACGCAACTAGCGTCGAGGTCATAGCACCGGTGATTCCAAAATCGAAATGAACCATTAGGAGCCACGACAAGAAAACATGGACCCCTAAGGAGACTGCAGCTACATAGGCGATGATCTTGTTCTTGCTTTGTGCTTGGAGAAACATTTGGCAAGTGAAGGATGGTACAAACGAAAAGTTGATTCCTATGACCCATAGAGCTATTATACGAGCCACACGGACAATGCGTTCCTCTTGACCTAAAGCTAAGAGGATAGGGCCCGAGAAGATGTAGATGGGCATGAGGCAAATGGTACAACCTGTGAGGACGATCCATGACCTTTGGAGGTAGATTCCGAGCATATGGTTTTGTTTTGCTCCGTAGGCTTGACCACATAGTGTTTCTAGTGCACTGGCCATGCCTAACTGCATTATGATTCATTATTTACACGATAAACATTTTATGGCGAGTTATAAAACAATGTAGTTATAACTTATAACCAAAAGTTGAGACATCTGCATAATTTCCTAATAAGTGTTAGCAGAAATAACATATATATTCTGAAAAATACTCCAAAACTACATAAACTGAACCTAATTTTAATTGACTGTGCTAGCTTGACGGTTTAATTCCTATATGCGTATAAGTTATAACCTAATTCGGTTCCAATTTGGTTCTCTGCCAATGGCTAAAAAGCTTTAAGCTTAGACGGAGTCTCACAGCGGATAGTATTTTTGGATTGGTATAATTAGAACACGAAAAACAACAAGTAAAAAAATCCAAACACAATACCATGACCGACCAAAAAAGTGCTAACGCAAAGTAAGATCGATCACGAGCTGTCACAACATTTGCCTTTTAGGCCAGAGTGTCAGACAACAGATTTTCGACCTATTGGTGGCCTCCAAATTGGACGGCCAATGAATGTTGTCAAACTTGTCGACAATTAAAAAAAATTCTTTAACCTTTTATTTAAACTGAAGTTGATAATATGTTAGTCTTTTGATAAAAAAAAATTGAAAAAAAAATTGTACTTTTGAAATGTTTACCATATTATTGAATTTAAATGTGTCTTCAATTAACCTATTTTTAATTCAATAAATTTTAGAAACGAAACCTTCTCAGATACATATTTAGTACATATATGCATAAAGAGATTTGTGGTTGTCAATTCAAGAATTATTGGAAAAGAAGCCGCCACCCACATGCTACCACAAGTAGTCATAGTACGCAATCACATTGAAGACGAGATGTTTATTTTATTTCAACTTTCCGTCAGAGAGGAATTTATTATAAGGTCCACAACAATTTATTTCTTACATTATACAAACACGTTTTACTTTACTTGTGACTACTAATATTTAGTAGTTTCTAACTACTACTAGTACTAGTAGGTACGAGTTTGCAGTGAATTGGAAGGGTTTTATTCCTAATAGCCTTCTCATTTGTTAAGTAATAATTAGTTTAGAAAATAGAATTGTCTTTACCGATAATAATATACTACTTATCATCGTTTTTTCTTCTAAGCCATAGAAACAAATAGGCTGACATCACTGCTTACACTTGTGGGGTATGGTCATTCATGTAAAGATCTAAGATAGCATAATAAATATTTTTCTGTGAAAAGAATGATTTTTTTTTAAAATAACGCATCTCAATTGATTGAAATAGTACCACATGACGACAAAAAAACAAATACAAAAATAATATTTACAACATTGTCTACTAGGTCTGCTCATTTCGAGAACCAGAAACGAAAAAGCGCAAAAAGAGACAAAAACGGGTAAATCGCAAAGTGTTCTCGATAAGAAATGGGACGGAAAATTCGGATAAAACACGAGAATATATTATCAAACTCTAGAAACATTAATGAGTTTAACTCGTTAATCGCGAATATAAAAACGTGTTTAATGATTAGTATTACGACTTAATGGGAGTTTTCAACGTAGTGTTTGGAAGAAATCTATCTCTATTAGTATATTAAGTCGTACATATCAACCTTATTAGATTAGTAATAATAAAGTCTTACAAAAATAAAACCAAAAAAAAAGTCTTACAAAATAACATTAACAACAAACGAACACTCAACAAAAAAAAATGTTGAGTACACCCAATGATGTAGAAGAGAACTTACCAAGATACCATTACTGAAACGCAGGAGAACGGTGAAGGTGATGGAGTAAGCGGCCAACTCTATAGGGCCAAGATGACCGATGAAACCTTGACTTATCATTGAAACTCCAAACGTCGAGAATCTCGTGAAGATCGCCGGCGCCGCCACAACCCATAGCTTCTTTGATTCAATCCAAACCTTCTCTTTCAACCCCAACTCATCCTCTTCTACGCCCTTCTCCGCCGTCTTTTTCAACAGAGCCGCCGTGAGCTCTCCTCCTCCTCTGGCCATCGTAGGATCTCTGTTGTATCTGATGGACCAGAGGAAATGAATAGAGGAGATAGGGGCGGAGAGAGAGAGAGGAGAGAGATTGTTTGATGTAAGAAGCACAATGTTTTCTCTTATAATTTATGTTTTTCTTTTTGTTTAATGATATTTTTTTATTTATTTGGAATTGAAAAGCCGCCTACGCCTCTTGCAGCACGTCGCAGTTAGTAGATAAAATACTCCGATAAATAGATGGTCGATATGATATGGCTCAAAATCACATAA
Organism: Eutrema salsugineum; assembly: GCF_000478725.1. Classification (NCBI taxonomy): domain Eukaryota; kingdom Viridiplantae; phylum Streptophyta; class Magnoliopsida; order Brassicales; family Brassicaceae; genus Eutrema; species Eutrema salsugineum. The sequence continues at coordinate 1,866,552 of NW_006256612.1, forward strand.
GTTCTTGCATTCAATTATTGACCATTTGGTTCTGACATTGTATTGATAATTTATTTTAAATTTCCTGTTACACGTATGTCTCGTGCTCGAATCTAATGGTATGTAAGGCTATTAATAATAAAATAAGGATTGTCAAGTTGAGCACATTCAAACTACAACTGTTGACTTCTCAATCATGTTGAGTGCCTACTCTGTTTCATGTCGAGAATACAAATACAAACTGTACATTCTTTTTTTAGAAGGTATATCTTTCTCTAAGTAACCTTTTTTATGAAAAAATATTTCATATTTTCATGTCGCCATCCTGATATGACATATGAATTACAAGTTCTTTTAAAAAAGCTGAGCAATCATTGTACGAAAAAAAAAAGCTAATCACTTTACAAAAAAAGCTATAACAAGTTTATATAAGTTCATGAATAATATCTATGACAATCCATAAAAAAAATTATAAAAATTTATAAATATGGGTAAAATCAATCCTTTAACTTTTGAAATCCACAAAATCAACATAAATTATAAGAATTTATAAATATGGGTAAAATCAATCTCTCAACTTTTTTTTTAATATGTTTTAGGTTTTGGATATAAAAATGTTTACAGATTGAAAATCTATTACAGATTTGATTGGTAACACTTAGACCATCTCTAATTCTACTACAAATTTTATTCTAAAATAGAGTTTGGAGCAACATTCTCTCCAACCCTACTTCATATCTCACTCCAAAATGAAGTTACTCCAAATATAGAGTAATAAATATAGTTTTCCCATTTTTTTGGTCATGACTTCATTTTAGAGAAAAAATAGAGCTTACATTGAAGTAAAACACAACTCCATTTTAGAATTACTCCAAAATAAAGAAAATTATGGAGTTATATATTGGAGATGCTCTTAGATGATACGGTGACGAAACATAGCAAAAGAGGCTAAAGATCCGGTCTATGTAAATGATTTAGACACAAATATTCAAACATTTTGACTACTCGAGAGATTCGAGATATAGAGTCAGACTTATTGAACCAAATAATTATGATAAGCAATGACGCTTAAAGGTTCGCTTAACCTAGTTACATGTCGCGGCAAGCTAAGAGATGATATTTAGCCTCAACAGCATTAATATTATTGTATCTGTTAAGAAATATTGTGATTACCACATTGCCATTTGTCTTCATCACTGATATTTGTCTTTCTCTATACCTCTTTAAACACTAATCTTTATATTAGAAAAATTTGATATCTTAGTCACCATTACACATGTCTTAATATTGTTCAATTCTTCATCTATAAATAGATGACTGTAATGAAGAGAAAAATATATAGAAAACATAAATAAGAAAAGTTTTTACTCTTCCCACTCTCCATTCTTTTATATCTCTCAAGTTGGCACATACATCCTTGCTTACCTTTATATATATCATTATTAGATCATAACAAGATTTTTCATCTACGCTTGGGTATATTCACTACAAGAAATATGTACATTCATAGCATACGAATAACGCTATGAAAGTACTTTCATAGCGTTTTCATAAACGCTGTATCTGCCAGAGCTATAATAGAGTACACCCCTTAATATAGCGTTTATGGAAAGTGTTATTATATTCATATATATAATAGCATTGTTATGATGTTATTATAAATGATACGGTAGCACATTAGACGCTGTATTATTAAATGTTGTAGCTTTATTTTTGTGTTATTGACACCTTTATAGTAGCGTGGTTTTATAGCTACATTCTAGTTTACTATAAGAGAAATTCATTGCTGTTGTTAGTTGAGTCGTAGCATTATATTTTAGCTCCAACATCATATACTGTAGCTATTTTTTCACGCTGTATTGTTTAGTGTTGGAGCTGTTCTTACGTGCTATTGAATTTGGCGATGTAGGTTTTTTTTAACCAAATACGATATATCCAAAACCTCAAGAAATGCACTTACTAAATATCAAAACCTGGTAAACAAAAATTGAAATGCATCTGCTTTTCCATATAGAAGAACTGAGTACTGGTTAATGTTTCAGCAATATACAAGCATTTCCAACAAAGAAAACCATAAACACATATCAGGTTATGTCTTCAATGAAACCATCCTTAAGTTCAGAGAAGATAAAAACTAAAGTATCAGATGACTACTGCATTTAGACGAGTACCACTTTATCCTCTGGCCAAGCAATAGCTGTTCCTATTGCATCTTCCATGCACTCGATCTCAGACGAAGGCCTCCATACGCAAGCATCTTTAACTTTGACAACATCAATCCACACCTTAACTGCATTTGGACCCAAGGGAACAAAATGTAATGTTTGAAGTGGATCGTTTGTGGACCAACGTCCTTCAGCAATCACTCGCTTCTTTCCAGTAATAGCCATCACCAAGCACTTCTTATTTTCATTCCCCGTTTCCATTTGGTTGGATTCCTGTAGCGAAGACATTTTGAATATATAGCTATACACGAAATCAACAAATCCAAACAAACCAAACAAATGAAAGTTTAGTAAGAAAACCTACCTGAGTTATAGGAGTAGAACTTTCTGACATTGCTTTCATTGGTTTTTTTATTGGAGCTGGTGGAGTTGATTCAGAGTTAGCAATATGAGAACTCGTTTCAGGACTTGCCTCAAAGATTACTCTATTAGCAGGCCAGGCGACAAAGGTGTTGACTGAATCCTCCAAATCTAAGAACTCAGTCGTTGGCCTCCAGAGGAAGGTATTTGGGCATAAAACCACATCGACGAATACCTTCACTGCATTAGGTCCGAGAGGTAGTCCGTTGACTAATGCTTTTGGCTCTCGAGAATGCCAACGACCCTCTGCAACAACTTCCTCGTTAGTTCTAGCCCAGTCAAGCAGCTTGCAGAAGTTCCGAGAGCTAGTATTAGGACTCTGTGAAGCAGTAAACAAATGAAACCATTGTCAAGCATTGCACAGTTTTACTTTTACTATAAACTCAACTATAATATTCCGTACTAAAAGAATATTTACCAGAGGCGTAATGTCTTCTGGTTCACATCCGCTGCTAAAGGGAACCACAAAATTTTGAGGCCATGCAATCATCTCTCCAACTGCTTGCTCCATATTAAAGACGTTGCGAGCAGGTCTCCAAAGATAAGCTTCTGGCTTAATCGCTGTTTCCACCAAAACTTTGTACGAGTTTGGGCCTAAGGGTATACTGTTGACAAATTCCTCAGGCTCTTCAAACAAAATATGTCCTTCACCAACTTTTTCATCCGTTCCAGCCCAGTCAAATATCAGACACTTCATTTGTAATTTCATGTTGACACTCTGCAAACGTTAATGGTGAATTGTAAAAACAGATGTAAACATATGACATATATTTTAAATGCTAAATAAAACAAAACAAGAGTTTACTCTTGGACATGTTAACTGTAAGTCTTTAAATTATGTATAGTGCATTTTTCTTTTCCTTCCAGCTTGTCTAACATTTCCAAACTCGTTTTTGTAATTCTTCAGCAACACAGATATGTTATGACCCGTTAGAATCCTACCCTTCCTTCCATATTCAACTTTTCCATCGAACCATGCCTTCTTCCCACGGTAACTATGCGTGGGTGATAAAATACTATTTTTAAATACTATTTTGATAAAATATATAATTAATTATATTTACTAAGATATTACTTTATGTATATTAATAAAAGTAAGAATATGTCTAAAGAAAATTACTGTTTTAATCATAAATTATATATATATATATATGTGTGTTCGTTTTAGAAAATTTATAATTTGATATAATATTTATAATTTAGTATGCTAAAATTAACTAAAAGTGTAACAAAATAATCAAATGCTATTTAATAATCATAATAATGATACGAATATTAAAAATTATACTTCAGTCTTCAAAAAAACAATTATTGTTTTTCAACATTTTAGTTTCATCTTGTTACGTTTTCTATAAAATAATGAAAAATAATAAATATAAACATTATTTTACTTTCTTAACTAATTTAATCAATACAAATTTCTGATTATATATACTACATTGAAAAAAAAATAATTACAGTTCTTGTTTTTAGATTGATGATAACTTTTATCTTATATCATATTATTTATGGTAACTTTTAAATGATTTTGAATGATTATATCATTTCTTCCAACCAAAGTGAATAAGTTTTTTTTATTTTATTTAATTTCGTTCTCATTATATATGGAATATAAAAAGAGTAAAATAACTAAAATATATTCTTATACCTTAGCTACTTTAATCGATACTAATTTTCAGTTTAATTTACACAAACTAATAAACACAAATCTTTCATATCCAAAAAAAAAAATAGTTTTGAAACCATATCAATATATGATTAAAGAATGAACTTTGAAACAAATTAATAATAATAAAAATTGACAAAGTAAATATGCTTTTCGTTTATCTGGAATATATAGAAGTTGAAATTTTGTCCGGTGACATATATTGGTTGTGGTAATTTTCAATGGTTCTTCTATGAGATCATAAACCTAAGTGCTGATGATTCCATTCTCATTCTTAGGGATTTGCAAAGAATATTAAAATAGCAAACATTATTTTATATCAGAGAAAATTGGTTTTTAAAAATTATTTTTTATCTTCATTGTAATCGTATTTTTCAATCTATGGATAAACTTGTTCTGTTATTTTTATTTTTTTTATATTTCATGATAGCACAGTTTTGATTAAAAACAAAAATAAGTGGTCAAAATCAATACAACTTATATAAAAATTCAATAATTATGTATCTCATAAAACAACTCAAAACAAAAATATTAAATTAATCTATGACAATTATAAGTTGAATATAATTTTTTTTATATATTTTTCTCGCATTATCTATTTCATGCGATCATGTAAAAAGTTTTATGGACAATCAGCGAGACTTGCTTGAATGCTTGCTAACATGTGGCAAAAAAATATATTTATTTTCTTAACTGATTTAGCCATTACAAATTTCTGATTTAATATAGTATATTAAAAAAAAAACTAATAATCACAATTCTTGCTTTGGGATTCATGAAAAATTTTATCTTGTATCATATTATTTATGGTAATTTTTAAATATTGTTTAATGATTATACCTCATTTTTCTAACCAAATTGAATAAGTTTTTTCATTTTATTTAATTTGATTCTCATTATATTTGTCAAAAAATCAAGATAGTTATAATTTGTTTTCCTTCCTTAGCTACTTTAATTACTACAAATTTTCTGTTTAATTTACAAAATAAAAAGCAAACTAATAAGTATAAATCTAACTCTCTTAATTTTGCCTGGTGACATATATTAAACGCACTCACGATCTTATATAACTTCACTTAAGTAATTTCAATTTTTTATATAACTTTCAAGTCTGTATGTGGTAGAAATCAAAGCTGAAGATCGTGCACGAGCTCCTTTGCGGTAAATGGTTGCGGTCTCTGCTCCTTGTTTTGAGGCTTACCGAATGTATTAAATTTCTTGGTCAGCTAATTATTACCTTTGAGGTTCATGTTGGGTTGTTAAACCCCCGTCAGATGCCATGTTATTCCAAAGATGTTCTTCGGATATTTCGGTCTTCTTTGCCTTAATGACGGAACCTCTTTCTCTATTCTCAGCGCTTCATTTATAAAAAGTGTCGGGTATCAATCACTTGACATGTTTCTCAGATTGCTTAAAATTTATCATTCTTTTCAAATGCAGTGGCCAAGTTTTGGAGATTTACGATCTTCTTTTTGACATTAAAGCGGCTTGTAGTGGCTTTGTCTATATCTTCTTTCATCATATTCTTTGTTAAGATAATAGTTATACAGATAGTTTAGCCAAGTTGGTTCTTTTACGTTGTAATGACTCATTTAGTGAAAGCTAATTCTATTATTTTGTTTTTTTTTTAATTAAAATGGTTGCGCACACACATAAAAAATAACTCAAAATTTATTATAGTTTTGTGATAAAAATTTGAATGCTAATATCGTAGTCTCTAAATATGTGTGCATACATATGTAAATAAATTTTACTATTTTATGGTTCTTAGTTATTTATATAATTAAAATATCTAATTTAAATTTAAAATTTTCGTACTTCAATATTATTTATTTTAGTTTTTATGATTAACATAAATTTTATACATAATTTCCTTTTCTTTAATATTTTTTTAATAATAATAGAATTTGGAAAAATTTAAATTTTTAATGTCAAGATGGGCTAGTAAAAATTTTATACAGAATTTCCTTATTCAGCAATAATATTGAATTTGTAAACCTTCTTAAATCCCATATGGATACCATGAAAATCATTTAGCTTCATTTTTTAGTAATAGACTAGGTTTTGCATCCATGCTATGCGTGAGTATTTTGTTGATAAAAATTATGTGCAATCAATTTTATTTATTAAGATATAAATTTTATATATTAGTGTTTTAGTAAAATATCAAAAATATTGTGGTGTTAATCAAATAATTTTTATTTAAATTTTGGAGTTTTAACGGGGTTTTTTTTATACTTTATATACAGTATGTTATTTTTCAAAAACGTATTATTTGATCAAACACTTATAAGTTAATATTTCTAAACCAACTTAAAAATTTAAAAATTAATCAAATGCTACTTTTTAAACATAGTATTGACAGATGAGAAAATATTATACATTCACTTCTTTAAATCAAGAAGATAATTTTTTTTCAACATTTTCACTTTTATTCTCATTATATATGTATTGTTTTAAAACAAAAAAACAAAACAAAAATTAATCTTTTTTCTTCTCTTGATTAACCAATAAATTTTTTTTAATTTGATATATTAATTTAAAAAACAAACTAATAAATAAAATGTTTGCTTTGAGATTAATAAAAACGTTAAATTTGAAATCAAAACAATAGTTAAATATAAAATGAATAAATTCACACAAAAATTTTAAATTAAATATATTATTGTATTGGTTGTGTAAAATTTTAAATAATTTTTAAATGATTATACGTTATCTCTTCTAAGAAGAATAATTTTTTTTGTCATGTTCATTTTTATTCTTGTTATATTTTTTCTATGAATATATTATATTTATTTATTTTAAAGATTTGGGTATGATTATATTCACTATTATCTTATCCTTTTCACTTATTCTAATTATAATTTAAGTAGGAAAATCGGTACAATTTAATACATAAAAATTTAGAAAAATAAAATAAAAAATTAAACAACTCAAAACTAAGAACATCTACATTAATCTATTGCAATTCTGAGTTGAATGTACAAAATGTAAAATTTTCGATCATTTTTGCATAATATATTACATGAGGTTATGTGGAAATTTGTTTTGCGTATGTGAAAAAAATTTAGATGAATATAAATCATAATTATTAGTTATTTAAAATTTTACGTGAAAAGCTTTAAATTCAAGTAACTTAAAATTGTATAAATAGCATATATTTTTTATAGATAATAAATTAAATTTATAACTTAAACAGTGATAATGGAGATTTTAATATCATGTTGGTTTTTTTTGTTGTTGTTAATTGATATATCTTTATTTTTAATTTATTTTCTTAACCATAATATTAGAATTTACAAGTTTGATACATATGAATAAAATTGAATTTTTAAATGCTGATGTGGATGCCTAGAAAAGAATATAGCTTTAACTGTTAATTTTTTTTTTGACTACTAGGAGATTATGGGTCGAAGCTCGTAATCTCCCCAAGCCTGAAACCACAACATGTAATATTAGTTTCATCCCAAAAGTCACTCGAACCAGCGACCTCTAGGTTTTGCTGAGATCTTTACCAATTGAGTTATTGGCTCTTGGTAGCTTTAACTGTTATTAATAATAGAATAATTTTAATTAATAATTTTTCCTATATTGTTTTGTATTAACAATGTAATTTTATGATGTATAAATTTTTTAAATTTTATTTATGGACTAATAAAATTGATCTTTTAATTTTTATGTGGATGTCCTTAGAGCCACATAGCTTCAATTTTTATTTTTATATAAATAATTTTTTTTGTTAACAATATAATTTTAAATTTGGAAAATTTATTAATTTTAAATATTGATGTAGACCAATAGAATTGAAATTTTAAATCATATGTGGACATTCTTAGAGGCATATAGCTTTAACTTTTATTAGTAATAGATTTAGAAATCAAAGCTGGAAGATCCCACACGAGACCCATTGCGGCAAGTGATTTTGGTCTCTCTTCCTTGTTTTGAAGCTTACCGAATATATTTGGATGGTGCTTGGTCAGCTAATTGTTACTTTTGTGGTTCAGATTGGATTGTTTAAACCTCATCAAATGCCATGTTATTTGAAGAATCTTTTTTGGATACCTCAGTTTCCTTCGTCTTAATGACGGAACCTCTTTCTCTGTTTTCAATGCTTCGTTTTTCAAAAATGTCGAGTTTCAATCACTTGACGTATTTCTCGGATTGTTTGGAATTTATCATTCTTCTCAAATTCGGTGGCCAAGCTTTGGAGATTTTATGGTCTCTTTTTCAATATTAAAGTGGCTTGTAATGGCTTTGTTTATATCTTCTTTCATTATATTCTTTGTAAGTTACCTAATAGTTAAACATATAGTTTAGTCAAGTTGGTTCTTTTACGTTGTAATGATTCATTCTTTAGTGAAATTTAACTCTATTTTTTTGTTATTTTTTATTTGAAATGGTTGCACTCATAGAGGAAAAATACTTTAAATTTATAATAGTTATGTGATAAAAATTTGGATGTCAATGTAAGTGTCTCTAAATATGTGTATATACATCTAATTTAAATTTAAAATTTCCTATTTTAATATTATATATTTTAGTTTTTTTATTATTACTATAAATTTTATATATAGTTTTTTATTTTTAGTAATTTTTAAAAACAATAATAGAATTTGGAAACTTTTTAATTTTCAATGTTGAGGTGAATCAATAAAAATTATACATATTTTTTTATTCAGTAATAATATTAGAATTTGTAAACTTTCTTAATTTTCTTATTCAGCAATAATATTAGAACTTTTAAACTTTCTTGATTTTGAATGTTGAGATGAACCAATAAAATTGTATTTTTAAAATCCTATGTGGACAACCTGAGAAGTATTTAGCTTCAACTTTTATTAATAGAAGATTAATAACAGTATCACAAATTTACGGTATTCTAATTTGTGCTAATTTATGATAACTTGTTCTATTAACAACAGTTCATAGAATCACATTTTTTAAAATTGCTTTTTTATATTCTATGTGGACACTCTAAAAATTATTTAATTTTAACTTTTTTTAGTAATAAATTAATAACATTATTCTATCTTGGCACAAATTTACGGCATTCTAATTTGTGCTAATTTATGAGAACTTGTTCTATTAACACCAGTCCTTAAAATCACATTTTAAAATATTTTTTGTTAGTTTATAGTATATGTTAAAAAATGGTGGAATTCAGGCTTTATATCAATCTGCATCCTTGACATCTCTAATGTATCAAAAGCACAAAACCAAAGTTTGAATAAAAATCCTTCTTTATTAATGTTTAGAAAATCTTCTCAAAACTAAACACAAGCTTTCTCTTTGCTCTTATGATCATACATCCTTCTTATAATCTCTATTTATATAGTTATGTATTTCCTATTTTAATTTCCTTTATAGATTAGGATTACAACTTTTCCTTTTCCTTATTAGATTCCTATTTCCTTTAAGGATATCTTCTAGAATCCTCTTGAAGCTTACCCAACATTCACCCTCTTAGGCTTCAAGTTGATCTTCATGAGGTCTTGAACTCTGATCATGTCTCTCATCCTTTAAAACTTGATTCTTGCCAAGGCTTTGGTAAGAATATCTGCACGCTGTTCTTCTCCAGGTACATGTTCCACTTCGATCAAACCATTCTCTACACATTCACGAATGAAATAAAAACATTTGTGAATGTGTTTACTTTTTTTGTGAAAAACCGGGTTCTTGGTGAGTTCGATAGCTGATTTGTTGTCAATGCAGATCATCGTCTTCTCATACTTCTTCCCTGTGATTTCACTTAGTAAGTCTTGTATCCATATAGCTTGTTTAGCTGCTTCCGGAGCCGCCATGAACTCTGCTTCACATGAGGACAAAGCTACTGTTTCTTGTTTTTGCGAGCACCAAGTTATGGGGGCTTCTCCGAGATAAAACACATGTCTCGTGGTGCTTCTCCCGTCGTCAGGATCCATGTTGTGGTTGCTATCACTATAGCCTACAATGACTGGTGCTCCTTTCTTGTATGTGATTTCATAGCCTACCGTTCCTTGTAGGTATCTTAGAATCTGTTTCAAGGCATTCCCATGCGATTCTCTTGGATCATGCATGTACTTACTCAGAATCCCTACTGAGAAAGCAAGGTCAGGTCGTGAATGTAAGAGATATCTCAAACATCCAATCCTTCTTCGATACATGGTCGCTTCGATCTCTGGTTCATCCAATCCTTTTGACAATTGTAAACCGAACTCCATTGGTATGTGTGTCGGGTTACAAGCATCTAAACCAGCTTCCTTAAGAATTCGACGAGCATAGGCTTCTTGCTTGATTTCAATTCCATTGATTCCTTGACTTACTTCAATACCGAGATAATAAGTAAGTTTCCCAAGGTCGGTCATCTCGAACTTTGAAGACATTCCAGCTTTAAACTCATTGATGAGCTTCAATGTACTTCCTGTAACATAAAGATCATCGACGTATACGGCCACAATCAAAATTTTAACTCCTTCCTTGCGGTATACAGAACTTTCCTTTCGACACTTCTTAAACTTCAACGTCTTTAGAATTTGGTCATGTTTTGTATTCCAGGCGCGAGGAGCTTGACGTAGACCATAAAGAGCCTTCTTGAGTTTGAAAACCTTATGTTCTTCTCCCTTCTTTTCAAATCCATCAGGTTGTGAAACGTAAACGTCCTCTGTTAGTTCACCATGTAGAAAAGCGGTTTTTACGTCGAGATAATGAATTTCCCATCCGTGTGAAGCTGCTAAACCAATCAACAGTATGATTGATTCTAACCTTGCAACAGGTGCGGAAACCTCGTCAAAATCAATCCCTTCTCTTTGTGCATATCTTTTTGCAACAAGTCTAGCCTTGAATTTGTTAATTGTTCCATCAGCAATCCTTTTGATCTTAAAAACCCACTTAACACCAATTACTTTTACACCATGTGGTTTCTCACTTAGATCCCACGTTTTGTTTTTGTTAATCGAGTCGATCTCTTCTTGACATGCCTTTGTCCATTCGACTGATTCTTTTGCTTCTTGGAAATTTTGTGGTTCATCGTTGAGTGACAAGATAAGCAATTCACATTCTAGATCAGCAAGAAGTACATAGGCGACAAGATAACCAGGAGGATTGCGTGATCGTGTCGATCTTCTCGGTAAAGCTATCTCTGTTTCATCGTTGTCGAGATTCTGCACTTCTTCTACCTCTGTTTCTTCTTGATCATCTACTGGCTGAGAACTATTATCCGTGTATGGTCCTTGTCCATTATCTATAACTTATCCCCATGTCATTCGAAACATTCCTGGTTGACCTTCTTCTTTGTCTACTCCCTTCCAATTCCAAGATTCCTTTTCATTGAAAACCACATCGCGACTTACAACTACTCTTCTCGTTGTTGGGTTGTAAAGTCGATATGCCTTGGTTCCTGGTTCTATTCCGAGGTGGACAAGCGTTTGTGATCGATCATCAAGCTCCTTCAGGTGCTCTGCTTCTACCTTTGCATGAGCAATGCATCCAAAAATCCTAAGATGTTCGATACTTGGTTTTCTTTCTCTTAGACATTCATACGGTGTTTGATTCTTTAGAGCACGAGTGGGAACTCTGTTGATCAAATATGTTGAATGTCTTACAGCTTCCCCCCATAAGTAATTCGGAACATTCATTGCCTTAAGAATGCTTTGCGTCATCTCAATTAATGTATGATTTCTTCTCTCAACTACTCCGTTTTGTTGAGGAGAATAGGGTGCTGTGAGATGTCTTCTGATTCCGTTTGTGTTACAGAATTCTTGAAAATCACTTGATGTAAACTCTCCACCTCTGTCTGTGCGTAAAGTTACAATTTTCTTGTCACACTCCTTCTCGACAAGGGCTTTAAACGCTTGAAACTTCTCAAAGGCTTGACTCTTCTCCTTGAGCAAAATTGTCCACATATATCTAGTGTAATCATCCACTATTACAAAGATATATTGGTTTCTAGCAAGTGTGGCTGGTGATATAGGTCCACAAAGATCTGCATGTAACAACTCTAATGCTCGTTTAGACCTATATTGTGTCGAATTTGGAAACACATGTCTCGTCTGCTTTCCTACCAAACATGATTCACACAACACTTTCTTACACAAGATTTTAGGCATCCCTCGTACCATATCCTGTGTCACCATTGAATTCAACGTTTTGAAACTGATATGACCGATCTCGCATGCCATCTCCATGGTTCTTCTTCTATTCTTGTGTGTAAACATGTTGGTTTGCCAATTTTTAGACCGATCTTGTACAGTCTATTTGGAGAGCGAGTTACTTTGACCAACAAACATCCATTGGGATCGCGCAAAGTGAGGTAATCATCCTTCATTCTCACATCACAGCCGTATTCTGTAGCTTGACCTAAACTTAGAATATTGCTCTTCAACATTGGAATATAGTAGATATCTGTTAGTAGTCTCTGTTCTCCGTTTCTTCCTTCGAAAAGAATAGATCCTTTTCCACCAATACTGACACAAGATCCGTCACCAAACTTCACCATTCCTTTGATGCTTTCGTTTAACTCAGAAAAATACCCTTTTTTCCTGTCATATGATTGCTAGCACCATTATCCAAATACCAGATTCCATCTTCTCTTTTGTTTGACTCGTACTTCTCTGGAATCACCTTCTCCTCATTTAAGTATACGATTTCGTGCATATACAAGGCTGTATCTGCTTCTTCTGTCTCGTTTTTGTTGAGTTCTTGATCTTTTGCGATCTTCACCGGACAATCTGATGCAAAGTGACCAGGTTTTTTGCATCGGAAGCAAACAATGTGAGATCTGTCCTTTGGTTCTTTGTCTTGAGTGTTCCCTCTTCCACGTCCTCTGCCTCTGTTCCCTCTTCCACGTCCTCTGCCTCTACCACGTCCTCTTCCTTTACCACTGTCTCCTTCCGTTTTTGAGAACAGGAGGTTTTGTTGAGTTTCTTGTGCAGCAGTTTCTCCGTTTATACGAGATTCAAAAGCTTTAAATCTCCCAACAATGTCCTCGAAACTAGTTTTATTTAGGTCCAAGACTTGTTCAAGAGAAGCAATGAGATGTATAAACTTATTGGAGGGTAGACTGTTTAGAAACTTCTTCACCAATTTTGGTGCATCAAGAGTTTGACCAAGAGAAGCTGCAGTCGATGCTATCTCTGATAACTTTCCTGAGTAACTATCGATAGTGTCCGAATCTTTCATCTTCAAACGCTCAAATTCAGACATTAGGGTTTGGAGGCGAGCTTCCTTGACACGTTCTACACCTTGATTCAGTGATTTTATTGCTTCTCAGATGTCTTTTGGTGAATCTTGTTCGCCGATTTGCAGAGTAAGGTTCTCCGGTATGGACTGGTACAGCAAAGCAGTTGCAATATCATTCTTCTCTTCATCATCCGTTCCTGGATCAATTGCGACCCAGGTTTTGTAAACTTTCAATGTCGCCTTCATCCTCAACGTCCAGACTGTGTAATTTGTTGTGTTTAACATCGGACATTGAACGGCGGATGTTGACGCCATCTTCTTGACCTCCGGTTTTGCATCTGCCATGATTCGTAAGAGTTCATTTTCTCTTCAGGATTTCGCTCGGATACCAAATAATGAATCAAAAACACAAAACCAAAATTTGAATAAAAATCCTTCATTATTAATGTTTAGAAAATCTTCTCAAAACTAAACACAAGTATTCTCTTTGCTCTTATGATCATACATCCTTCTTATGATCTCTATTTATATAGTTATGTATTTCCTATTCTAATTTCCTTTATAAATTAGGATTACAACTTTTCCTTTTCCTTATTAGATTCCTATTTCTTTTAAGGATATCTTCTAGAATTCTCTTGAACCTTACCAACAATCTCAACTCCTTTGTCAAGTCGATCGCCAAACCAACACAAAAATTTGGAAATTTCTATAGGATTTAATAAATCTTGTAAAATTTACTAGTTTAAAGAATCTAACATTTGAATTTTAAACTAGTATTTAAAAAACGTTTGAAAATAATAAGATTTATCCTCAGGTTTAAGGCTTGTATTTTTTTCTAACTTTATTTTTTTCATGATTCATTCAATATCTTTAACATTCTAAATGTTTAGCCATCACTGATTCTCTATTCTATTCATAACATGAACTATTTATATTTAACTCATAGAAAACAACTTTCAAAATACTATATATTCATATGTAATACAAAAATACTCCGACACAAAAACCCAACGAACAAAACAACAATCATTGCGAACGATAATTGTGAATTACTTTTTAAACCAACAAACAACAACGATGATTTTGAATTAGTTTTCAATCAATACTTTTAGATTATAAGAAATTCAGACATTATAAATTATACAATTATAATACTATCTTTTATTGTTTCTGTGAAATCTGGTTACAGTCTTTAGACTCCGGTTCAACCCAACGATTCAAACGTTTCAGCGACAAATATACCTGTAAAAATTACCAAATTCCGGGTTGCCCAACAAAAAAAAAAAGTTAATACTTTTGTTATAAGAAAATATTTAGAATTTCAGATGAAAAAAATATTGTAATCAATTTGTAAACCTGTTTATCCCAATCAGTTTGTAGAGTCATTATAGTAAGGACACAAGTTTGAACGAAAATTCCAAAAAGCATTCCTAACCAGACACCCTGAAAGTTTGAGAAAGAAAAAATAGAGATACTTCATCAACTATACTTAAAACCCTTATAAATTTATAGTAAATAGAGAAATCTGCGAAGAAGGTAAAGAAAAACAGAATCAATGTAAGTTTTAGCAAATAATGATAATTACATATATAAAACCAAGAAAACCAGATTCACCTTAACTTGCAAACCGATAACATAGCCAAGAAAAACGCCGGAAGGAATCCCAACAAGATAATAGCAAGCAAGGTTAACGTATGTAACATATTCTTGCCACCCCGCTCCAACAGCAACTCCTGCTCCAGTTATATTACCAGTTCAAACACATATGTTCTCGTTTAATTAAAGATCGATGGTTACATATGTTCCGCACATTACATGACCCTAGACACTTGAAAACCCAAAATATAACTCCTAACTCAAATGTTTTACTCTAAATATTACTTGTCCTAAATTCAGAACATACTTCTAATACACTCTTGACACACGCCATGCGCCGGGCCTAAGTAAATTAGCAATATGAAATTCGAAATGGTGACCTCGCTGATAAATCTGCCAATACGACCAAACTCACCCATGTATTAGATATTGATTTTCTTGATACCCCAAATATTAAACTAGACCGGACTGTATAGGTAAGAGATCTTTGATATAAATATTTAGAGAAGAGATCTTGGAAATTTGATTCATGTCTATTGAATTTTATGAGTTTCGTATCAACACTAGATTAGCAATGGATGAGATTGCTATAACAATTGAAAATGCTAAACATAGAAAAGTAAAATTCAAGAGATGAAGAAGGAAAAATACCAGAGAGAACGGGTTGAACACTATTCAAGAGGATGGAGAAGGCCAAGAGTGGAGAAAGATCAGCTACTTGTGCGGCAACAGCTTCACTTGTTGTGAAGATGTACGAAACTCTTCCTCTTAGAAACAAAAAGACGAAGAAGAACATAATTCCTATGGAAAGTGACGTTAGAATTGCTGTCATTGTTGCAAACTTGGCTTCTTTTGAATTTCCACTTCCTATCTCGTTTGACACTCTGACACTATTTGTATACAAAAAAAAATCCAAAACAAGGAAAAGAAGAGAAGATAACTATAACAAAAAAAAGCATCAATAATCATAATATACTCAGGAGTTCTCGATCTATTGAATATGTGTAATTATGTATGCACCTTGCTGCTGCCATGAAGCCGATGGCCACCATCATCTCCAGTCCATTTATATTGACACTGTGAAAATGATCAACAAATAAAAATGAATGTCAAAATTTTAATTTAAGTGATTTCATTTAAAAGAGAAGAAAGCGTAAACGTTGTTTACCAGATTGAAAGTGCATCCAGAGCAACCTCTGCATTGTCTAAGCCTCCACCAGTAAGCAGAACCAGTATCGTGTTGTACCATAGCTCCAAGCTGTTCAAAATAATATCACAAAGGAATTATTAGGCATGCATCCTTCAATACTATAGCAATCAAAGCAAATGTATATATCAAAACTTGCTTTTAATTCACCCAACAAGATAAAACCAATAAATATTACTACCACATGATTCCAATCAAACATCTATATGTATGACTGAGAAAAAAGGTGATATATGCAATGCAAGTATGTATGTGGTTACCAATTTATTTCTAAATATTTTACGAGTCGAAACTAATGAGCAAAAGTATAGATATCATACCAAATCATACCACCAGAAGACAAGGATAGTTTCAAGACAGGCCAAAGATCCTTAAAAGCCAGCCAAGAAAACCCCATCCACGTGTCCTCACACCCACCGCACGTGACGAACAAGAGCTGCGCAATGTTAGGAAACCAAAACGCTACGAGCATTGAGGTCATAGCACCATTGATCCCAAAGTCAAAATAAAACATGAGAAGCCACGATAAGAAGAAGTGGACTCCTAAGGAGACAGCAGCCACGTAGGCAATAATCTTGTTCTTGCTCTGCGCTTGGAGAAACATTTGGCAAGTGAAGGATGGTATGTACGAAAAGTTGATTCCTATGACCCACAGAGCTATTATCCGAGCCACACGAACAATGCGCTCCTCTTGACCTAAAGCTAAGAGGATAGGACCCGAGAAGATGTAGACCGGCGTGATGCAAATGGCACAGCCTGTGAGGACGATCCATGATCTTTGGAGGTAAATTCCGAGCATATGGTATTGTTTGGCTCCATAGGCTTGACCACATAGTGTTTCTAGTGCACTGGCCATACCTAACTGCATGCATATACATATAGCTATTGTCATTTACAGTTTGTTGTTACAAGATAAATATTTCATGATCGATGAAAGGTTTTGTGGCTGTAAATTTTAAGATCTGTAGAAGAAGAAATCAAAATTTGCCACGGCAAGCAGGACAAGAAGTCTATGTATGCATTCACGTCACTTGTATTACTATTAGTTAAAGTTATGTCATCAATTACAAGGCTGTCCCGATGAAAAGGAAACTAATGCCAACTATCTAACAGAAATATTTTAATTATTATCACGAACTTGAAACCATAACTTATGGAAAGTTAAAAAAAAAACATTTATATCAAGATAAAAGATGATAAGTCCAACTGTCCAACTTCGTTTCTTTTTCTAAAATCCAACTTTGGTGACGACATAGTATAAATCCAAAACAAAACGGCATCAACCATAACACATTATCACGAACATATATGAACACATTTTACTTTAGGGAAAGTTGCAAAAAAAATATTTTTTATGTAATTTCAACCAAGCTTAAGTTTTTGAATACAATATAGTCTCTCTTTTTTTCTTAATCCAATTTTGGTTACACAATTAAAAAAATACAAAACCAAACAGTGTTAGTAATGTTTTTTCATGAAAATTCATGACATATATTTTCACAATAAAAACAGAATGACACCAGATGAAAATAACAAATAATGTTTAAATTTATCTAGCACGTTTTAATTTAATAACTAATTAGACAAATTTTTATTTATCTACGATATAGTAGATAATTTTTTTTTGCCGTGTTACCAAAATTTGAGTTTAAAAATCGAAAAATAAGAAGTTGGTGTAAAACTTGATTTTGGTATAACTTTTTTTTTTCTAAAATATTTTTGTGTAAATTAAGGTTTATTTTTGCAATTTTCTCTTTAATTTATTGTTTCATATGAAATTATACTCTCATATACCAATTAATTAGATTAGAAAAAATGGATAAAATTACAGAGTAGTGTATCTCACCAAGATACCATTACTGAAACGGAGGAGCACGGTGAAGCTGATGGAGAAAGCCGCCAACTCGGTGGGGCCAAGGTGGCCGATAAAAGCTTGAGTTATCAAAGATACACCGAACGTAGAGAACCTCGTAAAGATCGCCGGCGCCGCCACAATCCATAGCTTCTTAGATTCCCTCCAAACTTTCTCTCTCGTGTCCAACGACTTAAACCCATTCTCTTCTTCGCCGTTCTCCACCGTCTTATTCAACAGAGTCTCCGTCACTTCTTCTTCTATTCGGGCCATCGCATAGAGTGAATAGGTTTGGAGAGAGGAGAAAGTTATGTTTGGTTTTTTTGTTCTGTTTATGATTATCACTTTGTATCGAAGGTTGTTTTTCTACTCCCAAGAAATTAAAAAGTTGCCTGCGTAACAATGTAACATGAGTGTTAAAAACTTATAACTCGTGGGGTTGAAAACTAATGTTATACCATAATTAAATAACAATAAGTGCCAAATGTTTTCTTTCATCTTTTTGTTCAATTTATTTTGAAAATTAATTTCATTAACTAAGATAACTAATTTAGGTATTCCATAATTTGATTAAAAACTAGAGTTAAATTGCAATCACTGATAGCAAAATTTAAAACAAGATGAACACTCTTTTTACATTGTGCCACAATATCAAAATAAAAATAAAAACGATAGAAAAATTATCTGAGAAAATAATTTCATATCAGAAAATAAATTTCGACTAAACTACAACCCCCCCCCCCCCAAAAAAAAGTACTTTTAGTACATCATAATTGTAACCTGTAAGTTTGACTTGTTTATTCCAGATGCCCCTGACATTGCATTGAAAGAAACTAGTTTTCCATGAATTTTTATAAAGTAAAATTTATTGCAATATATGTAGTTGACTAAACAAGTTTTGTGCTTAATATATTTAGTTGAAAAGGACATTTAATAAATTTAAACTTTGACTAAACTACAAACAGAAATAATTTGAATAAATCATGGGCTTAAAAAGCAATGAATTTAAATTCTGTTAAAATCATTACTGTAAGGTTGACTTATTAGTACCAAAATATCGGTAATATTGTGTTTAATAAGTTTTACATGAAATTTGACTGAAATATACATATGAGTAAATGTACCAAAGTCGTCATCATACTTTAAATAATTATCTTCCATAATTTTGTTTTGACTACCTCAAAAGAGATTGGCGGTCTTATTCTATTTTAGACATCACACATATATATATATACATATATATATATATATATATAATTGTGTATACAATGGAAGCAATATTAAAACAAAGATTCATCCTAATTTAAGTTCATGACTTAAGACTATCTTAATTAAACAATATACATTTGCGACAAAAAAAAAAAAACAATATACATTTCATTCATGCACATTGTCATTTTTTCTAGTAACCTAGAGATTTCGAACTTTAGGCTCGTGCATCTTTTTAGATTGGGAAACCATAGAAATTAATATTTTTCAAATGTCTCTGTTAAGTTTTAAGTGATGCATTATATAATTTTTTTTTTGAGCACATACAGCTGAGTTTTATAACTAAAACCAACTGTTAAACAATATCCGAAGATCCAAGGTACACAGCTCAATGAATGTTTCGTATATATTGTATATTTATGTAATGTCTTGACTTAATTGCTTCCCCGACAGTCTTATGGTTGACTCTGAGTCTAATAACGTCCGATGATCGGTTTGCAGTATCGAACAATTGCAAACGGTCTTGCAAATCACCATGATTAGTTTACTATGTATTTAATGTCACATTTTAAATATAGTTTTAATATGTCGCTATATTAAAACTATTTGTCAACATATTTAGTTTCAATATTTTTTTTTCTTTTATAAAATGCTCTGGAGAAAAAACTAGATGTAAACTGGTCTTATCAGTTTTCAGAATGAAGTATTTTAAAAAAAATATTCACATCTATTATAGTTTAAAATCTGGATTTTACATTCATTCTTTCTCATAAAACGCGACGTCTTCCTCACAAACCAAGACAATTAACCATAATAGTGTGAACTCATGCGTTCGGTTTAAACTTTGGTACTAATGTTCTTACCTCTCTTTAGCTATTAGTGGTCATGTCTCGTGGCCTAAGTCATACTCTTGGTCCATATATGCAATACTCTCATTGGTTTGCCACTTTCGAAATCTCGTAATTTTTGTTGTTGATCATGTTTTTTCATTTTTAACAGACCGCTAGTAATTCCTAGAGGACAAGGTGAAAATAGAATCACTTTTTAGGCGGTCTAAACACACAAGTGTATACATTCGAGAGTGAAGAGAGGATTAAAATCGATTACAAAGCTCATGTTTTAGCTAAATCTTTATAATTATTCTCTTTGTGAAGTTTGGTTTCGACCTCTGGATTCTGGTTCAACCCAACGGTTCAATCTTTTCAGCGACGAAGACACCTGAAATGTTTTTAACAACAAACAATATCACCAAATCAATTTTGTTTGTTATAGTAAAAAGAATTTCTATTAAAAAAAAAATTCTCGATATGTAAACCTGTTGATCCCAGTCTGTTCGCATTGTCATTATGGTAAGCACACAAGTCTGAACGAAGATTCCAAAAATCATTCCTAACCAAACACCCTAAAAAAAAAAAAATGTATGATCTTGTATGTTTTTAAAAATTTTATTTGCTTTTATTGCTAATTATTTTTAAGTTGAAAGTCAAAGAACTTAATATGAACCCATGTTCAAATAGAGTTGCCTAAATAAGACATCATGGTCCAAGTAGAACATATATTGCCGATTCTAATATAGGATCAAGTTCGAGATGGGCCTGAAAAGCCATCATAACGAATGAGTGTGTTTGGATCTAATAGCGGAAGTTAGAAAAGATCTCAAATAGTATATAAAGACATGAACACTTCATTCATTAATGTCAATTAGTTTTGAGTTGAATATCTATAATACTTAACTTGACTGCAAACAACTAATGAAAGTATACTTACTTTGACTTGCAAACCGACGACATAGCCAAGGAAAATACCGGAAGGAATTCCAACAAGGTAATAACAAGCAAGGTTAACGTATGTAACATATTTTTGCCATCCCGCTCCAACAGCAACTCCTGCTCAAGTTATAACCGGTTCAACATATGCGATGACTTAAAGATAGGATCAATATCAACTATATATACATATAACATTTAATAGGGTTAGAAACAAATACAAGCACTCGTCCTTTTTTTTTTTTTTGAACAGCACATGCACTCGTCCTCTATATTAAATTAGGTTTTAGGTTTTTGGGTCGAGCAGTGGCTAATGAAAATTCATCACATATGAAACTTATTGAATATATAGTTAAAAACAAGAGTATGACTGAATATTGGATAAAATATGTCCAACAATTGGGATAGCTAGTTACTTTACTTGTCCTGCAACACTCAACTCCAAACATTCGTAAGGGATCACCCCCAAACTACCTAAGATACAAGACCTTACCTACTCGATAACCTAAAACACCAGTCTTAAATACTCAAAGATGATCTGAAAATATACATAATCTACCTACAAGTGTTAATTAGATCATTCTAGGTACCCATGGTATTGCATCACCGAGTATTGATATTAAAATCCCTTAGCAGTTTAGACCGTACGGGGTAAGCTAAAGTTCTATGATATCTGGTTCATGCATGAGGATGAGGACATAGTGATTATTGAAAAAGGGAGAAGATGCAAACCAGAGAGAACGGGTTGAACACTGTTCATAAGAATGGAGAAGGCCAATAGTTGAGAAAGATCGGTTACTTTTGCGGCAACAGCTTCACTTGTGGTGAAAATGTACGAAACTCTTCCTCTTAGAAACAGGAAGACTGAGAATAAAATTATCCCTATTGAAAGTGACGTCAAAACCACTATCATTGTCGCAAATTTTGCTCCTTTAGAGTTTCCACTCCCGATCTCGTTTGAAACTCTTACACTATATATTTACGTACATTATTATAAAAGAAAAATAAGAAAAAGAAAGCAAGATTCTTAAATAAAGCATGCATAATCAAAAATATATAGGTTTTCTCAATGTAATTTAAGTATATATATAGTAGAAACGAAATATCATGAGAGAGGATATGAAAACAATTGATTTAGTCTCATTTTTTTTAAGATATATTTTTCCATTAGTTATTAAGTTATCAGGAATAGGAGAATTTATTATATTAACAACTTTGAAATATTTTTAAATATGCAAATTTATTAATTCCAAGATTATCCTTTTTTAAAATTATAATTGTCTTATATATAACTAGACTATAGTATTTTTATCAAAGCTAAATTCTGTATAACTAATAATATGTATGATTGTATTAACCTTGCTGCTGCCATGAAGCCGAAGGCTACCATCATCTCCATTGCATTTATATTGACGCTGCAGAATTTGATGAACATAAAACACTACATCCAATTAACAATCGTGTGTTCAAAACTAGAGAGCCCAAATACGAGTTACCTAAACCTATCATTTTCCTTTGGCATGTCATTAGCTTTCTGACTAATAATCTAAAGATAAATGTACAAATGTTTGAATATAATAACTTCAAAGACAAGAGGCGCCATAGAGCTTATACATATAGCTTACCAGATTGCAAGTGCGTTTAGAGCAACCTCAGCGTTTTTTAAGTTTCCCGTCAGCAAGATCAATATCGAGTTATACCATATCTCCAAGCTGCCCAAAATAATATCACAAAGGAATTACTATCATAGTAAAAAATATATATTCTAAACATGATTAAATTATACACTATAAATATTCAACCTTTCTCAATCTTTGACAAGGTGAATGAATGTACATAGGCAGTGATTAACCAAGAAAGAACCACAGTATTTATAAGCACACGACTCTACGAAAGTATATTTTGCATGACTAATAATATATATATATATATATATATGCTTGGTTAACGAGACATTTCCTAATATTCTACGAGTGGGTGAGCACTATAAGACTTGAAAAATTTAATAAATCATACCAAGTCATGCCACCGGAAGCCATAGATAACTTGAAGACGGGCCAAAGATCTTTGAAAGCCAACCAAGAGAATCCTCTCCACGTGTCTTTACACCCACCGCACGTGACGAACAAGAGCTGAGCAATGTTAGGCAACCAATGCGCTACGAGCGACGAGGTCATAGCACCGGCGATTCCAAAATCAAAATGAACCATTAGGAGCCACGACAAGAAGACATGGACCCCTAAGGAGAGAGCAGCAACGTAAGCAATGATCTTGTTCTTGCTCTGAGCTTGGAGGAACATTTGGCAAGTGAAGGATGGAACGAAAGAGAAGTTGATGCCTATGACCCATAGGGCTATGGTTCGAGCTACACGGACGAGGCGTTCCTCTTGACCTAAAGCTAAGAGGATAGGTCCAGCGAAGATGTAGATGGGCGTGAGGCAAATGGTACAACCTATGAGAACGATCCATGACCTTTGGAGATAAATCCCAAGCATATGATATTGTTTTGCTCCATAGGCTTGACCACATAGTGTTTCGAGTGCACTAGCCATGCCTAACTTCAAATATTTTTATTGACGTTCGTTATTACACGATAGATTTTATTTTATAGAATTAGAAATCTGATAACAATATGTAAACAGTAATTTTTTGTTGGTAAACAGCAATAATTTTTTGATAAGGTCATAAGTTAAAAAAAATTATATATTACTACAGTTCTATATATGTTTGGTGAGCGTTTATATATAGTCGTGTGGTATATATGTGTAAAACCTTGACGCCATTTTTTTTTGTCGCACCTTGACGCCATAATTCGTTCTAATAGTGTATGTAAGATAATGTAAAAAGAAATTATAGAAAATTATAGAAGCATAACAACTATCTTATTTTAACATTAATTATACGCAGCTTTTCTTTTGTTCTACGAATCTCACAGTGGATGCTAACCATTTGGACACTGGTAGCCAAATGATTCTTGTCAGTTGTCACACTTGTTGACAATGTGTCTTTGTTACACTACAGAAAAAGAGGAATATTTCGTCTTATTTTAAAATTACTCTTCTGGGCCATTCATTTAATTTGTGTAATTTCTTACCACATCTTTGTCGAGTCTTTTGGTAGAATCAAATATATTCTCCAACTTTTTTGTAAAAGAAGTATTTTATACACTCCAATTTTTCTAATTTTTGTTGTTTTACCAATTCAATTCTAGCTCACAATGAAAAGTTTTTGCCGCATTTCGAAAGAACAATTCATTGTTTACAAGGTAAAGAACAACTACTAGTGGAGTTCAACGAACTTGTTTATGATTTTATGTGCAAGAACAAAGGCCATAACATTAACAAGAAACGAATAGTTTACTCACCAAGATACCATTACTGAAACGGAGGAGAACGGTGAGTGTGACGGAGTAAGCGGCCAACTCGGTGGGGCCAAGGTGGCCGACAAAAGCTTGAGTTATCAAAGATGCACCGGAAGTAGAGAATCTTGTGAAGATCGCCGGCGCCGCCACAACCCATAGCTTCTTTGATTCATTCCAAATTTTATCCTTCATTTCCAACTCTTCCTCTTCTCCGGCACCGTTCTCCGACGTCTTTTTCAGAAGAGTTTCCGTCACTTCTTCTACTCCTCCGGCCATGGCTTGAGGAGGGAATGAATAGAGAGAGCAGAGTCGTCGTGGAGAGAGGAGAGAGTTTGTTTGGTGGGTTGTTTCAAGGGTCCCATGTTTATCTAAGGAGGAAATGAAAGGAGCAATTTAGTATTTTAGTTCATTGTCTCTGACATTCTTCGGCCCATTAGCTTAATTTGTCTGTTAAACTAAAACCTAAAGGGGCCGAAAATACTACATTAAAGCCCATTAATAAAAGGACCAATAATTGGAGATGGGAGTTACGGACGGACACGTAACTTTTACAGAGCAGGGGAGGCTTTATTGTACTTTTTTTTTACGTCAAACTTTAATAATACTTTATGGAGCCGAACAAAATAACGAATTGTTATCACTTATCACTTAATACAATGTTAATTTTTGTTTAGTATTTACGTGGCTCTATGTAATTCTTCCTAATTATATCTCATATTAGAACTAGTACCATGGAAGAAAGAATATGATCTAGTCTAGGTACTTCTCTCCTCTTTTTTATGTATTATATATTTCAAACCCATGCATAAAATAGATTCTGTTTGGGATCTTAACCTCACATACTTTTAATGAGTTTAAAAAATTCTATATACTCCCTTTTTATTCTACATACTCCTCTCTATTTTTTACCTTTTAACTTTACCTTTATTTAAAAATGGACCTCACTCTCCCTTTAAACCAAACCAATCTCTCACCTCTTACCCATCCCACACCAATTAATTTTGGTTTTACTTTGAACCTACCCAGTCCAACCACCTAACAACAACTAATGTTAATGGGACCCACTTTCTTCTTCTTCTTTTTTTCTTCTCCGTACGTAGAAACCAGGAAAAAAAAATTTTTACAGCCCCTTTGAAGCTTCAGCGATCTTCCTTCAAAACTCTGGAAGCTTCAGCGATCTTCAACCCTTGACAAATACATATCCTGCAGCATTTTTTCAGCTGATCTCGACGACCCAGAACGAGATTTGAAGGTAAATTCTTCTCTTTTCAACAAAAAAACGAGTTTATGCATTTAGGGTTTAGAAATTATGTTTGTGGTTTTTTTTTCTGTTAGTAAACTTATGTATACGTTTGTTCGGGCTTTACATTGGTTATTTAAGTATATTAGAGTACTAGAATACGTATGAATCTTTCGGAAGCGTCGATATGTAACAAGAAGCTTTTAGTACAACTGGTTTTACGTAGACAACTGGTGCAACTAGTACTACTGGTGTACAACTATAAATATATTCTAATGGTTTTTATTTTTCTTTTAAGAGAACGATGAGTAACACTCGATGCACAATTATATGTTTTGATTCGGGGGGATGTTATTCAAAGGACGGTGAATACATGAGGTGGAACTCAGAATAGGTTGAACTTCATACTTTAGTGATAAAGACATCTATGGAAGAGATCACTTACAATGGGCTGGTTGATAAAATTTGCAAAAAGCTTATGGTAGATGGAGCTATGACGCAGCTTAGACTTAGCTACTTTCCACTGATATTGGATCCCAAGAAGCCATCATATGTTCGGAATGATGAAGATGTATTTGGTTATCTAATGCAAGTGAATAATAATCAGTGTAGAAGGGTTTTGCATGTGGAGCTCATCACAGATGTTGAGCAAAATGAGAGATTTGTGCAACCGTCAGAGCCACAACATGGTGATGATGTTAATGATGGTATGGATACTTTTTACAAAGGTGAACCATCAGAACCGCAGAAAGAAGATGTTAGTGAAGATGCTGAAGATGGTGAAGATGGTGAAGATGTTGGAAATAATGTGCATGAAGACTTTGGTATGTATGATGATATTGAGGTGGCACCTGTTGTAGAAGGAGATGTGTACGTGAATCATACATGGGAAGATGGTATTGATTTAGTTGTAGGACAAGAATTTGGCAAAAAGGAGTCATTGCAAGAATTAGTGTTTGTAGCCTCCCGTAAAAATGGTTTTGAGTTTGATATCATCCAGTCAGATACACGTCGATATGTGTTAAAATGTCGTGGAGCAAAAGATGGCTGTAAGTGGTATTTACGAGCTGCAAAGACGAAGAATTCAGATCTTTTCTCAGTTAGAACTTACATCAAGATTCATACATGTTCTCGAGCTACTACAGTTACAAGCAAAAATCGAAGGAAAGGCACACCACAGTTGGTCAGGTCTATTTGTCATTCTGATTATCCAGACAAACTTAAAACTCCAGCACCACAAAAACTGATTGGTTTGGTTCAAAACGCATTTGGTGTTAAAGTATCATATTCCACTGCATGGAGAGGTAAAAGAGCAGCTGCTAATGATGTGCGGGGAAGTCCAGAGGAGAGTTATCAGTTGTTGCACTCTTATTTGTATATGCTAGAGTACATGAACCCTGGTACACGCACTTATGTGGAATTGGATGAGGGAAACAGGTTTAAGTATCTATTCTTTGCCTTGGGAGCTTGTCTTGAGGGTTTCCAAGTCATGAGAAAAGTGATTGCTGTGGATGTTACCCACCTTAAGAATACATATGGTGGTGTTTTAATTGTTGCTACAGCTCAAGATCCTGACCATCACCATTATCCAATTGCTTTTGGTGTAGTTGATGGTGAGAAAGAGGCAAGTTGGATGTGGTTTATGAGCAAGTTGAGATCAGTTGTACCAGATGTTCCTGAACTGGTTTTTCTTTCTGATAGAAACGTAAGTCTCCTCAAGTCAATACGTGAGGTCTTTCCATTGTCTCAGAATGGAGTTTGTATATATCATTTGTCTCAAAACGTGAAAGTGGAGTCAATAGAGCGACTTGTGCGAAGAAGTTCAGAGTTTGTGCTCATGCTTATACAGAGAATGAATTCTTGACACTCTATAGTGCTTTTAAGAAAATGTATCGAGATGCAGCCGACTATCTGGACAGAACTGTTGGTGAGGAGAAATGGGCAAGATGCTATTTTCCCGGAGACAGGTATAACATAGACACCACCAATTGTGCAGAATCTATCAATGGCGTTTTTGTAGAAGCAAGGAAATACTCGCTGTTACCAATGATTGATGTGATTATTGCGAAATTAGCTGAATGGTTTAACAAGTATAGGAAGGCGTCTAATGAAGTTTCTACGGCACATAAGCTTGTGCCATATGTGGAGAACGAAATGCATGTGAGATGTGTGGAAGCAAATACATTGACGGTGCATGAGTTAAACAGCTACCACCTTGAGTACAATGTGATTGGGCGTGATGGAAAGGTTTATCTGGTTGATATGAGAAATAAAAGTTGCAGTTGCAAGAGGTTTGATATCGACAAGTATCCGTGTGTGCATGCAATAGCAGCTGCTATCTTTATGAGCGGGGATAGAGAGCTCCATCTACGTGAATTTTGCTCCCACTATTATTGGATGGAACATTGGTCGTTGGCTTACTGCAGGACAATCTATCCAGTCCCCCATAAAGATGACTGGGTTGTTCCTGACCATATCCGAGCAAAATGTATATTTCCTCCAGAAATAATTAAGAAAAAAAGACGCATCAACACAATTAGGCATCCATCAGTTGGAGAACATCGAGGGAGAGGAAGAGGAAGAAGAGGAGGAAGAGGAGGAGGAAGAGGAAGAGGACTAGGAGCATGGTTGTTTAATGATCCTAATGTATCAGAACAAGAGGAAGCAGAATAGTAATCGCTGGTGATGTTTAGGTACAACTAATATAACTATCGGGTACAACTAGTATACCTATCGGGTACAACTAAACTATTCAGGTACAACTAGTATAACTATCGGGTACAACTAGTATAACTATCGGGTACAACTAGTATAACTATCGGGTACAACTAGTACAACTATCAGGTACTAGATCTTCTTTTTTTTTCATTTTTTCGTTTTATTTAAAATACCGCATTTCGGAAAGCAGTATGTGTTTAAGGATTTAGTTTCATATCTATTTTGATGAAGTAAATCCAACTTGATGCATTTTTGAATATTGAGAACACAAAAGTCATATTTTCATAACGTCTACCTTATACTTCTATGGCAACTATTACAACTAATGCTATATAGTTATAAGAAATTAACAAAATACATAATTTTATACATTTAATTATCTATATGTGTCTTAAATGTCTTATTATTATCTATTTTCAAAAGTACAATTATAAAAATGTAATTTCTAGTACGATATAACTAATAAAATCGTTTTATCTATGAAAGTACAACTCTGTGTAATAAAAAAAATAGAGTACAACTTACCTACTTGGGTACAACTTTGTATATTATTTTGCCGGCGCTCGTGTAATTTGACGGCGCTCGTGTAATTTGACGGCGCACATGTGGCTTTTATTTTTTTTATTTTTTCAAATTTTTTGGGCGTGAAAAATTCTTTTTATTCTAGTTTCAACAACACTAGTTGTACGCGATAATATCAGTTGTACTAACCAAAAAAATCTGAAAACATAATTAAATTAAAACAATAAACCTTCTACTAGTTTCAACATACCAGTTGTACCTGTTTCACCAAACATAGAACAATAAACCTCCTACTAGTTTCAACCTAAACCATCTACTAGTTTCACCAAAAACCAATAACTAGTTTCAACAAAAACCAAAACAAACTTGTTTCTTCTACTTCTTTTTTGCAGCCTCTCGTTTCTTCCTTTGTGCTGGTGCATCATATTCGAAAGGAGTGGATATATGCCTCGATGGTTTACCCTTTCTCCTACTCCTAATGATCGCAGCCGTCCTTTAGACTCAGCACTCTTCCGCATACATATTTTGTAGCGTGGTTTCTTTGGTGGTGGTTCAGGAGTCTCCACTACAGGTGTAGGTGCGTTTGTGGTCTCCAGTGCAGGTGCAGGTGCGTCTGTGGTCTCCTCCGCAGGTACAGGTGCAGGTGCGTCCCTGGTCTCCTCTGCAGGTGCGTCCCTGGTCTCCTCTGCAGGTGCGTCCCTGGTCTCCTCTGCAGGTGCATCTGTGGTCTCCTCTACAGGTGTGTTCGTTGTCTCCTCCATACCCTTATCACCTACATTGAAAAATTTATGTAGAATTTTTTTTGAACATACATTTGATAAAGGAAAGAAATAAATATCTTTTTTTACCTCTTGCATTTGATCCTCCACCTGTTTCATACACTCTCCCCACATCTTCATACTGAAAATCCATAAAATCAGAATCTCTTCTTTGATCAGCTATTTTCATTTCTACAGACTTCAGTCTTGTGTCCATCTCATGAACCTTCTCATTAATCTTCCTAAACCCTTCTTCCATTTTCTCATTAATCTTTATAAACCCTTCTTCCATCTTCTTCAACACATCCTCACTTCCTACCGCTTCAGTATCTGTCGGTTTGGGCAATGGCTGGTCTTCTCGGGATTTAACATCTAATTGGTACAGATCCTTCAAGTGTATCTTCTTCTTTTGTTGGACTAAAATCGTGTGCCAACTATCAACAACAGGGTCAGAAACAGCATCATCTTCTCCTACTTCGAAGTCATCCCATACATGCTCGTCTAGGATGTCAAGCAAGAGTTTAGCTTCTCCATCTTCAGGTACCAAGATACTAATAATATCCTGTTTAACGAAAAATAAAAATTAAACTAAACTAAATCTCTAATAATGTAAAAATATAAAATTAAAGGAGACTCCTAAACCTTTGTATCTCCAAGCACTTCATATATATCAGCTAAAGAAAATCCTGTTTTGCATGTTCTCTTAAACTTCCACTTGCACATTCTTGGACAATCACCATCTGCATTCCAAACTTTTTCTTGAAATGCTTCTTTCAGAACCGGGATAGATTCAAACGCCAAAATCTGCACATATAATCGTACTAGTTATGCCAGTTCTACCAATAATACCAGTTCAACTAGTTGTACTCTAAACACGAGTTGTACCAATACTACTACCTATACACTATATCAAGTTGAACCAAGAATACTAGTTGTACTAATACTACGATTTTTAGTTGTACAAGTTATACTGAATTTAAAACATATAACATTACCTCTAAAGGCAATATGAACCCCGGAAAAGTCCAATTCCCTCGAACAGATCCTCCAAAATGATCCACCAGATGTGCAACCTCAGCTAAGACGTCATCAAAAATGAAACGACCCCAGAGAAACGTTTCACACAGATCCAGATCATCCACCACTCGGAGAATGAATGGGTCTATGGATCCACCATATTTCTTGGACTTTCCTTTGATGACAGTTGCTAAGAAGAAAAGTACAACCATCTTCAACCTATCAGTACCACCTTCTATGAAATCCATTGATTCCAGCTTCTCACGCACCTCTTTCACCTCAATATTAGTCTTTCCAAACTGCTCCTCCACAAAATCCCTAACTGCTCATAGTCGGCTGGATAATGGTGGCAGAATAATCCTGAAAGAAGGCCGTGTTCTCTGATTGAATACCGAACAGGCACACCATTCACAACAAACCAACACTGCCGCTTCTTGTCTGTCACTGCTGTTCGGAGAAGCAACATCCACATTCCCATTAACATTCTATTCTTCTGGATAAACATGTGGACAATATGCTTGAATTGTGGGTGGTTCTCAAACCAGTTTCTCTCTGAGATATCAAGCCTCTTGAAGACTTCCATGAAATTAAAGGTTTCACACCTTGATTGAAGCTTCGGGTATAACAGATACTCGCTTTGCTTGAAGAATAAACCTCGAGGTTCCATTGGTATTGAGACATCCTCTTGCTGCAATCAAAACGCATATGATAAGTGAATATAAGTGTATTGGTACAAATAGTATTCTTGGTACAACCACAACCAAAAATAAGTTGTACGCGATAATTCCAGTTGTACTAAATTACATTTCGTTCAACCACAAGCAAAAATCAGTTGTACGCGATAATTCCAGTTGTACTAAACTACATACCGTTCGACCACAAGCAAAACTCATTTGTACACGATAATTCTAGTTGTACTAAATTACATACCGGTTGTAATGGATCAACATTTGAGTTTGAACCCAATCCTTCTTCTGATGCCGTAGCATACTCAGCCTCAGATCTCTCTGGTTGAGAAGGTGAACCCCTAGTCGACATCCTCCAAAAATTCTGAAACAAAAATCAGAAATCAGTTGTCCGGGTTCAGGGTTGAGGGAAGAAAATCATAAACTAAGGTTTTAATTACTCTTAAGCCTAGAAGATACCTGTTCGGTGATGACGGAAGTGTGAAACAGCGGTGGTGGCGAGCCTAAAACGGCGACGGCGACGAGCCTAAAACAGAAGAGTGAAGAGTGGAGAGTGAGTGGCGGTGAGCGAAGAGTGTGGGGATTTAATTGAAGAGGAAGAAGATGATGGAAGAAGACGAAAATGATGGAAGAAGATGATGGAATCGAAGAATCTGAAAATGATGGAGGATGGAAGAAGAGGATCCGGAAGAAGATAACGGAATCGAAGAGGAAGACAATGGATCGGGAATATATTTAGGGTTTGCTTTCTGGTTTAATTAAATTGGATGGTTTAAAACAGTTAAATTGGTTTAGTTTAATAATTTCGGTTAAATTGGTTATTTAAATTGGATCTTGGTTTGAGTCCGGTATTCTGAATTGGATATGTAATTTGGTTATTCATTAATGGTTTTTTGGTCTTTTTATGCTCTTTTGTATTAAAAAGAAAATCAAAAAGAAAATATGGATATGAAACGAGTATATGAGAATTTCATATAAGGGAGAGGAGTATGTGAGATTAAACTCCATGTGTTTGATGTCTAATATGTATTCATTGATTACGACATAATAAACAAACAACAATCTGATCGTGCACGTAATTGAACATATTTTTGCATTGATCAAAGAAGAGTCTATTTTCTATCGCGATTTATTTTTAGTTTTTTCTCCGGACTACATATTATTCCAGAAATGGAAAAAAAACATCTATGTATAGACGACAAAAAAAACAATCTAAAATATATATATATATATATATATATATATATATATATATATATTGAGAAACTTTTAACTCCTTTTTTTTAACTTTCTCGACCACGTGAAGGAATCTAATGAGTAGACCATGGCCCATGGCCCGTACATAGCCTTAGCGACTGTTTGAGTCAAAAAGCGAGCAACGGCGCATAAAAGGTGATTGAGCCATGGCAACTTTCCGTAATAACATAGATTAAGTCAAGGGTAAAATAGGAAAATCAAAAGACTCTCTTGACGTCACGTGCTAGCCGAAACATGGCGCACAATTGGCACACCACAGCAGACCAAGTGGTCAGCTTCAGGTTTTTATGAGCCAAAGAAAAAAAAAAAGCTTTCTTCAACAACAACAAATTCGCCGGGAAAAAGGATGACGACGACGGAGACGCAAGCGGCGTTGTCTATGGAGTCGTTACCTCTAGGTTTCAGATTTAGACCAACGGATGAAGAACTCATCAATCATTACCTGAGGTTGAAAATCAACGGCCGTGATTTGGAAGTACGAGTCATCCCGGAAATCGATGTTTGCAAGTGGGAGCCATGGGACTTACCTGGTTAGCTCTCTTCCCTCTTCTTCTTCTTCTTCTTCGCGAATCGAGGAACATAGTTGAGAAATGAATGTTGGAGCTCTGGAATTTGGATTTTGTTTGTTTGTTTGTTCGAGAGTGATATAGGTTTCTAGGGTTTGTTTAATCTGATTGCTTGTAGGGCTTTCGGTGATAAAGACGGATGATCAGGAGTGGTTTTTCTTCTGTCCTCGTGACCGGAAGTATCCGAGTGGCCACCGCTCAAATAGAGCCACTGACATTGGATACTGGAAAGCTACTGGGAAAGATCGAACTATCAAGTCGAAGAAGATGATTATTGGTATGAAGAAGACACTTGTCTTCTATCGTGGTCGAGCTCCTAGAGGTGAGCGTACAAACTGGATTATGCACGAGTATCGTGCCACTGATAAGGACCTTGACGGCACTGGACCTGGCCAGGTCTGTTTTCTCAATCTGCTTAGTGTCAATTGTAATCCCTTGCCTGCTTTAAGCTATAATCCATGTTTGTGAGGTTAGATGTCGTCTCTTCTGGTGATTCAAGAACAAGAATCTGTTTGTAGAAGTGGCGTTTATGTTGCTTGGTTTAATTGCTACTAGTTCTTGTATGAATGGTTTTTTCTCTGATGGTGACCTTTTTGCTTGTTGGCCTGTGTTTTGTTTAACATTCTTCTGCTTATATGTTCTTCTTGTGTTTGTTTTTGGAACAGAATCCGTATGTTTTGTGTCGCTTGTTCCACAAGCCTAATGATAGCTGTGATGTTGCAAACTGTGATGAAGTAGAGAATGTCAATTCCACTCCCACCGCCACTAGATGCTCTCCTGATGACACATCTTCTGATATGGTCCAAGAAACAGCTACATCTCATGTACATGCTCAAAATAAATCAGATGACACTGCGAATTGTCCAAGCGACAAGGGTAGCGATGTGAAACCTGAGGATCCAGTGATTAAAACAGAGAAATCTGTCGATCACGGTGAAACTTCTCGTGCCAAAGACCGTAATTTGGGCAAAAGCCTAGCAGCGGTAATACATATTTTCTCTGGTTCTTGTTAATTCTGCGAAATTTGGTTTCTCTGTTTGCACTAAGTATAGCATTCTGTACCACAACTTATTCATCGGGTTCTATAACCAGCTTGTGCTTTCTTGTGCTATAGGAAAATGCAAATGTAAGGGACTTTGCGACCCTTTGTGGACCCAGCTCTACTCAAAACTGTGACCAAGCATATTATCCAGATCAATCAAGCATTGGTTTTGCTGCATCACACATGGATTCGATGTATTCTAGCGATTTTGGAAACCATGATTTTGGAAACTGTGATTATGGGCTACATTTTCAAGATGGTGCCGCCTTAAAAGACGATGAATCCTTGCAAGATGTCTTGGATGAGGTATTCCATATCAATAATCAATCCTCTAGTGAAAGGAAAGACTTTACGCTTCCAAATATGATGCATTGGCCTGGAAATCCAAAACTGCTCTCTACAGAGTATCCGTTTCCCAAAGACACCGACGCTTTTGGTAACGGCCCACAGGTAATCATGATAGCTTTAGCGATTTGTAAGCTAATGATGATCACTTTCTCTGGGACTGACCATAATGTTTCTTCCATGTACAGCACTTTGTTCCTGACACTATAGCTTCCAGATGGGTCAGTAATCACCACGTTGATAGCAAGGAGGGAGTAGACATGCAATCTTCATCCGGGTCTTCTCGAACCTTGACGCCACTTCACAGCAACGTTTTAGGGCAGTATGCTTCAGCATCTTACGCAGCTATGGATCCATTTAACTCCAATGTCAATCAGCGTGATCAGTCATCTTTTGAGCAAAACCCTGTTGACCGTAACATTAGTCCCAGCGACATTTCTGGGTTCAATGCTAGGTCTCAGGAGAATCAGACGGATCTGGACTCTGTTGTGAACCAAGGAACTGCTCCTAGAAGAATTCGGTTGCAAATCGAACAGCCGAGAAATGCAGACACTTATGAAGAAGATGAAGTACAATCAGCCATGTCCAAGGTAAGCTTAACTCCTCTGGCTAATAATAGTGAGATCTACTTTTCCTTATCAAATGACCGTTGATGAAATGTACAGGTCATAGAGGAGCACGAGAAATGCTTCCTTGACAGAGATAAGACAAGAGCACAAGGACATGAAAGCCTGTCGGAATCAGCTAATATAAGGACTCAGGGAACTGCTCATCGGAGAATCCGCCTGCAGACGAGACTGCAGAAGCTTCCCATAAACCCTAGGGACTCAAAATGCAATGAAGAAGAAGAAGCAAACCATAGCAAGGTATACTATATTGCTTTGCAAGTTTTATCAACATAATCTCTAAAAAACAGAGCATCAACATTAACAAACATGATTGAAACAGTGCGAGATGCAGGAAAAGGAAGATGTATCATCATCATCATGGCAGAAACAGAAGAAGCTAATGAGGAGCTTGGTGCAGTGTAGTACTATGGTGATAGTAATGGCGGTGATAGTTGTTTTAGTAGGAATATGGAAAGAGTCAACAGATGCCAAATGTAGCTTCTTGTTTCATCAATTGGATTCCTTCAAAGGCATGTTTACTTGATGATATATAGCGTCATTCTCAATGTTTTTTTTCTTTTTGTATAATCCTTCATGTTTAGTCTGTTTTTCTTGTATGTTTTGTTTGTTTGTAGTGTTTGAGTGATAAAGCCAAATTCTCTTAGGGGTGTTACGATTCAGATTTTGGTTCAGTTTCGGTTCATAAGTAGTATCATAAATCCATATCTATTTTGGTTTGGTTAAATTATTTAGTTTGATTTTAAAATGAAGTAGCTCAATTATAACTAGCTAGCTAATTCGCAAGTGTCCCAACACTAACAACATAAAATTGAGCAAAAAAGAAGAACTATGCATGTGGTTGATTTCCACAAGATTTGATGGTGAATAGACAAGACGAAGAACCTGCATCTTTGCTGACTCAAGTTTTCAAAGCCAAATATTTTAGCAAGAGACATTAATGGAAGCTACTTTGGGACACAGGCCAAGTCATGCATGGAGAAGCATTTATCAAGGTCTCATGGAGTCAAATTCTCATGCATGGAATGAGGAAAAGTTGAGAAATCAAATAGTCTGATGACGTGGAACTCATAAGTCATAAGAAAAATAAGACCCATACTGATAGTAGCTCCGGATATTCCAACTTAGATTTACACAAAAACGGTCAGTATTCAGTGAAATCTGGTTATCACCAACTTACAAAGCCTATTTTATCGAATAATGAAGATACAATCAGGAAAAATGACATTAGTAAACTCATTTGGAGTCTCAATGCTTCTCCAAAAATAAAACACTTCTGGTGGAAATTAAGCTTTAAATGGTGCTCTTCCTATTGCAGCAGAACTCGCTACAAGGCATTTCAAGACATTCTCAGAGTGTCTTCTATGTAGAGAAGGAGCAGAAACGATATCTCATCTGCTTTTCCAATATTGGGTTGCCAAGAAGATATGGGAACTCTCTCCAGTTGATTTACCATTAGGTCAGTTCAATTCTGATCATTCTCTTATATGGAGTATCTTCAAACTTTGCTTGCTATTAAATCCACATCGATAAAAAAAAAACATTTATTTCCTTTCATTGGATGGCGTATTTGAAAAGCTCGAAATGATGTAAAATATTTAATAACAAAAGATGGGGTATTCCTGATATTATACACCAAGCCATTGTGGATTTTCGTTTGTGGAATGATGCTTATTCTGACTTAAGAAGCGGACTGATGTAGCAGGAAAAACCCAAAAAAGAAACCACCATCAACATTCCAGGATATTTTAACACAAGCATCCTCTCCATTTTGCTGTGTAGATGCCTCATGGATCAGCAATAATGACAAGGCTGGTATTGGATGGTTCTTAATTATTTTATTCAGGAGGAAAGCAGATCATTAAAGGCGCATCATTAATTGAGCCTACAGATATATCTTTACAAGGTGAAGCTATCACACTTCAACGGTTCAACGGACACCATGAGCTTCGAGCGAACTCGAGTCAACAGGTCATGAGATCCATGAGATCCAAATGGGCCACCACACTACCTATCCCGAGTTTGAAATGTTTTCCGACTAATACCAGGAGTAGCCAGATCGCCTGTTACTGGACTACCATGTAAACTGCTTGGGCCTTTGGCCCAAACCCAGACTTCCCACATAATTGTGTTTTTGTTTCCAGGGAAGATCGAACTTGGGTGAAGTGGTGTAACACCCCACACAATCCTTTCCTACCACTGGACCACAACGATGCGGGCAAGAAGCTATCACACTTAAGGAAGCTATTCTCCATCACACTTGGTGTAATGCTTATGTGGAGACTCGAAGATAATCTACAAATTTATTTAAAATCTCAAGTACCTAACCCACCAGTATCCATACAAGGTCATTTAGAAGATATCCAAAACTTAGCCAAAGACTCATATCGGTTTAAAGTTATCAACCGAACAGCAAATGTAATAGCATATAAGATAGCGAAGGAAGCAAGGATAAAATTGGTTCCATATGTTGTATCTTGGCTTTTCTGAAAATGTTGTTCTATAAACCTGTTTACTTTCTTTGTCTAATAAGTTAAAATTATCGACAAAAAAAAAAAAGACAAGACAAAGAATGAGATAGTGGCTTCAATGATAGTACTAAATTTTTTTTCCTGAACTTGAGGTTAGCTGATTTTTGTCTAATGACTCCTATGCTATGATCTGTTGAAATCGATAAAGAGAATTAATTTACTGATGCTCTTGAAATTACAATCCTATGTTGATAGTTTCAAGGAGTCAATGAGATTGCAGTTGACATAAAACCATTCCACAGATTCTGACACCGTTTTGCGTTTCGAACTCAAAGAATCTGCGGTTAAAGGAAAATGTAATGGGCCCCGTTAAAAATGAAACGCTCCATTAATATTAATTATAAAACCATCAAATAAGAGACAAAACCATGCATGGTTTTAATCTACTAGTGTCTTTATCTTCATAAAATCAAATCCAAACAACCCATTTTCGGATCTGTTTTTTTAATTAATAATTTATTTATTGTCGTTACATTTAAGGGATGTAGTTTTTAAATGACATTATGGAAACAAGATAAAAGTCGAGCGGATAAACATCATCCGTTTTCGAGGTGGGTCCCGTATAATAAAGATGTGGCGAGGTGCATAATCCCTATACAATGTGCGTTTTCTTTCTCTTTTCCTCCTCAACACTTGTATGTTTTCTATTAGGTTTATTCAAACTAGACGACGAATTTGTTGCAAATTTACATAAGAAAAACAAAAAAACAAAAAAAGTTCTCAATTTATTGGTTCTTAGTAAATAATATCTTAAAATGTTTTCTACCTTTTCTGCTTTAAAATAATCGATAGTTTAAAGAGTTCTTTATAGTTTAAATCATATGATTTTCAACTTATAAGATAAATTTATTTATACTTTAAACCATATGATTTATTTAATTATTTTTATTCAACAGTTTGTTTTATTATTGGTTAAATTATGTTTAAAATAATAATAAATGGTGATTTATTTGATTATTTTAATTCAACAATTTGTTTTATTATTGGTTAAATTATGTTTAAAATAATAATAAATGGGTTTTTGGAAAAGTGTCTAATCTAAGATATATAATATATTAATGAAAATATAAAATAATTACATTCAAAGAAGCACAGGTTTAAAATATAAGAATTTTGCATTCTTACTAGAAAAAAGTAATTTGAGTTAATTTGTAATCCTAGTTGATAATTTTAAAATTGATTTTACGTTTTACAGCTGAGAATTCCAAAATAGCTAAGTATTCGACATGTCGACAAAAAAAAAGCTAAGTATTCGACATAGAGAGGATCATTATTTATCTAATAGCAACGTAAAAGAAACTGCAAAAAGTATGTATTATCTATTCTATGCATACTAAAATTTTCAAAAAACAATAATAATGAAGTCGGTAAAGAGACGTGTGGTTTAGTTAAGTAATAAAAGATCTGAAGTTTTTGTTTAATAATAGGGATCCCTTAATAATAATATAATTTAATGAGAAATTGAGAAAGTAGAAAACCAAGAGCGGAAACTGTAGAAAACACCCCTAGATTTTACTTCCCTTCTCCAACTATATAACTAAAATACAATCTTCTTAAAAAATAAGAGAAACACACACAGAGAAAGAAAAAGAAGAAGAAGATTAAGAACAATACAAGAATGTTAATGGTGTCGGTATTGGCAGATATGTTGAAGGAGTACACGGTTGTGCTCGCCGGAGTTTTGGAGCATCTCTTCTCTCAGGCGCCTTTCCCGAGGAGAATCCGACTTCATATTTTATACTCTCTTCCTTTCCATAGTTCCGATTCCTCTCTCCCTCTTCTCCTTCCTTCTCCTCCTCCTTACTCTCGACCTTCTTGATGTTTTTTTTGTGTGCTTCACTTACGTTTGTACATTTTCTTTGAGTTGAGATGTGAAAATCCAGAGCTTTTGATGTAATTAAGGTATATTTCAATTAATCAATCCTTTTTTTCGTATCTCCTTTTGTGATTTTTTTTTTTTGTTGAGTTTAGGTCAGCTAAAGAAAATTCTATCATTAAGAAAAAATCACTCGAGTTTGAGACCAGTGGTGGATCTACTCGGCTAAATTTGGAAAATTAAAATTGTTTTGCTGAAATCAAGACATTTAACCAAAAATACAAAACAAGCTGCTTACGAAGATTAGACAAGCTAAACCCCAATTTCTGTGGTTTTTTTTTTTCCTTTTTCTTTGCAATTGTTTGGCCAGTCAAATCAAACAAAAATTAAGGCAACATTTTTCTTCGAGAATGTTCCAATATTAAGTAATCCTCTCTTTTAAAAGTAAAACTTGTGTGTTAGGTGGACAACAAAAAAAAAACTTGTGTGTTAGGCATCAAACCGCATTGTTATAGCAGAAATATCAATATGAGTAAGTTAGCATTAAAATAGAGAAACAAATATGGGTTTTGCAGGTTAAGCTTGCCGTGGATCTCTCAAGGGGATCAAATGCATCGTGACCCAAAAAAAATCAAACACAAAGAAGTTGTAATTAATATTTTATATAAATTAAATAAAACATAATGTTTTTCTATTAAAACTAAAAAAAAAAATAATATAGAATATACTTATAGATAGGTTTGGAATTATTATCCCGTATCTGGTCTCCGATCTGATATCCGGTCCTATCTGATCCGTAAAAACTGAATATTCGTGTAGTTTGAATCCAGATCTGGATAATGACATTAAGTATTCAGTTATTTCGGATACGGATCCGGATAATAAATTTTTTAGAAACCGGATATCCGTTATCCGTTTGTTAAATATTTATTTATTTTTGATATATTTATTCATTTTTAAATATTAACGTTAAAATTGTTTTTGGTTTAACTTCTTTATATATGATTGAAATTCATATTTCATGATAATTTTATATTTCAGAATGTGAGAGAAGAACATGAAAATGGATATCACATGGATATAAAGATAAATTAACTTCTCTATTACTATTTTCTTTTTTGCTATGTAAACTTTTAATCTTTGTGCTATTTGAATGTTACTTGAATGTTTTTTAATTTTTGTTATTTGTAACTTTTGCTATAATGATATATTCCAATTATCTATGTTATCTCATTATAAATTAAAAAAAAATTAAAGATTTTTTTTAAATCAATAAAACCGGATATTCGGTCGGATATCCGTAAATATTCAGTTCAAAATGGATATCCAATCTTCGGATCCAGATAGTAAAATTGATTATCCAGTGGATCCGGATATCTTAAAAAGTACTCCGTTCCAGGCCTACTCATAGATATGCATTTATGTTAGTCACAAGGGAGGAAGTTTTGTTCCTCTCTTCTCTTCACTCATTTCTATCTTTCAGAGAGAGAGAGAGAGCACTTTTTCTCCTTTATGTGAATATTCCGATCAATATTGGAGTTTCTTTTCCGTTTTAAACGGATAATAATTTTTGGTTTTAGTCCGGTAATAAGATTCTGACGAGTTCAAATTTTGTTTTGCCCTAACTCTTCTGTGTTTTAGTCCTCTTGTAGGTGAGGCGGCGTTTCAGTTCCGGCAATATGTGTTGCCAATCTATTTCTTCAATCTTTGGTTTTCATCCTCTCTCGACTGGAAGATGTTTTTCCCAGAGTCCCTATCATTTGCCTTAATGGCAAAATGGATGGGTCTTGATTCAAAGGTGAACGGCGGTGGTGATTTATGAAGAAGCAAGTTTTTCAATCACAATTATTCATCGGATCTACAAAGAGGAATTAAAATTGGCGGAGGAACAACGATTTTGGTGGTGGATAGGATTCCGATTGGAGTTTATCATGGTTTAAGCTCTTCGGATTTCAGTTTTCCGACGAAGCTCTGAACATCAACGTTATCAACGGCATCTCCTTACCGTCAACTGATATTTTCTCCTAAGACTTCTACGTGTGTTAAAATTATCAATCTTTATTTCTTATGATTTGGATTATAATTGGGCTTATGATTTGTAAGTTTTGGGCTCCCAAAATGCTGTAACTTGCTCATTTATGGGTTTTCGTTATAAACGAATAGTTGACAAAAAAAGATATGCATTTATGTTTTGCCTTTTTTGTCGATAATTTATGTTTTGCCTATTCTAATATTCTAACGTTGATTATTGTTTTCCTTTTTTTTCTTCGACTAATTGTTTTTTTCTTTTCATATATAAATACTTTGTACCTTTGAAATCCATTATGAATCCTTGAGCCCATATTTTTTATTAGTTTTTGATTAGCTGATATAGTAATAGGGGTTGAAAATCTGTATTCTTGGATTCAATCATGTATTGGTTTTGTAAACTAGTTTAAGCGAGTCTAACTAAATCTTGTCGGTTGATATTATTATATAATTGTGAGTTTTTTTTCTTTCTAATCTATAATAAAAAAGGTGAAGATACATGAAATCATGCAAGAGAGCAAACAAAGAAACATTATGACAATATGCATATATCAGATTTACTTTGCAAATCAAATTTTACTTTCCCTGCTCTGAAATCACCATTATTTTTCCACTATCATCATAGTCTGAGCAATCTAGTGGATTATTCAAATCTTTGATTTATCACTAACATGAATATGATCATAAAACTTTGCATCTGCTGGAAATAACCGCTTCCACACTGAATGTTGGACACCATTCTTATAACAACATCATATTTTCTTTGTTATAATGTTCAAACATAGTGCACACACCATGGTAACCTATAAAAAAATATAAATCTCAAGACAATTATATGTACCTTAATATTTTAAATTTCAGAGAATGATTTTTCACTTTTCTCCTTGCCAAATTTGTACAAACAATCTTCATTCTTATACTCAACATTTTACATGAACTCTATCAACATTCCTGTGGATGTTCATCTGGAGAGATAATCAGTCGATTCAAGTTTTATGCATTAGTCTATTAACAATGCCAATTTGGATTGCATATGCCTCAATTCACAACATCGATATCTACCTTTTGGTAAGCTTTTTTCCTCCCTAACAAATTTGTTGACTTTTGTTTGTTTATTGTTTTGCTTTCGACAGATCATCTATTGTCTTGGCATGCTGTGCCACGTTTGTCTAATCATATCTTGGGTGATCAACAAGATTAATTTTCATGCCGTATAAGCTCTTTTTATTCCTTAAAATTATTTAATTTTATTGATCATCTTTGTTATAAAATTGTTTTGACTTGTTTGTTTTTTTACTTGCAGTAT
Source organism: Eutrema salsugineum (assembly GCF_000478725.1). Classification (NCBI taxonomy): domain Eukaryota; kingdom Viridiplantae; phylum Streptophyta; class Magnoliopsida; order Brassicales; family Brassicaceae; genus Eutrema; species Eutrema salsugineum. The sequence continues at coordinate 1,909,387 of NW_006256612.1, forward strand.
CAACTGGATAAAAGTAACTTGTGAAGTACTCAAAACCAGTTGGTTATGAGTAGATAACCAAGTCACTAATATATTACCTAAGATCTTCCAGTTACATACTCTCTAGAGATTAAGGTTTCATGACCTAATAATCTCTACCTAATTCCAATACTTCCTGTTTCCAAAAACATCTGCTTTCATGTATCTGTTTCTAATTCCATGTGGGTTAGCTTGTTATCAAAATATGAAGTAAATCATCACGTGTTTGTACTCTGTCTTCTGCCACCAATAAAATCATGTGAAAGATGAGAATCATGAGATGATCAGAGAAAGAGTAACTCCATTGCGACAATTTTTTCCTTCCATAGATGCTAGCCGAGAATCCTCCGACCCGACCCACTTGTAATTCCAAACTCGATTATCAATAAAAAAACATTTCGTCCTGAAATACCAAATTGACCCTTGGTTGATATCTACAATCAACATAGCAAACCTAATAATTGGATTTGGAAGGAATGTGTTGGTAAATTTAGTTACGTATTAGTTTTTTGTTGTTGTTGTGCTTTTAAGTATATAAGATATATAATTAAGTTTAAAGTAATATGAGCTTTAGTAGTTGTATTAGTTGGAGATTTTCCACTAGGTTACAACTCTCATGGTATTATTATCCCGACTTGCTGTCTACCGAATAAATGGTATATCGTATGCCAGATTCACTACAAAAAAAGTCATCACTGATAGCACAATGTAATAACACGGTTTGCTAAACTTCTATGAATATGTGATTGTAATTATTATTTCTATTTTATAGCATTTGATAAATGCTAAGACATTATTTCAATAAGCGGGAAGCTAAAATCACTTATTCCGCCAAACACTTAGCCAAAAATTTTCCTTTCCTCGTGCAAACTTCATTTCCCCTCTCTATCGAAAAACCCTAAGATCTCCGAACTAATTCTCTCAGACCAACTCCCTTCACAGGCCACCAATTAAACTCGCCCCCACAGCCGTTGAAGCTAGCCGCGACCAGAAAACCCTTTTGCCGGCCCTAATTTTTTCCCATCACTCTCCATATCCAGATCAAATGGAAGGCATGTCTTCTTTTTTTTTCTCAGCTGATTTCGTTCATCTTTTTTTTTTTTGTTTAAATCGATTCTTTCATGCATGTCGTTAATCTAAATGAAATTTCTGGTTATTTGTGTTTTATGATAGAATTGATTTTAGGGTTTGACTGATTCGATGCTTCAAATTTTTAAATATTTGTGTGATTTGATTTAGGCGTTTAGAACAATTTCGGGTTTAGAAGTGCAGATTTTTGTGATTACAACTTCATATGCTCTATGTAACTTGCGATGCATCTTTTGATAACTTAGAGTTTTAAAGGCTCTAAATGAGGGGTTATCAATCCCTTTTGTCACTTTGCAGTACAAAGGGTATCAATCCATCATGTGTAGACACTAAGATGCAGTATCAGTTCTTAATTCAAACCAAATGAGTGAAGGTTTTATGATTAATGACAACTAAGAACTCAAAACAAGAATTAAAGCTAATGATCAACTTGAACAAGCAAACAAGTAAGCTAAATGAGATGAGAATGTATCTATGATGATGAGAAAGGTCTTAGACATGATAGTGGATCAGGGTGCCTTCAGTGTTAAACTAGTGAGCTAATGAATCATGTGATCAAGCAAGCCATTCAACTTAAACATCATTAATTAAGTTAATCCTCTCATGAAGGTATCAACTTCTATGCTAAAACAGTTTCTAACCTAATCATCATTAGTGAAACATGAATCAACAAGCATTAAGAACCAGTTTAATCTGTCATTTAAGCATATGAACAACCATTCCCATGATGAATAACACTTAAACCTCTAACAATCTTGGTTCAGGCATTTCATCAAACACTTTTGGTGCATGAAATGCCCAGAATCTAGACCACATATGATGTGTATGGATCTAGCATTAAGAACAGGTTGTAGAGAATGGAATATGAATGATCTAACCCATAAGCTCACTAATCTACCACTTAAGCACCCTAATCTACATATCTAAGACCTTAATATGGGGATTACTCACTAATCATGACCAACACACTAGATCCTTTGCAAGATGTGTTGTTAATCATGATTAGAAGTGTGTAAATGAAGATGGAGATGATAGATTAAGAAGAAGACAGCTTTTAAACACAAGATCTCTCAACTCTCTTGATTAAAACGCCCAAATCAGATATTTCTCTTCAAAATGAGTTTTCTTACACAAAAGAGGCAAAGAGATTATGGAATAAAGCTTAAGTCTTTTGGATAAAACCCTAAAAACTATATATAGGTCTTTAAAAACGAACCGGGTCAGCCCGGAACAAACCGGATCCTGACCTGGCTTTAGTGGATAAAATGACGAGTGTGCGAGTTGGTCAGGAGCCTCCCAAGTCGCATGCCCAAGTCGCACAGGTGAAGAAGTAGTCTTGTGAGCCTTAAGTCGCTTAGTCTCAGCCGCATGCCCATCTAGGTGTGTTTTGCGAGTCTTTGTGCGATTCAGTCCTCTTCCTCTTCAACTTGCATGACCAAGACGAAATTTGGGGAGGATATGTGTGCGACTTGGTCCTCCTTTAGTCCTAAGTCGCATGCCTAACTCGCACAACCAAAGAAAGAAGCTTGAACGAGATGAAATCCATGTAAGCTCAGCCGCATTACTCTCACGGTGTAATTTGTGAACCTTCGTGCGGCTAAGTCTTCTTTGCTCCTTAACTCGCATGACCATGTAGCAGGAGCCTTCAGAGGTATGTGCGGGGTGGTCTCCATCACTCCCAAGTCGCATGCTCAAGTCGGTGTAGATTGCGAGTCTTCATGCGGTTCAGTTCCAAGCTTGGCCAATTCGCATGCTCAAGTCGCACGGTTGTGGACTTAGCATTTTTCTTCTCGGGAACCTTAGACCTTACCCAGTGACACCTTACTCGCACATCTCAACACGCAGCTCAACCCCCAGACATAAATCTCCAAGCATTTCGAGTTAACCAGGTCGCAAGACTATCTCGCAGAATTCAGGTCTCCTCGGACCACTTCACATTCAGGCGAGAGTAACTTCCAGGATACTGGTCCAAATGGTGCGATTCCAACTTCAGTGGACAGAAGAATCAGACATATTCAACTTTGGTGAAGGGCTCGAGCTCAGGTGACGTCGGAAAAGGCTCCGTTCCGCCAGTTCTTTGACGCGCGTTGCTTTGGTCTTTTATCAGCTCCGAGACATGCACTGCTTCCGATCGCCGTAACTTTCAGCTCACAACTCCAAATAGGATCTGAAAATTAGACTCGACTCCCTTGATTCTGATGAAGACTTCGGAAAGCTGAATCACAGTGCAAGTCCTCCGTCTCACGCGATCAAAGTAAAGGTATCGTTTGCTCCAAAGAATTTGTCCGGGTTGTTGCACACAGGTGAGAGTCTCTCCATGATCCCAGCTCTAAGTTGATCCCAAAAGTCTCCTAATGACCTTTAAACACTCCAAAAATGCAGGATTTTCTAGGACCTAATGCAAATTCCTAAGCTAAGGTAGAACCAAAGACAAACTCTAATAAAACTAGATAAATGTATGCACGGGACTTAATATTTGGACAAAAATGCAATCCTAAACATGACATATTATGAATATATCATCTTTCCAGTTTTATTTTATTTTTTGTTGTTGTCAAATATATGCAATTTTATACAGTAGAGCTTATGTTATTCTCCTAAACTTTTGATGCATCTGTTCTATTCAGTTAGATTGTTTAGGAAACACTGCAAACTAGATATTGAAATTGCTGTGCATCATGTTTATGCATAACTGCATACTCATTTTGTAATTTTTTTTTGCAAGTGTTGAAGAGAACAATAATAATGAAGTCGGTAATGAGTCGTGTGGTTTAATTAAGTGATTACAACTTCATCTGCTCTATGTAACTTGCGATGCATCTTTCCAGTTTTTTTTTTTTTTTTTTGTTATTGTAAAATATATGCAATTTTATACAGTAGTGCTTATGTTATTCTCCTAAAATTTTGATGCATCTGTTCTATTCAGTTAGATTGTTTAGGAAACACTGCAAACTAGATTTTGAAATTGCTGTGCATCATGTTTATGCATAACTGCATACTCATTTTGTAATTTTTTTTTGCAAGTATTGAAGAGAACAATAATAATGAAGTTGGTAATGAGTCGTGTGGTTTAACACTGTTCAAGCGATCTGGACCACTCTCCAAAAATAGAGACTTGAAATTGTCAGCTCGTAGAGAATCCTCTGAACTGATCCACTTGTAATTCCGAACTTGATTATCAATAAAAAAATATTCCGTCCTAAAATACGGAATTAACCCTTAATTGAAATCCACAATCAACATATAGCAAGCCTAATTAATTGAATTGGAAGAAATATGTTGGTAAATTTAGTTACTTATTAGTTTTTTTGTTGTGCTTTTAAGTATATAAAATATATAATTTAAAATAATATGAGTTTTAGTAGTTGTATTAGTTGGAGATTTTCCACTACATTACAACTCTCATGGTATCACGGTGTCTACTGAATAAGTGATATATCATATGCCGGATTATATTACGGAGATAGTTTTACTCCTTATTATGGGTCCTTTTTTTAAATCTTTTATGAGATGTTGTTAGCTTACATATATTCTACTTCACCTTTGTGCATTTCCCTGTAAGATAATTGTATCCTATTATGAAATTTTTTTAGGTGTATCTATTAGGACATCATATAGCTCATCAAGCCAATTGATTTATCTACTTGCCTTTGTAGCATTATTCTGTATTGATTATAATTATCTGTACATTATTAAGGTAGATTATCTTACTTAGAGTATATAGTTATGTACGTATGTGTTAATGCAATTCAGAAAAACTTCTCTGAAATTGTTGCTCTGTATTTTTTCATGGTATCAGAGTCTGAACAATTCTAAAAAAAAAAATAGATCTCTTTGATATTTTTCTTTTCAAACATGAACTGATTCTCAATCATGAGTGACAATACGAACACGATGAACCTGATGAACTTGACCCCGACGAGTCGACAACAGTGAATCCAAACCCAGCGATAATAGAAGTGAGAAGAATGATTTCTTCTTGTGATCAAACGACAACAGATAATCAATGACCATTTGGTGATCGACCAAGAACCCAGATGATGGAAGAAAAAGGAAATGAAGTCTATACGAATGGTGTTCATGTGCCAAGTATCGCCAGTCATGAACAGGCTAATTATGTAATCACTGAAAAAGACAGAGACGGCGTGAGTGGTTTAAGCGACGAAGAGTGGGGTACAATCCTCAATCTGTTGAACGCTGGGAAGAGTGACGTGAAACACTTTCTGGTAAGCACTTATCCATTGTGGATTATGGATACATGTGCCACACATCATCTCACAGGGAGATATGATATTCTAGATGATGTGAGAGATATGGCTCTTGTATTAATCATCTTGGCTGATGGACGAGAACAAATCTCAGTTAAAGAGGGCACGGTTAGATTGGGATCAAACCTGATATTGAAGTCTGTTTTTTTTTATGTTGAAGAAATGAAGTCTGATCTGATACCCTTAAGACAGTTGATGGATGAAAATCGATGTGTGGTACAATTGGCTGATCACTTCCTTATTGTTCAAGACGGAACATTCAGGAGGGTAATTGGAGCAGGTAAACGAGAGGCGGGTGGAACGTTTAATTTTCATAGCATGGAGTTGGTGAATTCAGTTACAACACGAGATGAGACAACTTATGGATTGTGGCATAATAGAATGGGTCATCCGTCTCCTAGAATAGTTGGGTTGCTTCCAGATGTTTCTGTTCTTGTTTCGTCTGAAGTTTTCCGTAAGGCGTGTGATGTTTGCCTCCGGGCTAAGCAAACACGATTATCTTTTCCGATTAGTAGTCTTCGAGTATCTTCGAGTTAATTCATTGTGATATTTGGGGTCCAACGGAATCATACTCAGGTGCGAGATATTTTCTAACAGTTGTTGACGATTAATCTCGAAGTGTTTGGCTGTATTCACTGAACAGTAAATCAGAAACATCGACTCATTTGAAGAATTTCATATCTATTATGGCAGATCCGCAATTTCAAGCGAAGATTATAACAGTCCGAAGCGACAACGGCACATAATTTTTGTGTTTAAGTGACTATTTTCTTTATCACGGAATTGTTCATGAGACTTCGTGTGTAAAGACGCCGCAGCAAAATGGAAGGGCAGAACGGAAACACCGTCACATTCTCAATGTGGCAAGAACATTGATGTTTCAAGCGAGTCTTCCTATCAAATTCTAGGGAGAATGCATATTGACAGCCGGGTATTTGATTAATCGAACTCCTAGCCAAGTTTTGGATGGGAAAACACCATATGAAAAACTGTACAACAAGTTGCCTCAGTATGATCAGATAAGGGTTTTTGTGAGTCTCTGTTATGCACAAAATTTGGATACAAATGGGGATGAATTTGCATCGCGAAGCCTTCGTTGCATATTTGTTGGGTACCCTTATGCAAAGAAGGGTTGGCGATTGTTTGATCTCGAGACACAACGGTTTTTTGTTTCACGGGATGTATCAAACAATCACTTTCTATTTATTCAGACATGTGTCATAAATTTACAATTTGTTAGTGCGAAAATCAGAGGAAAATAAGAATATAGGGAGTCATATAAAAATATGATAAAAATAAAAGGTGTAAAATGTCAAACCCTGAAAGCTTCGTCCTCATCCGAAACGAGTAAACAGAGAAGTGGCCTGGATGATGACGAATTGATGATGACCTCTATCTAACCTGTCTCGCGTTGTTGAGGCGACCAAAGGTGAATTTTTTTGTTTTTTTTTTGTTTTTTGTTTCTCTGCTTGATATTTGGGGTCCTGTTTGTAAAATTATGCTATGTGTTTGGATAAGCGGATAATTGGGAACAGAGATTTTAGTGTAAAGAGCTAACTCGTGTGTGTGTTTTTCTTTTACTCTTGTGGTACAGAATACATACTTTGATATATTTACAAATAGAAATAAATTAATGATATTACTAACTAGGAATTAACCCGCATATTATGCGGATAATATTTTTAATTATATTTAAATTTAATTTATTATTTTTATTAAATTAAATTGGTGACAAAAGTTCTTTACCCAAAAATATAAATAAATAAAATTGGTGACAATTAGATAACAATATCTATATAAATATCACACAACTGATATTTACTTGTATATATATTATTATGCGGTTTAATTATTAGTAGCTTTTTTAAATATGAAAGTGATATGATATTAATATATATATATACTTATATACATACCAACATGGATTAAAATCTAATATATATATATATATATTCATAAAATAAAAAATTTAATTGTGAATATTTTATTAGAGATCAAACTATCATTTTTAATTAATAACTTATATAATATGTGTTAACAATAATTATATATAGGATTGTCAAAATAGAAAAACCCGTCTACTTAATATATTTCACAATTTACTAAACTATTTTTTGGCCAACTCGTTAAAAAAAATAATTTAAATTTTGAAAACATAATTTTATTTTTATATAAATAATCAAACTGATTTTCGAAAATAATACTAAATAATAATGAAAATACAAATGAAAAAATATTGCAAAAGTTTAAATTGATTTTTTCATATATATGGATTGATTATTATTTAAAATAATAGAATATATTTTAATATTTTAATAAGTAAAGAAATTAAATATACTTTTGATTTATATCCATATATTTAATTGAGCTTTCTATATTTGTAAAGTTTGTTTAAGTAATATCTTCTAAATAAAGGTTTATTTATGTAATATCTTATAAATAAATGTTTATTTATGTAAAATATTCTGTAATATCTTACAAATAAAAGTTCATTTATAAAATGTCTACTCAAATAATAATATAGAGATTGAAATAAATAAGAAATTAATTGTTATGAATTTAAGTTTAGTTTTTAATATACCTAAAATGTATTTATAGCAAAAGCGAAACTCAAGACAAACCGAACCAAATCTTAAAAATGAAAAATAAAGGTTGCAGATACTGATCATTCGGTTATATCAGCCAATCGATCAATTCCAAAAGATTAGCTTGCAATGGTCTCATCGATTGGCTGTATCGGCTTGTTGATTGATGTCAAGTTTCTCCAAATAATTTGTGTTGGTGGTACGCTCCGCTACCCGGTTCGAACCGGTTAAAAACCGAGACCGGCCCAATTGATTCCGATTTACGATGGTTTTAGTCGAAATGGGTCTGGTTTGACAGCACGGCCCATAAAAACGCAGGCCCAGTGACAAAAGGCGATGAGAGTTGACCGAGAAGCTCTAAAACTTCTCCTCGCTTATGTACTATAAATAGTGGGATTGTTACTGTAGAAGAAGCCTTTTTTCGGACCTGGAGAATAGAGACCTCAATATTATTATACACAGTTCGTCGAGAGACCTCCGAACTGAACAAACTGTAACTAAAAACTTAATAAAATAAAATCAAATTAATCTTCCGAACTCGAATTACCGAACCGACCCTAATAGTTGAGAACCACAATCAACAATTGGCGCCCATCGTGGAGCCAATTCGGTAATCGACCTCGAAGACATGACAGCTGACGAAAGACAACCGACCTCAGTCCAGGTCGGGAGTCAAATGACCAGTGCAGACAACCCCACCCAGGTCGAAGGACATACAGGGGAAGGCGAACACAGCCCCATGCGACCTCAACCTGAGATGCAACAGACTAGAGCAGAGCCGAGCTCAAGCACTGCGGCTCACCAGGCGTCGACAGCTGCCTTCGATCCAACCGCTCTCATGAACGCTTTCGCTGCCCAAATGCAGGAACTGGTCCGAAGCAACGATGCCAAATTTGTGACTCTCACCGTGCAGATTTCTAGCCTGCAACAAGAGAATCCGTTTAGACGACGAAACCTCATCAGCGACTTTCAGGGAGAGCGAGACCCACAATACACGGCGGCACGGTCGGCCTTGAGGACGCGCTTCACAAATCAAACATCTTCATTGCGGAAGAAGAAGAAGAAGCCGCCAAAGATCGGCAGTATTCAGCGTCAAAGCCCGACCAGACCTTGACCACCAAAGATAACTCGGAAACGAAAGTCCAGTCCGGAAAACCACACGGAGTAGTGAACCAGGCAGGACCGTCAAACCAAAAGTCAGGACGGCCACCAAAATCTTGGAACACGTGGAATAGAGAAGATGACACGCCGCTAAGTGAACGTTTTTGGGAGTATCACGAGCGATATGGACATAGCACGGAGGAATGCCAACATTTGAGGAACTTTTTACTTCAACAGTTCCGCAAGGGCGAGATCGACACCGCAGATTTGCCTAAACACGTACCCCGGCGGCCGAACCCGCGACCAAACAAACCCATCAATCAAGAGGCTGCTAAGGCAGCCGATTCTGATGAAGAGTAGGTCGCTCTCCCTAAACGAGACCGCGAAGCACCTAATAAAGAAACGAATGTACCCAAAACCAGGAAGAAGGTCAATATGATTATGGGAGCCCTCGAATCATGCAACTACTCCGTCCAAGCCCTGAAAGAATATAGCCGGCAGGCATCGAGTTCGCAACCCCAGACACGGTCACAACCGTACCACTGTTATTCACCGACGCCGACCTGCGGGGAGTGCATATACCTCATAATGATTGCCTCGTTGTTGAGCTTCAGCTCGGAGACGTCGAAGTAAGCAGGATATTAATCGACACGGGAAGTTCGGTAAACGTCATATTCAAAGAAACACTCAAGAATATGGACTTTCCGGATTCCGAGATCAAGCCTTACATGGAATCATTGACCGGGTTCACCGGAGAGAAAACAAGAACAGTAGGAACGGTAAAGATACCCATCTATATCGGCGGGTCAGCCCGAATGATCAAGTTCTTAGTCCTCAACAAGCCGGCAATATACAATGCGATTTTGGGAACGCCATGGCTGTTCGACATGAAGGCCGTCGCTTCAACGTTCCATCAGTGCGTCAAGTTCCCGACCCCGTCAGGGATTTTCACCCTCAAAGGAAGCCAGACTGCGTCCCGGTTATGCCATCTAACCGAGTGCAAGCTCAGTCTCGCACGAACATGCGTCATCAGCCCCTTTCAGGAAGACCGTGCGGCCGCAGTAAGCCAGTTCGGACCACCTAAGCAGAGCCGAGTTGAGCAAGTCGGCATCGAGCCGATAGATCCAGAAAAATGTGTCGCCATAGGGGCCAAACTCGACAACAATATTCAGGAAGCACTCATCAGTTTCCTCCAGAAGAACGTCTCCACATTCGCATGGACTATCAGCGACATGCCCGGAATCAATCCAGATATCACTTGCCACGAGCTAAATATCAATCCTACATACAAACCTATCAAACAGAAGAGACGCAAGCTCGGACCCGAGAAAGCACGAGCGGTTAACGATGAGGTCGAAAAATTGCTCAAAGCCGGTTCGATCACGGAGGTTCGATACCCGGACTGGCTAGCGAACCCGGTAGTCGTGAAGAAGAAGAATGGAAAATGGAGAATTTGCGTCGACTTCACCGACCTGAACAAAGCTTGTCCCAAAGATAGTTTTCCACTACCACACATTGATCGATTGGTAGAGGCGACTGCCGGCAACGAACTGTTATCTTTCATGGATGCTTTCTCAGGGTACAACCAAATACTAATGCATCCGGATGATCGGGAAAAGACCTCGTTCATCATAGATCGAGGAATCTACTGCTATAAGGTCATGCCCTTCGGCCTCAAGAACGCGGGGGCCACATATCAAAGCCTTGTGAACCGCATGTTCGCCAGTCAGCTCGGAAAAACGATGGAAGTATACATTGACGACATGCTCGTTAAATCCCTGTACGCCAAGGACCACATATCGCACCTATCAACATGTTTCGACATTCTGAACGAATACGGGATGAAACTCAATCCCGCCAAGTGCACCTTCGGCGTAACAGCAGGCGAGTTCCTCGGTTACATCGTCACCGAGCGCGGCATCGAGGCTAACCCAAAGCAGATATCCGTAGTATTGGACCTACCTTCCCCGACATCAAAAAGGGAAGTGCAAAAACTCACAGGCCGGATCGCCGCCTTGACTGATAAGTGCCTGCCTTTCTATCAGTTGTTACAAGGTAACAAGCATCATACTTGGAGCGCCGAGTGCGAAGACGCCTTCTAGCAGCTGAAAACGTATCTCTCGACTCCCCTCATCCTAGCTAAGCCTGAGAACGGCGAGATGCTATTCTTATACATCGCAATTTCCACATCAGCGGTTAGCAGTGTTCTAGTCCGCGAAGACAGGGGGGAACAGCGTCCAATAGTCTATGTCAGCAAATCGCTAAGTGACGCGGAGGTCAGATATCCCACCTTAGACAAATTGGTGCTTGCAGTGGTGGTTTCCGCTCGGAAACTTCGTCCATACTTCCAATCTCATTCGATCACAGTCTTGACCGACCAGCCGCTCCGAACCATTTTACACAGTCCAAACCAATCAGGTCGCCTCGCGAAATGGGCCGTCGAACTAAGCGAGTACGACATAGAATACAAGAATCGAACCAGTGCGAAATCCCAAGTACTCGCCGATTTTCTGATCGAGCTCCCTAAAGAGTTCGTTGTCAAACAGCCGCCCCACGAGCTATAGACATTGCATGTGGATGGATCATCATCACACCGAGGATCGGGTGTCGGAATTCGCTTAAAGTCCCCGAACGGCGAAATCCTCGAACAATCATTCCGCCTTGAGTTTCCAGCATCCAACAACGAGTCTGAATACGAAGCTTTACTCACCGGACTTGGATTATCCCAGGAGCTCGGCGTGCGACATCATCACGCCTTTTGTGATTCGCAGCTCGTCGCAAGTCAGTTAAGTGGCGAGTACACGACCAAAAACGAACGAATGGATGCATACCTGAAAACAACTAAGGCACTCATCTCGAAGTTTGAGACGTTCGAGCTTACAATAATCCCTCGCGGCAAGAACTCGTCCGCTGACGCGCTAGCCGCCCTAGCCTCCAGTTCTGACCCGCATATGAAGAGGAAAATCCCGGTCGAGAGCATCTCAGAACCAAGCATCAAAACTGCACAGGAATGCAACGTTGCCACCCGGCGACAGAAGTACGATAAAAATCCGAACCCGATCTCGCCGAACGCGCAACGCAAGAATCCTGTTGCCGACCACGACTTCGAATACATAATTGAGGGAATTCACAGCCCATCGACCAGTGAGAACCAAAGAACCGAGCCCTCCGAAGATTGGACAGCCGAACTACGAGAGTACCTTCTCAACGGCAAAGTCCCCAAAGATAAATGGGCTGCTCGCCGTCTTAAAGTCCGGGCCGCTCATTACAAAATGCATAAAGATAAACTATACCGTTAGAGCGCGTCCGGAGTACTCTTGGTCTGCGTCGCCGGAAACGATATAGTCAAAATCATATGCGAAATCCACGAAGGATCCGGTGGTAATCACTCGGGAGGTCGATATAGCCGACGATGAACGCAGATTGCGAGAAGTTTGTCACGAAGTGCGACAAGTGCCAGCGGCACGGCCCAATGATCAACGTGCCGACCGAGCTGCTGCAAACCAGCACGGCGCCTTACCCCTTTATGCGGTGGGCCATGGACATCATTGGCCCTTTATGCCGATCAACAAGTCAAAAGCAGTACATCTTGGTTATGACAGACTACTTCACGAAATGGGTTGAGGCCGAAGCGTACTCCGAGATCACCGCACTAGACGTGCAAAAATTCGTTTAGAAGTATCTCATCTGCCGACACGGGGTCCTGCATGAGATCATCACGGACAACGGACCACAATTTATCGCTGGAACGTTCAATGATTGGTGCGTAAAGTTCAAAATTCATCTTAGTTTCTCGACCCCACGCTATCCGCAAGGCAACGGTCAGGCCGAGGCAACCAACAAGACCATCCTGGATGGCATAAAGAAGCGTCTCGAGGCTAAGAAAGGCACCTGGCCGGACGAGCTCGACGGAGTCTTATGGTCGCATCGAACTACTCCACGACGATCGACCGGACAGTCTCCCTTCTCCTTGCCTGACGGACTCGAAGCCCTCTGTCCGGTCGAAGTTAGCATCCCAACCTTAAGATACTCCGTGCTCCCTGAGAACCCCGATCTCAATGACCAAATGATGATCACAACCTTGACAACTTGGAGGAACAACGATGCTTAGCTCTCCTCCGAATCCCGAACTATCAAAACCTCGCTGCTCGGTACTAGAACAAGAAAGTGCGAGGTCGGCACTTCAACGAAGGCGACCTCGTCCTCCCCAAGGTCTTTCACAACACCAAAGAGCTAAATGCGGGCAAGCTGGAAACGAACTGGGAAGGCTCATATCAGATAATGAGGATCGTCAAGCCCGGGGTATACGAACTCATGCAACTCGACGGAACGCCGATCCCGCGATCATGGAACTCAGCCAACCTCTAACGGTATTACTATTAAGTCCCAGCCACCGCAAGCTCGGACTAATCACTCTACCGCCACCAGCGCGTTCAAAAAAAAAAAAAAAAAAAACAGTCCGTCTCCGGCCGAACTCACCCTTGTAAACTGAACTACGAGTGGCTTGATCCCTTGCAAAAGGGTACATAGGCAGCTCGATTTTCGAGTCCAGCTAAAAATCCAATAAAATCCATCTTTTTCACTGACTCCACATATCGACTCCCCAGCCAGGAGATCGAACTAAGTATTCCCCACGAATGCAATTTAAAAAGCCGAGATCAATCTCGCCCGCATCCCCATGATGCCCCATCGTTCGAAGCCGGAACCCAATCCGCACTCGCTCTTCCGAATAGCAATCCGTCAACCACGATTCAAGTTCGGAAAAGCCTCCCGAGTTCGGCCGCGTCGTCACAATAACATCACGAACTCCCCAAAATTCAATGAAAACGAGCCGAACTCCCAACAGTTCGTAAATAAAATACGAGGAAAGAATTCTAAGTAAAAAACCGCGGCAAAGAAAACCGCGCTCATTTCATTAATACCCGAAAAAATTGCCGAACTAGACGGCAACAATACAATTCCAAAAACCGGCGACCAAAAACAATTCATTGAGACCCGAACTGTGCGGGTAAGGTAGCTTTACAACCTAAAACAACATAATAAAAAGAAAACTAAGGGATTTATTGGCGAGCAATAGACGCCAGACTCTTCAGACTCGCTGCCCGATCAGCCGAGATAGACTTGGAGTTTGAACCGAACTGGTCCAAGCCTTCCGGTACTTGCGTTCCCGGCGGAAGCACGATCCTTGGGATGAGGTCGCATCGACCGGAAGAATGAAGTCTTCATTCTCGAGCCGCGGGAGAGGGATAGCATCGACATCCTTTGTACAGTTCCTGATTCGGCGTTCATATGTCTCCACAATGTGAGGCAGAACGACCATGTTATGCTCCCGCCTGAGGAAATCGCAAAAGCCGACCAGAGCTGTCGCTTGGTTAAGCTTGACGAACGGCGCCTTTCTGAGCTCGGACTTGTCCATAAAGTCCTTCATCTTGGCCAGCTTTCCCTCGCATTTGTCCCTAAGTGCGGCCATCATCTTCCTGCCCTTTGACTCGGCATCCCGGTACTTCCGCATATCGAGCTCGCTCGTTTTGAACGACTTGGACAGGGCGTCCATATCACCCTCCAGCTCGGCAGTCCGCTTCTCTAGAGCCCCGACCTTCTCCTTCAAGGCAACGTTCTCCTACTCATTCTTGGTGAAGGCCAGCACGGAGGCCTCGTACCTCTCCTTCTCGTTCCGATACGATACTTCCAACGACGCCCTCTCAGCAGCGACATCTGCGTTGATTTTCCTCAGCCTCTCGACTTCGGAGTCATACTCACTTACGAGCTTGTTGGTATCGCAGACGAGCTGAAAATGGAGATAAAAGTCAGAAATACTTCAAAATTAAAACGCCTAAGTATCAAAATAAAATGAAAAAGAACTTACAGCAGAGGCAGATCTCGGGACCCGAGCATAAGACTTGGGGCAGAAGAGATCTTTAGTCTCGGGCATTGGAGACGAGGCCGGGACGATCTGCCTAAAGAGCTCGGCGCAGGCAGAAGCATCGTCGAAGAAGGACCGCTCTTTGTTGTAGTTGAGGCGGACTGAGAAGGATGACGAGTCAGAAGTTCGGCGCCTCTTAGACGACTTCGGGTTCCCGGTCTCAGCTGCCGGATCCGCGGGAGGAACCTGAGAAGCGGTGGGCGACCTGATGGTGTGACTTGATGTGGTGGTGTCGAGGGTTGTCAAGTTTTACCCTAATTGAAATCAATAGCCGCAAGTGCACAGCTGATCGATTGTAGTACTTAGGGATCGAATCCACAGGGAAGGAGGATCTTTTCCTGCAAAAAGCCTTTGAAATAAGTATAAAGTAAAGAAGTCTAGAACAAAAACGGTTTTGTGGGGGGGGGTTTGGTAGTATGTTTAAAATCTAAAAACGAAATATTAAAAGAGAATACGAGAATTAAATGACGTAATAACTAAACTTAATGAAAATGACTAAAAATGATAAAAACGGATATTCTAATGCTTAAATGAAAATGAACTAAAAAGGAAAGACAATATTGAACTAAAGCTTTAAAGAAAAACGGTGTAAATCAATAAGGAAGAAGGCGTTGGGCTTCAGGAAAGTTTTCTCAGGGGTACGAACGATTCAAAACATTGCTAGAGAGTAAAATTGATAAGATCTTAGCTTAAACTTTTCGAACTGGAGTCACGGACGTATGAATATGCCACTGTCGTGATCATAGACAACTATCTCTCTCAACCCTGACCAGTAGGTTTCCACTCTGGCCCTGGAAGAGAAGAGATGCATTATGTTTAAGACTCGTCCTAATTCACAAATCGCCCATAGGTAGGTTTCCACTCCTATGTTTGTTTTGCTCTCCCAAACTAGATCTGATACCTGATGAACACTTTCGTGTCACCAAGCATCTGGATCAGACTGTAGTTCATGACGCTACCTTCATGCAGTAAAAACGAATTCAGAAGAAAAAGTTCTAAGATTCGGCTCAAAAGCTCATAGAATTCTCATTGAACATATAAATCCCCATCGAATATCCCTTAATCCCAACAATAAAACTACTCAGACATAATGAATGAAATCAAAGACATAATATTAAGAAGTAGAATAGAAACCGAAATAGAAAAAGAAAGAACAAGGGTTCAAGAGAACAAATCTCTCTCTCTCCCTAAAAGCTAAAGCAAAAACAATAAGAATATGAAGTAAATATTTCGGTGGTGATAGGTTCTCTCCGTTTAGGGTTCCTAAGACATGTATTTATAGTGCTCAAGACCTCTCTGGACGTCACTTAAGGTTTCTCCAAATGTGGGCTTCAGAAATGGGCTTTTTGGGCTCGGAGGTTGATGGCCCCGGTCGGGAGGGCTCTGACCGCGGGGAATGAGTGGTTTGCCGCGGTCGGGATGCTCCTGACCGCGGGAAATTGCTTGTTGGCCGCGGGTGGAAGTGCTTGCCGGCTGGTTTACGGGACATCTTGCTCTTCGCGTATCTTTTGATTGAACCGTTGGATTTCCAAGCTGTAAAGTGCACTGGAAAGCTGATACTTCCATCTTTAAGGTCTCCAAATTTGAGCTGGATCAGACGGTGAAAAGGCCTTCAATCAAGGGTGAACTTCTGACGGTTTGACTCTGAGCTAAAATCTGGTTTTCTATCCATTTTGTTAAGCTTTTCCCTAAGTTACTTGAAAAGAGTCTTGGAACTACAAATACTAGAAAAACGTAATAAAAATACTTAAAAGCAATTAAAAACATAGAAAAAGTATTTCAAAACGATCCATAAAAGTGGTCAAAATACGGTGTTATCACGACCCACCAATGTCCCCTCCATGAAGGACCAGCGTCCCCTCTGATGAGGGCATAGAACCACAAGCTCCACCTATACCAGCCGTGAGACAAAGACCAAGAACAAGATCTGGGCCATTCCGAGTCTTGGAGAAGATCAATGACAATGCATACAAGCTGGAGCTGCCAGGTGAGTTTAACATATCTCCTACTTTCAATGTTACTGACGTGTCTCCTTATGTTGCAGATGAACCTGTTCTGAGGTCAGAACCTTCTCAAGAGGGAGGGGATGATGAGGGCATAGAACCACAAGCACCACCTATACCAGCCGTGAGATAAGGACCAAGAAAAAGATCCAGAACTAGAGTCTTGAGAGAAGAGTTTAATCAAGCTATTGAAGCCTTACTTAGCATCCACGAGCAAGAAGACTCTTTGTACCCAAGCTTTAAGGCCACGGTCCAAGAAAGAAGCCTGGAAGAGCCTAATAAAGGAGAAGCCTATCTCATACAAGACGGCCCAACAGCTGAATTACCACTTCTCCGACCCAACAAAGAAGTGTCCTTATTCAGCATCAGCATCACGCCAACTTAAGACCATCCTAGCCGTCCAACCCACCAAGGTAAGGGAATGAATACGTTTATTTACTTGCCTAATATGGTTTTTCTGTCTTTGGTTTGTTTTACAGGTTCCATTCATAGTTTTAAGTCTTAGAATATTTCTTTAGTTATTGCACGAGTCTGTTCCTTTAGAGTCCCAGAAAGTTGTGTTCTTTTATGTAATTTGCTTCAAGTCCCCAAGAAGGGAAAGCTGCATTGGACTCTCTTATAAAGTCCCTTATAAGCAGCCGTGTATCTTTTACCCTACTATCAATAAAATAACGCAGTTCTTCAAGCTTTTGTCTTACCTTTGAATTCTCTGAATTTGTTTGAGAGTTGGTGTTTGATCCTTCTCTTGAGAGTTGGTGTTTGATCCATCTCTTGCCGGTCTTATCAGAGTTCAGTCCATAGAGCTTTGTGGCGACCCTCGTTCCACCGTGTGCATCATCATTCGCTTCATTCCTTGACTCAATCAGAGAGAGTTACACAATCAACTGATCGAGTTCCATCCTCTTTTCATATCAAACCCATTCCTGTTCTTGTTGAGAGAGTTACACAACCAACAACAAGGATCCATCCCCATCTATAGGCCCGTGCCTTATTATCTGGTATCAGAGCCGAAAGGTTCCAAACCAGGTTTTATCTTCTCATACCTTTCGGTTAAAAATTTCTTTTGCATCTTTGTTTTTCTTGTCGCACACTTATTCCAAAAAAAAAAAGGAGTTCTATTCTGTTGCATACATAGCATATCATCTTGAGCGTTCACCTATAGCTCTAGGATCATTATCCTTAATAACATTCATAGTCATTCTCCTTAGCATCATTCCCATCGACTAGTTGCGGCTCATTGTTAGAACCAGAATCTGTCAAAAGCCCTAGTTAGTCAGAAAAGGAAAGTTTTCATAATCACGTATAAAAAAAAAAGGAAAGAACAAAAACAACACTTAGTCGTATTTCAATTTCTCTTTTGCACTTGATCTCTGTTTGCTCTTGAACGTAGACACCAATCATGGGAGACAATGCCGCACCTCTACCAGAAGTCATGCAGCAATTACTTGACGGTATGAGGACTCTGAGCGACCGTCTTAACTTGATGGAACAACGGTTGCCACCACCAGCCCAACCCAACAACAATGGGAACCAACCAAGGCAACAACATGACCACGATGGAGAAGAGACTGATGATGACCTGCCTAATCTCGAAGATGAACTCCCACCTGACCCAAATCACCGGCGTGGCAGACGGGATAACCATGGCCAAGGCCAGCATCAGCGCCGTGAAAGAGGGAGGAGCCGAGAGAGAGATAGAGAAGACGAGAGACATGGAGGCAAAGATCTTAAACTTACACCACCTACCTTTGCTGGAAAGGTCAACCCCGAGGCTTACCTGGATTGGGAAAGAAGAATGGATCATATCTTTGATTACTACCAATATTCCGAAGCCAAGAAGGTGTCTCTAGCCGTCGCACAGCTGACCGACAATGCTCTCACTTTGTGGGACCGAGAAGTCTCTGAAAGACGGAGGCTAAGACGTGGCCAGATCACCACTTGGGAGGACATGACATTTCACCTAAGGAAGAGGTATGTACCCGCTTATTACTTTAGAGACTTACAGAAATGTTTTCGGAAGTTGTCTTAGGGAAACAGGTCCGTAGAAGATTACTACGAGGAGTTTGAGACCATCAGAAATCGATTGGAGCTTCAAGACTCGGAGGATACATTGATGGCCCAATTCGTTGATGGCCTCCAAGATAGAATTGTGAGGAAAGCAGAGTGGCAGAGCTATGAACACATGGAGGATCTACTGCACTTTGCCATACAAGCTGAGCAGCATTTCAAGAAGAAAGCAGCCACTAACCGAGGAAAGCCTAATTGGACTCAGCCCTTCTCTAAACCGATGGACAAAGGCAAATCTATAGAAGTGGAAAGTCGGTTCAAGAAACCAGCTTCCGGGCCATCAAAACCGGCTCCACATGAGCAAGGTAAGGCCCCTAATCAAAGGTCTCGAGATATAGCGTGCTTTAAGTTTCAGGGAAAATGCCACTTTGCAAAAGAATGCCCGAATCAAAGAGTAATGGTATTGAGAGACAATGGAGAGTATGAGTCACAAGATGAGGCCGAGCTAGAAGCCACTGACTCAGAAGAAGAGGTAACCGATTTCTCTGAGGTTGGAGAGATGTTGGTAATCAGGAGATCTCTTGGTGCGCTAAGTGACCCCGAGACACTCCAAAGAGAAAACATCTTTCATACAAGATGTAGCATTGGAAACAAGGTATGTAGTCTCATTATAGATGGTGGCTCTTGTACTAACGTGGCTAGCAAGTATCTTGTAGACAAGTTAGGTCTTGAAAAGACAAAGCACCCAAGCCCATACCGATTAAGATGGCTCAATGATACCACGGAGGTGAGGATTGCGGAGCAATTTGTTGTGCCATTCAGCATTGGAAAATATAGTGATCAAGTCACGTGTGATGTTGTACCCATGCAAGCCGGTCACCTGCTCCTTGGGAGGCCATGGCAATTTGACAAAGAAACCATGCACAGCGGTCGCACCAACTACTATTCTTTCACTCACCACAACAAGAAGCACAACTTGGCCCCTCTCACGCCATCAGAAGTTCATGATGCAGCAGGCCATGAGCAAAGGAAGACAGCTAAGTAGAACTAATCTATTTGTCTCACCAAGTACAATTCTTAAAACTCTCGATCATAAACAACCGGTATTACTAATGATCTTTAGAGAAAGTTTGCTTTCAGGAACTGAGGAAGGTCCCGAGCTCCCACACGAGGTGGCTCAGCTATTAGAAAAGTTCCAAGATGTCTTTCCAGAAGAGATACCAGCCGGTCTTCCACCTATAAGAGGCATTGAGCACCAGATCGATCTAGTACCCGGAGCACCCTTGCCTAACCGAGCCGCATATAGAGTTAACCCAACAGAGGCCAAAGAGCTAGAGGCTCAAGTCCAAGATTTAATGTCTAAAGGATACATAAGAGAGAGCCTCAGCCCGTGTGCAGTACCCGTCTTGTTAGTGCCCAAGAAGGAAGGCTCTTGGAGGATGTGTGTGGACTGTAAGGCCATTAACAACATCACCATCAAATACAGGCACCCAATTCCGAGAATAGACGACATGTTGGACGAGTTAAGTGGAGCTACTATCTTTTCAAAGGTGGATCTAAAGAGTGGCTATCATCAGGTGAGAATGAAGGAAGGAGATGAGTGGAAAACTGCCTTCAAGACCAAGCAAGGTCTATACGAGTGGCTTGTGATGCCTTTTGGCCTCACAAACGCCCCAAGTACCTTCATGAGACTCATGAACCACGTCTTGAGAGCATACATCTGTAAGTTTGTAGTGGTTTACTTTGATGATATTCTGATTTACAGCCAATGCTTAGAAGATCATATTAAGCATCTTGAACAGGTTCTAGAGACACTTAGATTAGAGGGTTTATATGCAAATCTTAAGAAATGTATCTTCTGCAATGATCAATTGGTATTTTTAGGATTTTTTGTAAGTTCTCAGGGTCTTAAAGTGGATGAGGAGAAGATTAAAGCCATCCAAGAATGGCCCACACCATCCACGGTCGGACATGTTAGAAGCTTTCATGGTTTGGCAAGCTTTTACAGGCGCTTTGTCAAGGATTTCAGTACTATAGCAGCCCCATTGACATCGGTGATCAAGAAGAACACTACTTTCACTTGGGGGCCGACTCAAGAAGCCGCATTCAACAAGCTGAAGGAGAGCCTCACACAGGCACCGGTTTTAGTCCTTCCTAACTTTGATAAAATGTTTGAGGTTGAGTGTGATGCATCAGGTACTGGCATAGGAGCTGTTCTAACTCAGGGAGGGAGGCCAGTAGCTTACTTCAGTGAGAAGCTAAGTGGAGCAACACTCAACTACCCAACTTATGATAAAGAACTCTATGCTTTGGTGAGATCACTAGAAATGTGGCAACACTATCTGGTTCCAGAGTTTATCATTCACACAGACCCTCAAGCACTTAAGAGGCCAGACGACACTTAAGAAAAGGCATGCCCGATGGTTAGAGTTCGTAGAAACCTTCCCATATGTGATTAAGTACAAGAAGTGGCAAGAGAACGTTGTAGCTGATGCACTTTCAAGGCGTTACACTCTCATCTCTACAATGGAAGCCAAGATCATGGGTTTTGAGCACATCAAGGGTGGATATGAATCTGATCCCGACTTCTCAGAGGTCTACAAAGAAACTACAAGGGCCGCATTTGGAGTATTTTACCAACAAGATGGATTCCTATTTAAGGAAAAGCGGCTATGCATCCCACAAGGGTCCATGAGGGAGCTGATCACTAGAGAGGCTCATGGAGGCGGGTTAATGGGACACTTTGGCCGAGACAAGACACTGAGCGTGCTGATGGAGCACTTTTACTGGCCACACATGCGAAGAGACGTGGAGAAGCTATGCACCAAATGCATCATTTGCCTCCGAGCTAAGTCCAGGTTACACCCTAATGGTCTACATATGCCTTTATCTATTCCTAATGCACCCTGGGTGGACATTTCTATGGACTTTGTTCTAGGCTTGCCTAAGATACACAACAAAGACTCCATTTTTGTAGTAGTAGACAGGTTCTCAAAGATGGCGCACTTTATACCATGTAACAAGACCAATGATGCAACCCAAACAGCTGATCTCTTCTTTAAAGAGGTCGTGCGTCTTCATGGAGTGCCCAGGACCATTGTTTCAGACCGAGACACAAAATTCCTCAGCCATTTTTGGAAGATCTTATGGAAAAAGCTTGGCACCAAACTATTATTCTCCACCACTTGTCATCCCCAAACGGATGGACAAACAGAGGTAGTAAACCGTACACTCTCAACCTTATTGAGAGCCACGGTTGGTAAGAATCTCAGGAATTGGTTATCTTGTCTACCTTTCATTGAATTTGCTTATAACCGTTCAAAACACTCTGCTACTAACCAATCTCCTTTTGAAGTTGTCTATGGGTTCAACCATCACACGCCTTTAGACCTTATTACTTTACCACCAGCCATCTATTCAAGCGCAGAAGGAGAAGCTAAGGCCGATTTTGTGAAGAAGCTGCCCCAAAAAGTTAAAGAGAAACTGGAGAAAAAGAACAAAAAGGACAAAGCAAGAATTGATAAAGGGCGCAAGGAGGTTACCTTTGAACCAGGAGAGTGGGTGTGGTTGCACATGAGGCAAGAAAGGTTCCCACAACAAATAAAATCCAAGCTTGCACCAAGGGAAGATGGGCCATTCCGAGTCTTGGAGAAGATCAATGACAATGCATACAAGCTGGAGCTGCCAGGTGAGTTTAACATATCTCCTACTTTCAATGTTACTGACGTGTCTCCTTATGTTGCAGATGAACCTGTTCTGAGGTCAGAACCTTCTCAAGAGGGAGGGGATGATGAGGGCATAGAACCACAAGCACCACCTATACCAGCCGTGAGATAAGGACCAAGAAAAAGATCCAGAACTAGAGTCTTGAGAGAAGAGTTTAATCAAGCTATTGAAGCCTTACTTAGCATCCACGAGCAAGAAGACTCTTTGTACCCAAGCTTTAAGGCCACGGTCCAAGAAAGAAGCCTGGAAGAGCCTAATAAAGGAGAAGCCTATCTCATACAAGACGGCCCAACAGCTGAATTACCACTTCTCCGACCCAACAAAGAAGTGTCCTTATTCAGCATCAGCATCACGCCAACTTAAGACCATCCTAGCCGTCCAACCCACCAAGGTAAGGGAATGAATACGTTTATTTACTTGCCTAATATGGTTTTTCTATCTTTGGTTTGTTTTACAGGTTCCATTCATAGTTTTAAGTCTTAGAATATTTCTTTAGTTATTGCACGAGTCTGTTCCTTTAGAGTCCCAGAAAGTTGTGTCCTTTTATGTAATTTGCTTCAAGTCCCCAAGAAGGGCAAAGCTGCATTGGACTCTCTTATAAAGTCCCTTATAAGCAGCCGTGTATCTTTTACCCTACTATCAATAAAATAACGCAGTTATTCAAGCTTTTGTCTTGCCTTTGAATTCTCTGAATTCGTTTGAGAGTTGGTGTTTGATCCTTCTCTTGAGAGTTGGTGTTTGATCCATCTCTCGCCGGTCTTATCAGAGTTCAGTCCATAGAGCTCTGTGGCGACCCTAGTTCCACTGTGTGCATCATCATTCGCTTCATTCCTTGACTCAATCAGAGAGAGTTACACAACCAACTGATCGAGTTCCATCCTCTTTTCATATCAAACCCATTCCTGTTCTTGTTGAGAGAGTTACACAACCAACAACAAGGATCCATCCCCATCCATAGGCCTGTGCCTATATCACCCTCGCTCACGACCGTCTTGGGGTTACCGCCCCTCTTCGGAGGGGATTTCTTCGAGGACTTCCCCTTCTTCCTCCGGGCGCGGTCAGCAATGGTGAGCTCGTCCTCATCCTGCACACCAATCTCTCATTCCTCCATTTGAGGCTGAGGAGTCACCTCAGGAACGCCAGTTCCCACCACATCGCCCTCCGGATCCGTAACCGGTATCATGGGATCAGCTGGGCTGACCGGGACGTTGTCGACCTCGTTCCCGTCACCGGCTTCATTACCATCGCCGACCTCGTTTCCCTCGAAGCCGACGATGTCGATCAGGGCATTGTCTTCCTCCTCGCCAGCCCCGAAGTTCATCATCGGAATGTCTGATTTGTCAAATGCCATCTTCCTCCGACTCGTCTTGCTCCTTTTCCTCGGGTTCTTTTTTTTCGGTACCAGTCTTGACGAACTGGGTTCGGCCTTAGTTTTAGCTACAAGAAAAGCAAAATATATCAGCCATGATCTACACAACTGAATTAAAGAGAACGACTCGGGAATTTATACCTCTGTCCTGAGCTCTCTATATCCGTCGATCTATTTTTTCCTGGTAAGCTCGGGGCCAACGACTCTGACCGGCAAGACTCAGTTGCTGCGCTAGGTTGGTTGTAAGCGAACGCTATATGAATCCAGGAACGTGGCGATCTGCACAAAGCAAAAAACGGTTAGAATCAGTCAAGGAACAGAAAGATGAATCGTGAGATATGTACCAAAGTCGACACTCCAGCCAGTCCAGAACGTGCTCTCCGGATTCTCGACAGAACACGAGTCAACGTAAACAAAAAACTAACTCTTGTCCCAGTCCGTAAACTTGCTGGCTTTGTTCCCAGTGACCAAGTCAAACTTCGGATTGCAATTCACCGACAAAAACCAACTCTTGGCTGATGAGACCTTCATGATGAAAAGCTCCTCGAACTGGGCAACGTTGATGTGAGCACGAATGTCATGCCCGAGCTGGAGAATCCCGACAAAGTTAACTATTGACGCCGCCTGGAGTTGTGATATCGCGCAACCGCGACGATTGCAGTAAGCGAACAACAAGTGCGGTAGAGGAAAGGTCAATCCGGCCTCGCGGAAATAAGCCTCGTAGACACAAATGAAGTCCTCAGGAGCATCCCAAGGGCGCTCTTCCGGTTCGGGAACCTGGATTATGATCCCAGGAGGGGCCCCGCCGATCAACATAGCAGCTCGAACCGTCTCTGGGGATGATAAGGAGGACTTCACCGGAGCGCATATGCATGGCCGATCTATGATCGGCATCATGTCGTCGTCGTTCGGGTCCTGCGCTCCTCCATCCCCGACCTCATGCAGTAGAGCGTCCTCATCTGTCTTCACGTCAAGCCCCCGTTCCGGAACCAAGTCAATGGGAACTTGGCCCTCGGGCTCACGGAGAGTCCGATCCATCCGCTCTGGAGCCCGAATCAGAACACGACTGCTAGAGCCGACCTCGACGACCCGGGAATTCTTCCGAACCAAAGAAGCGTTCGAAGAATGTTCAGTAGATCCCGAGCTCAAGAGATCAGTTGAAGTTTCCTCCCTACAGTGTTCGGGGAGAATAGCGGCCTCAGAATTGGAGGAGGAACCGGAAGACATTGTCGGAGCAGCTCGGAGAAACAACCATCAACGGGAAAGCACGGCGGACGATGACCGGAAATCCTAGAGAGAGAAAGAAGAAAATTTAGAAAGAAGGGAGAGCTAATACCTTGGCAGTAGGAGCGAAAGTAGGAAATGGGGAGAGCTGAGCCCTATTTATAAAAGAAGAGCGAATCATTGCGACTTCTCGAATTCCGCGCTTCGTAACGTCTCGATTTCCCGCCTAAACCGATACGACTCTTCAGTTTCCCGCAAGAGAAAAGACCTTAATACCCTCGCCGAAACATCAGAGGAAAGAATACAGGAGTAAGTCAGGAATTCGGTTTTCGCCGATCTCGGTCATTAACGACTCCAACTTCAATTCGGCAAAAGTCAGTCAGGTCCATTTACCGAACTGGGGGGAGGGACATACTGTTGGTGGTACGCTCCCCTACCCGGTTCGGACCGGTTAAAGACCGAGACCGACCCAATTAATCCCGGTTTACGATGGTTTTAGCCGAAATGGGCCTGGCCTGACAGCACGGCCCATAAGAAGCAGGCCCAGTGACAAGAGGCGGTGAGAGTTGACCGAGAAGCCCTAAAACTTCTCCTCGCTTATGTACTATATATAGTGGGATTGTTACTGTAGAACGGGCCTTTTTTCGAACCCGGAGAATAGAGACCTCAATATTATTGTACACAGTTCGTCGAGAGATCTCCGAACTGAACGAACTGTAACTAAAAACTTAATAAAATAAAATCAAATTAATCTTCCGAACTCGAATTACCGAACCGACCCTAATAGTTGAGAACCACAATCAACAATTTGATTCTCCTCTCTATTGCTAATTTGGTCCTATCGATCTCTTGAATCAGTTTTAGACAAATTCAAATCTCCTTTAACTAGCACTTCATTTTTTTTTTGTGGTTTTTTGCTCCTACTTCTTTTATATATATACCAAATCTCCACTTTCCTCTAGCTCTAAAATATTTGAAAATACACAAATATCATTAACTCGAATGGAAAAATATTTTATGCAAAATTTAGAGATCACAAAATCGAGTGATGCTTCGAACAAAACTTATATTACATATTCTGATTTTGGTTTTGAGAAAGTTAGAAGCATGTTTGGTCTAGAACCTTTTGATAATAAAAAGAAAATACTTAAAAACAATTCACAATATTTTTTTTCTTTGTAAAATCAACTCTCAATACTTGCATAAATTATTTTTACTCAACCATATATATATATATATATATATATGTATATATTATTTTAAAGTGTTAGGGTATAAATAGGAAAATTTAAAGTACATAGGTATTTCTTTCTTTTTTTGTCGACAATTGATTTTATATCGAAGGCCCAAAAGGCCATAAAAATGATACATATATCGGCCCAATTACAAATTGAACACTAAGAAACATTAAAAACAGACACATTAAAGAATACATGTTCAATAAAAGGAAACACAAAGACCACATGGTATTAGATAGAGAGCTTCGGAGAGTCTGCCAGAATCCATGGATGTATCACCGAAAAACTGCACCGCCAACAGAGAAGCTACCCTGCTAATCCTCTGCAGCGAAGCTTCAAATCTTCAGCTTCTTGTCGATGCAACATAAATGTATCACTTCTAACATGTTTTTCTACAAATTTTGCCGGCAGGAAAGGTTGAATCGCTCTTTAAATCACCGAATTAACCATACAAATTGACTTGACAGCAAGATGCCTTAACCAAATTAACCAGTTAGTCGACACTCAATTCTTAATTCCGAAAGAGAACACTCTACCTTAACCTTTGAAATAGAGATTTACGTCTCCCCAAAGAAAAAGATCGAGGAGGATGATTAAAGATATCTACTTATCTTATGAAGATTGTCGGAGAAAGAAAAAAAGATGAACTTACACTAAATCCGAAAACGGAAATCTTTGTGAAATCTTTGTGCTTTAACACCAATAAAACCAATAGAAAGTTCTTCAATAAGAAGAGAACCTATGTTCCACTAAAGACTAACTAGGAATACTCTCTTGAGAAAAAAAATAAATAAATAAAAAGCAAACAAGGGAAAATCTGTAAAAAAAATTATTAATCCAATAAGTAGAAATATTGATCTAATTAGAAGTATGAAACAAAAAAAAAGCGAGAAAAATACCAAAAATACCTCATTTATTTAATTTCTGGAAGAATTACACACGAACTTTTAGCGTTGCCAGAAATCCACCCAAACTATTTTTTCGATGCATAAAAATACATAAGTTTTTTTAAATTGCATTTTCCCCCTCAGATTTCACAGCCGTTAACAGACATAACGGAATCAATAAACAGCGTTAATGTTTTCTAGGAAAAAATGTTTAAAAAATACATCAATTATTTAATTTTGCCAGAAACCCACACAAACGTTTTGCATTGCCAGAAATCCACACAGACTATTTTTTTTAATCTATAAAAATACACAAACTTTTTAAAATTCTATTTTCCCTCCTCAAGTTTCACGGTCGTTATAGACATAACAGAATCGAAAAAACTGCGTTAATTTTCCATAACACGTGTTAATTACTGTCAAATTTATACCATTATTACCTTTAAAAAGAAAAACCTAAACTCTAATTTTTTTCTCTCACTATTTCAGAAATTGAGTGAAATCGATTGAAAATGTGGTTAATAGAGCAATAAATCATGTTTAGAACATATACATCATCTCCTCGAATTGCTCTTATTAGTCTTACATATCACAACACACACTGTTTCTGAATTGAATTATACTACCAACCATATTTTTCAACCGATTTCACTCAATTTCTAAAAGAGAGAGATAAATTAGGGTGTAGATTTTTCTTCCCCAAATCGATTTGAAGATGTTCTAAGGGTAACAATGATATCAATCCTAGAGTAGTTAGCACGTGTTACGAAAAACTAACATAACGACCGTGAAACTTGAGGAGGGAAAATGGAATTTTAAAAAGTTTGTGTATTTTTATAGATTAAAAAAATAGTCTGTGTGGATTTCTGGCAATGCAAAAAGTTTGTGTGGGTTTCTGGCAAAATTAACTAGTTGATGTATTTTTTTAACATTTTTTTCTACAAAACATTAACGATGTTTATTGATTTCGTTATGTCTGTTAACGGCCGTGAAATCTGAGGGAGAAAAATGAAACTTTAAAAAACCTATGTATTTTTATGCATCGAAAAATAGTTTGTGTGGGTTTCTGGCAACGCTAAAAGTTCGTGTGTGATTCTTCCAAAAATTAAATAAATGAGGTATTTTTGGCAATTTTCCAAAAAGCTCTCTCTCAAAAATGGAGATGAGAGAAGAGAGAGAGAAAAACTTTTTTTTTTTTTGTCGAAAGGCCCAAAGGGCTAGAACATACAAAGTACAGCATTAGAGCCCAGTAACAAAACGAGCCCAAAGTACACGTGAAATCAATATGTGGACATACACGCGTTAAGTTATAAAGCTATTAAAAAAACACGTCTCTGCATTGGGCTTGTCTACAATACGATGCTGCTTCCGCCTCCACTCTTTACTGCCGGCTGCTTCAACGCCGTTAAACATTAAGCTTCACACTACAAGAAAGATCGGGTTTTACGTCGGCATATATCGACGTAAAAGAGAATTTACGTCGAATTAACGACGAAAAAAAATCGTCGTAAAACGATCGTCGTAAAACCGAAATCGTCGTAAAATCGTCGTAAAATTACCAACTCCGGAAAATCGTCGTAAAATCGTCGGAAACTATTTGTCGTAAATGCGACGTAAAATTTCCAACGGAAGTACAACGAAAGAACTCCATCATAACAACGAAGTTACATCGATTTAACAACGATTAGGAGACGAACAATTTCAATTAAGGAAAACTAATTTTTTAATTGTCGATGTTAAATCGTCGTAAATTTTCGACGTAAATCCGACGTAAACTTATTCGACGTAAATTCGTCGTTAAATATTCGACGTTAGATCGACGTAAATTTACGACGAATTTACGTCGATTTATAAATTAATTATTTAATTCGATTTTAATTTAATTAATGAATGTTGAAAATAATAAAAAATTAAAAATAGAAAAAAACAATTTAAATTGAAATTTAAATTCAAAAAAAATTTATAAATAAAAAAAAAATTTAATACAAATTGTTTTTTACAAAAAAACCTAATCTACAATGTGATTTCGTAATCGTCGAGGTTCAGATCGACGTCACGAGGAGGTTCTCCGTCTTGGCCGCCCGTCGCTGCTGGGCCGTCGTTTCCCGTCTGCACTACCGGAGCCGAAGACTAACCGCCCTGCGTCTGCTGGTCCGATGGTCCAGTACCGGAAGTACCACCGGTCTCAAAAACCCTTCGTGCTCGCTGTTGCCTCGCTCGGATTGCGGTGGCCAACTGCAGAACCGCTTCCGCAACGGTGTCGAAGAGATCATGTATCTCGGTGAGCTCTTGCTTCTGGGCCACTTGCTCATGCCTGAGAGTGGTGATCTCAGCATTGGCCGTAGCAATC
Source organism: Eutrema salsugineum (assembly GCF_000478725.1). Lineage (NCBI taxonomy): Eukaryota > Viridiplantae > Streptophyta > Magnoliopsida > Brassicales > Brassicaceae > Eutrema > Eutrema salsugineum. The sequence goes on from NW_006256612.1 coordinate 1,939,175, forward strand.
TCCTGGCGAAGCTGACTCGGATCCTCCTGCGTGCGGAATCCGGAAGCCGAGGCGGCAAGACAGTCTCTAATAGAGCCCACCCCTAAGGTTCGGCTCTTCTTCTTCGGAGCAACCTACAAATGGAAAATAAAAACGTTAATTATTTATTAAGTAATAAATATAATAAATTTAAAAAAAATTGAAATAGATCATACCTCTTCGAAAATCTGGTCTTGATCAGCGACGGTCAACGGTACTTGGATAGTACCGTCAGGTGTGGCCTGGGTCTCCCGCTCGGCGATCCGCTGCATAGCGGCATTATAGATCTCCTCGGACCGAGCGTCGACAAAGCTCCCGTCCCTCTTCCGGTGAGTGGTCTCGAAGAGCTTCGTCATTGGAGGTAGTTCTCCTCCGTTCTCCTCGGCCTACGAATTAGTAAACATTAGTCAAAAATATTTAATAAATTATAGCAATAAATAAAATTAAATTAAAATAATAATTACTTACCATCATGAGACGTCTTTCCGCAAAAGATATTTGGCCAGAAGTGTGCGGGGTCACTAACTTCTCACCAGTCACCGGATCGACCCGGTTTCGGACGGCCAAACACTTAGCAGCGGTGGTTTGGGCATTCGGGTCCAGCCAGTACGCCTTCAACCCGTTCCAACAGGTAGTGGACATGGAGCTCGGCTTTGCGTCGTCGCCGTCGGTCTCCCATTTCCGCTTCCAATCGGAAACGGTGTTGACTAGGCGTTTCTGCGCCTTCAGCCGGAAAGCTTCGCGGACCGTCTCGTTGATCCTGATGTCCCAGTTCCACTGTTGCTGCAAAAGAAAACAAAAAATTAGATAAATAATATAAAGTAAGATTAATTGAATTTTACTACAATTTAAAATGATATAAATAATATTTAAAAAATATTATTTATACCAGGTGTACCAGGTGTCGAACGTCTCTTGCGACACCTTGCTCCAATTGTAGTGCGGCTCCACGAAATGACTCTTAATTGTGTCGGAAACGCTCCGACCGACACAATTATCCAAATCAAACCTATGAAACAAAAAAAAAACTTATTACATTAATATTTAAGTAAATTAAAGCATTAATTTTAAAAAATATAAAAAACTAAAAAGTTTACTTACCAATAAGAGCCTGGTTCCGCTTTTCCGGGAACCAGACGTCGTAAAGCCCCCCGTCCCGGTAGGGCTAGTAAATCTTCAACCGTAAACTGGGCATACGGATGAGGAGGGGCGGGTACCGGTTCTGCAGCCGGCGGTGGAGGTGGTGGTGGAGGCGGTGGTGGAGGCGGTGGTGGAGACGGCTCCGCGGTATTCGGAACATGGGAGGCTCCGGAAGATGAAGGGATATCGGTCCCGGTGTTTCCCGAGGCAGACGCCCGGGAAGAGTGTCCGTCCGCCATGAAATTTATGTAATGCGTCCTCCGTCGAGTCATTGTCTGCAAAACCGATAAAATTTTATTTTTCAAGTTAATTACAATTAATTTTTAATTACGATCCTAAATCTAATAAATTCCGATCCTAAATCTAACAAATTCCGAGCCTAAACTAATTCCCGACCTAAACCGTTTGAATTTCTAAACTATTTAATAATAAAATAATTTAAAGTAATTAAAAAAAAATAATTACCTTTTTTTTGCGTCAAAAAGAGGAGGAATGCAAGAGAGGAGGAAGCAGAGAGAGAGGAAGGAGAGATAAGCGACGAAATGAGGAAGGGGTGAGGTTCTATATATAGAATTTATATTCATCGTAAATTCGTCGCAAAGGTCCCACCGTATAACAAAGCGAATAAGACAAACACACGTGGCTGTATCTGGGCTTTGCGACGATTTTACGATGATCCGTGTTATTCGTCGTAAAATCGTCGTAATGTTACGACGATTTTACGACGAATCGTATAAATCATAAAAATTAAGACGGCTGTGTATCCACAAATCGTCGTAAATTCGTCGTAATATTACGACGAATTTACGACGAATTATACCAAAACTGATGAAATTCAAAAATTGAAACATCCATAAGCACATACAAGTATGTTTATTCATGATAAATGTGGTCTGTATAACTTTCTAGCATGTTTACATAACTTAATGAAAAATTTAGTAAGATGTAAGATAAATCCATACATCTTGTGCAAATGTATATAACACCTTAAGATTACTTGAAAAACACATATATGTCAAATTTTGAAATTTTTTTTTTTTTGTTTAGAAAGTTGTTTTACCTAATGAAATGGTAAGCCATTTCATTCTCTTCATCAAAATCCCCCCTGAACCCCATAAAAGATTGATTATAAGATTTAGGGGTTACATTTCGTCGTAATCTCGATGGTATATTACGACGAATTTACGACGATCACTCCCATTCGTCGTAAATTCGTCGTAATAAAAACCACATTTCTACAAGTTCCTGAACCTTATACTACAGACCCTTATATAATACATCAGTTTACTTAGGAAAATAAACCCAAAATCCATCCTGTAAGTTGGGAAAGCTAAACTCTATAGGGTTTAGGGTTTGCATTTTACGACGAATTTACGACGAATTCCAAATAATCGTCGTAAATTCGTCGTAAAAGTCAACATATGTCCAAGTCAACACTTTAACAAATTTTCATCAACATTTAATTAGTATTCATTAATTGGCTTTAATTTTTCAAAAATTTAAATTTGACAAATGTTACATTGAAACGTTCAAAGCATGCAATTAAATGTCAACATATTTAATTAGTCTTCATCAACATTTTCCTCGGTGTCCTCATCATCATTGTCATCATCATACTGCTTGTTTGAAATTCGTCAACACCTTCTTCAGTTTCGTCCCCATGTAGATCTTCAACTTGTCGATTACGTGGATCAATTAAAAGAACATTTTCTTCAACATCCGGTTCTGTAATGTCCACACAATCATCTTGTTGCATTGGCGGGAGATCTACACCATCAATTATACCCCTTGGAGCAACTTTGACAACCGCCAGCCATGAAATTCCCGTATTCCAAACTCGAGGATATGGAACAAAGGTGACTTGTTCTGCTTGAGATGCAAGTATAAAAGGCTCGAACTTATTGTATCGCCGAGATGCGTTTACATCTACCACTCCGAATTTGTTAATTCGCACTCCATGACCTACCGTAGGATCAAACCAATCACATTTGAATAGAACAGTTTTCATTCTGACTAATCCGGGGTATTCCACTTCAATTATCTCTTTGATGATCGCATAAAAGTCTACTTCACCTCGTACACAAACTCCATAGTTTGTGTATGCCCGTTGAGTGCCATGACTATAAGTATGAAAAACATAGCCACGTGTGAAATACATAGCTGCAGTAGTTATCTTCGAAATAGGACCTAGGAGCAACTCATGAAACCATACTGCATATGTCATGTCATCATGCTCAACTTGACCTTTTAACCACAATGCATAATGTTGGTCTTTCCGCTTGTTAATTTCATCTTCTGAAACACCGTCAATGCATTCTCGGACTTGACTGACGAAAGTGCTGAAATTTTAAAACATTGTTAAGGACATTTCGTCTGTTCAATCAAATTTTAATCATGCATGGTTATAATTATGTACCTCTCGTAAGGTGCAAATTCCTCGCAATTCAGAAGTATATATGTATGTGCGCTGTGGTAGTCTTGTTCGTTTGACCAACAAGTTTCTTTTAGTTTCCCACTTAGACGTCCAATTGGTGAGAATATATCAGACATACCTTCTACTGCGTAACTTTGTCCTACACCCCCATCGTCGTAACGTCTTGGAGCCCGTTTGCGTGTACGAACCTTCGGAGCAAAATAATAAGACGTGAAATGAGAAGTTTCTTCTGTCAAACTTCCCGCCACGATAGACCCTTCAACTTTTGCTAAGTTTTTGGCCTTACCCTTTAAATGCTTCATAAATCGTTCAAACGGATATATCCACCTAAACTGAACAGGTCCTCCCAACTCTGCTTCATGAGGGAGGTGTATAGGTAAATGTTCCATAACATCGAAGAAAGCAGGTGGGAATATTTTCTCTAAATTGCACAACAATATTGGAATATTTGTAGACAGTTGTGCAACTACATCTTCTGATAATGTCCTTGTACTTAGATCACGAAAGAAAGCTCCAATGCCTCCTAGTGCCTCATGGACATGTCCCGGTAGGAGTTCAGCAAACGCAAAAGGAAGTAACCGTTGCATAAACACATGACAATCATGACTTTTCATCCATGAAAACTTTTGTCCCTTATCCACAGATTTAGCCAGATTAGATACATATCCATCAGGAAATTTCACGGCTGATGATACCCAATTAAACAATGCTGTTTTTTGTTCAGCACCCAACCGAAATACAGGAACAGGTGCTTTCCCATTACTCACCATATGCAACTCAATTCTGTTACATATATCGGGTAAGTCCATCCGTGATTTAACGCTGTCTTTGGTTCTTCCTTGGACGTTCAAAACAGTATGCATGATGTTATCGAAAAAATTCTTCTCAATGTGCATAACATCAAGATTATGTATAAGCAAATGATCTTTCCAGTAAGGCAGATCCCAAAATATACTTTTCTTGTGCCAATTGTGATGAACCCCATATCCTTCAGGCATATTCGCAGGAGTGTGCCAATTTCCTCCAAGGGGGACTGTTTCAAGTCCACCCCAATGATCTATTTGCGCTTCAAGCTCTACTCCAGTTAGGTACACTGGTGGAGGGAGACGAACCAATTTGTTCTTTATAAACAAACGCCTATTTCTTCTATATTGATGGTTTGGTGGTAAAAACCGACAGTGGCAATCAAACCAACAGGTTTTCCTACCATGTTTAAGCTGAAATGCATCAGTCCTATGAAGACAATAAGGACATGATAACCTCCCATGCGTTGTCCAACCTGATAGCATTCCGTATGCCGGGAAATCGCTTATTGTCCACATAAGCACCGCTCGCATCGTAAAATTTTTACCACTCGAACAGTCATATGTTCGTACTCCAACATGCCACAACTGGTTTAACTCATGTATGAGTGGTTGCAAAAACACATCAAGGGCCCGCTTCGGGTGATTTGGACCAGGGACTAATATACTTAGAAACAAAAACTCTCTTTGCATGCACATATCTGGAGGAAGGTTATATGGCGTAAAAATCACAGGCCATAATGAATATTGCCTACCAGACATACCAAATGGACTAAACCCGTCAGTGCAAAGACCAAGATAAACATTTCGCTTAGACCTAGCAAAGTCTGGATGTACGGTGTTAAAATGTTTCCAAGATTTCCCGTCAGACGGGTGAGTCATTTTGCCATCTGTTTGTGAATGTTCCGCATGCCATCTCATCGACGCAGCTGTCCGTTCAGATTGATATAGTCTTTTTAACCTATCAGTGATAGGAAGATACCACATTCGTTGGTAAGGAATCTTCTTACGTCCAGCAATTTGCGGTCTATATCTTGGCTTTTGGCAGAAACGACATTCTTCAAGCTTCTCATCATCTCTCCAAAAAAGCATACAATTATCAACACAAACATCAATCATCTCAGAAGGCAATCCAAGACTAAAAACCAGCTTCTGAATTTCATAATACGTTTCAGCAGCCAAATTATCATCTGGCAAATACTTTTTAATAAGATCTGCCCAATCGTTCATGCAAACTTCAGATAGATTGTGATCAGTTTTTATTGTCATCATCCGAGCTGCCAATGATAATTTTGATAAACCTTCCCTACATCCCTCGTACAGAGGCTGTTTTGCTGCGTTTAACATATTATAAAAGCGTTTCGCATCTGCATTGGGCTCCTCAACAGTATCAGCATGTGTTTCATGAAATGCATCAGTAACCATTTCATGCATCCTATCATGATCTTCACCCTGAACTTGACTACTTTGATAATCATTGGACGCTTCAAAATCCACATGTTCTTGATGATTACTACTACTCCGTGCAGCCATCTGACCACTACTTTGACCATATCCCTCTCCATGCTGATACCAAATAAAGTATTGGGGCATGAACCCTCTATTCAATAAATGCTGCCAGACAGTGTCAATAGGAATATGTTTCCTATTTTTGCATTTCACACAAGGACAATACATTTTGCCGCTTTCAATTACAGTTTGCATAAGGCCGGCTTGGTACATGAATATTTCCAATCCGTTTTTGAAGTCTTCAGTCAACGACCCATCACCATTTTTGGGCGTATACATCCACTTTCGTAGATCGTATATAGACATTTCAAAAACAAATATTTGACTTTTTGTTTCTGAAATTTGATATAAATTTCAACTACTAAAAATTTTACTTAAACATTCAAAGACTCAAAAAATTTGTGTCTTTATATGTTTTTTTGGGTTGATGGAATAATGAGAGAAGAAAGGGTATATATAGAATTTTTTGTTTTGTTACCAACATATTACCATTGCATATTTACATCAAATTTACGTCGAAATAAAACTTACATCACATTTACATTGATTTTACGTCAATTACGAGATAGAGGACAATTAGTCGTATTATCGACGTAAATATTACGACAACATTACGACGAAATAAAATTCGTTCTTCATTCGTCGTAATATCGTCGTAACGTTACAACGATTTTACGAGGGTCATTTTTTACGTCGAATTTACGACGAAATTTTTGATCGTCGTAAATACGACGTAATGTTGTCGTAAATTTACGACGACTAAAAATCGTCGTAAATAATTCGACGGAAAAGCCCCTCATTCTTGTAGTGTCACCACCAGTGATTCCAGCTTCTACAGCAAGAGATTCTTACCTCGATGTTAACCTTTTGCCGATCTTCACTTTTTGGATAAGAATTGTCGGAAAAGAGAATCCGCAATAAAATTGATGAGCGCTTCAAAAACTTCTTCCAGATCTCAACCTCCGAGGAAGCTCCACCGTCGCCAGACCCAATTTATTGGTCTGAGTAGTGTCCATCGTTGCTTCGAGTGACAAGCAAGAGGGTTCAGCGAAGAAATTACTCCAAGAGAGAATAAAACCTGAAACAAATTAAAAAGAAAAACGGATAATCCGACGATAAGATAAAATAGCCAAAAAGAGAGAGATCAGAAAAGGCAAATCCGGACTTAGCCGGAAAACAAAATCCGATCTATGTTTTATTATCCTAAGAAAACGGAAAAGAAAACCGATCAAATGATCGGAATTTACATCAAAATTTGAGAGAAAAAGTGCTATCTCTGAAGGATATGGATCAGAGAAGAGAGAGAAGAAAAAAACTCTCAATAGAGAGAGAAAAACTTAATTTCTTTACATAGGTGTTTCTGTTTATTTCAGACATTAAAATATGCTAGTGATAAATTCAGAAGAGAAGAAGAATATATCGACACAAATTAAAATATGAGAAAAATATAAGGGTGTGAAATGTCAAACCCTGAAAGTTTCGTCCTCATCCTAATTGACGAGTAAACAGAGAACGACGTGTTGTCTCTTGACCTGAAGGAAAAAAGCTTCGTCTTTTCGAAGGTGAGGGGAAGGTGAAAAAGCCTTCTTTAGAAATCCCTTCCCTTCTTCTTCTTCTTCTTCTTCTTCTTCAACAAGATTCATACTTTCCTTCCTCCGCCATAGATGAATCAGTGTAGTCACGGAATCGATGGTTTACGAAGCGGCCTTTCGCCTTCAGCTCGACCCTTCGCCATCGATTCATCTCCTTCTTCTACCTTTTCTCTCACTGCTTCCAAATCTGAACACGATGATTCTATCTGGTTTGATTATAATCTAGACCTATCCTTCTTGTCCTCTGATGACCAGAGAAGTTGCCTCGATGATGATGATTCTCTATCTAACTTGTCTCGCGATGTTGAGGCGACCAAAGGTGAGATTTTTCTCTTTAATGTCATGGTTTGAATTTAGATAAGCGGATAATTGGGAACATAGATTTTTTGGTGTAAAGAGGTAATTTTTTTTGTGTGTTTTCTTTTTGTGACACTTGTGAATTTTGCAGGACAGCTTTTAGAGGGAAACTCTAATTCACTTTTGTCGAAATTGCCTGAGCTGCTGATTAAGTCCTCTGATGTTGCTGGTGATGATGACAAGATGGATCTGTCTTGTGCCGACACAACTGTCATGTCTGAGAAATCTTGTACAGAAACTGACCAAGATGACTCTGAGGAAGATTCTCCTTGCTGGATTGGAATAAATTCTCGCAAGACTTTGGCTTCAGGTGCTAAATCTGTGACTTCAAGGCGTTCTACTGATGATCTTAGTGGATTTCGTAGATTGAATCCCCTGGCACCTCAGTTTGTACCGTCTAACTCTAAGAAGAATCTTGACACGGATGGGAAAAGATGTGAAGAGAACGGTTCTTCTTCGTCTTTGAAGAAGTCTCTGTCTTCGAATTTTCCATCATCGTCGGCAGAATTCAACTTAACCGATCCTCCTGAAGATGAAAGTAAAGATGCAGTAAGTACTAGCAACTTGGACAACACTGCAGATGAAAGTTTGGGTTTTTTTGTATCTCGAGACAGCATTTCCAAGACCGTGAGCATGTCGAATTCTAAAAATGAATACCAGCCAGCTAAAAAGTTGGATCCTTTGGCCCCTGTTTTTGTTCCCTCTAGTGCAAAACTAAGTCCTTCTTCTGCCCATGAGAAGCAAGGAGATTTCGAGACAAATGCACATTCAGCTTCTGCTCTAGCTTCTTCAGATAAGTCGCTAAATACGGTCAATGTAGTGGCCTCTTCTGGTGAGGTTGGCCACAGTTTTAAGAGTCGGTATGGCGTTCAGGAATTAGGTTCATACACTCCTTGGATTGAATCTGAAGTTGGGATCACTGAGAATGCAAAACTAGGAACCTCCAGCAACAAGTCTTCTGGTCGGCGGAGATTGAATCCATTGGCCCCTCAATTCTCTCTCTCGGATACTAAACCAAAAGCATATTTCTATGAGAATTACCAAGCTGCAGATGATTTATCGCTGGTGGTGAGTACTGGTTATACGGAGCATAATGTAATAGATGCAGACTTAGCACAATCCTCAGTATATGTGGAACATCTCCTTCCCAACATGTCTCGTGGAAGTTCGTCACTGATATCTCCAAAGACGGACAGTAACTTTGGGTCTACTAAGTGGTTTGCGGTGGAGCCAAACACTACACTTTCAGTACATGGTAATCAAGATTTTCAGCATCCTCTTCCATTCCATGTCGTAGAAACTGCAGCCAGTTCATCTTCAAGCGATGTGAAAGCTTTATCTGGCCCATCTCCAAAAATGGATGTGAAGAAACTACTTACAACGATGCATGGACTGTCAGAGATACTAACAGTTGCACATGGTTCAGAATCTCCTGATGCGGTTGAGGTTGATCTCATTAACAGTACTGTACAGAATCTCAACATATACATCAAAAATAGCACTCAGGAACTGGCTGGGAATCAAAGCGTTGCACGACGCAATTCGTATGATCTAAAGCTTTTACCAAACAAGAGCAAGGTATGGTGTTCTTCCTAGTTCTTATGTATATATTTTGGTAGCTTAAGCCACAAGGAAAGCACATTACATTTGCATAGAACATAGGAAATGTAGCATCATCTCTTGTCAAATTCACAGAAAATGATATTGTGTTAATGGGTCACCATGATTCCAAATCTTCTCTATTAGCTATCGATTAGAGACCTTCAGCTTCCAAGGGCAAACGATATGACTGTCGACCTTGATGTTAAAAGGAAGGAGAAATACTCTGTGGTCTCAGGGGAGACGGTCCCAGATTCTCGTTTGTATCAATATGGTGTGACCAAAGATAACAGCTTTGGTCAGGTATGGATTTTTTTTGCATATGTGAGATGTGATTTTGGTGTTTATCTGGAGGTAGACCTTTGGGTTTGATAACATGCAGGTTGTGGCTAAGAGTGGTTACCAACAGAATCATCAAGCAGAGGAGCAGATTAACCAGCATGCACTGTTCTATAAAAGCTTATGGCTGAAGGCTGAAGCAGACAGGTGTTTGATGGTATACGAGACTTCTCTTTCGAATCCAAATTCTTGAGGATATAAGAAAGGTGACATCAAATCATCTTTGATATTCAAGTTCAGAGTGAAGTTTGAAAGGGCATTTACATGTCAGATTGCTTTCGATTTTTGCAGGTCGCCATGTAAATTTCAAAGAATAGCCTCAAGATCTCCAATTTCTGAAAGGAGACTATGAGGTATACGAATCTATTCCTTAGAAGTGGCTGACATGTGACCAGGATGAAGTTGGTGCTCTCTTTTTACCAGCTCCCTTTTCATTTATTTATGGTCATATCAGGTCATGTTGACTCAAGAGAAAAAGTTTATTGTAATATCAGTGCTTACTTTACTTGCATAATCCTTACTGATCAAACTCTTGTCTTTCTCTTGTCAGAACATGGGTACTTTTTGGACGTGGAGCCTTTTGGTTACTGAAGATTGTAATGTTCTCTTTGATATGTTGTCCTGATCTTGGATTGTCGGATGTATAAACAAATTTTTGTTACTCTTATCATAAGACTCATAAGTTATGAGTCATAACTATGTCATCAAACTTATCGGATCTTGGACTTTTCTTCTCACTTCTACTTTGCTTTGGAAACCTTATTTCCACCGTCTCCTTCACTTAAACAGTCAATAACAGAAACAAAACCCAAGAAACAAAAGTTTCTATATATATTTTTTTTATAAATCCTATCGGCTGATCCGGTCGATTCCGGTGGAATGCACCGAAATGCTATAGTGTGAACTTCTTCTTGGTTCAATGGTTCAACGGACACCATGAGCTTCGAACGAACTCGAGTCAACAAGCCATAAGATCCATAAGATCCATGAGATCTAAATGGACCATCACACTACCTGTTCCGAGTTTGAAATGCCTTCTGACTAATGTTAGGGGTAGCTAGATTGTCTGTTACTGGACTACCAGGTAAATTGCTTGGACTTTTGGCCCAAACCCAGACTTCCCACATAATTATGTTTTTGTTTCCAGGGAGGATCGAACCTGGATGAAATGATGTAACACCTTACACAACCTTTCCCTACCACTGGACCACAACGATGCGGGCAGATATATATTTGGTATATAGTATTCAATAATAGTTTGACTAAAAAAAAAAGAAAAATCTACAACTGTTATAAACTTATATAATAGTAGGTGTAATTTATCATAAACATAAATATAAATAATTTTATATCCGTAGAGAGAAGAGGGATACTGATAAGAAAGGAGAGAGAATTTGTTCTTATAATTTTGAAAAAATTGTGTATCACGACAAAATATTACGTTCGTCTATATAGAAATGAAAAGTAAAAGTTACTATGCATGTATCGTAACAAGATACATCATAATTTATAAATTTAATGCGTTTATATATATATTAAAATAAATAAAATAATTTAATGCACTTTTTACAAACAAATAAAAAAATGTTGAATTATACATAGAGTATTTTTCTTGACTCTGATAATAAAAAAAGGGGTTTTTGCTAAAAATAACCCAAAAATTGACTTTGAATACAAAAGTAGACCCCTGAAAAAACATTTAGCAGAAATAACCTAAAGGGGTAGTGAAAAGACTATTTAAACCTGTATGAGTAAACAAAAAACGGATGTCCTAATTACCGTTTACACCCTGACGAAGTCTACTAAAGTGAAAAAGAAGTCTAATAGTAGACTTCATTTTATCGAAATGAAGTCTACTAAATAACTAAATCTGTAAATTTAATTTTAAAATTTTTAAAAATTATTTTGGTATCAAATTTACATTCATAAATTTCGTAATCTAACCCAAATGTACAGAAATTATTTTTTCATATTGGTAAATGGAAATGTATGTTTTTAAATTAAGTAGAAGTAAATTTATTATTTAAGTTTTAAAAGTTGTAGACTTCTATATTGAAGTCTACTTAACCGAATAAATTAATCTAATCGAAATTTAAACCGAAATTAAACCGGGAATAACTTCCATTAACCAAGAGAAACTAAACAAAACCGAATAAATATTTATCTTAACCAAAAAAATCAAAAATAATTATTTAACCAATACATAAACCAAAATTGAACCAACAATTCTGAACCAAAAATTATTCATTTAACCAAAATTTGTACCTCCCTATATAAATGAAGCCTACGTTTGTAACCCTAATTTTGTAAAAATGAAAACTCAAACCTCTCTCTCTAAAACGGCGCTTCCCCTCTGTTTCAGATTCAACGAGAACATCGATTTTTTTAGATCTGCTTGCGAACGAGCTGTACACGAGGTCTTTTTCTATGCTGTTTCAGGTTAGAAATCTCTCTTTAGATTATACTCTGCTTTTTGTTTTTAGGAAAACGTTTGTTTGATCTTCACTGTAGGTGACCTCAACATAGTGAGCAACAAAAGAGGTCCACTGTCGACTTCCTCACCGCCGTGCAGCTTTGTCTGGGTATGGCTTTGATGTCTGGTTCATATTGTTAGCTTTTTCTAGTTTTTTCTTTTTACTTATTAGCTGATGTTTTGTTTGTCCAGAAATTTTGGTTTTATTTAATTGGGATCCACTTTGAATTTTTTTTTATTCATAATGTACTAAGATCTGAGTGTCAGAACTAATTTGATTTAGTTTAGTAATCAGATCTGTGATTATGTGTTTCTCGGAAACCTCCTCTTCCTCTTCTTTATTAGATTTGTTACTTGGGTTGATGTTTAATTTTTACTCCTTTCATTTGCAGTATCTCACAAATCTCAACAATTCATCACTGTCATCTCCGAAAGCAGACTTCTTGAGTTGATTTCGAAAGCAGACTTCTTAAGTTGACTTCTTTCATTTGTAGTATCTCACAAATCTCAAAAATTCGTCACCGTCATCTCCATTTTCTCCACCATCGACATCGAGACGGGTAGGGAGTTTTGTCCTAACAGGCCCAAGTGCCAAACACAACAATTAAGCTCATTTACAAAACAGAACCCAATAAGTAAATAATTGATCTTCTGTTTGCTCATGATCTCTTTTTGTGTAATGATTATCAATTTTGTCTGTAATGATCATTAATTGTAATAATCATCAACTGTAGTAGTCTTTTAATTGTCATCAACCGTTATTTTTATGTATCTTTATCAAATATGTAACATAATCAACAAAATATAATGGTTCAGAGTATGGTGCAAAGAAAAGTTCCATAAACTAATTCTAAATAAAAATTTTAAGTGACTGATTTTGCACCAGTTTTAAAACCACAAAATAGAAGAAGAATGGATTGGTGTTACATGTTTATACAATGTCACAAATTTTTTGAAGTAACTGAATGTTGCATCAGTTTTAAAATCACAAAGTATGTCAAATCCAAAAAAAGAAAAAAAAAAACAGAAGAATGAGGTTAGTGTTATTAACAAGAGAATTTAAAAATGACTCTACAATCTTATGGAGTTGATCATTTTCTGTTATAAAACACACAAAAAAACCATATTAGCAAACGAAATTACAAACTACATTATTGCAAAAATGTAAGTAACAAATTTTCTATATAGGAGACTTCGTCTGCAGACTTCATCTGTAGACTGGAGATGAAGTCTATTCTTCCAAGCTAACTAGCTATTAAATCAACAAATTCGATTCTACAATAAATATCGACTTAAAACAAATGAAACTCATTGAGTAATTAGACCAGTTGGTAACACACATTCCAAAACCTAAAAATACAAAAAAATAATTTATATATATTCTGTAATTTTGTTTTTAAAATAATGATACCGAGCAGACTTCATGTGCAGACTTCATCCGTAGACTGCTGGAGAAGTCTACTTTAATAAGCTAACTAGCTTAAAAATCAAAACTTCTGATTCAACAATAAATATCGAATGAAATGAAATGAAATTCACTGGGTAGTTCAATCACTTCATAAAAAGCATTTCTAATCCAAAAAATAAAAAAAATACTTTATAAATTTTCCTAAAACACGTTTTTAAAAAAACTACAATAAGTAGACTTCTAAAGCAGACTTCAAACGTACGTTTTCATAGTGAAGTCTACTAAAGAAGTCTACTAAAAAACAGGTTATTTTTGCAATTGACCATTTCGTTGACTTTTCCTTCAGTAGACTTCAGAAGTAGACTTCCGGCCAAAAAGGTTACTTTAGCATTTGACCGATGCATTGACTAACAAAGTAGACTTCTACTGTAGACTTCATGTACGAGTAGACTTCTCTGACAGTCTACTTTTGAAGTCTACGAAAAAAATAGGTTATTTTTGCAATTGAATTTTTTGAGTAGAATTCACTGTGAAGTCTACTTAAAAAAAGATTCTTTCTAAGTTTGACCGAAAAATATAAGTAGACTTCTTTGGGAAGTCTACAGTTTTTAGACTTCTTTCTGAAGTCTACTGCAGCTTTCCAGAGTTTTATGAATTTTTTAATTTTTAAAAAACTTTAGTCAAACACTAAAATGACCTATACGTTTTTGGTCAAACTACAAAAGTAACTCAAAAGTAGACTTCTTGTGCAGACGTAAACAGTAGACTTTAGAAAGAAGTCTACATTAAAAAGTCAAAATACGGTCAACTACAAAAATAACCTCTTTCCTTTCGTAGACTTCTTAAGCCTTCAAATGAAGTCTACTATGCTTTTTTTCGTTTTCAAAGGATATCGAGTAGACTTCTCGTGAGGTTTAATGAAGTCTACTTTTAAAAGTCAATTGCAAAAATAACCTTATGTTGACTAGTAGACTTCAGTATACTTCACGAGAAGTCTACTTTCGCGATATGAAAACTGAAATATGGAGAAATTGAAGTGTGACGATTACCTTTAACAAAATTGAGCTCGACTACGGTTCTTTTAAGCACCCAGAACTCAGGATTTCACCAAAAATAAGCAACCCAAATGTTAAGTAACCAGAAATCACCAAAAATACATGACTTTTAGCATTGTAACTTAGCCCAGATGTTTTGGAGAAGAAATTACGAAAGAATGAGGAAGGTTATGAGTGAATGAGCTCAAATCTTTACTTATTACAGTTTTAAAATTGGTTGAGAAGCATTTATTCCATTTTCATGGTTGTTCATGGTGGTTGAAGAAATTGAAGAATATGGCATTCTCGTAATAAAAAGGTTTTTAGAAGGTCCAAGGAGACTTTAGCCAAATTAAAGAAAAATCGAAATAATAGATGTATAATGGCATTTTCGTTAATAGTTTAAGTGAGAAGGATAAAATTGTGAGAAAATGGCAAAAGTTGGAGAGAAAAAAAAAAGGTTAGTTTGGTGTTTGACTTTGAAATATGGGTTAAATCTGAAACTCTCCCTAACAAAAATGTCTTCTACGAAGAGTTATATTTATGGGAGAATAGTCAATACCTCATTTTCTTCAAAATTGTCGGCTTAAATTGGTCAGATCAAAATATATTTTCTCTTCATTATGGCCAAAAGAAATGAAGCATTCCGTCAAAAGCTATTACTCTTAAAAAGCTCTGCTTTGGTCAAGACTCAGGAAGCAAGAAAATCGGAAAATGGAAGATGAAAACCTATCATTGTACGCCATGATCCTATCGAGCTCCTCTGTTCTTCCCATGGTTCTAAAGACAGCCATAGACCTTGGCCTATTCGACATATTAGCCGAATTTGGCCCTTCTTGTTCCCTCTCTGCTTCTCAGATCGTGTCTCTCTTGTCTACTCAAACACAACAACATCATGATTCAAGCTTAATCAATCGTATTCTTCGATGCCTAACGAGCTATTCCATACTCACATGTTCTGTTTCCACTGACCACGGTGAGCCACTTGCGGTCTATGGTTTAGCTCCTGTTGCCAAGTACTTCACCAAGAACCAAGATAGATCTGGCTCGTTGGCTCCGTTGGTGAATTTGTTTCAGGATAAGGTCGTGATGGATATCTGGTAAAGTTCATTAACAACATCAAAATTTTTTTGGTCTGAAACGTGATGATCTTGAATTATGATTTTGTTTATAACGTGAAAAAGGTACAACCTGAAAGATTCAGTTCTCGAAGGAGGGATTCCATTCAACAAGACTCATGGTTCGAGCGCGGTCGAATTGGTGGGCAGAGATTCAAGATTCAGAGAAGTGTTCCAAAGCTCCATGAGAGGTTTTAATGATGTTTTCATGGAAGAAGTTATGAATAAGTACATGGGTTTTGATGGTGTGACGTCATTAGTTGATGTTGGTGGTGGAGATGGATCGATTCTCCGTAAAATAATCTCCATGCATCCTAATATCATCAAAGCTATTAACTTTGATTTGCCTTCTGTTATCAACGCTTCATCAGCTTCTCCAGGTATATATAGTGCAAGTTCTTGCCAAGATTCTGTTTATATTGTGAATGATTTGAAATGTCATATCTTTTTTGTGTGTGTTATAGGCATTGAGAATGTTGCTGGCGACATGTTTACAAGCATTCCTAAAGGAGAAAACATTTTGATGAAGGTTAATTTGTTCTTAAAGTTTTTTTTAAAGACTTAACAAAAATACTTAAAAGCTAACATTAGGGTTTTTCTTGTTCGTTTTGTTACATTTACAACAGTGGATTCTCCACGGCTGGGACGATGAACATTGCGTGAAGATACTAAGCAACTGTTATCAATCGTTACCGTCAAACGGCAAGGTGATTGTGATCGATATGGTAATCCCGGATTTTCCAGGAGATACACTCTTAGACAGAAGCGTGATTCAGTTTGAGTTGTTCATGATGAACATGAACCCATCAGGGAAAGAAAGAACAAAGAGAGAATTCGAGATTTTAGCTCGCCGTGCTGGATTTTCTAGTGTACAAGTTCCACTTACATCTCTCTGTTTCTCAGTTCTGGAATTCCTCAAGATTGCGTGATATGTTTTTCATTTAATTTACAGCAAGATATTTACTAGATTGAGTTAAAATATATAATTCCATTCAACGGCAATTTAATGTTATCAGTGAGGCTACTAGCTTCGTATATATAAGCATTTGTGTTCTTTGGTGCTGTGCTCTTTGGTGCTGTGCTCTTTGGTGCGCTATGCAAGTATCTGAGTATAATTGTATGTTAGGGTGATATCAAAGTACCAATGAGCACATGTTTAATATCAACCTAATGGCATAGCACCAAAGAGCACATATTCAATTTACTATGCAAGTATCTAAGAATAATTTTTTGCAGTTTTTCAGTGGTCTATTTCGAAATTACTTTGATATCAACCTAACATACTAATATCAAAGTAACATCTGGTAGAGTACGACTGAACTTCAAACTCTAAACCACTAATGCATATAATATTCTTTTTAAGAGCATCTGCAATGGTACTCTATTTTTGCTTCTAAACTCTATTTTTAGAGTAAAATCATCTACATTGGTACGTTATATCTTATTCTGCATTGATATACTGTTTATTTCTCTATTTATAGAGAATAATTTTTTTATTTACAAAACAGTCCTTAAACTTTTATATCTTTGTATTTTACACATAAATAATAAATAAACAATAAAATACCACATAATATTATATTTAATTAAACTATATCAGCAATAATTAATTATATAATCATTTAAAAGTTTAAATTACAACAACAAAATATATTAAATAAAAATACAATAAAATAACAAAAATAAAATTTAAAATACAGAGTTATAAATAAAAACCTGAATTAATTACTAAAAAAACTTAACACAATTTATTAAACTATTAATCTAATAATTTGTTAAATCACTTTCAGATCCATGAAGATTATTAAGATATTCTCCAAATGAAGAAGATATAGAAGGAGCTTGTTAATCAACCTTTTTCTTTAAGATTCTTGTTTGTTCACTTTGAACATATGCACGAATGTTTGGATTTTGTATGGAATTTAAGTTTTGAGGCAAAACTTTGTTTTCTTCTTTGAGTTATTTTAATGCAAAATTCTTACTTTGAATTTCCAAGTGGTGTTGCCTTTGTGCAGTTGTCTTTTTTAATTCTTCCACAAGTTGTCTATTTCCTTTTTCCAAAGTCTTGATAACAGCTGATGCTTGATCATCATTTTTTCTTTTCAATTTAGATTTTTTAACTCCAGGTGATTGTTGAGATGGAGATCCGCCACTAAAGTCATCTTCATTACATAAGTTTACAGAAAATAAATATAAACTTGCAGATGGTTGTGTAGCAGAGTCCGGCGTAAAATTTTCAGACTCTGAAGATGTATATCCGAAACCACATGGATTTGATATTTTTTAGCAGAAATGACACCATCTTTAAACTTTTCAAAATCTTAATAATATTCCATACATGATCAAATTTTCAACCAGTTTTGAATTTTGGATCTTCCATTAGCATTTCTTTAGCTTGATTGAACTACATACAAATATTAAACAAAAATAAATAAATATCCAAATAATAATAAATAAAGTAAAATTTATTTATTAATACTTACAATATCATCACTTGAAGCACCACTTAGATGTCTGTTTTCACATTGTTTGATGCATGCATGTAGTTTTCTTGTTGCTCTTTCAATAGTTTAAAATCGACATTGGATAGATTTTTTTGTACGTTCACTCCAAGTTGCTTTTTCCCTTAAAGCTTCCACCACACGATCCCAAAACTGGTCAGAGGTTTGATAAATACCAGTTATTGGATCTTAAGAAATTTCCATATACACTTGACATAAAAAATTATATTCTTCTTTAGAATACCCAGCAGAACGAGATATTTTTGCTAAAAAGTAAGAAGAAAATGTGTATCAAAATTTATGGAATGATGTGAATAGAAATAAAAATCCATGAGGTTATTTATAGATGTTGATGAAGTGATTCCAAGATTCTCACGTTTTAAACTACATCACAATAAACTCTCATAATTATCAATCCAGCTACACATATAACTTTATATTAGTTTCTTACATGTTTTAAATGGACTTGACAATCCAACTATACGTAGACAAACTTTGACTAGAAAAACATCACAATTAATTCTCACATTCATCATTCCAACTATATAAAAAACTTTAAATTAATTTTTAGATATTTTAGATGAAAATCCAACTACACAAATATCATTTAATTTTCACAGTTGGAACTAGTAGAATATCATAATAAATTCTCACATTTATATCAACCCAACTACACATAATAAAGAAGGGTTCATAACATTTTCTTTCAATAATACAAAATATCACTAAATGAAAACCCACATGTACACATTTTTCCACTGATTCTCTTAGATTAGCTAGAAAAAATGTAGAAAAACAATAGAAAATCAATTTATCATCTATAAATATCACTGCAACTTCATGTTAGTCATCACAATCTCATAACTTTTTACCTTACTCATTCTAAATATTTCTCTCAAAATGAATTTTAATCTCCCAAATTTCTATTCTTCATCATCTGATCAGATGATGATGACAATATAGAAATAATCAACAGTCTCGACAATGCAGAACAAGCAATACATCTTGCTATCGCTAATAACAACGCAATCATCCAATACTTTCTCAATCAAAAAAGCAACGATGTGGCCCATGACAGCTCGGTTCGAGGACGTACTTTCATCCACCGAGATCGGAAAAGTGCACATGACAGATTGTTCAATGACTACTTCTCTGAAACTCCATTGTATAATGATGCTATGTTTCATAGAAGGTATCGTATGTCTCGTTTCCTTCGTATTATTAACGCCGTTGAAAATCATGACAACTACTTCACTCAAAAGAGAGATACAACCGGTAGACTTGGATTATCATCCCTTCAGAAAGGAACATCTGTTTTACAGATGCTAGTGTATGGCTTGCCAGCGGATGCCACAGACAAGTATGTTAATATTGGCGAATCAACGACACTCGAAAGCATGAAAAGATTTTTTCGAGCTAGATATTTTTTCAGAGAAATATTTACGATCACCAACGGCTAATGATGTTGCCAGACTTCTTTATATTGGTGAAAAACAGAGTTTTCCAGGGATGCTTGGTAGCTTAGATTGCATGCACTGGAAGTGGAAAAATTGTCCTACCGCATGGGCTGGACAATATGCGGGACGTAGTAGATCACCAACTATAATTCTTGAAGCTGTAGCAGATTATGATCTTTGAATATGGCATGCCTATTTTGAAATGCCAGGCACCAATAAATGATATCAATGTGTTGGAGTCTTCTCATCTTTTCTCCAACCTCGCTCAAGGTATTGCTCATCCTTGTCATTATGTCATACAAAGAAAATAATATAATATGGGTTATTATTTGGCTGATGGTATATATCTAAAATGGTCAACTATAATGCAAACTATTCATGAACCAAGGGGCCCTAAGAAAAAATATTTTGCTACACAACAAGAAGCATGTGGGAAAGATGTTGAGCGTGCCTTCGGAGTTCTCCAATTGTGAAAGGTCTGGCTTGTTTTTGGAAAAAAAAAAATGTGCTACATGACATAATGACTACATGTATAATATTACATAATATGATAATCGATGATGAGCGTGATCTGGATGCACCAATTTAAGTTGAAAGAAAAGCTCCACCTCCAGAAGTTGAAATAGCGACAGATGAAAATATCCGATTTCAAAAATTTCTTTGTCGATATAGAAAATCAAAGACAAAGAAGCTTATTTCTCACTTTGAAATGCGTTAATTGATC
Organism: Eutrema salsugineum; assembly: GCF_000478725.1. Taxonomy (NCBI): domain Eukaryota; kingdom Viridiplantae; phylum Streptophyta; class Magnoliopsida; order Brassicales; family Brassicaceae; genus Eutrema; species Eutrema salsugineum. The sequence continues at coordinate 1,959,681 of NW_006256612.1, forward strand.
ATTTGTGGGAGAAGTATACTAATGGTGATATTTAAAATATGTTTTATTTGTTAGTTTTTCAGTTTATGTGATGTAATAGTATTTTATAATAAATAAAATTTTAAAAATGAAATTATATTGAATTATTATTAAAATTAAAATAAATAGATTTTTTAAAAAAACTTTTAGAAGTAGAAGGTCTGATAAGCAATTAATAGTAATATTCAGAGTTAGATATAGAGACAACCATTACAGTAAACCATTTCTCTATTTTTAAAAATTTCTATTTTTAGAATAAAATATAGAGACAACCATTACAGATGCTCTAATGCTTCAGTTCATTTTAGAACATTGCATTTTAATAAATTTGTTCCTTTTTTTAATTAAATCTATTCCGCATTTTTCTATTTTTATAAAACTTACTTATTTTAAAACCTCCGATAATTTTTTTTGGTGCTACGGACAACATTCCTGTCCACTCGATAATTAAACTAAATTATTGATTAAAGGTGACATGTTAATCCTGATTTCTTACCCGATAATTATATTATAACATTTCTAAGACGTTGTAATTCAGTGGATGAAATTTTCTCTGTTGGACTGGCTGGCTCACCCTAAGATCAGTCGGAAGGCTTCAGTTGTTCTAGAAAATTAAGTAAGTTAACTAATCCTTGTCGTTCAAGGTTATATAAAGAAAACAACGTTTTAGCTTAGGTTGGGAGTTGAGACTCCACACCTAGGATCCCCCTTGGGAAAAGATTGATAACATAATATAATTTAGATTCTAGGACTTTCTAAAACTTAATTAAAACTGCACAATACTAAGGTCCTATTAAAGTTTCACGAAGAAGTTTACATAGGTAAAAATATTATTACATATCTGATTAATCTCATATTATATATTATGCACACAATATATATATATATATATATATATATATATATATATATATATATATAATTCGCTAGGGTTTAGGACATCGTTCTCGTGAGCCTTGTTTCTTTGGTGAGCGTCCTTTTTTTCCTTGAGGTGAACAACTACCACCAACTTCAATCTTGATCTCTCTGATCACCTTTTGATCCCAAACCCATTCTCCTATTTATTAATTTCCCAAAATAGAAAATAATTTTTATTTTGAATGTTTTTAGTAATCATTTTTAATATAATCCAGTTGTACCAATCCAAATCAAACAAAAACCGTATTGTAAAACGTAGTACAAAAATCAAAATGAAGAAAAAAATAATCATTCCGTTTAAAATTTCCATATATATATAGTAAAACTTCTATAAATTAATACTCGATAAATTAATAATTACTATAAATTAATAAATTTTGATGGTTCCAAATCGGGTCAATGTAAAAATTCATCAAATTCAATAAATAATAAGATAATAATTTTTTTTTGAAACTCTTATGTAAATATGTGGTCCCAATAAAAACATAAATTAATAATTATAAAAATTTATGTAAATATATATAAATATAATATTCTAAAATATGACTAATGTGTTTGTTTTTACTTAAAGTTAAAATCTCATTGATTCTAAACTCTCTAATTATTATATCAGTAGCTCTTATCACTATTTTACTATATACATTCAAAATTTATGATGATTTTTTGATGTGACAATTGATTTTTTTTACATGTAAATGTTTTTAAATGTATTGTAGTATTATCTTCAATTTTATCATCAATAATACTGATAGTAACCATGGTTTTTTATAAATTTTAAACTTATGAACATATATATTTTTACATAGACAATCCAATATGGTATTAAAAACTATTTTATTGTAATAGTTATAATTTTTAGTCATGATTTATATTATGAGATTTGTTAAAATTTTGAAATATAACATTATTCTAAAGAAATTTTTAGAAAATTATATGTGAAAAGCAAATTTTATTTATAAATTAATAATTATTAATTTATAGATAAATTAATAAAATATTATGGTACTAATATTATTAATTTATAGATGTTTTACTGTATAGATTTTTTTTAGTTTCCATAAATATGATTTATTTTGGTGGTATAATTTGCTAAACATGGAATACAATTTAAACAATGTATCAAACAATAACCAAAATGAATGATGATCAATTTATACAACCGTACCAACCGAACCAAAATCGGATTGGATTTCTAAAATTGTTCGGAATAAAAAAAACCTACTTGGCTTTGGAGATTCGTATTGTACTCGGGCCATTGCTGTGTTTGATAATCCAGAGAACAATAGAAAACTTAAAGTTAGCAAGCATAGCAGGCCGTTATACATTTTTTTGTTGATTTGAAAATATGAATTTCTAAATATAAGATTGTGCATGCATATATAGAGAGAATAAGACTGAAATTACAATATTCCTTCCTTTTCTTGTTCAAATTCAATCTTCTTCTGTAAATGAAATCCCAGTCTTCTCTGAATTGGTCCAACTTAATTTTAATTACTTTGGAAACTTTGGAGAACAAAGTCCATGTTATAAGTTAAGGTAAAATTAACGTAAATGATTTTTTGGTTGAATAAATTTTATATTCAATTAAAAAAAATATTAATGTAAACAGCAGAAGCTTCTGTCACTAAATAAAAAAATCCAAGAATGTTGAATAAGTTCGCTTTAAAATACGAATGGACAAATTCTTAATTAAGATCCCAAATTACGTTGTCCTATTCTTCTCAATATATATATATATATATATATATATATATATAATCAGAGCCAAGCATCTGCTTCAGGGCCAAAGAGTTAAATATTTTTTAGGGGCTAATTTTCTAAAACATATGTTAGCTCAGTCAGTTTGTGAGAAGGGGAGAGTGTTATAGCTTTCCGCGCGGATGTGGAGTTCGATTCCACCTCTCCACATGATTGCCATTTATAGTTTTTTTTTAAAAAATCGGCCCATTGTTAAAAAAAAAAAATTTTAAGCCCATTTAGAAGTGTCCCACATTGACTACTTCAAATTTTTTAAAGGGGAAGCTGCACTATAAATAAGACTCTTCATCTAAAAATAATAATTAAATAATTTAAAAGTAATAACTAAATATCTTAGTGTAACTGTGTGTTTTCACAATTTATTATTTGTGGATTAAGCTATATTAAAATATAAATTGTGGATTAAGCTATATTAAGAAGAGTTTTATTTGAAAAAAGTAATTAATTACTTAGTACTAAAAAAGTAATTAATTATTCAAGTGAGTTGTATCCTTAAAAAAGGAAGAAACCGGTGCATCAAAAAGAAGGAGAAAGAGAATAGTACATGCGTAGGACAAATCTCAAGCTAACTCTATCTTAAAATTTGTCCAACTTTTAAGTAAAGATAAGAATGAAAATAAGTACGAAAAAGAGAAAGAGAAGGAGAAAGAGAGTCAGGGGTGAGAATGAAGATGAGATTCATGAAAATGAAGATCTGATTGAAACTGGGAATGAAGATGTGATTGAGGCTGAGAATGAAGATGTGATTGAGACTGAAATTGAGAATGAGAATAAGAATAAGAATGAAGAAGAGAAATCCAAAGATGTTAACGACGAAGAGTATCAAACATGTGAGGATATTAGTGATCCTGGGAACCGGAAAATTATGAATTATAATAGATACATATGAATTATATGCGCCTTGATCATTCATTACATAAATGAGAATCCCAAAATGTCGCCGTCACAAAATAAGCTAAATCGGTTTACATGTGATATTATGATGTGAATGCATATGTTTAAAATCGAACAATGTCAAGCTCAAAACAAGAGACAAGCATTCATCACATGCAGTCACGTACAAATGAAAAGGAAACACCACAAGAACACATACATTCAGAACAAAATAGCAGCTACAAATAAATTTCTTAATTTTTTTACTCTTTATTTGACACACGAAAATATATTTCTTAAATTTTTTATTCTTTGTTATTCTCTTTTATTTTCTAGTTCCCTTTAGATATCTCTCTAATGCATTGAATTCAACAACTCATATAGTCATATATGGTCACGCTAAGAAGAAAATCAAATCAGCTTGAAAACTTACAGTTGTCGTCGTTTAAGAATAATTTGAGATAGAATAAACGAAAAAACATCTATCAGAGTTCAGAATAAATGATTTTATAAATATTTTATTAGTTTACATATAAATATAAATTTTGAGTGGAAAATTGGATTAGAAGTCTTTGTTTGGTCTTCGTCTTTTTGTAGTTCCACGTGTTCCACACGAAAAGAGAAATGCGAAGTTGGACTAATTCAGATTCATATAATTCAAGAGTCAAAATAACATCTTGTACAAACAAGTATATAAATATACTAATAAACGCGTTTAATATTTCAATTCAAAATTAATTTTTCTATAGTAGAAATAAAAAACTAACGACGTAATTACCACGTACCGTCGTACTCTAAGATTTGCTGTGGCTTAGCTCCTGTTGCCAAGTACTTCATCAAGAACCAAGATGAATCTGGCTCGTTGGCTCCGTTGGTGAATTTTTTCAGGATAAGATCGTGATGGATATCTGGTAAATTCATTACCAACTTCCAAAACTCTTTTGTCTGAAACGTGATGGTCTTGAATCTTGATTTATGATTTTGTTTATAACGTGAAAAAGGTACAACCTTAAAGATTCAGTTCTCGAAGGAGGGCTTCCATTCAACAAGACTCATGGCTCGAGCGCGGTCGAATTGGTGGGCAGAGATTCAAGAGATTCAGAGAAGTGTTCCAAAGCTCGATGAGGGGATTTAATGATGTTTTCATGGAAGAAGTTGTGAATAAGTACAAGGATTTTGATGGTGAGAAGTCATTAGTTGATGTTGGTGGTGGAGATGGACCTATTCTCCTAAAATAATCTCCATGCATCCTAATCATCAAAGCTATTAACTTTAATTTGACTTCTGTTGTCAACACTTCATCAGCTTCTCCAGGTATAGCAGAAGTTCTTGCCAAGATTCTGTTGTATTATGAATGATTTGAAATGTCATAATTTTTCGTGTTGTAGACATTGAGGATGTTGCTGGAGACATGTTTACAAGCATTCCTAAAGGAGAAAACATTTTGATGAAGGTTAATTTTTTCTTAAAGTTTCCTTAAGACTTAACAAAAATACTTAAAAGCTAATATTAGGGGTTTTCTTGTTCGTTTTGTTACATTTACAACAGTGGATTCTCCACGGCTGGGACAATGAACATTGCGTGAAGACACTTAGCAACTGTTATCAATCATTACCATCAAACGGCAAGGTGATTGTGATCGATATGGTAATCCCGGATTTTCCGGGAGATACACTCTTTAGACAGAAGCGTGTTTCAATTTGAGTTGTTCATAATGAACATGAACCCATCAGGGAAAGAAAGAACAAAGAGAGAATTCAAGATCTTAGCCCGCCTTGCTGGATTTTCTAGTGTACACACTTACATCTCTTTGTTTCTCGGTTCTAGAATTCCTCAAGATTGCCTGATATGTCTAGTATTTTCATTTTTTTACAGCAAGATATGTACTAAATTGCCTGATATGAACCTGTATTTTAATTTTAAACTCTCTTAATATACTCGATAACTTTGTTAAGCATTGTGCCTGTGTCTGCCTCGGGCTTGATCCAAACATGGCAAGACAAACAATATTTCTCAACGGTTTTAGCCCAATCTCTTTTATATAGTGCTTCCATCTTAATTAACTTGCCTAAAATATTAGATTTGATCAAGTCAATCATGTTCCAAAAAGCAAAAGAGACAATGATGACTTATGTACGTGGGTTATCAATTTAGAGTCTAATTAGCTTATCTTGTATGATGTATCGGCATATCACACGTGGAATCTAATCTAATTTTTCATAAACTTTTGTAAGATTTAGAAAATTTATAAGTTTGAAGTGCAATTTTTTGTAAGCTATTTTAGACCTTTTCTATTGAGCCAAGCAAAAATTATGTGATGAACATAATTTTGCTATCAAGTGAAAATTTAAAATCTTGAAACATGTTTGGAGGGAATCTTAGTGACCTCTCCATCCAGAAAATTCAAATCGTTCAATTATATTTTCCATAAATTTACATTTGTTTGAGTTGATTATATTTATTCCATGATCTCAAAAATAAGTTTTCAAACCATATTAAGACGTACATATTTTACCTTGTCCGATATTCCGATTACGGGTGACATGTTGATCCTAATATCTTACCCGATAATTATGTTCAAAGATTCCATGGATACACTTTCTATGTTGGACTGGCTCACTTTGAGATCAGTCGCAAGGCTTAGGTTGTTCTGGACAAGACGAGGTAACTAATCTTTGTCGTTCCGGTTTCGATGCTGACCGGATCACCCAATGTTATTAACACATAAACACCGTGGCCTAGGCTGAGACTCCATACCTATGAACCATCTTGGAAAAGATTCATAACATAAAATAGACTAGATTCTAGGAAAAATATGCACAATACTAAATCTAAGGAAAACGTTCCAGTTATATTCTACTTTCACGAAGAAATTTACATAGGTGAAAAGATTATTACATATATGATGAATATCTCATATATATAGATTAGGCTTTAGGACATCGTTTTGGAGGGCCGCCTCGTTGTCCTCCTTGACGTGAACACCTACCATCAACATTAATCTTGATCTCTCTGATCACCTTTTCATCCCAAACCTCTTTTCCTATTCATTTCCCAAAAAAGAAAACAACATTTATTTTGAATAATTTAAGTAACATTTATTTTGAATAATTTAAGTATTTTTTTGTATTTTTATAGGATAATCCAGTTTAACCAATCCAATTTTTTTATAAAAAAAAACGTATGGTAAAACTAAAGCAAAAATTTATCAAAAGAAAGAATATTCAAAACCATTTATTATTTAATATGAAGGTTTAAAACATGTAATCGAAATTTATACTTTATCAAACGGTAACGGGTTTTCATTTTGTAAGCCAGAAGATTTGAACTACAATCAAACCAAAATCGGATTGGGTACTCTAAATTTATCGGAATAAAAAACGTACTTGGTTTTAAAGATTCGTATTGTACTCGGGCCATTGCTGTGTTTGATAATCCAGAGAACAATAATAGAAAAATTAAAGTAAGCAAGAATAGCATGACGTTATACATTTTTCCGTTCATTTAAAAATATGATTTTCGAAATGTAAGTTTGTGCATATATATATAGGAGAGAATAGTAACTACCGAAAAATAGAAAAAATACCAATGGGCGGCGTTTTAGGGTTCCTGGAAAGGCGACTCCATACTTTTCCTCGAGAAACTCAGATCTCGCCGTCCTCTTGCTCCGCCGCCATCTCTCACTGATCTGCGGGCCCCTCTCGCTCTCCATACGCTGTTATAGCGTCCCCTTTACTGTATTTTGCAGTTATTTTAGTCGCCTGTGTTCTATTCCGTTCGTTCGTCGTCTTCTTCATTCTCCCCACCGCTTCCTTGCACCGCACGCCTCGATGCTTCGACGCTTCTCTCGCGAGGAAAAGGGCAAGGATATCGCCTCGTCGCACCGATGGATTCGTGATCCTCCGATTCGCCTCCATGATGAAGCCAACCCGGATCTGATCGAAGCAAATCGCCTCACCTTGATCGGAAGAGTCCTTAACCCAAGCGTTCAAAAACCAAAAGCTCTGATCGGCTTCATGCCCCAAATATGGCGTATGGAGGAGAAGCTTGTGGGAAGGGATCTCGGTACAGAAAAATTTCAATTCAAATTCAACTCCGAGGAAGATCTACAAGCTGTCCTCAACGAAGCGCCGTTTCACTTCAAACGCTGGATGTTCGTCCTCCAACGTTGGGAGCCAGTTATCTCTGACGCTTTCCCCTCTCTGATTCCCTTTTGGATCAGAGTTCATGATATCCCTTCTCATTGCTGTACGGAGAATAATCTTAAAGCGATAGGTAATGCTCTGGGAAAATATATGGCTCACGATATAGAAGAAGCGATGGTGAGAGTTCAAATTGATGCTCTGAAACCGCTAATCAAGAAGAAAGCTATCCAATTCCCATCGGGTGTGGAGGTTTCGGTGGTCTTCGAATACATCAGGCTGGAGAAACATTGCTTTCTCTGTATGTCATTGGGACATGAGAAAGAAAACTGCCCCCAGCGCTCCAATTCTCATGATCCTGAACCTCCAAACTCCCATATCAACAACCAACACACGCTGCAGCGACTGGAGGATGATCGCCACAAGAAAGAAGAGAGGAGGAACAGGACTTACCCATCACGACAGGAGAACTCCAAACAGGCTCCACCTCGACAGACCATGCCTCCCTATCTTAACCCCAGCGCTGAAGGAAGTTATGCTCCTGATCGAGATTCTCGCCATCGTTTTCAGAGCCGGCGGTCTCCAAACCCTCCCCGGCGCCAATCTCACTCACCACCCCGCAGACCCTCTCGCTCACCTCCTCGACGATCACCTCCCTGGAGACATTCTCGTTCACCTCCTCGCCGAGCTCCTGCTCGACGACTACCGCGCTCACCATTGCAGCGACCCAATGACAGGTATTATGCTCCTCCGAACTCCAATACTAACCTATCTGTTGATGGCCGCAGATTCACCTCCCACCGTGGAGATTCCACACCTCGCCGTGAGGTTCCCCGTCGCTACAAGTCCTCTGGTTCTCATCGATATGACCAGAGTGATACGAGCGATCGGCGTGAATCCCCACATGCTACTAATACGACCAACAGGAATCTCTCTCGCAATGGGGACAGAGTCGAGCAGAGCTCACCCCGTGGAAGGACAGCTTCGCAAGCGGATCTGCAACGGAGTCGCTCCCCTCTTCGAGAACCTCCAGCTTCTCGTCGCAGGATCCTCTCTGACCAGCCTACAAACAAACACCACTCGTCCATTCGGCACACCACGTCCGCCTCTAAAAGCCAGGATCACCTCAAATCCTCCTCTCACGGGCTTCGACGATCAGCTCTAGACAGACTAGAAGCCCCGAGAGATATTCAGGAGGGATCTCTTCCTTCTGTTGCTGGCTTGATTCCTACAGAGGGTGATCCTGAGTGGGTGGAAAACGACGACCTCTTGGATCCTCCGGAACGTGTCGATGAGTCATACCTCCATCCTGTGGTTGCGTCCCAATCCAAGAACAAGTTCCAGCGACACCAGGATTCCTCCGAGGATTCATCTGAAGCTACCATACCAGATCTTCCTCCTCTGAATGGAGAGAAGATTCCTGTAGCGTTCAGATTAGGTCCGCGCACAATACCGGTAAAGCAACGGCTGGAAATCCCAAAGAAAGCTACCCCCAAACGACGTGTGACGAAAGCTGCGACAAAACCGAGTCCAAAACTCGCAGTGCGTGCAGCGTCCAAGAAGCTTATGCCGAGCAGCCCAAGTCAAAGCGTACGTTCTAAACGTCGCACCGTCTCGAAGAAAATCTCTCCAAGGAAGAGGCTCAGCGTGGAGTCCAAATCACATCCTCCCTCGAAGATGTCCAAGGTCGCGTCAGTATCTGCTTCTATCTCTAACGTTAATGCCTCTAATGGCGAACTTGTAGCTTCTATCTCTAAGGTCTTAGTGCCTTCTGCTTGTAAGGGCTTGATGGTTGCCCAAAAACCATCAAACTCTCAATGATTACAACCTGTTGGAACTGTCAGGGGATTGGAAACTACTTGACAGTTCGACGGAGTCTCTTCCCGGACATTATGTTTCTCGCTGAGACAAAAAACCAAGATGATGTTGTTTTCAGCGTATTTCAGTGGATGGGTTACGATAACAGGTTTACGGTTCCTCCGATTGGACTTAGTGGTGGTCTAGCTCTCTTTTGGAAGAAAGATACACATCTGGAGATTCTATCTTCTTCCCCGAACTTCATAGACACCAAAATAAAGTTCAAGGCGAAATCATTCTTTCTTACCTTCGTCTATGGTCACCCGGTATGCCAAAGACGACAAGAGGTTTGGAACCAAATATCGGAACTGGGCGCTAACAGAGATTCGGCATGGCTTCTCTCGGGTGATTTTAACGAGATCTTGGATAATTCAGAGAAGCGCGGAGGTCCCAGGAGACACGAAGGCTCTTTCATTAATTTCCGTAGCTTCATATCCCAAAACGGACTATGGGATTTTAACTTCTCCGGTAATCCCTTGTCCTGGCGGGGTATGCGCTATGACCATTTTGTTCGAGCAAGGTTGGACCGTTCAGTCTGCAATGACGAGTGGCTGGAAGCCTTCCCTTCAGGGAGATCGGAGTACCTGCGTTACGAAGGGTCCGACCATCGCCCCCTAGTTACTTTCCTCGATGACTCCCGAGTAAAGCTAAAAGGAATCTTTCGTTTCGACAATAGACTTCGCGAGAAAGAAGAAATCATGACACTGATTGGCCAAGTTTGGAACAATTCAGATCATGATACTGTGGTAGCCAAGATTACGGATTGTCGCCGCGAGATAATCAGATGGGTCAAAGAGCAGAATATGAATAGCGCGAAACTCATTTCGGACACTCAGACGGAACTCGAAAGGGCGCTCTCTGCTGATTCACCCGACCCAGAGGTGATTGGCCACTGCACTGCTACCCTGGAGAAAGCATATAAGGCTGAGGAGCATTTTTGGAAACAAAGGAGTCGTATCTTATGGCTGCAGAGTGGCGACCGCAATACCGGTTACTTTCATGCTGTTACATGTAACCGGAGGACGTGCAATAGATTCACGGTTCTGGAGGACAGTTCGGGTACAGCCTTCCACGAGGAGCAGGACTTTGCTCGTATTATCTCGGAGTACTTCCAGGAGATATTCTCCTCGCAGAATAACTCCGGCTTCGATCTAGTACATGATGTCTTGGAGCCACAAATCGACGAGGAGACTAATGCCAGACTTATTAGGATCCCTGACCCCGCTGAAATCCACTCAGCAGTCAAATCCATTCATCCTAGCAAGGCCCCGGGGCCAGACGGATTCTCCGCTGGTTTCTTTCACACATACTGGCCCATCATTGGCCCAGATCTTGTTAAAGAAATCCAAGAGTTTTTTCTGTCTGGATCCTTCCCGACTCGACAAAATGAGACGCATATTCGTCTAATCCCAAAGATATTGGGCCCCAGGAGAGTCGCTGATTATCGGCCCATAGCTCTCTGCAACGTATACTACAAGATCGTTGCCAAGATCCTTACGAAACGGCTTCAAACAATCCTCCCACATCTCATCTCTGAGACTCAATCTGCCTTTGTTCCAAATAGAGCGATATCCGATAATGTCTTAATAACTCATGAAACCCTTCACTATCTCCGAACCTCGGAGGCAAAGAAGAGGTGTTTCATGGCTGTTAAAACGGATATGAGCAAAGCATACGACAGGATAGAGTGGGGTGTTCTTAGAGCCGTTCTGGACTGTCTGGGCTTTCACCATAAATGGATCAAATGGATAATGGAGTGTGTGATGACGGTATCCTACTCTTTCCTCATCAATGGAGGTCCGCAGGGACGAGTTCTGCCATCCAGAGGACTTAGACAAGGCGACCCTCTCTCCCCTTACCTCTTCATTCTCTGCACGGAGGTGCTAGCAGGCCTCTGCCGGAAAGCCCAGGATAATGGTTCGCTGGTTGGCATTCGGGTGTCCCGCAATAGCCCCCAAGTTAACCATCTCCTATATGCAGATGATACCATGTTCTTCTGCAAATCTGATCCCACCTCATGTGCAGTGCTCTCATCTATTCTAAGACGCTATGGAGATGCCTCAGGACAAAGCATAAATCTTGCCAAATCCTCCATCACGTTCTCGGCCAAGACCCACCGCAACCAGAGAGCAGTAGCGAAACGTATCCTCCACATTCACAATGAAGGAGGAGCAGGAAAATATTTAGGACTACCGGAGGACTTTGGACGGAAGAAGAGGGACATCTTCGCGAGCCAAGTGGACCGTATTCGACAACGCTCACACAGCTGGGCGACTCGTTTCCTCTCGGCTGCTGGGAAACAAGTGCTGCTTAAATCGGTACTCGCGTCGATGCCCTCATATGCAATGTCTTGTTTTAAACTCCCTAAGTCTCTCTGCAAACAAATCCAATCGGTTCTTACAAGATTCTGGTGGGACGACAAACCGGACCAGAGGAAAATGAGCTGGGTTTCTTGGAATAGACTTACGACTCCCTTGAATGCGGGCGGACTAGGCTTTCGAGACATCGAACGCTTTAATGATGCTCTGCTGGCTAAGATTGGAGCACGCCTTATTTATCATCCCCATGCTTTGGTATCGAGAGTGTTGCTGGGAAAATACTGCCACTCTGCACCCTTTATGGACTGTGTTCTCCCTTCTAACCCGTCTCATGGTAGGAGGAGTATTATTGCTGGCAGAGAAATTCTTCGGCATGGCATGGGATGGCTAGTGGGCAATGGAGAATCGATACGAGTTTGGGAGGACCCATGGCTTAGCGTAACTCTGCCCCTTCGCCCAATTGGTCCACCTACGCTGGAAACTAAAGACCTACTCGTATCAGATCTTATGGACCAAGTTGGGAACACCTGGAGCTGGAGGCGAATCCAGGAAGTCATCCCTGATTGCGAGCATCTGATCCGACTCCTCCCACTCAGCGCCTCTCTTCCGCCAGACAGATTGGTTTGGTTACCCTCGAAGAATGGCAAATATGATGTCCGTTCGGGCTATGGTATCACCTCTTCGGACCATATTCCCGACCTCCAAAGAACTTTCAACTGGCAAAAGAACATATGGCGTCTTCGCACCGCACCTAAGATTAAACACTTCTTGTGGAAAGCTGCCGCTGAAGCCCTCCCGGTTGGTGTCCAACTCGTTAATCGTGGAATTCAAATCGATTTCGCCTGTAAGATCTGTGGAGCGCCAGAGACAGTTACACATGTTATTCGAGACTGTCAGTTCGCTCGGGGCGTTTGGGAATTAGCGCCGCTACGTGAACAACACCATCTCGCCACTGTCCATGTCCTTGAGTTCTTGGCCAGAATACCTACTCTGACTAGCCTCCCACCATCAGGACTTCCTGCGGCTTCACTCCCATCTTGGATCTGTTGGAATCTCTGGACAGCTCGTAACCGACGGATTTTTTCCGATACGGTCTTCTCCGAGCAAGAAGTCCTCACGAAAGCGATCTCGGATGCGCGCATTTGGCAAACAGCTCAGGAAACTACACACCTATCGAAGTGTACCCCCTCTGGAGAGCCACCCACCATCGTTCTCGCTAATATCAGCTGCAGCGTTGATGCAGCTTGGGACGCTACATCTCAGTCGTGTGGATTGGGCATCGTTTTCAACCTCAGAGAAGAAAACCAAACACTCACCTTCTCGAGCTCTCGACGCCATGTTATCAATCATTACCATCAAACGGCAAGGTGATTGTGATCGATATGGTAATCCCGGATTTTACGGGAGATACACTCTTTAGACAGAAGCGTGTTTCAATTTGAGTTGTTCATAATGAACATGAACCCATCAGGGAAAGAAAGAACAAAGAGAGAATTCAAGATCTTAGCCCTTCTTGCTGGATTTTCTAGTGTACACACTTACATCTCTTTGTTTCTCGGTTCTAGAATTCCTCAAGATTGCCTGATATGTCTAGTATTTTCATTTTTTTACAGCAAGATATGTACTAAATTGCCTGATATGAACTTGTATTTTAATTTTAAACTCTCTTAATATACTCGATAACTTTGTTAAGCATTGTGCCTGTGTCTGCCTCGGGCTTGATCCAAACATGGCAAGACAAACAATATTTCTCAACGGTTTTAGCCCAATCTCTTTTATATAGTGCTTCCATCTTAATTAACTTGCCTAAAATATTAGATTTGATCAAGTCAATCATGTTCCAAAAAGCAAAAGAGACAATGATGACTTATGTACGTGGGTTATCAATTTAGAGTCTAATTAGCTTATCTTGTATGATGTATCGGCATATCACACGTGGAATCTAATCTAATTTTTCATAAACTTTTGTAAGATTTAGAAAATTTATAAGTTTGAAGTGCAATTTTTTGTAAGCTATTTTAGACCTTTTCTATTGAGCCAAGCAAAAATTATGTGATGAACATAATTTTGCTATCAAGTGAAAATTTAAAATCTTGAAACATGTTTGGAGGGAATCTTAGTGACCTCTCCATCCAGAAAATTCAAATCGTTCAATTATATTTTCCATAAATTTACATTTGTTTGAGTTGATTATATTTATTCCATGATCTCAAAAATAAGTTTTCAAACCATATTAAGACGTACATATTTTACCTTGTCCGATATTCCGATTACGGGTGACATGTTGATCCTAATTTCTTACCCGATAATTATGTTCAAAGATTCCATGGATACACTTTCTATGTTGGACTGGCTCACTTTGAGATCAGTCGCAAGGCTTAGGTTGTTCTGGACAAGACGAGGTAACTAATCTTTGTCGTTCCGGTTTCGATGCTGACCGGATCACCCAATGTTATTAACACATAAACACCGTGGCCTAGGCTGAGACTCCATACCTATGAACCATCTTGGAAAAGATTCATAACATAAAATAGACTAGATTCTAGGAAAAATATGCACAATACTAAATCTAAGGAAAACGTTCCAGTTATATTCTACTTTCACGAAGAAATTTACATAGGTGAAAAGATTATTACATATATGATGAATATCTCATATATATAGATTAGGCTTTAGGACATCGTTTTGGAGGGCCGCCTCGTTGTCCTCCTTGACGTGAACACCTACCATCAACATTAATCTTGATCTCTCTGATCACCTTTTCATCCCAAACCTCTTTTCCTATTCATTTCCCAAAAAAGAAAACAACATTTATTTTGAATAATTTAAGTAACATTTATTTTGAATAATTTAAGTATTTTTTTGTATTTTTATAGGATAATCCAGTTTAACCAATCCAATTTTTTTATAAAAAAAAACGTATGGTAAAACTAAAGCAAAAATTTATCAAAAGAAAGAATATTCAAAACCATTTATTATTTAATATGAAGGTTTAAAACATGTAATCGAAATTTATACTTTATCAAACGGTAACGGGTTTTCATTTTGTAAGCCAGAAGATTTGAACTACAATCAAACCAAAATCGGATTGGGTACTCTAAATTTATCGGAATAAAAAACGTACTTGGTTTTAAAGATTCGTATTGTACTCGGGCCATTGCTGTGTTTGATAATCCAGAGAACAATAATAGAAAAATTAAAGTAAGCAAGAATAGCATGACGTTATACATTTTTCCGTTCATTTAAAAATATGATTTTCGAAATGTAAGTTTGTGCATATATATAGGAGAGAATAAGCGTGTAGATTTCAATATTCCTTCTTCTTTACTCTTCTCAATATAAAAATAAGACTTGAAAGTATAAATTTGTGAACTAAATGACTTTGTCTTTTATTAGCGTTTAATACATATACATACATGTGATGTGAACCCACTTTTATAAATATTATATTCACCTTTGACAAATATCATAGAATATACTATATTATTGAGTTGAGATTAAAATAAAATCATATATAAGATACATAGAGGTAACATAAACTATGAATATTTGTTCTTGGCTCGAACAACCCATAAATCAGAAGCAAAAGATTGTTTTAAGCATATGTAAAATGTTGGGAAAAAGGTCGATTAGTACCTCAACACCATTATCTGGTACCAATAAATACTCAAACAATTTTGATAGGTTAATTAGTATCTGAACTTATTAAAATCGGTAAATACATACCTCAATAATGTTTTTTGGCCAATTAGTACATTGACTTTCTCTCTGTTAGTCAAACCTGTTAATTTGCAAACGGAATCCGACTCAGATGCCACGGTGGATACTGTGTTCGAATGAAACCAATACGACGTCATTTAAAGTTAAAAACCAGAGGAAAAAAGGCAAAAACAACGTTGTTTTAAATTTATTATACATTAAAAAAATTAAAATTGAAATTTTCGATTTGATTTTTCGAAAGTGTTTGAATCAAAATCAAAACCAAAATTGTAAACCTAAACCTACATGAATCTCCGAAGAAGTATTAGCATTCGACGATGAAGTCATTCCGATTTGATTTTGAACACCACCCAAATCCTATCTATTGATGTTTTTCTCCCACGAAAGAAGATATAGATGGTGTATTTTTTTTAAAGGATAATAAATTTAAAATGACGTCGTTTTTGCCTTTTTCCAGATTTTTAACCTTAAACGGCGTCGTATTGGTTTCATTCGAATAGAGCATCCACGGTGGTATCCAAGTCGGATTCCGTTTGCAAGTTAACATGTTTGACTAACAGACAGAAAGTCAATGTATTTATTGGCCACAAAAATATTGTTGAGGTATGTATTTACCGATTTTAATAAATTCAGGTACTGATAACCTATCAAAATTGTTTGGGTATTTATTGATACCAGATGATGGTGTTGAGGTACTAATCGGCCTTTTTCCCGTAAAATGTTGGAGTGATTGACTTTGAATGAGATTATTTTTGAAGAATTGAGTTTGATGATCTCTCGACAAAAAAGAGATTAAAACGGGTACAATTGATGGAGTTGAGAAAGCTTAGAATGAAGATGTTGATTTAGATTTTTACTTTTGGATCATTTGATTTTTCTTATTTTAAATTAATTGTTGAACTCACTTTGTGTTATTCACAACATTTTTTTATAACATAGAATAATGTTTAATTATATATTAGGTAGTAATCCACGCCCTACACAGAGTGAAATTTATCTTTTTTAATAGATTTGTTTTAGAAAAAAATTATATTTAAAAAATAATTAAATATAAGTATAAATTATATGATAATTATGATTAATTAGCTTTAATTTTTTTGTCAAATATTCTTGTGATTTTTTAACACATATAAATTACATTATTAAAATACATACATAATATATTAATAAATAGTTGTAATATCATTATATAATTAAATTAAAAATGCATATATGACAATAATAACATGCTTCAAAATATAGTTCTAATATCATTATATTTTATATTATGCATATATATTAAATTTTGGTGAATTATGTAAATATATAAACATAGTAGTATAAGATAAAATCTTAAAATATAAGATAAGATAAAGTAAATAGTTGTTATAATCTAAAATGACAGAATTGTAATTATTTTACTAATTAGAGACCACTTTAATATAATTCTGAGAAGCTCTCTGAACTTGATACCTCAGCATGACACAATTATAAATCACATGACATAAATATTTTTTTAATACATCGTTATAAAATAATAATAGAAAAATATACATATATATATCATTAAAATAATAATAGAATATATATATATGCTTCCAATTGCAAGTACAGCTTCCTAAAATTTTTAAAAATCTTAGACAATAGTCACAATACCAGAACATCGTATGAGGATCTATATACAATTTCTCCTTTCGTAAAAATTTTTCTTTTATTGGTTATCGTCTTTTCTGCACTTCCACTTGTTCCCCGCGAGTAGAGAATACGAAGTTGGACTAATTCAGATTCATACCAGTAATTCAAGAGTCAAAATAACAATTTCGACAAACAAGTCTATGGATATACTAATATATGATAGACATGTTTATTGAGTTGACCAAATTAAAATCACTATTTTCCTCAGTATAAATAAAAAAAAATTAACAACGTATCTAACCGCGTACATAATTTAATATATGTTATACTGATCGCTACCGTCAAACGGCAAGGTGATTGTGATTGATATGTAATCCCGGATTTTCTAGTAGTAGACAAAAGCTTGTTTCAGTTTGAGTTGTTCATGATGAACATGAACCCATCAGGGAAAGAAAGAACTAAGAGAGAGTTCGAGATCTTAGCTCATCTCGCTTGATTTGCTAGTGTCCAAGTTCCACTTACATCTCTCTGTTTTTCTGTAGAATTCCTCAAGATTGAGTATTTTCATTTTTTTACAGCAAGATATGTGGTAGATTGAAGTATATTTAATAAGACATGGTACTAGAAAAAATGACTAAAGAACTAAAGATAATCTTTTCATACTTCCAACATTCACAAGAACGTATATTCAATTGTTTACACTTCGAATATATAGAAACAGATTACAATAATACAACGGTAAAGACATCTTGGAAAGATGAAGATATTAATAAGTTAAAATAAACAAGAAACTAACGGTATCTTTCAATATTTCCAACATCCACAAGAAAGCTTAATATGTATTATGGAAGAATTTCTAAAATAATAAATTTGGAGATATCATTTTCAAAAGGAGTACACCCATAAGGAAAATAGTACTTTGCCTCTAGTCTGCTTTAGGTCTGCATAGACATAAAGATAGTGCTAGTATTTTGGAAAATGGATACTATTTTCACAATTTTCCTTGGCACGGTACTTCGTTTGAAATTACTTATGTACTATTTTAGACCATTTTCACATGTATTATTTAGATTCAACAAAATAAAAGGATGAGACATTTTGAAGAATAATTAAATAAATCAAGAACTAAGGATTCTGTACACGTTCTACTCATATTATATAAGTTATATAGTTACATAGAGTGGTTTTAAACTCTCTCTTAATATTCTCAATAAATTTGTCAAAAATTAGGTCTGTGTCGGCCTCGGGCTTGACCCTAGCATGGCAAGACAAACAAACTTTCTCAACGGTTATAGCCCAAACGTGAAGCTCGTGGACCGCCGTGACTTCATCCATATCGCATACACCATCGGCCATTCTAGTACAATCGATCTCTCTTGGAGCTGTCTTTATCAGAATGTTAAATATCTTTCGCGTGGTACTTACGGTTCTTGCCAGCGCCAACACCGAGTAGAAGATTAGTACGCAGATCAGATCAAGAGTCTCCCATTCGGCTTCCACCAGAAATGTCCAGAACTTATCACCACTCCTACACTCCGGATTAAATTTCCAATTACATGAAGATAAGCTCCTTGTGTTTTACAGTAAAATACATATCCAAATCACATTTATGGAAACATAATAGCCAAAATTTTAAAAAGAAAACAAACAAAGCCTTTGCAATTTAAAAGTATATATTAGGGAATACTTGGCAATCAAGAAAGTATCTTAACAATATAGAAGTATTTCCATTTAGTTTGTATATTGTATATTCTCTTAGATTTGCCTTTATCGTTTGTACTTGTATATAAGTTCGACCTTTTCGGTCTTGTGAATACAAGAGAGAATATTGTATATTCTCATGGTATCAGAGCTGCGACATAGATAAATCTTTGATTCTCTCAAACAGTTTAAAATTTTCTTTTCGATGAAGAGATTTTCATTGTTTGATCTCTGATTTGCGATGGCCAAAAACGATGGCACTGTTGCTACAACATCGATGACGACGACCAGGAAGACAATCTCTTCCTACGACTTGACCTCTGGAGATAATCCCGGAACGATTATCTCTCAGCCTTTGCTCAGTGGGCAAAATTATGACGAATGGGCTCAGAACCTTCGTTTGGCTCTGAGTGCTCGAAAGAAGTTTGCTTTCGTGGATGGAAGCATTCCGAAACTGACCGACGACTCACCGGATCTCGAAGATTAGATGGCGAACAATCATCTGATTGTGACGTGGATCAAGTTAACGATCGAACCGAAGATACGAAGTAACATCTCTCATCGAGAAGTGGCTAAAGATCTTTGGGATCATATAAAGAAGCGGTTTGCGCTTAAGAGTGGAGCAAGATATCAGCAACTTCGAGGAGCTTTGGCAAATTGTCGCCAGATGGGTTCTTCGGTTGAAGAATACTTCGGACGCTTGAAAAAGATCTGGGATTCCATGACCGATTGCTTGACGACCAAAACTTGTACTTGTAACAAGTGCACGTGTGATTTGGCTACAACACACGAGAAGGAAAGAGATGCAATACGTGTTCATGACTTTCTTTATAGACTTGATGATGTGACTTATGGAGCTGTGCGTTCTCAAATTTGCGCACAGATTCCTTTACCAGATCTCGATACGGTTTACCAAACTATCGTGCAAAACGAGATGGTGCAATTGAATGCGCGAAAGGAGGTTACTCCTGTGATGGGTTTTGCGGCTCAAGCTTCGTTCTCTAATCCACGGCGTAACACAGGGGCTGATAATGGAGTGTCACGTAACCAAAACTCGGCGAGAGACTCGAATGGAGGATCAAATGGAGGCAGAGGTGTCGTGTGTACGAGCTTTGGGAGAACAGGGCATCTGGCTTCGACTTGTTTTCGGGTAATTGGGTTTCCGGAATGGTGGGGAGATCGTCCCAGAAATCGCAATAACCTGCAAGGAGGAAGCGCAAACTCGTCGACTCGCGGGCAGGGATCCACTGCTCGTGCGAATTCAACTCAAGTCATGACCGGGCAAACAGAGTTTGCAGCGAACCTTTCGCTCACGGATGCTGATCGACAGGGTCTAACAGGGTTCTCCGATGCTCAGTGGCAAACTCTGATGAAGCTTTTCCAGCCCAACTCGACTCCGTCTACCTCACGTCTAAGTGGTAAGCTTGATGATCCTGTGTGGATTTCGGATACAGGAGCAACTCACCATATGACAGGACGCTTGAATCTTCTCTTGAATATACGTCCTGTTTTCTCCGGTTTCCGTTCGCTTACCAGCCGGAGAGAACGTTTTGTCTAGTCAACAAGGCGATATTCGATTGACATCTCACCTTGAGCTGCGAAATGTTTACTTTGTCGAGGGCTTTCATACGAACTTAATATCGTTTGGACAGTTACTTACCGATAATTATTGTGTAAGACAAATCACTGATCGACTTGTGGTTTTGCAGGACCGCATCACGAGGACGCTGATTGGAGTGGGTGTTCGTGAGAGTGAGGGACTGTACCACTTCCGAGGACTTAAGACGGTGACTTCTTATCAGACTAGTATCAGCGATGAGAGTGTGTTGTGGCATCGTCGTTTGGGTCATCCGTCATCTCGTGTTGTGGGTTTAATTCCTGGTGTTCATTTTTCTAATAATTCCGAACTTTGTTCTTCTCTTTGTGATGTTTGTTTACGTTCCAAACAAACAAGACAGTCTTTTCCTGATAGCATTAATAAAGCAATAAGACCATTTGATTTGATTCATTGCAACCTTTGGGCCCATACCGTGTTTCTGCGTTTTGTGGTTCTCGCTATTTTTTGACGATTGTTGATGATTATTCTCAGGCAGTGTGGATCTATTTACTTCTTAATAAACTTGATGTCTCGACACACTTACGAGATTTTGTGGCTCTTGTGAAAAGACAGTTCGACAAGGACATTAAGGTTTTACGAAGTGATAATGGAACAGAGTTTACTTGTCTAGCGAAGTTCTTTAGCGAACAGGGAATCATTCATGAAACGTCTTGCGTTGGAATGCCTCAACAAAATGGACGCGTTGAACGGAAGCATCGTCATATTCTGAATGTGGCGCGAGCACTACGTTTTCAGGCTGGGTTACCCATCGAATATTGGGCTGAGTGTGCTTTGCTGGCGTGTCATTTGATTAACAGAACTCCTTCTAAGCTCCTTCATGACAAAACTCCGTATGAAATGTTGCATGGTCGTCCTCCGATATTTGAACAACTTCGTGTTTTTGGCTGCTTATGCTATGCGCATAACTTGGATACTAAGGGTGATAAATTTGCTTCTCGTACTCGACGTTATGTCTTTCTTGGATATCCACCAGGGAAGAAAGGTTGGCGACTTTATGATCTTGAACGAGAGGTTACGTTTACTTCTCTCGATGTGGTTTTTCAAGAAAATGTGTTTCCGTTCTTAACATCATCACCAACTAGTGGTGAAGCACCGAGCACTTCTCTGGACCCTCCGACTGTTCTTCCCAAAGATTCAGGTGAGGCTGTTACTGTCCCTGCTCCTCCGGTATCTCAACCTGCTGAAGGTGATGCTGAACTAGAACCATCTGCGAATGATGCGACTGATACAACTCTGAATGAGTCTGTGACTGGTTCTACTGAATTGTTGGGACGTGGACTTCTAATCAGGACACAATCCACACGACTGAAAGATTTTGTGGTGAATACAGTCTCTCTCCCTCACTCGACTCTCACGATTCCTTCGCCATCATTGTCCTCAGGTACGGTCCACCCTTTCTCTGCTTACCACAATTGTGATCGTTTTTCTATTAATCATCGCAGATATTTGGCCATGTCGGTCGCGGTGGAACCCCGTTCGTTTAAAGAAGCTATGTCTGATGAACGATGGAGACAAGCTGTTCGTGGTGAAGTAAATGCCTTGGAACTTAGTTATATTTGGGATGTCGTGGATTTGCCTCCTAGTAAAATGACAATTGAAAGTATATGGGTGTTTAAGATTAAACATCGTGATGATGGGCCTATCGAACGGTACAAAGCAAGACTGGTTGCACTTGGGAATAAACAAGTTGAAGGTATTGATTATGATGAGACATTTGCACCAGTCGCAAAAATGACTACGATTCGTATTTTTCTTGATATTGCAGCAAAAAAGGATTATGAAGTGCATCAGATGGACGTCCATAATGCATTTCTTCATGGTGACTTGGATGAGGAGGTTTATATGAAACTTCCACCTGGCTTTCAATCTGATTCTGGTTCTCGTGTGTGTAGGCTACGCAAGTCGATCTATGGTTTAAAACAGGTTCCTCGGTGTTGGTTTAACAAGCTTACATCAGCACTACGTGATTTTGGGTTCGTTGGCACGCACACGAATTACTCTCTCTTCGTCTACTCTCAGAATGGTTTGGTGCTTCGTGTACTTGTGTATGTTGACGACCTGATAATCTCAGGAAATTCACCATCCTTTATTGCCAAATTCAAGACATACTTATCGACGCAATTTCATATGAAAGATCTTGGCTTTCTTAAGTATTTTTTTGGGAATAGAGGTGGCTCGGAGCAAGGAGGGGTTTTACTTGTGTCAAAGGAAGTATGCTTTAGATATTCTGATGAAAGTTAGTTACTTGGACTGAAAGCCAGCTGGTTTTCCAATCGAACAGAAGCAACGACTAGGCTTAGCATCGGGCCCTCTTCTGGATAATCCACACTCGTATCGATGCCTGGTTGGTCATTTTGTTTATCTCTTGGCAACTCGACCTGACTTGGCATTTTCGATTCACTTGCTATCTCAGTACACGAATGCACCACGTACTGATCATTGGGAGGCGGCATTACATGTGGTGCGATATCTTAAGGGTACTCTTGGACAAGGTATTCTATTGCGAGCCGAGTCGTCGTTTTATTTGATGGGTTGGTGCGACTCCGATTGGGCAGATTGTCCTTTGACGTGAAGGTCTGTGACGGGTTGGATCGTTCAGCTTGGGTCATCTCCGATTTCTTGGAAGACGAAGAAACAATATGTGGTCTCTTTATCTTCTACTGAAGCTGTGTATCGGGCATTGACTGAAGTTTTACGGGAGCTCAAGTGGCTCAAATCTTTACTCACGGCGTTCGACATTAAGCATAACGGTCCTATGACAATTCGATGTGACAATGAGTCTGCGGCTCATCTAAGTACAAATTCAGTGTTTCATGAACGCACAAAACACATTGAGTCAGACTGTCATTTCATTCGTGATGACATTGTTCGTGGGATTGTTCGCGCTTCTCATGTCTCGTCCAAGGAGCAACTTGCGGACATTCTTACCAAGGCTTTAGGGCGAAAAGAGTTCACTGAATTCATTTTCAAGTTGGGCATTCGAGACTTACATGCTCCAACTTGAGGAAGAGTATTAGGGAATACTTGGCAATCAAGAAAGTATCTTAACAATATAGAAGTATTTCCATTTAGTTTGTATATTGTATATTCTCTTAGATTTGCCTTTATCGTTTGTACTTGTATATAAATTCGACCTTTTCGGTCTTGTGAATACAAGAGAGAATTCCAGCTTACGAAGTTCTCAGTATAGAACAAAGAAGTATGTTCACACATAGGACCAAACTCTCATCAAGAGTGCATCTTTGTTACAGTTCTTCCTATGAATGTGAAGAGAACCCTTCTATTCAACAAAACAGTGTACTGTAAGAAATTTGGTTATTTTCAAGCAGCACAAAATAAGCTAAGCGTAAACATTTGCAGACCAATGCAACCTAAGCTAAATTTCTACCTGCACCATGCAAGATTCACTAACGAGATTTTTTCTTCAAACAGTAGCAGAAAAGAGTACAGACGAATTCATAAGACTTATGGAACTGTAAGCACATCATTATACCACTAATCGTGCACTTGGGGGAAAATCAACCAGCATGTGAATAACCTTTTTTTTTTAGAATAATATATAATTTATTACAATTTTTTTTGAACCTATTAACTACAAATATTTCTGTAAGATTTATTATTTTTACGTCCAATTAACAATTTCTTGAATGCATTGAACTGCTCATGGATTGATATTACTAATTATTTGCATGGATATATACAAAGTAAATAATACTTGCCTGAGAAACTACAAGTATCTTTTGAGCTAAAATTAATCTGAAAACGTTTATCAGGATAAATAATTTTGAGGAATCCGATTAGTTTACATAAATTTTGGTTCAATGGGAACAAAAATCTAAATCCATAACATAAAATAAAGCGTCGTAAGGACGATATAAAATGCGTGTTTATTAATTTGTTATGAAATGTGTTTTTAAACTTTTTTCGGTCTTGGTCTTTTAGTATTAAACTTGTTCCCAACAAGAGGTATTATATATTTTATGGGAGAAAATTAATTTGGACTAATACAGTTTCATACAAGAAACACAAGAGTCAAGATAAGCCTTCTATAAACTAGTATATAAATTTGAAAGTAACGATGTGACTCACCTAACCTTAGTGCAGATTCTCTACATATAAATACTCAGACTTTACAAATCACAAAATTTAGCAAACTTAATAGTTTAGAACAACAAAAAAAAACATATAAAAATGGACGTGCTTCGATTAATAACTTTGGTTATTCTCTTGCTCTTTGCATCCTCGACCACAATCTTCGCTGGATTACAATACGATTACGAATCTCACAATACAAGTAAGTTTGGAATAATGAGAAACTTCTTTCATATCTCGATTCATTTTCCTATTTCATATACAATAATATTCAAAGTTTTGTTTTGTTGGAAAAGAAATTAGAGAAGGGGTTTGTGATCAGAAGCTCCTCATCAAGACCAGGGGTGAAGTAAAGCCCAGTAAATCACGGCAGGCTAGAGGAAAAAGAAAATGGAGTAGTTCTGAAGATTCTAATTCGAATCAATGGGTATGTAATGGCATCAGTGAGGAATGTTATGTTAACTCATATTAATAACAATATCACTAATTCATATGTGACTCTGTTTCATATGTTTGAATAAATTTTTCTTAGTGAATACTTGAATATTAGTTTCTGTTGACGAGAATAATATACCTATTTCTTCTCATCAATGTGAATCTTTTTCTGTTCAGAAAAAAGGGAGAGCTTCGAATAAGTTTAGCAAAACAAAATTTCTCAGAAAAGAAATAAAAGAAATTAGTCGAGGTCACAAAATAAGTTTAATCCATCTACCAAGCAAGTGCATATAATAATCGGAATAATAAGTTTAAAATATAATTTCTTCGCTTAGAGCACCATGAGATCGCAGGTTCGAGGAGGAACTCATAACGTGGTTTGTCACACGATAAAGATCTGGAAAATTGGATTTAGAACCTAAAGTAGTTTATTATAAATTCTTGTAAGTTTTTTAAAGAAAATTCTATGTTTGAAGTGAAAGTTTATGTAAGGTATTATAAACTTTTTCATAATTTTTTTTTGCTATCGAGAGAAAACTTTAAATCTTAAAACATATTTGGAGGGAACTTTAGTGACCTTCCGGTCCAGAGAATTCATTGCTCAATTTTCTTACCCGATAATTATGTTATATGGTTGTGGTAATCTGGCGGATCAAACTTTCTATGTTAGAATTGCTCACCTTGGAATCAGGGAAGGCTTAAGTTGTTCTAGACAAGGTGAGATAACTAATACTTGTCGTTCCAGTTTCGATGCTGACCGGATCATTTAAGGTTATAAAAAAAAAACTTTGTATCTTAGGAGTTAGGACCTTAGGTTGAGACTCCACACCTAGGAGGCTAGGATCCATCATGGAAAAGATTGATAACAGAAAATAGATTAGATTCTATGACTTTCTAAAATATTAAACCAGACGAAATAAAGTTTTATTCTTATTAATGAGAATATAATCTGTACAATGTGTAGCTATTATATAAAGAGTGTAAACTCTTGATTCTAGTGAATTGTTTGGCATCACCAGGCCCAGACGTAGAGATCTCACCTTGAGACCTGAATTGGGTAAACAATCCGTGTGTTCTTCTTTCTCTTCCTATTTTCTTTGATTCTTGTTCAGTCGATCCATCCGAGAGTGAATTTGTGAGCTGAGTGTGTGCAAATCTGCGATTAGATTCTAGTAGATTTCACTACATCTACAAACATGTCTATCAAACATGTCTATTAACATACTAATATATGAACGTAACCAACTGCGTAACCTAATTCGTGCATGTTCTCTATATATAAACTAGGTGCATAGCCCACAATATGTGCGGGCGGAAGTATGTCAAAAACGAAAGTCTTCTTACTTGTCTGGAGATTGACGATCACATACTCTAGTTTTCGTAATTTCAAACAGTTAATACTGATGCATAAAGAGATCGCATTTAGCTGTTTACTTAAACAGACGAAGAGATTAATACTGTGAGTAATTTATATACTATCGAACATGAAACACAAGAAAACTTGTAACTCATCAAACTAAAAAAAAAACAACAAAGGCAAAGAGAGCACCGATCCGATATCCCAAGACCCTAAGATAGAATAGTTGATGTTTTTTTGAATTCGTTAAAAAATATAATGTCAGAAGATTTAACACAAGATATAATTGGGTGGTCACATCATTAAATTACTAACTTTGTTACAAACAAAAAACCGAACACAAATATAACAAAAATGGACATTCCACCAATAAAAAAAAATCAAACAATCATAATAAATATTGTTCCATTTACTAACACATTGTAATTACAGAAGTTTTTTTTTCTGTTAGTTTTTTTTATCTCTCCCTCGCCAGAATTCTCTCTCCATTTACTCGTAAGTGTTTGTCATTCTAATCGGTTATTCCACACGTTTCCCTTCTTCTTCTTTAACGTATTTGATTTATGTTTCTTCTTCTTCTACTTAATCGTTTTTGACTTTGACTTATTATTTATCATCTTTTCTTTTCCAACAATTGTTCTTCTCCGTTCTCTTTTGGTTTGTCATTGTCTTTCTCTTCCGATTATCCTTTTTCATCGTTTTCGTCTTCTCTGATTTATTATTCTCTCGGTTTTTCTTCATCTTCTACTTCTTCATCTTTATCTTCTTCTTTTTTTTCCTCTTCTTTATATTATTATTTTCCTTAATTTCTTAATCGTCTTGGGCGTCTTCTTTTTTTATAATCTTTGTCTTCTTCAACTACTGCTTCTTCTTTTGTTTTGTTTTTTTTATCCGTCTTGTTCTTGTTCTTCTTCTTCCTTCTTATAATTCATCACATTTTTCTTCTTTGTCTTCTTTAATTTCTTGTTCTAGGTTTCTCTTAGCTTCCTTTCCCATCTTTACCTTCTCATACTTTGTCATCTTCAACTTCCGTTTTCCTTCTTTATCTTCAACATTATGTCCTTGTATTTTCCGAGTTTTTCATAATCAGCTCTCTCTTCTTCTCCTCCTCTTTTTTTGCTCTCATCTTCCTTCTTCATCTTCATCCTCTTCAACTTTGACTTCAACTTCTTTATTGTCTTTGTCTTCTCTGACACCTGCTTCTTCTTTTACTTTTGTTTTTTCTTCGTCTTATTGCTTCTGAGTTTTCTTTAGTCTATCATTCTTACTTATCTCGTCTTATTCTTCTTCCTCTTCTGCTTGTCTTCCTTTCCTTTCTCTTCTGATCTTCCTCATTATATTTTTTTTCTTCTTTTTCTTATTTTCTTTGACTTATTTTTCAAAATATTCATAATCTCAACTTCTTCTTTTTTCCACTTTCTTACTCCCCCTCTTCTTCCTTATATTATTCTACTACTTTGTTTTCTCATTTTCTAATTTTCTCTAACTTCTCCAATGTCTGCTTCTTTTTCTTCTTCTTATTCTTCTTTTTCAACTTCTCATCTTTTTATCCTTATGCTTCTTCATTATTTTGGGTTATCCACCTTTTTATTTTTCCTTTTGGATTTAATTGATATGACTTTGTCTTTGTGTTTTTTTACTTCTTTGTCGTCTATTCGTCTTCTTTTCCTGCTTCTTATGTATTTTGAATAAGAATTATAATTAATAGTCGTATTGATTTGTCAGAATCAATTTCCTTAAAGGTAGTATAATAATTCTTGTGCAATAAAAAAAGAGAATGTAAGATTTGTGGGCTAACATGTTTTTTTCATCGTTGTTTTGCTCTGTTTATGCTACCTCTCTTGGAGGTTTTGTAAGGTTTTTTTCATTCAATCAAAATCAAATTCAAATGAAACACTTTTACAATACACAACTTTTCAAAAATGATGTCTCATTGCTCTCATTGGAAATTAGACCATTACATCCGTTTTCATATGTAAAATAATAATAAATAATCAAAAGTTGCAACAAAGTTGTAGAAGTTCAGGAACAAATTCCCGTCCATAGAATTACTCAAAAATATTACGGATTCAGATTTGCATTAGCTCAACCATGCTTATTCCCCATTTTGTTCTCTTAGTTTACTTTCAACAATCTTGGACATCTCTTTATTCTCCTTCTTCATATCAGTCGCACATTTTTTGATATCAAAATAGCTTCATCATTTCAAGTATTATTTTCTTGTATCTTACGTTCACGAAAACACTTATATATAAATTATCTAAATTTGAAAAACAATTAAAGTTATTATACTAACTGTATTATATTATCTATCATATATAAATAAAATGGTATCTACATGTGTTACCTCCAATAAAAAATATTGTAAAAAAAAAATCTTAAAATATGTTTCTTCCTCAATTTTTCTTTCTTCTTCAACATCTTCGATTTCTTCATGCTTGTTTTTATCATCTTCATTTCTTCCGAATTCTTTTCACTGTCTCCAATTTCATCATATTCTTTATTATCTTTCTTCGTCATCTTCGTTGTCTCGATATATTATTATTCAGGTTTTTCTTTGTCTTTTAGTTTTCTGTTTTGTCTAATTTAACTAATTTTATTGCTGTTATCATGTATTATATTAAATTGATGAGAGTATTGTATCTTTTAAACAAAAAAAATTAAAACCGTCTTAGATTAATCAATTGAATTGACTTAAAAAGCTATATTTTTAGAAAGATTAATACAGATGAATAAAAAAGCTATAACTTTTTAGAAAAAAGCACTTAATCAGTTTAAGAAGAATCTAATTTTTTGATCCAAAATACTGAACCTTGTATATATGTATCAAGACTAATACAAGAAAAAAATAATCATAAAGTAAAGTCCTAAAGATGGGATTTTTTTTCTCTCTTTCTTTTGTATGTTTTTTTAATACATATGAAAGGGGGAAAGTCGATCAAGTAGTGTCTATGTTTTTGTTATGCTCATCAGATACAATTCTTCAATTATATACTTTTTACTTTCAAATATCTGATAAGCAAGGCTGGGCAATAAAACCGAAACCGAAATATTCAACCGAACCGAACCGAATTTTTTCGGTTCGGTTCGGGTTCGGTTGTCGCTAAAATCCGAATGGTTTTTAAAGCTGGTAATTTTCGGTTTTCGGTTCGGATCGGTTATTATACTGATAACCGAAATAAACCGAATTAATTAAAACCTAAAATTAAACCGAAATAAACCAAATAATCTCAAGCCCTAAATTAACCGAACGCCCACCCCGATACTTCATCTTCCCCTTTCTGCAACTTCAATCGACAAAATCTTTACTCTCAAACTGGAATCCCGAAACCGAGCTGGTCCTTTGCCTTCTGAGACGTCGAGAAATCGATCTCAAGTAAGTTTTAATTTAAGCTTTGTTTATGTGCTTTAGCTTGTTTGAATTATTTATCTGCTTTAGCTTCATAACTTGTTTGAATCGATTTTGTTTAGCTTGTTTGTGTTGAACTTATCAACGACAACTTCCAAAATTTTGGTCTCAATTATGATAATTACAAAGGTCTGGTCTCAATTAGATAGCATAATTTTGTAGTTTGTCGTTGTCTAATTTCTGTCTTTTGCTGGTTTTTGTTCTCTGTTCTTAATCCATCTTTGATTGTTTGAACTTGGGCTTGAAGTAGCCATTAACATCGATTCACAAATGTAATAATCTATTTTCCTTTTTTTGTTGCTAAAATTGTTGTGATGTTCTTTTTCTTCTTCACGTGCAAAGACCATAACGTGTCTTTGGTTTCTTATACTTGGTCTCACCACATGTCTTTGATTGTTTGAATAAGATACATTGACACAAGTAATGACACGAGTCTTTAACAATGACTCTCATTGTTTTTTTTTTAATGTTTATAGGTATTGCCGTATTGTCTCTGTCTTTGTCTTTGTTTGGATTTGTCTTTAAAGAAGATTCTCATTGTCTTTGTCTTGATTTGTCTCTGTTTTTTTTAGATGGATTCTTCATCCGAACCACCTGTTGATAACACAAACACTGACGACCATGTTGATAAAGATCAAGAAGAGGACACCAGTCGAGGCAAGCGAAAAAGGGCAGATTCAGGAAAAGATCCCGATCCACAAAAACATAAAAAGCTCCTTGACCCAAGATCGGATGTTTGGAAACATTTCACAAGAACAAAAGAAAATCGAGACAAATGCACATGCAACTATTGCCAGAAGTTTTACTCTTGCTCAACAACATCCGGGACTTCTAATTTGAGAAGTCATCTTGGCATCTGCAAGCACTTCAATGCATTTCAAGAGGGTTTAAGTCCGAGAGAGGGTCACAGTCAATCTGTCATAACTCCGACTGGTGGTCTGGGCTTTGCCAAGGTTCCAGAGGATGTTTTTCATGAAGCGACTAATGAAATGCTTGTGATTGGAGAGATGCCATTGTCTTTTGTAGAATGTGATGCATGGAAACATTTCTGTCAGAAGGTGAAACTGTATAAGCCTCGGTCAAGAAGAACATCAACAAGGAAAATTGTTCAAATGTATGTGGAAAAGAAGAAAACTCTTCAACAATACTTCAAGGATAACAGAGTTCGAGTTTCACTAACAACTGACATCTGGACTTGTCAGCCAACAGGTAATGATTTTCATTTGTATTGTTTTCATATTTAAATTGGTTTTGGTTCTTTTTTTGCAAAAAAAAAACTTTATAATCGGTTTTTTTTGCTGTACAGGTGCGAGTTATATGGCTATCACAGCACATTTTGTTGATGAATTTTGGAGGCTTAGGAAGTTTATAATTGGGTTCAAGCACATCACAGATCACAAAGGTCAGACAATTTCAAAAGTTCTTTTGGAATGCTTAGCTGAGTGGGGTTTAGAGAGAGTATTCTGTGTATCTGTTGACAATGCAACAGCTAATAGTTCTGCCCTTAGGAAATTTCACCGTGAGTTTAGCTTGTTGAATCCTGAAGCGTTTGTGTTGGATGGGGATTACATGCATATCAGATGCTGTGCTCACATCATAAACTTGATTGTGAAAGATGGGTTAACTAAAATAGATTCTAGTGTGGATGCCATTCGTAATGCTGTTGTTTATGTGAGATCCCATACGAATAGGCAAAGCTCTTTTGAACTAAGAGTTGATTCTGGGAAGCTGAAAAGAGGAAGTCTACCTTTAGATATGAAAACCAGATGGAATTCCACTTACACCATGCTGTTTAAGGCTCTTATTTATAGACCAGCTTTCACTCGGATGGAGAAAGAGGATTGGTTGTACTTAGAGTACTTTGACGAGTTAGTGAATGGGGAAAAACGAGTTGGTCCTCCTTTGGAATCTGATTGGGAAAAAGTTAATAGGTTAGCTAAGTTCTTGGTGATTTTCTATGATTCTACTTTGGTTCTCTCGGCATCAGAAACTTGTAATGCATACAAGTGTTATGGAGAAATAGTGACAATAGAGAAAGCGCTAATGAACCTCAAAAAGAGTCCAGACGATGAGCTTAGGAATAAAGCTGAAGTGATGTTTGATAAGTTTGATAAATATTGGGATGGGATGAAAGATTTGAATAAGCTGTTGATTATAGCTTCAGTATTTGATCCTAGGAAAAAGATGGATATGGCTGATTTGTGTTTTGAGAGATTGTATGGTGAAGGCAGTTATGATGCAAAAGAGATTCGTCAATCAACTCTTATAGTTCTGCGGGCAATGTTTGACGAGTACAGTCTTAGATATGCGCATAAACTGCCATCTCAAACACAAGCCTCTCAATCCAATCAAACCCATTCTTCAGGACACTCACAAGATAGGATGGAAGTTGGTGAAGATGATCTTGGTTTAGGATATGAAAGGATGGACTCCATATACAAGAAAAAGGTTGCTGAGACCAGAGTTCATGATACAAGAGATGAACTAGATAGGTATCTGAAGGAGCCTGTTGACAATCCGAACATCATGGTTGGAACAGAATATGATGTGCTAGACTGGTGGAGACGCAATGCGATGAAGTTCCCAATATTATCTGAAATTGCTAGAGATATTCTTGCAATGCAAGTGTCGTCTGTTGCTTCGGAGAGTGCTTTTAGCACATGTGGTAGGATCATTACTCCTTATAGGAGTTGTCTAACTCACAATATGGTTGAGGTTTTAATGTGCACAGAGCAGTGGTTGAAACAAGACCTTCGATGCAAAGAAGTTCGATATATGGTTACAAAAGAACAAATCATGGCCGAATTTGAAAATGAGGACAAGCTTATGAGAGGTAATTTTCATCATTAGTCTATTCAGCTTATAACATTCTAAATTACTAATGTTGTATTTTTTTCATTGTTCGTATATGCAGAATTTCATTTACAAGGATACTTGACTCAAGATGAATGATTCTCATCTTCTCAAGAATCAGTACTAAAAAATTAATGTAAGTCTCATCTTTTTTTTTTAATAAGATACATGATCTCTTGATTTTATATTCTCAAGATGAATGATTCTCATTGTTTTTTTTTATGTTTATAGGTATCAGATGCATTCTTTGAAGTTTGGAATTTGGAGTTTAGACTTGGTATGATTGGAAGTTGGAATTTCGGATATATTGGATAATTTTCGGTTTTTTCGTTTTTTTCGGTTGTTTCGGTTTTTTTGGTTGTTTCGGTTTTTTCGGTTTACAAAAAAACCGAACATCCATTACCACCAATTTTTTCGGATTATAATCGGTTGTATAATAACAATCCGAACCGATCCGAACCGATCCGAACCGAACCGAAATCATCAAAATAACCGAATGGATATTTAATAAGAGAACCGAACAACCGATTAACCGAAAATATCGGTTCGGTTCGGGTTCGGTTAACCGAACGCCCACCCCTATATCAAAATATAGACGTATTTCAGAGTCCTAAGTTGAAGGAATAATATCGACAGAAGGACACAAAAAGGATTATACTAATGTTTTGTAAATGTTAAGAACCAGAGAAATTTAATGGTCAGTCACATTGTTGTCGCTTTTAATTTGACAAATTTTAAATCACGGTGGTGTGTACTTACACACACACATAATATGTATCACATAAAGCATCAGACACAAAATACAAAGACACCAATTTAGCTCATGATTTTATAGCTAACGTGAGCTCCAATCCAAATCAAAGAATGCTACTACTCTAACACTGTTTACATATACATACTCCCTGCTTTTGTATATCTGAACTGATAAACCGCAGTTATGGAACACCCTAATCCTACCTTCCCAAGTTGCTGTCGCAATCACAAACCCCCACAGGTGCGGCGTACAAGGGTTGACGTTCTCGCACACGTTCCTCAAGACCATCAGCTTAGACCTGATGCTGGCTTTAGCTGAAATCGCTGCTGCACCTGCACCTGTTACTACTCCAAGCTTCTCCTTTAGCCACGTTGTTGCTCCTTTCATTGGAGAGAGATAGTCCATCCGCAACAGGAAATGAGCAAACTTTTTTTCACAGATCAGCAATAAAACTGTCCTCCTCTTTCCTCTGGCCTAGCCAAGGCAGGAGCGGACCCCCTAAGACAGAAGGGGGGTCATCTAACACCCTATAAGTTTTTATACTACTAATTTTGTAAATGAAATATGGAAAATCAGCAGCATTGTTGGTAAAATGCTGCTTATTGAACACCTCAAACCCAAGTTCAAATCCCAGCAATGACCATTTTGATATTTTTATTTGATAAATTGACCAGGTATAAAAAAATTCTGGGTCCACCACTGAGCCAAAGTATAGCAACAGACATAAGACCTGATCGTTTTTGGTTTCTGATAAGAAACATCCTTCTTATTTGGTTGACAGTAGTCCCATACATGAATCACTGAGCCTTCTACTGTTGATACAATGTATTTCCAACAAAGCAGAGGTTGGTCTCAGTGTTGTCCTATTGGAAGCTGCAAAACATCCACCAAGAAAATAAGAAAAAGGTTATATCAAAACAAACCTATAGAAGAATTCACCTCAGCACTAAAATTTCACTGTCTTTAGAACTTCATACAAAACCAAAGCAATTACACGTGCAAACCATTGAACGTGATACACAAGAAACTTGTACCTTGACAAATTAAAAAACTACAAAGACAAAGAGAGCACTGATCCAATATTCTAAGAGTTAGATCCACCTATAAAGAAACAATCAAATTTCTTTTATCAAACGCCGTTTTTTCTGATAATACAAGGCCTATATCTGCGTATGTCATAAAGGGGATCCGAGCCTAAATTTTATAAAGAAAACAACAAAAAAAAGCTCCCTTTCAGTAAAACTGAGGAATGTGAATCTCTAAGGCAGATATCAACTGACATCTCAAATCAAGTGTGCACCGATCCTCCTCATGTATTCTATTAGGATTTAGAACATAAGTAAATGTAATTATGGAAGAAACTAATGACAGAACCATGTGTTAAAAAAAAAGCAGAGGGGGGGGGGGGGCTCACATTATACAAACGTTGATATGAGATATCTCAAGAATCTAGTGAACAAAAACCAGAGACAGCAAAACAGAGTACACAAAGATTGGGCCATTAAACGTAAAGGGATGGAAATTCTGAATACTGGAGAATCCGAGCTTCACGAAACAAATGATTATAATTCATCCAACCCATAAATTGTGTGCGCCTCTCAAGGTTTAAACCTTGACATGTCAAAATTGTAATAATCTTTTAGAAGAACATCAAACTATACATGTAAGTGAATAATAACGAAATGCAAATGCAAGTAATCACGAAGAAGAGAAAGTCGTAGAGCCAACTTACTTATAAGGAACAATAACGTTGTAACAAAAAAAAAGGAATATAGACTTACGCTTACGGCCTTCAGGTTCACGATCAGGTTGAGGCAGGTGGAAGCTCAAAACGCGAACATCTGAATTAAAGAGACAGAAAATTCAGTCAAATTACTTCGGCTTTGTAATTCAAACGATGCACCATTCAACTCGACTTTGCAATATCATGCATCTTAAAATCATAACGACAAAGTATAGAATTAGATTTTTTTTTATACAACGATGCATCTCTAAAAAATATAAGGGATGCATCATGAATTGTCTACTTGTATAAAAAGTAAACCGAACAAACATAACAACAAAAATCCATAAGTCTACCTCTTGACATGTTGTGCACCGTATAAACCACCAACAAAGATAACCTAATCAAATCATGGAAGGTACATATTAATATCAGACTACAAATTCTAATTAAAAAGAAAAAAATTCAAACACAAAACAGTGAAAAGAACATAACAGAACTAATGCTCGGTCATGAAGATCTTAAATAACAAATATTTGTTAAAAGCATACGTAACAAATACGACCACATGCCGCTATCTGTCTAAGATCTTCAGCTCAATATGAAGCGATGTATAAATAATACATGATTCCATATCATAAACAAACACTAAAAATATACGGAAAGAGAATTATGAATCAATTGACATATCTAAAACAATGATAAAACGATATTATTAAGAAGAACAATACTTACTGAAGATATAGAGGTAAATTCAATAAAACCTAGTATTGTAGAGGTGTATATATATATATATATATATCTGTATAAATACATTAGGGTTTTGAATGGGTTAGAGTCTAGAAAGTTCTAGAAGCGGCCAACGATTTTAAATGGATTTGATAGTCCATTTGTTTTTGTTTCGATAGTCCATTGTATTTGATGGTCCATTATTGAAGGAAAATCTAGATCACAAGTTTGTACACGTAAGATTATTGATAGATCTATCAAAATAAATTAAAACGACACATAATATTTTTTATTAATACTACGTAGGACAATCGCTGTGGTGATGACTTATATGATTTTTGACCTCACAAATAGTATAGATACACAACGTTACATATTACAGAACTTGTAATACTAAGAGTTTCGACCAACAAAATTCAAAAGAAAAAATGTACGTTCTTCGGTTATAAAACACAGTTCTGTCAATAAGTTACTAGTTATGAGAAGCCTCTTCTATTGCATCCATTCCATATCTTGTAAAGAGGATCATATTCATTAGATGGATCGGAGGAAGAGAACCATTGACGAAACTGATCTTATTCTTAGCATCAAGACTGATTATCTCATGGTGATAATCCAAGAATAATAATTCTCGCCAATAAGAATTTTTGAAACTATCGACATCCCTGGATGATCTTCAGAATGCAAGATAGATGCACAGTAAAAGGTAAAATGAAGATTGCAGTGATATATAATTGGAGAACGATGAGATTTCTCAGAAAAATTTAGTGCCCTTAATACCACAATAGACTTTGTGAAGAATACGTTTTCTTATAAGATTAAAATGAATGATCTACAGCTGTTTATATACACTATAGTTGATTCATTGACTGCTTGTGGTTTTGTATATACAGAATGCAGGATACGATTATTACATATATATATATATATAACATATTATGTTATGTACTTATGTATAACCGATTGTCGCTAGGGTCTAGGAGGACACAGGGACGGATCTAAAAATAAATTTAGCATGGGGCACATAATTATTTTTACTATATTTAACAAAATAATTTATCAAAGAAATAGTCTTAATAAAAAAATTTAGCATGTGGTACATGATAAATTTTCATTTTGAATCATCACATAAAACAATAAATTAGCATGGAGCACTTGCCCCTTAATTTTGTACATACATTCCGCCCCTGGGAGGACATCGTCTTCGATAGCCTTGTCCTCTTGGAGGTGAACCTTGAAATCCAATCTTGATCTCTCTGATCATCTTTTCATCTCCTATTTATTATCCAAAACATTACTTTAATTGTTTTGAATATTTCTAGCAAACAAGTCCTTTTTTCTTATATATAATCCAGTCAAACCAATCCAAATCAAACAACAACCGTATCGTAAAAACTAGTACAAAAATCAACAGGACAAAATAAAACCATTCTGTATACTTCTCCAGTGTACATATGAAAGAAACCAAAATTTATTTATCTTTGAATACTCTTTGATTTGAAGGTATATATCTTGCTATATGGATTCAAAATTACAAAAGGTGTATTAAACTATAACCAAGGTGAATAATATATATTCAGATTTTTTTATTTTATTTTATAAGACAGAAATTTTGAACTACAAAAAAAAAAAAAAAAACAGATTGGGTATTTAAAATTGCTTCGAATAACTAATCTTACTTGGCTTTGGAGATTCGTATTGTACTCGGGCCAATGCGATGTTTGATAATCCACAGAACAATAGAAAACTTAAAGTGAGGATGCTTAGCAAGACGTTAGAGCATCAGCAATGCAGAGACTCACTTTGGTCTCTTATTTTAATTTTTTAATATTAAAAGTGGGGAAAAGACGTTTTCATCTATACCCGTTAAAGAAACGTCTCCAATTATTTACTCTTCTGCATGAATTTTTTAATTAAAAAAAATAGTAGAAACGCTGGTAAAAATCAGCGTTGCGGATGGTCTTATACATTTTTGAAAGCACAAGCTTTGGCGTGATTAACAAGCGAAAGGACGAGCGTATATCGAGCAAATACAATTAAGGAAAGAAGTGAAATTGAGAACATGACGTGGTGCGAACAAGAATTGTATCTCGGGCAAAGGAAGACAATATCTGTTGAAGGCAAGAAAATATCTGATAATGGAAAGAAGAGATTGTAAGGGGATTCTGTGTTCACAGTATAAAAAGGGAATGAGGGGAAGAGGTCTCTACACACGAAAAAGGAGAAAAATAAGAGAGTCCAAAAAGGTTTCTGTGTGAGCAATTTGTATCACTGAAACTTGAGAGATAGTAAGTTTTTGTGTTGTATAAGAATCGATCAGTGTCGGGTCAAGAGTTTGACTGCGAGTTAATCTGATCAAACAAGTCTGTAGAAGTTTGTTTGAGAGATTCTTAATAAAGTTCAAAGCATTTTTGCATTCTTAAAGTTTTGCCAAAAAGTCTATATTCCTTGGTTTTTCATTTGGTATCAGAGCAGGTGACCTTGAGAGGTTATCTCTTCATTTTCAGGTCAAAGATCCTGAGACTGAATATGGACATGGCAAATGATCGCGGTTCACAAACCGCTAATGCTTGATCCAACTAACTATGGTTACCGGAAGGTCCGAATGATGGCCAATATCAGAGGCATCGACGAAGATGCTTGGACCGCTGTCCAAAGTGGGTGGAAGGAACCTACCATGACGAATGAAAAAGGTGTGGAAGTTACCAAACCTAAGTCACTATGGACTGATGACGACAAAAATCTCTCAAAATTCAACTCCAAGGCCTTGAATGCTATCTTCTGTGGTGTGGATCTAACACAGTTCCAATTGATTCAAGGATGTACTTCCGCAAAGGAAGCATGGGATACACTGCAGAACGTGTTTGAGGGAACCTCATCTGTGAAGAGAAAAAGACTGGACACTTTAGCTTCTCAATTCGAGAACTTAAGGATGAGTGATGACGACACCATTGCAGAGTTTAGTGCCAAAATCTCTTCTATTGCAAATGAGGCTCAAGTCCTTGGGAAAAAATACAAGAATGCTAAGCTAGTCAAAAAGTTGATTCGATGTCTCCCTCCAAAATTTGCAGCACAGAAAGCTATCATGAATGTTGCGCTGAACTCAGATGAGATGAAATATGAGGAACTTGTTGGTACTTTGCAGGCTGAGGAAATGGACACCATGACCGAAAAACCGATGACATCCAAAGGTGTTGCATTCACAGCTGAGAAAGAATTAGACAAATTCCAAGAGATCAAAGACAGCATGGCATTGATGGCTAAAAATTTTGGCAGAGCTCTCAAGCGGGTTGAAAAAGGCCAAAATCGAACTGCAAATCGGTTTCAAAAGAGCGATGGTGAGAGATCTGGAAGCAAAGGATTCAAGACTGACTCTGAAAAATTCACTAAAAAGAAGGACTTTCAATGTTTCGAGTGTGATGGTTATGGTCATCTGAAGTCAGAATGCCCCCTAACCAAACGCAAGGAGCTGAAGTGTCAAGAGTGCAGAGGAATCGGTCATACAAGATCTGAATGTCCAAATCTTCTTAAAAACAAGGAGAAATCTCTTATAAGTTTCAGTGAAAGTGAATCCGATGATGATGATGAAGGAGAGGATTTCCTGAACTTTGTAGCCTTCATTGGTGCAGGCGAAGAAATTCAAGATGAAGACAGCTCAGATTCTGATGAAGATACTGAAATTGATCCTAAGGAGTAGTTTAAGAAGCTGTATGATAGCTGGATCATTCTCAGTAACGAAAAACTGCAGCTTACGAAGGATAAACTCATGTTGGAGGCAAAAGTCAATATCCTAGAGATCGAGAGTCAACAAGAAATGAAGTCAGAGACCTTGAATCCAACTGAGAAACAAAAGCTTGAGGACAGGATCAGGGAGCTCGAGCAAACACTTAACCATACCAGGGGTCAAAACCAAAATCTGAAACACGCGGTTGGATATGACAAGAAGACAAGTACAACAAATAGTGGAACGGAAGCCTTGAATGTCATGTTGTCAAGTGGTAGATCAAAGAAAAACCATTGGGGGTTAGGTTATCAAGGTGAAACATTCAAAAAGTCCACAACAGATGGAAATCTCATCAATTTTGTGAGAGGATCGGTCATGATACCCGAGGAACCAAGAAAAGAGAGAATTCAAGTATACACTGAACCAAAAACAACAGATGGGCAAGGTGTTTCTGCTTCTAAAAATATACAGACAGGGATTCTACATGATGGTTTTAGAGCACATAAGAGGAAATCCGGATGTTACTACTGTGGAAAACGTGGTCACATCAAAGCCTTCTGCTATAAACTTCAGAGGAAAGTCTTTCAGGCTTGGGCAGCAAGGAAATGTTACATCGAGCCATCTCAATATCTCAAAGTGTGGATTGAGAAGCAGTTTCTGTATGATGACTTCAAAAGGGTGGCAACTCAAGAAAGTATCAATCAGCCCACAGACATAGCTGCAGGTGTCTCGAAACCTGAACTCGTGTGTTCATTAGCAATGGTCGATGTTAAAGCCACTCAAGAAACAAGTATGGTTGCATTCACCTCAGCTGAGAGACACAACAGCGAGGCATGGTTTTTCGATAGTGGATGCTCTAGACATATGACAGGGAAGAAAGATGGTTTAGTCAAAATAGATGAGAATGTTGGTGGCAAAGTTACATTTGGAGATGGAGGAAAAGGGAAGATCAGATGTAAGGGTACACTTGAGGGTGATAATCAACCTAGTCTCATAAATGTTTATTATGTTGAAGGTCTAAAGGCAAATCTGATTAGCATCAGCCAACTTTGTGATGAAGGTTTGAGTGTAACGTTCACAAAAACAGATTGCAAAGCCGTTAATACAGCAGGATTGGTAGTTCTGTGTGGGGTTCGAGCTCAAAATAATTGCTATATGTGGAAGGCTGAAGAAGTATGTTTATCTGCTGTGACTTCAGACTTAGATCTTTGGCACAAAAGGCTGGGTCACATGAACATTGATAGCTTGACGAGACCGTTAGATCAAGAGTAGTAAGAGGGGTACCGAGACTTGAAAGCAAAACTCACACTGTATGTGGTGCATGTGCTAAAGGCAAACAGATCAAGGTTCAACACAGGAAAGTCACCGATGTTGGTACGAGAAAGATCTTGGAATTGGTACACATTGATCTTATGGGACCAGTCCAAACTGAAAGTATAGCAGGGAAACGCTACATCTTTGTTCTGGTTGATGATTTTTCAAGGTTTACATGGGTAAGATTTCTTAGAGAAAAATCAGAAGCAGCAGAAAGCTTTAAAATTCTGGCACTGCAACTAAGGAACAGCAAGGGCGGAATAACTGAAATACGTAGTGATCATGGAGGTGAGTTTAAGAGTGATGTGTTTGAAAAATTCTGTCAAGCTCAAGGTATAAAGCATCAGTACTCAGCTCCAAGAACACCACAACAAAATGGAATTGTTGAGAGAAAGAATAGAACGCTACAAGAAATGGCAAGGGCAATGATGCAGGGTAATAATGTTGCAAAATGGTTCTGGGCAGAGGCTATCAGCACAGCATGCTACATTATTGATAGAGTCTACGTGAGACCAGGAACTAACACTACTCCGGATGAAATATGGAAGGGAAAAACTCCAAACTTGAGTTATTTCCATGTCTTTGGATGCATCTGTTACATACTAGATGACAATGCAAATCTTGAAAAGTTTGATGCTCGAAGTGATGAAGGAATTTTTATGGGCTATTCGTTGCATAGTATGGCGTATAGAGTGTACAACAAGAGAACCCGAACCATAGGTGAATCAGTGAATGTAGTCTTCGATGACAGAGGTAGTCCGACTGTGAGCGAGGTTCAAGATGAGGTATTTCAGAGTGAGAATACAAAGACAAACACATCAGATGTTAATCACATAGATGAACCTACAGACACTACCAAAATGGAACAAGTAGAATCTCAGAGGATCCAAGTTCATCGGAATCACTCTGCTGATGATGTGATTGGAGAACTCAATGATGTTAGAAGAACAAGAGGGAAGCAGATCAACTTCAGAGAAATGCTGATGTATGCTTGTTTTGTGTCTATCATAGAACCAAAAACCGTTCATGAAGCCTTAGAAGATGAGTTTTGGGTAAATGCTATGCATGAAGAGCTAGAGCAGTTTGTAAGAAATGAAGTATGGGATTTAGTTGCCAAGCCTGTTGGTGTGAACATTGTGGGTACCAAGTGGATATATAAGAATAAGATAGACGATGAAGGAAATATTGTCAGAAACAAGGCGAGACTGGTGGCTCAGGGATATTCTCAAATAGAAGGAGTAGATTTTGAAGAAACCTTTGCACCAGTGGCTAGACTACAATCTATACGGCTCTTACTTGGAATCGCCTGCATATTAAAGATTAAATTGTTTCAAATGGATGTGAAAAGCGTATTCTTGAATGGGTTTCTTCAGGAGGAGGTCTATGTGGCTCAACCAAAGGGCTTCGAGGATCCAAACTTTCCTGACCATGTGTATAAGTTGAAAAAGGCCCTTTATGGTTTGAAACAAGCACCTAGAGCTTGGTATGAAAGACTCACTATCTTCTTCATAAACAAAGGGTTCAAGAGGGGGAGTGTGGATCAGACTCTATTCATCTATGAAGAAAAGAATCACATCCTTGTGATTCAAGTCTATGTGGATGATATTATTTTTGGAGGTACCAAGGAGACGCTTGTTGAAAAATTCGTGAAGACCATGTCTCAGGAATTCGAGATGAGTATGGTGGGTGAGCTAAACTACTTTTTGGGTATGCAAATCAAGCAGTCATTGGATGGCATAACTGTGTCTCAAAGTACTTATGCTAAAAACTTGATCAAGAAGTTTGAGATGCAAACAAGTAAACCGGCCAGAACACCCATGAGTACAACTGTTAAACTTGGAAAAGATGAAGATGGCATTAAAGTCAGTGAACAACTCTACAGAGCTATGATTGGAAGTCTTCTCTATCTCACTGCAAGCAGGCCAGACATATCATTTAGTGTAGGGCTGTGTGCTCGATATCAGGCTAATCCAAAGCAATCACATCTAAATGCAGTCAAAAGAATCATTAAATATGTAAAAGGAACATTAGATTATGGGTTGTGCTATACCAAAGATACTAATGCAAATTTGGCTGGTTTTTGTGATGCAGATTGGGCAGGGTTGGTTGATGATCGGAAAAGTACATCTGGTGGATGTTTCTATCTCGGTAACAACATGATAGCCTGGCATAGCAAAAAACAAAATT
The DNA here is from genome assembly GCF_000478725.1 of Eutrema salsugineum. Taxonomy (NCBI): domain Eukaryota; kingdom Viridiplantae; phylum Streptophyta; class Magnoliopsida; order Brassicales; family Brassicaceae; genus Eutrema; species Eutrema salsugineum. The sequence continues at coordinate 2,002,795 of NW_006256612.1, forward strand.
GTTGAACACTTTCAACAGCTGAAGCTGAATACATTGCACTGGGAAGTTGTTGTACTCAACTTCTTTGGATGAAACAGATGCTGAGTGATTATGGTATGTCCTCTGGTCCATTATTAGCACAATGCGATAACATGAGTGCCATTAATATATCTAAAAATCCAGTCCAACACTCTCGAACCAAACACATTGACATTAGACATCATTTTGTTCGAGAGCTTGTAGAAGAGAAAACTGTTGAGATTAGACATGTGTCATCTGAAAATCAACTAGCAGATATTTTTACTAAGCCAATAGATTTAAATACTTTTCTTCGTTTAAGGAAGTCACTTGGTATATGTGAATGCTAATCGCGTGTACTCTTGAGATAGTGGTTCAACAGAGATAGAAACTTGAGTTACACTGCTATTTTCTATATATATATATATATATATATGTATAAGTATGCATCATACTTAAAACCTCATGGCAGATGTACATAGCAAGGTATGTAAGCTCTTTCTAGCCGTATATTCTCTGATGCAGTTAGTCCGAAGAGATAGACACTCATTTTGGATTTGGCGTAAACCCGTTATCTCTGAACTTGATCACTATCTGGATTGGATAAAGATATCTGAGTGTCTGACCGAGAGAAAATTCACGAGCTGACACTCGTTTCGGACTTGGCGTAGACCCGTCACTTTTGAACTCGATCACTGTCATGCCTTCAAGTCATTTCTATTCTATAGTTTTGTTAAATATATTCCAAAAAAAAAAAATCTTGGTGGTATATAGTAGACATCCGTTTTGGACTTGGCGTAGACCCGTCACCTCTGATTTCGTTCTTTGTCTATGTGGTACTAGCTGCAAATAACGTCTCAGACAGAATTATAATGTGGAATAAATGACTTGAACTTTCTCTCGGTTTGTCTCTTTCGTCTTGAAATATACTGCGACTTAAGGATATGCAGTTGATGAAGTGTCTTGTTACCCGGCTGTGATCATTTGATGTGTTGATATTTTTTTAAAAAACTATTGCAGTGTAGCTTAAGGGGTCAACGTTGTTGCACTGTGTTGAGAGTACATACAACCGTGTTCGTTATTTTTTTTTTCCAATTTATTTTTTGTTCAACAATTGTTTTAGTAGTTTATCGTTCTTTTTAGTAGTTCTTTTCGGTGTGCTAGTGTCTCTTCTCCAGTCAGAGGTTTCTCACAGCTCTCGAACACGCAAGAATGATTGCTCTGGTTCAATTTGGTTAGATGGTTCTTAGGGGTTGAATTGATTTCCATTTTTTTAAACAACCGTGTGTTTCCTTATATTAATTTTCTTTTTATTAACTTCTTCCTTATTATGTGTGAGGCGGTTTATTTTTTTTTATGAGCAGAATCTGGGTAAGGGCTTACCACATCACCTTGGCCCATTAAGATGTCGGTATAAGAGAATCGTCTGGTAGAGTCTTTAGTTGACCTAACCCTACAAGTTTTTTTTCTTAACATCTCTTTTGTGCAGTCATAAGTTATGTCCTCGCGTCAGACTCCCGTCGCAAAGATGTTTGCTGAGTTGGCTCAGATGCGTGCCATGACCTCCAGTGCACGTTCCCTTGATGACAGAGCCAGCATGTGGCATCTCGATTACGGGCATGTGACTTCCGAGGTAATTTCTGTTGACTCAAGTGATGAATCGCCTGATTCTATTGTTGCTCCTCGTGCCGTGCCTGTCACGCAACTTGGAGATCGACGGGTGGACATAGGGAATGCTAGCTCTCACTATGAAACTCATCGTCACATTCAACTGCACAAAGACAGCACCCATCCTGAACTGATGATACCACTGAAGCGTCCGCACTGTCATCGTTTCCTCACTGCCGAAGGTTCTCAATGGTATGCCTTGTTTGCAAGCCGTGATTTTCTGGATCAACTAGTTGTTCTAGTCGGAAGTCGTCAGGTTCGTGATCTCGAGGCTGTCATCATGAGAGCTGGTCTACTTAATACGGTGACAGATGTTCAGCCCTATGTTCTTCAAATGGTTTGTGAGTTCTATGCTAATCTGGATGACATGATTCGTCGAGATGGGATCACTTATGTGTATGTTCGACGCCAGATTTTGAGTTCTCTCCCAACATGATAAACAGTATGTTGGGAATTGCCTCTTTGGATCCGTTGCTTCGCTTTCCTGAAGTTCTTGATGATGCTTCACTTGATTCTACTTCAGCGATTCTATCTGGTGGTCGGATCACCTCATGGGGTGACTTGGAGATTCCTGCTTTCACGCCTTAAATGAAGCAATTGTACAAGGTGTGTCTTGCCAACTGGATGCCCACATCTGATGCTGTCAATCTTGCTCCTCATCGGGTAAAATTTCTCGCTGGAGTGGCTCAAGGACTAAAATTTCATTTTGGTCACATGGTATTTCACCAAATCCTCAGTGCTGCACGTTCTCCGGGTTCCTTGAGTCGTTCATTACCATTCCCAAACTTCATCTATCAAGTTCTCAGCTTTCAGCGTCCTGTGTTCCGGTTTCCTGATGATGAAGAGTCTGCTTACCCTGTGGTACTTGCTCCACCAACTCGGCCACCTGCTGTTCAATCTCACAATCTGGTGGATGATCTTCAGCAATTGAGTGCCTGGATCACTGAGATACAACTTCGTCTTCAAGGTAAGTTATCTCTTCTCGTCCCTCCCAGTACTTGCTTGTGAATGTTTTTTTTATTTGAATGTGCTCTCAAGCAGGGGGAGCATATGACAAGGCGCCCACATTTGAAGAGCAGGTTAATCAACGGCATGAGTAGTTGGCTACATATGAGGGGGAGCTATTTACAATTCCAAGGCGTTGGCGTTTTATTTAATTCTAAGTTTTTGTTCTAAGCTTTTGTTTGAAGCTCATTTCGTGTTTTATTTGCTTTATGTTAGAGTATACTGATTAATTCTGGTTGTTACTCTAAGTCGAACAGTGTCTCCCCATAAGTTGGCCTTAATGGAATTGAATAATTTTTATGAGAGCTTACTCGTTGTATTCTGGAAGCTTGGTTGTGTTATGTTTGTCTGACAGGTTGTGGAGAAGCTTGAAGCTTGAGAGAACACATTCAGATAAAAAGGGGGAGATTGAAAGCACAAGCTTTGGCGTGATTAACAAGCGAAAGGACGAGCGTATATCGAGCAAATACAATTAAGGAAAGAAGTGAAATTGAGAACATGACGTGGTGCGAACAAGAAGTGTATCTCGGGCAAAGGAAGACAATATCTGTTGAAGGCAAGAAAATATCTGATAATGGAAAGAAGAGATTGTAAAGGGATTCTGTGTTCACAGTATAAAAAGGGAATGAGGGGAAGAGGTCTCTACACACGAAAAAGGAGAAAAATAAGAGAGTCCAAAAAGGTTTCTGTGTGAGCAATTTGTATCACTGAAACTTGAGAGATAGTAAGTTTTTGTGTTGTATAAGAATCGATCAGTATCGGGTCAAGAGTTTGACTGCGAGTTAATCTGATCAAACAAGTCTGTAGAAGTTTGTTTGAGAGATTCTTAATAAAGTTCAAAGCAATTTTGCATTCTTAAAGCTTTGCCAAAAAGTCTATATTCCTTGGTTTTTCAATTTTTTCGTTGATTTAAAAATATGAATTTCAAATGTAAGTTTGTGGATGCATATATATAGAGAACTTGTAAAATTTAATATCCCTTCTATGAATTGGAATCCCTTGATGTGTATACCTTGTCATATTTCGTTTCATGAATGTACGCAGTGGCAGAGGCAGAAAAATTATTGACATGGGTCACAATAAGAAAAATTTGTATAACGCGACATCATCTTCACAATTTTCATTGCAAAAAAAACACCTTTCGACGATGCGGTCGCAACAAGAAGAATTAAACATAGCTTCAATCTTGAATGTTTTTTCGCTTTGCTGGATCATATGGTAAATCATTCAATTCAATATTAGATGGTGGAGATTTTCTTTTTAGAAACTGTTCCATTATGTTGACATTACAATCTATATATACAAAAAAAATGTTAATCTTAATTTAATATTTACAAAATTTGTGTGCTATTATCACAAACATTGATAGTTGGTGATTTGGTGTCTGTGTTTTAAATTGTTTAAAATAAATAGTCAAGCAATTTAGCTACAATATCTTAATCCAAAAATAGAAATTTATATTTTGCTGATCAATATGTTGCTTCTATTAAAAAAAACACTAATGTGCATCTTCCTTTATAAATTATATTAGTTTTAGAAATTATCAACAACTTATTAATAACTCTTATTTATAGTATAACTACCATTTCTAAAATGTTATACTTTGTCTATGTGAGATAAATTATAGTGCTACAATTCAAATTGTGGGCTGCCTCCGCCACTGAATGTACGTAATAGACAACCGTACGTCCGTACCCTCTAATATATGCAACATACCACAAACAAAACTGTTTTAAGACGTTTTGGTTAGTCGCCGTAACAAAATAAGCTAAATCGGTTTACATGTGATGATGCGAATGTATATGCTTAAGATCGAACAATGTTCTGCTCAAAACACGAGATGAGACAAGCATTCACCGCAGTCATGACAGGCCCGGCCCATCAATTTCAAAAAATTTAGATTCATATATAGATTTAATAAAAAAAATTTAGACCCATAAATAGACTAAAAAAAAATTTTAGACCAATAAAATAAATCCAATAACCTAAAAAGTTTTATCATGAAAATTGTACATCCATAAGCCATCGCACTTCTGTCCTATCCATCTGGGGCGGGCCTGAGTCATGATCACCACAGTCACGTACAAAACCTCTGGTGGGATGTTAATCTAGAAACAAATAACAGCTACACAGATTTCTTATAAAATTTACTCTAGTTAAATTATCTTTTATTTTCTAGGTCCATTCACATATATCTCTTTATGCATTGAAAAGTTTCTCTTTCAAGAAGTGTGAAACATAGAAAACCAGAGATCCCAATGCAAATTGACATCACCATATATACAAACTGCACAGTATCATCAAAGTGTTTTACAATAAAGAAACATATCAAAATCACATTTAGGAAACATAATAGCCAAAAGTTTAAAAAGAAAACAAGAAAAGACTTTGCAAATTAAAAGTACAGTATATAACAAAGAGGTATGTTCACATACAGGACCAAACTCTCATCAAGAGTGCATCTTTGTTACAGTTCTTCCTATGAATGTGAAGAGAACCCTTATATTCATAAGAAATTTGGTTATTGTCTAGCAGCACAAATAAGCTAAGCAAAAACATATGCAGACAAATGGAGGCTAATCTAATTTTATACCTGCACCATGCAAGATTCACTAACGACTCAATTCGTTAAACAGTAGCAGAAATAGTACAGACGAATTCATAAGACTTATGGGACTGTAAGGACATCATCATACCACTAATCTTGCACTTGGGAAATCCAACCAATATATTGGCCCATATACGCCAAAAGTTAGCATGTCAATAATAAATTACTACAAATATTTCTGTAAGTTTTACTCCAATTGATGTTCTCGTTATTTATTTTACGTCCAATTAACAAATTTTGAATGCATTAATTGAACTGCTCATGGATTTATATTGCTAATTACTTTCATGGATATATACGAAGTAAATAAAACTTGCCTGAGAAACTACAAGTATCTTTTGAGCTCAAATTAATGTGAAAACATTTATCAGAATATATGATTTTGACGAATTTGATTACTTTTAATATTTTTTTGTTCAAATTGAACAAAAATCTAAAACCATAACATCAAATAAGTCGTAAGGACGACATAAAAATTTTGTTTATTCATTCGTTGAAATAATTTTTTTTTGAAACTTTTTTGGGTCTTGTTCTTTTTGTATTCAACTTGTTACCAACAAGAGGTATTATATATATTATAGGAGGAAACTTAAGTTGGACTAATTCAGATACATACAAGAAACTCAAGAGTCAAGATAAGCCTTCTATAAACTAGTATATAAATTTGAAAGTAACGATGTGACTCACCTAACCTTAGTGCATATTCTCTACTTATAAATACCCAGACTTCACACATTACAAAATTTAACAAACTTAAGAGTTTAGACCAACAAAACACATATTAAAATGGACGTGGTTCGATTAATAACTTTAGTTATTCTCTTGTTCTTTGCATCCTCGAATACAGTCTTCGCTGGATTACCATACGATTACGAATCTCACAATACAAGTAAGTTTGGAATAATGAGAAACTTCTTCTTTCATATCTCGATTCAGTTTTCTATTTCTTATAAACTAATATTCAAAGTTATGTTTTCTTGGAAAAGAAATTGGAGAAGCGGTTTGGGATCAGAAGCTCCTCATCAAGATCAGGGGTCAAGTAAAGCCCAGTAAATCACGGCCCGCTAAAGGAAAAAGAAAATGGAGTAGTTCTGAAGATTCTAATTTGAATCAATGGGAGTGTAATGTTAACAGTGAAGCATGTTATGATAACTCATACTAATAACAATATGACCAATTCATATGTGACTCCGTTTCATATGTGGGAATGTATTATCAGTTTCTATAGAACACTACTCTATTAAGTATTGTTATAAGTCATATTTTTGTTTTGTGTTTAAAACGTGCTCCACCTCTCCCGAATCCTGGAGGTTTAAGAGACATATACATACTAATATACATACTATAAGATTATTGTATATACAAAACTCTCCAATTATAATTTTCAGATTACTTACTTTCTCTTAAAATCAGGGTATCATCCGTAGTGGGATCAAGGAGAAGACGGGAAAAACCAATTGCTTCATGTGAATGGATAATTATTTCATCTACACGTATAAAATTATTATTAGGAAATATACATGCAAAACAAATATAAAACATATATTGCATAAAATGAAAATAATAATGACATATGCTTGATAATCCATACCTTTTTTTTTATTTACACTCCAATCGGTTAAGACAGAAACCGCAAAAGAACCAGTGAATCATTTGGTTCTTTCTTTGATATCAGCGGGGAAAGTCCCCATATGCGATGCATTTCAATTTCATGTCTCTTTGGTTTGAACAATTTAAGTTACAAACTTTGTTACCAAGATATAGTGATCGTGAAAGAAAATATAAACTTACTCGAGATCTGTGATGGTAAAAGTTATTTTCTGAATAATATCTCCATCAGAGTTATTTTCTGTTTCAATGTCGCTAATATTTTCCATCACTCCAATGAGATCTACAAATCAATTATGAGAGAAATATTTATCATAAACGGAATTCATTTTTTTTCTATAGATGTACAAATTTATATATGAAATCACTGAAAAGAATATTAGAAGTTAATCTTACCAACAGGATACAATTGAGCATAAGGAATTCTGTATATCTCACTAAAAGGGACAAATTTCATGAAGGGATCCATTGTCAATGGTCGTAGACTTGAGACTTCTGTCCCAGTAGTGAGAATGATCGGATAATTGTGTCTCGTTGTTCTTCCCTCATTCTTCCATTCAGATGGTATCAAGCCAAATTTAGACAATTCAAGCCATCGTCCTTCGGTCCCAACACGGTAAAAATATGGAAAAGCGAGATTACCACATGAAGCATTAATTCTACAACCCTATATACAATGATATTTACAAAGAGATCAAACAAACAATAAATATAGACAAAATAGTTATATATTCATATTAGATAACACTTACATTCTATCTTTTCAAAACTTTGACACGGATTTTCCAATCTCGTCTCCAAGCATGTAACTCATCAACAAAGTTATATGTAGTCATGTGGATAATGTTTTTATAAAGCCAAAGAAACAGTTGGGGAGAAGGATTGCTTTGTTGTTTATTTTTAACAATGTATATGAGGAAATGGGGATATATATAACACCCAAATAATAGTTATGGAAAGTGTCGCGTGAATCAGTGCATTTTATGTATTTTTAAACTAAAAATGCTCCATTTTTGGAAAGTTGCAACTTATGATGAATATTCTAGATAGATTATTGGTTAACACAATTTATTTGTTAAAGGAAGAGTCAAATTTTGGTTACAACACGGAATTTTTTGGCCCATAAGATGTTTAAAAATTTGGGCTCAGATGATATACAATTTAAGTGTAACATAATAAACCGTTTACATCAAACAGATTTAGAATCAAATCAGTTATATATGTTATTGACATACTTTTTAATAATCCAACACACGGTATTTTTTGACAGAACATTATTAAAAATATTTAATATTGTTTATAATCCAATTTATTAGAATAATGTTATTTTTATCCAATGACAATCCTTCATAAATAATCAACTCACAATAGCACATAATCATACTTCAGTAGTAAATTTACCAAAACAATGTATATTATATATATAACGAGTAATTTAAACCCAAATTAGAATAAATTATTATATATTAATAATCGCAAAACAGCCTTGTAAATACAAAAAAAAATGTCTAACAAAACTAATAATATATATGGATTATCGATTTTGAATCCTTCTAATCGGCCCAAACCATTAGACATCATCTGTATCCAGCCCATATAATCTCTCTCTAATCCTGAAATTTCAATAACAAAATCATATAGATCTAAATATATGAAAATATTTTTTTTCATAAGTCAATTTAAACAACACATAGAAACATACTTACCTATTGCGCAAGGTTAAAACTTCATCAATAGGTGAATCAGTGATAAAACGGGACACACCATTGAGCAGATCAACCATCATCATCATGATCCTTGATAGACACATTCTCTAAAACATATATATTGGAATATTGTTATGTTATATACAACGATTTTATAAATAACATATTGATGTATCATCAGAGAACATACCCCCGTCAATTGCTACACACCTATCCGTTAACACACATATAGCAAAGGGAACTTCGTATTCTCTACACTTATCTCTTAATTCAGTTGCCAACTCACCGTGTGCAACACACTCTAGCATATACTCCCTATATTTTGACAAAGAATGTAGTTAATAATTAGTTAGTTAAACTTCAAAAACATACAGTTTGAGATATATTTACTCATCATCTATTATATTAAATCGAATTGATGATATAGTCGTTCCATCCGGGTATGTAATAGTAAAATATCTAGCATCTTCGACGACTCCAATCAAATCTGCGATTGTAATTAGTCAAAATAAAGACATTAGTGCGAACTATAAATTTTGCATTATAAGAAAATACCAAAATATTCTTACCAATTAGATAATAATGAGCATCTGGGAATTCATAAATCGAGAGGAATGATGCAAAATTATAGAACGAATTATTTGTTAATGGTAAAGCTGGTGAGATCGTTGTTCCCTGTGTCAGTGTAATAACGTAATCGTGTTTTGTAATACTTTGGATATTAGTCCAGTTGTAAGGATTCAAAAGAAATCAAGTCAACATAAACCATTGATCTTCTTCGCATATTTGATTAAAATGCTCCATCATCTGATTGTTTACCCGAGCCTGTATTCTACAACCCTAGAAGTTTATACGATAACATTAGATCAACAACCATTGACATCTCCTACTATCTCATACAGCGCTGGATCAATATCCTTGTCAGGAATCTCAGCACCTATTATCTTATCAATGTCATCACCAGTTGGTAGCTTGTGACCAGCCTCTAAAAAAAGAACGATGTGTGCATGAGGTAGTCCCCGTTTTTGAAACTCAATCGTGTAGATCGCTGCAACGAATAAATTGTAGTTTTTAAAAGATTAGTTAGCATGATCATCTAGCAATGTTATGGACATTATCTTGCTAAATGAAATAAGATACTTAGTTTAATAAAATATACCGGATTTTACGACACCTAACACATTTTCTTTGGTGAGTATGTGCATGAGATCATCTAGTTTCATCTTGAACACTCGCGTACATATATCTGGCCTATCCTCTTGCTTCAAGTTATGCCTTTTTAGGTGCCTGGTAATCTCTGGCCATTTGAGATTACACGTAAAGGTTGTGAAAAGATCCGGAAAACCAAAATGCTGGCAAGTAGTCATCGCATCTAGATAATGTTGCACCATAGACCTTGTACCACCAGTATAAGAAGAAGGTATAATAATACGTTTACCCTTGTCAAAAAGATCAGTGTCACCTTCATCAACAGTTTTCTTTATCTTGTCATAATTTTTAGACTGATTCATTGATATGAAACGTAGTCTATTAGTCTCAATCATCGTGTACGCATCCACTAAGAACTGCTGGAACAATTTTCCAGATAAAGGGATGATTGGTGACTCGCCAACCCTCTCTTGTATGCGGTAAGCAAAAAACTCTCTCATAGTAATATGCAACCTTTTCCTCCCTTGGGTATCTACAAAACCAATATCGATACCAAGTCTGAACCCGTCCTCGCCATAAGGAAACAATAATGGATATTGCAAATGCAGATACGCATGATGTAGTTCACTGATCCTTTTGAGATTCCCAGTCTTTTTAAATTCGATGATGATATCACGTGCATCTACCTGACCATCGAAATCATTAGGTATCAATGCAGCAACTTCATTATTAGCTGGTAGATTCTCAGTCCTTCCATCACTTTTCCTGTCAAATTATCCTTAACCGGCTTGTATCATCGTTAGGATCAAACCTTTCTCGAACGTTTCGTAATGCATCCACATGTTTGTTATGTTTATCTAGCATATTTTTTATTTTCTCAACAACTTTCTCTCGCAATTTATCAGCCGGTCCTGTTTTCCTATAAAATTTTAAAAATAAATTCTTATAACAGTTAGAACCACATAACATTTAATAACAATACATATATGTTTTAAAATTGATCTCAATGATTAAATTAAATATAAACCAAAAGAATAATAATCATACCCATAAGCAGCTATTCGGTTAGATGTTTTATTTGCGGTATCATATATATATAGCTGTAAAAATGCTGGTTTTTTTCCAGGAGGTGGTAGCAAATCCCCTATAGAATGGTAGTTCTCCCCACTCATCTGGAAAATGTAAGGACCTTTCCCGTCGTTGATTTCTTTATTTATTTTTCCTCCAAGAGAAGTGAAAGAAAACATCATATTATACGCACGGATAAACTCACGAAAATGATCATGCAAATCACCATCATTATACATCAATGCTAATAACGAATTCGGAGGGGTTTTAAGAAGTGGAAGAACGACTTTACCCTGACCACAACACATGGAGAATATAGGCTTCCCACGACGATATCGTTTACCCAACCTTTCTCCATACCACATATAAGCCTTACAATTACCACACACATATATATATATATATATATATATATATATATGATCACCATCGTCGTAATAACCTGATTAGAATAATATTCATTGCTTAGTATTAATTACACGATAGTTATATATTATGTATCAAATGAAATATATTAGTCCAATGAAAACCATAACCTCCATCTTTCAGACCAAGACTAACTGATTCTAATAAATCTGTTCTAGTAACAACGGTCTCGGTTGCATCCTCATCACAAAAATCAGAGGATTTAGCACGTTTTTTGGGTCTTCCTTTCTTTTTATTACCAGGCCTCGATTTTTCCATATACTCACTTTCCGACATAGAGTCTTCATCATTATCCCTATCGGACTCAGAATCAGTAGCAATAAAGCAAGCAAACTCTTCGGTGTTGATAGAAGTAGCCAAAAGATCTGTTTGTTTTTTTAACGGAAAAATAATAAGTGTAAATCAGGCATATAATTATTGATCTACATTGTAATTACGAAAAAAGAAGATCAAACCAATAGCTTCTTCTCTTTTTCTCCTCTCACGCATGATATGCATTCTTCTCTGCTGTGCATTACGAATTCCCTGGGGTGTTAGATCAGGAATTTCATTGATATTGTAACGAAACAAACCTCCAAGTTGGTCAATATCGGTTACACTGGTAGGAGCATATCGTGCGTTCTTAGCATTACCACCTACAAATTCCAGTTAATCGTAAGCAAATTTATAACACGTGAATGTTTTAAAAATGTAATTTACTTAAAATAACACCTTTATTTGGAGCAATCGACGAAGATGAACCTTTTTTCTGAGGACGCCCAAGCTTACGTTTCATTTTTTCTGGTGAATAGCACGAACAAAAAAAAAATGTGTGATCTAAATACACAGTCATTAACAAACTATATATATAATATTATATTGCACGATAATGCAAAATATACATTTTAGCTTCTCATAATAAAATAAGATTTTGGTAATAAAAAGAATTTCAAAATAGAAAACCTCACGATAATGTTAACATTACTTATTCTTCGCGATAATATGCCTATCTTCTCTAATGAACCATAATACTCCAATATCGAAAATTTATATTTTTCGTGATAATGTTAAAATACTATTGAAATACTTCTACATTACAATAACGTGGACCTATAAATAATTATTTGTTATTCCAAATATGCAGAGTTAATCCTAAAAATATACCTCTACATTACAACAAATATATTATCCTAATGTTTTTACGAAAACCAAAAAGACTATCGTTATATTTCTTAGAAATTGAATATTCTCCCAAAAATATGGTTATTTAACATATCATCTCAATAAATTATATCACATATTTTTTTTCGTGGACAATTATACTACAATTCGTTACGCAGGCGTTTTGGGGATAACTATGAACATCGAAATCCATACATGAAAATAATAATTAAAATATCTTATTTTCATACACTGCGTCAAAAGTTAAATTTTATTCAAATCACATACGATGTTTAACACAAACCACAAAACCTAAAAATAAAAATTGATATAAAATAATTCCAAAAACATTAGCACGGAACTCGTAACATCAGGGTCTAACGACTAGATATCAACTCTCAAAACTGATAGACCTTGAAGCATGGCGAATTTAGAATAACTTGTGTGCAATCATACGACGTAGTTGCCAAGAAACACCCTGTATTATCGAACAAACAAAAATCAAATCATATTTATCGCATATACTTTACAACCATCTCATATCAAAAAAAAAATACCTCGTCGAACAATTATCTTCGCAAAACGAATGATGCAAACAATGACATCTTGTTTACATCCACCCAACTGACGAAGAAAAGTTTCAGCATAATCACCTTTCAAAAGACATGATAAACGTCGGTTCCTAAAGTTTCCCATCAAACAAATATCAGTCTGAGTTAAACTTAAAAATTCGTTTTTTAAATTCTATTAACATAAAATAGATTACCTTTCGTTTTCGAGATCGAATCTTATTACAGGCTGTCTAGAGTATCCTAAGGATCCAATTCTATCGTTAGAGTTTTCAACGTTGACAACCTTACCGATTAAATCTGTTTTTTAAAAAATGAATATCAAATAATCAATATAGTAATTGCATGACAAATCAGTAATGAAAAATATACAGAGTACTCACCCACACAGTAGTTAAAATCAATAGTCTCATTCATAATATCTTCAAAAACAACGAACGCAAAATAACCATTGATATCTAAAGTATAAGAGCTTGCACATGTTGTATTACTAGTAAGTTGGATCATATAAGGATGTGTACTTGGCTTAAATTCACCAGTAAGAGGCAATAGATTAAAATTTATTAGAAGAACCCAATCTCCCTCGTTACATATCCTCGAATACTTATCATAAAATTCAATCGGTGCAGTTACATAAATCTTCTGTCCCTGAGAAGTATGGAATCAAACATTCAGACATTTATCATTACAAAAACTAAAATATAATCATGAAATTGATGTGTTATACCTTCCAATCCTCCATTATAAAGTCTAACGTGCGGTCACATTCAGGAAATCTTTTAAATTTACGTAAGACTTTCAACTTAGTCTTCCATATATGCTTGGTTGGATCAAGTTCGGAAATTCCAAACAGATTTTGATCATATTTTTTATATACGGCGGCGATAGATAGTAAATAAGCCATTTAGGTTAAACGCAAACCCAGAGCCTCAAAACAATTACAACGATTACGTCCAAAGGTAACTTAAATAAACATAGCAGAGACAATATTTAAACCAAACTTTTGTTTCTTATTTATACAATTTAAAATAAAAGGATATATCGAATATTTTACATTTTTGAGATATCTTAATGCTTATTTTATATTTTTAGGATAACATACGATTTTGATAGAAAATTTATCATGATCACAGGGATACCGTTTCTGATTTGTATTAGGGATCTATTATAATATATTATTATAATTATAACAATTTTCCAATTTGTATTAGGAATATATCGGAAGTGAGCCATTTGCATCGTTATATATAAAAACGATGTATTAGCATTACCCAGTTATATATGACGACTACTTTTAGGTTTTATAGGCACTATATCATGTCGATCGCTGCTTGTCTTTTAGCAATGAAAAACATGACTTACACCAATGTCTCCGATATAACTCCATCAAATCAACTACGCCGTATTCGTGTGAAAATACTGCGTATTTTCGAGCACATCGGTGAACCTGATAACACTTTAGATTTGGTGTTTGGTTGATAAAAAGGTATTCCGGTGACTCTATATTTTCCGTGCATATCACTTCTCTGATATACATATTTTTGTTTTTATAGGGTGATAAAATACATGGATCAATAACAAAAGGGTTTATAGGCAGTTTTACATCAAAAGTGAAGCAAGGAGATTCAATTATTCTGTACCGTTTTGGTGTAGTCCCTGTCATCGGAGACTTGAGGCCGACGTTGCACAATTACAAAATAATATGGAATTCTCAAACTTATTTTTCAAAGATCCCTTTCTATGATAACAACAACTACCTAAGTATTGTTGAATTTGGTAACATACACAACAATCTCCGAGACCCATTGTTTTTCGTTGGTATGACTTTAGATAAATTAATAAATAAAAACAAAAAATATATGCTATTTTATATCTATAAAATTTCTCAATGACTAACTAATCTTTTTATTAGATATAATTGGACACGTCGCAGTGATTGGAACATTTAGTCACAAATCCTCCAAGAGCCAAAGAAAGTGAGGTAATGTTTACGTGGAACTCCGTAACGAATCGTAAGTTTTTAAAATATGTTTCTCAATTGCAATCACTATAATTATCAATTTTTACTACATTATATGATTATTATATGCCCAACAGAGATGCTAGATTGCAAGTGTTATTACGGAACGACTATGCGCTGGACCTGATGACTGCTTTATCACGGAAAGAACACAAAATTAACATTTGTGTTATACGTTTCGTGCAACTGTTCAAATTTGCACATGGTTGGGCAGCGATAACTGCATAGGATTGTTACAAAATTTTATTAAACCCTAACCTACCCGAAGTCGAGAGAATGCGGACCACAATCACAGAATCAGACGATGGTGTTATATTAAGTTTTTGAATAGTTTTTTTTCGTATGTTTGGTTTTCTTTTTTATTTATGTTTTCATCATTTAACTCAATAAACGATGGTACTATATCAAAACTCTTCTCATATTATTCTTTTCGTATACCTTATTTTCTTTAATTTCTAAAATATATGTTTATTATATATATGCATATTTGTTTTCCTAGTAAAATATTATAATACTTTTAAATCAAAAACGGTATTAATGGACTATGAACACAATTTTGCATTGAAAACAAAAAGTGATACTCTTTGTAAATCAAAAACAATACGCTAAAATGAGATGCTTTGCGAAACAGGTGAAGTTTATAGATATTGAATAATTTATTTATTACAATAAAAATAAAAAATAGCTATGTTGTTCAAGTACACAACCTATAAAAAACAAAATAAAAATAATATCTCCTACGGATACTGATCTTCATATCCATCATCCAAAGGGGTAAAATCAACTGAAGTTTCAAGCCTGAAACAATATGACAATATTATAAAATCATAAAATAGATGTCAATATAATACATATATAGGATATAACATCAAAGATGGAATTTACATACCTCATCTTCGCTATTGCCACTTCTGGAGTAAGAGGATCTTCGAGAATATCAGATATGAATCTTTCCGATTCAACTATCCACTCCTCTAATTACATATACATATTCAGTATGCATGTGGAAACAATAAATTTGTTAAACTTCTGATTAATTGCCGTATTGAATAGATATTAATAGTTAATATTTACGTACCTCTCCACCTATTGAAAGAGAAAAATCGCAATACAATAATATGCCTTGAAGACCTATCACGATTCGTCCAAAGTTCTTCAAATTTTATTGCCAAGTTATCCCAAGCAATATATTTCAAAGAATTTCCACTGTATATATTTACACCAACATAGAAGATAATTAACATATTTTAATATATCAAGAAACCCAAGTCTGACACCAGATATTCTGAGGATAAGTTGTACTTACCCGAGATCTTCGAGTACAAAACGAATAAGTGGACGTTCTGTGAGTGTATCCGATGTATCGGACATATGAACTCCTCTTTGAAGTTTCTGAACAAAAGTGACAATCCCGAGAAGATCAACTGCAAAATTAAACAACTAAGTTAGAAAAAATTCATTTCTCAGTTAATGAGATAAAACAAGATAATAACATGCATATAAGAAACTTACCAAGATATCGGTCTGTTTGAATCGACGCAAGCAAACTATCTATGAATGGACAGAAAGAGTATATTTCTCTGGAAGACTTCGTATCGGTTTTCTCAGTGATTGTATCCTCGTTGATACGTATATGACAGTTGTTTGATGATATACTTCGATGTGGTACTCTGTCGGTAACTGCAAAATTACCAAGAAAATACCACTCTCCTTCGAGCAATACATACTCGAATTTGTCAAGTATTTCAAATGGCATGGTACACAGGATGCGATTATCCTACACATTTTTAGTAAAAAAGAATCAATAAACGATTACATTCCCAAAACATGAACAGGGATAATCTTTTAAAATCTTATAAACTTACAAATTCATCAGCGAGAACTAACATCCGATTAGGGCAACCAATGAGAGTAAAATCATAATAATTTCTAACTACTTGGACACAAATACGTTGCCCGCTGTTTGTCTTCTGAAGTTCAGAAACTCTATTACATGGAGACATTCGTTGTTTTTATTTAGTTTTCAGATGAAAGATGATAAAGATGAATGTTTCTTTTTATAAGACGGATACAATAAACGGTTATGTTTTAAAACGCGGGTTTAAAATACTTTAGAAACGACGGTTATGCTTTTAAATGCGGGTTTTATATACTTAAGCAACGATTCGTCAAAACTAACAAAATTAAATGACAATTTCTAACCAAAATTAACTATTTTTTATTAATAAAAAAATACGATATATATATATAAGATCCATTTTCACATAAAAGTTTATTTTATTATTTTATGATAAGGTAAATTTCCCTTTGGGATTACAACGGATCAAAGGATGTTATATTCGTTCGAAAATTTCCAAAAATAAATTTATATTGAACACTTAAGGAATAATGTCAAATTTTATTATTAAAATTCTGCAATATATATATATATATATATATAAGCTAGGGTTGATCCGTGCGACGAAAGAAAACAAAAACATCAATTCATAAACATTATAGATATAGCATAATTCCAACCCGAAATCCATGTTTTACTTTTTCTTATGACGGTAAACTATAGGAGACTTTTTGATAAAAAAATACAATATTAAAATAAAACCCTAGTAATTTTATTAATTATAACGGAAACATTTTAATAATCGTAATATGCCATATAAAAATATAAAATTAAATAAAAAATAAAAATAAATAACTTAAAATCCTAATGCTTAACTTATGAAATTTACAAATTGGCTAGTCCCATCGCATGACATGCATCCTTGAAGGTAGGATACACAATACCATCAACAGTCCTAATATCCTCATAAGAACATGGGCCCTTTCTCACAGCCAACAAAATCCTGAGATAATAAGCCTCGCCAGATCCATCCGAACAATCTGCTATAACACTAACTCCAGGGTCACCAATGACACGTCGTCTCCTTAACTTTTGCTTACGATCCCAAAAAAATTGACTTAGAATTTCTGAATACGTAAGCATCCTAGCTTCCGGGTATTCTTTGTTGCAGTTCATCCAAGACGTGAATTTAGATATTCCATTAGAACCAACATTTCCGCCTTCATCAGTCATCACAATCTCAGATTCAGGAAGATGGAAAGGCAACACGTTTAGACGAACACTTCCACATGTATTTGCACCTACGAAACATAATTAGATCTACGTTACCAACCAATATAAATAAGAAAGCATAACTTAATAAACACAAAACGATATCAAGTTGGATGTATAGTATATATCGCACCTGATGAGTTCATTATAGCGGTATAAAGAAAAAGTTCGCAGCAAAGAATGGATTAAACCACGATATGACACTACATCTATATATAACCGAGTATTCTAGGGTTTTATTATAATTTTGGCATTTTTTTCTATTGGAAATTTGACGTTTTTGTTTTATTTCATAAATATACACACACGTAAATACAACAGAATAAATTTTCTCTAGAATCTTCAAGAATCATTAAAACTGAATATATAATTCATTTGCTACATATACTGGATACTTATTCGTACAAATATTATGATCGTAATATATATATCACGATATTTATTTAACTATATCGTGATATTTGTACATTTTATTAATTTTGATACTTATAACAAAAAAAAAAACGGACAGAGTTTAAATTTATATGAATCGGGTCACAATAAAATCAATTTTCAGAGTCACGACAGTTTCCAGGACGTTACGTAGATGTGTTCAAGGATAAACCTAAATCCCAAAACAACACTTTAAAAGGTTTATTAATTATAACCCCACTATCATATATAAGAGAATAATAAACGAACTATCGACATAATATCAAACTTGATAACCATAACTAAAACAAATGCGATAAAAAATGATCTACAGACAGGGTGTGAATATGCGATACATGCGACGATTGTAAACATAAAATTGAATATAAATAAATCATTGTTAGAAAAGAAAGAACAACTATTTATAACAAAATATTAAACTTTTAAATTAAAAAAAAATTAAGTAAGCATAAAATCTAAATCAATAATATTCTCAATAGAAAAAGGTTCTACCAAAACTCGAAACCTAAAAATATATAAGATAATATAATAGCGAACTCATTATCACTAAACATCCTATGACATAGAATTCTTCTTCCTTCTAGATCCAGATGTTTTGACAGGAGTAGGAATGACGTCAGGATCCTCACGATCTCTTTTAGAACTCACAGGAGCTGTCTTCTCGATAGAAACATTTGTATTTAGTTTAACAATGTCATCAGGAGCATCACAGTCACTTTTAGAAGATGCAGGTACAATCTTTTCGATAGAAACTTCTGCATTTACATCAACACTGACGTGAGGATCATCACAATCATTTTAGAACAGGCAGGCAGAGTTTTCTCAATATGTGCTCATCTATCTTCATCGACGAAGGTTTCCAAACGTGGAGGCTTAAAAAAAAAAAATAACATAGCAAATAAATAATCCGTTATGCATAGTTACATATCCAAATATCCAGACAAAATAAGAATCGAAAGCATACCTCAGAATAGACCTGACTACAGAACGTCTGAATCATATAGTCATCAGATGTAAACCGGTCAACCGAAAATGAAGTCTTAACCTTTTTGACATTATCCTCCGTTACAACAACCTTAAAAATGAACTCTTTTCCTTCTAGATCACGCAGTGATTGAGGCAGTCTAGACGAATTATCCTACAAAATATATTGGAAATATTTTAATTGAGGTATATAATCATAACGCTTATCAAATAAAACTATAGGTGTACCCTAACAGACTCTTCGAAAACTTCCTCGGCAGTCTTCTTAAACAATTTTTGAGCAATTTTGTCGAACACGACAAAGACTGTCGTCCCTCCAAAACCATCGTCCACGTTCAACAACAGAAAGAAACTATAAAAGAATAATTAGACAATTAGTTTTATAAATATAAAAAAATATACGACATAATGATTATAAAGGTTTGTGGACGCCGAATTCAAAGAATAGAGATTTGACTACCTAGCAACAACTTTAGACTCATAAACATTACTATTGCAATTAATGCATTTCCAAGACGGCGGCGAAGGAGCATGGTCTCTCTCGGGTATAGGATGAATCTTTTTTCACACTTCTTGCATGCTATGTAATACCACGAATTACTATTGGCAACCGAGCGTATGGTCGCCAATGTCACATACTTACCAACCTGCTTATTCGAAACAATCAACAACAACCACCGATATACAAAATTTTTTATAAACAAAAATGATAGAGTATCGCATATTCACATACCGTATCGATCGAATGTATAGAACTTAACTTTCGCCTAATATTAGTTCCCAAAAATTCATTGTTTAATGAATCTTTAGAATCTATACCCAAATCATCTTCGTTAGGAATGAGAATATACTTATCTTGAGGCAACCTAAACGGAAAAAATACAAAAACTAATTATACTAGAACGAACATATGTACAAATAAAACCGTACTGTAATTTCATTGAATAGATTCTTACTCAGATCGGAATTTCGCCACAAGAGGACACACTGGATCAAACAAAATCTGAGTTGTATTAAAAGCATTTGAGTCGCTCATCTCACCTAAAAAGTGTAAATAAATCGGTGTATCAGAAATACATATAATCTATGATAAAATTGTTCATAATCGTCGCTAAAATTAAAGCAGTATAAATCATTAAGTAATATACCTTGATAGTTTTTGATACATGCAAGCCTTATAATAACCACAACGACGGATGCGCAATTACGTTTAACGTAATCAGCAACTTCTTTTGCGTAATCAACCCAAAGAGTACACGGTAATTGTAGATCGCTGTTATAATTAATACATGATCATGAGTTAAATCATATAACTAAAATCAACACAAAATAAAATAAAATATTAAATTAGAACTAAGTATGTTACCTCTCATCTCTACGATAAATCTTAAGTCTAGAACGACGTTTTCCTTGAGCCATGACGTCCTCAACATGACCAACTCTTACGATTTGTCCGACCACGTCTTAGCGTTTGTAATAAAGTAACACGAAACAAAACAACCAAAACAATTAGCCAACAGCTATCTAATGCAAAAAAAGTGTTTAATACCGTGTCATAAAAAATGTTAAATAAACTATGCGTCTCAGTTTAGATATGGTACCGATCAAATAGCCATTGTCCAAATCAGTTGATAAAATATCTGGAAAATTTTTCATATATTTCTCCGGAACCACTTGAGGAAAATTCAAGCATACAGAGACAGTCGTAGTTGCATAGAACACTATCTTGAAAGGTGTTCATGTAGTTCGATACTCAGAATTATACTCAACAACCTTAAAAGTATTGATAAGCACCGATCTCCCCTCGATCAAATCTTTACGAAAAGATTTAGCGAAAAACCTTTCAACAGTTGCTTGTATCCTATCACCCTAAGTTCCAAAAGACAATAAAAAAAAAATTAACCAACAAATAATTGGCTAACCGGGATATCATAAATTATAGCACTAACCTCTTGATCAACAAAGACCATCTCAAGTGAACACCCCCCTCTGCCTTTGAATCCATCCCAAACTTTGAGGATATTAACTTTGATAACAAAGTTATCAGAGCCAGGACGTAAATCCCTAACGAAAACATTAGATGCTGATTTTCTTTTAAAAATCAACATAGCTTAGACCACACGATATTATAACAAAGAAGAAAAAATTGGGAGAAACAAGACGAAGAATGAGTCTCTATATATAGAGTAGGAGACATGATATATATATATATATATATATATATATATATATATATATATATATGTAAAATAGACTTAATTCAGATATGATTTACAGCTTTTTAGAATATACATATATCGCAACAAAGGGTAAAGCCGATAAAATCTTCTAGTTTTCTTTTATTTTAAAAATGTTAAAAACGATAAAATCTTCTAATTGTCTGTATAAAGCAAAAAAAATAATACTCAGATAATATCAATTTATATATACTTTAACGGAAAATTAACATAATGAAGTTAAATTCAATTTTGAAAATGGCAAACATTACAGTAACTGTATATACAAAGTAGAAAATATATTTAATAAATAAGTAATTAGCGATTTAGGCAAACAATTTAAGGAATTCTTTCTAAACGATGTGTTTAAGCTACCAAAAACGATAATACATACCAATAATTAAGCGTAACAATAAATTAGATAAAATGAAATCAATCAAAATATCTTTACAGTTTATCATTTGTATAATTTATCCTCTGTATATAATATTTACAATTCTTAAACAATATATTGCATGAAAGAATAATTATTAGTCTAAATATAAAATGAAAAATCTCTACAATATATTGTAACAATCGCGCACATACGCAGAGATATATAAGATAATTCATATGAGAAGAAAATGATAATAACAAACTAAAAAACTGCAATGTAGTTTTACACGATATAAAAAAATGTATAGGCTGGTATTCTAAGATTTATGTATTTGTGAAATGGAAATCAATATTGATCGGTTGACACCAATGCCTCCCGGAAACGTACCACTTCAGGAACAGCTGGTGCAACATTATCCGTGTGTAATTAGGAGCGGCTACAGCCATCCAATTACCTTATGATCACAAAAAAAAACAATCGAAATAATTAATAACTTAACAAACACTTCTAATTTTTATCTAGTTATATCTATATTCGAAAAAGTATCATGAATTTCAGCCTTAGAATACCTCGAATGGTATCAACTTTTGCAGACAGAACGATACATATTATCATATCATCATCACAATGCGTCAAACCATCGAGAAAATCTCGACCAAAATTTCCAACCAAACGACATGGTAGACGACATCCTCTAATAATTATAAAACAAAACAATCAGCGGAAAATTGGTTGTAAGTAAGTAGCTTTGAATTCTAAAATGTATGATAGTACACAATACCTCTGATTCTCCAATTCGATATATATCTCGTTCATCATGTAGCTTTCAAAAGGATATTGTGGATCAACGTAGTTTCCAACAGTCATAACATGTCCAATTAGATCTTAACGCAAAAAACATAAAAAGGCAAGTCAACAACATAGCGATTTGCAACTTACAAAACATAACATATGTCATATCACAAGAACATACGTAATACACACAGCTTACCCACACAACTGTTAACGTCGCAGGATCCATCTATTATATCCTCGAACTCGGTAAAAGAAAAGCAACGATATGAGTTATCCATCACAAATACACCGACCAACGTTTACAGTTTACAAAACACCAAAAGAATGAGAACAAAATCTATATATACACCGAATCATATCTCAAAATATGTATTTATTTTATTTTATTTTTATAAAATATAAGCAACGATAAGTTTACGGAAAAGCGAAATAATATTGTGTTATAATTAAACTTTATTATTATAACAAAATTGATGTATATAATTATTCTAATATCATTTATTATATATTGCTTTTATTAAAATAAGAAATAAGTATGCCACAATAAAGAAACTAAAACGAAAATATGATAAATAACTACTGTCTTCTGATAATCAACCAACGAACCCTAATGCATGGTATGCACTTCTAAACGAAAGATACACGACTCCACCAACAGTCCTAATATCATCAAAACTACGTGGACCCCTAACTATGTCCAATAAGAGCCTCAGATAATACTCTTCTCCGTATTCTGTTGGCGATTCGTCCACAACACACGCACCAGAATTTCTCTTTAGTCTTGGCCTCCATGTCTTATTTTTACGATCCCATACAAACATAGAAGGAATCTCCGAGTATAAAAGATTCCTCGCCTCTGGATAAGACTGATTACACCTAAAACAAGCAAGGAATTTAGGTTTTCTAGCAGGAACATGTCTATCTAAATTATTAGAAAACGCAATATTTTCCCCAGGGAGATGAAACGGTATAACTTGCCAATTAATACGTGGTCGCCTGTGAGCACCTAGACATGGACAATATAAAAACGATCATATATACAATAACAACAATCAATCGAATACCGTAAAGAAAACTAACGATTAGTGACGTCTCTAAAAACGTAATACAAAACTCATTTACCAAACCCTTCCATCGAAGAACTCGAATGCAAACAATTCTAACAATGCAGACTGGTAACTCGCGAAGTCGCGATAGACACATATATATACCTATACCGAAATATATGCATATATATAGAGATATAAGAATTATGTGGTTTACGTGTTGTTTTTTTTTCTAGGGTTCCTTAGAATGTTTTCCTTTATTTACATTTTATACATTTTAACGAATAGACTTTTTCACATCAATTATATAGCTTGTGTCTGATAAAAGAAACACCATGATTTTCATAGATGCTAAATGGAAAAAAAAACTAAAAGTTGTGACATGATCGGGGATATCTTCGAATCCTTTAAAATATTTATAAATTTGAGTTACTTGGAGTCCAAGAAATCAATAAAAACATGCGTTATTTATGCGACTATATAACTTATATTATTTTCTCCGCTTTCCGTATCTCAATATCAAACAACAATAATAATGAAATTAAAAAATTATATTTATTGATTAAAATAAAAATATCTGAAGAATAAAGAATAATTAAACTATAATTTGTATACATGGTAAATAGTTTTTCAAAATGATATATGCATATCTGAATAAGATGGATCATAACACTACTCAATGTAGACGTCCCACACTACCACGCATGTATGGCCTCTTACGCGGATATCTGCAGTGTTATAAAAAAGATTTGAGAGAGAGAAGGCGACCACGAGTTAATACAAAAAAGTCAAATACAATCATTAAGTATTAGAAACTCACTGTTCCAAAAACTCATCTAACTCAGGAATACGGGGATTGAGTTCGAACTTAGTAGGAGAAGTGGAAGATATAGTGATCTTGCCTATGTTTATAAAACACATATAGAGTCAAAACAATAAAACAGAACGAATATAGAGAATATAAATTAGTATACTAAAAATACCTCCAAAATAATCAATAACGGCCCATCTAAGCACACACACAATGATATCTTGATCACAGCGCCTCCAAGAGGCATAAAAGTTTTTAGCCATCTCACCGAACAATTCACAACTCAAATCAACACCACTAAATTAAAACATGTCACACATAATCAGATGGATAGAATAAATAAAACGACAATATACAGTTTAAAACATCCAGCAGACAGTATCGTTTATCCCTAAGATAGAACGTGACGGTTGAATATGAACCCCATATCTCGGAATCACATATATCATTACATGGACTGCCATATGAAGGAACATAATGCTCTCCAGTCAGTAAACCACACCACATCCCAGATCGACTTACATTTAAGACCCGACCTATCAAATATTCATAAACAACAAAAACTAAACCATGTTAACATCAACAACATAATAATAACGAAATTCAATAACTAAATCGAAAATAAACACACCAACAAAATAGTCATCATCATGGGCACGATCCAATATCCTTTGAAAATCAACAAAGTCAAAATAAGCATTTTCACATCTACGTGAAGTCTTGTTAATGATAGTTGAAGGTAGGAACAATATTTTGTATCTATGAGAAGTCGGTCTACAACTATCATCACAATCGATAACAGAAAAACGACTGATAATAATCCAATTACCAACATCTATGCGAGACGATGTGATACCGATCTCACCATCACTAATAGTGGCCTGAATTTTAACACTCTGTGAATAAAACTGTCAATTAGACACCAACAAAAATTTAGAATATTTTTGTGTAATAGTACAATAAATACATGTTCATCCGACAATATGAGCTCCATGGAAGAACGTTTCGAAATTAGCATATGCATCCACGTCTGTAAAACCTTAACAAAGATAATACAACCATCTTTGGAAGGACTCAAACGTGACACACACCTTCCAAAACACATTGAACCAAGAGAAACTGTATAAATACACACCGAATCCTGGTGTCCAGTTATACTAATATTCTTTTCGATGAGTATATCACTCAGTTCGACGTTTCGCTGATCTTCACTATCATCGTCAATATCAGTCTCATCATCCAACATAACATCTTCATCATCATCTTCATCATCATCAGTTGAATCGCATCGCCATCATCTTCATCTGCGTCATCACCGCTATCACCTTCTGAGTTGTCACTTGAACCATCAGATTCTTCACAAGACTCATCGTCGTCAATAAAATCATCCTCAGAATCATATTCATCTGTTTGGTCCATATCATCAGTATCATCGCCCGTCTCTGAATCAGACCCCATATAATCCTCAAAACCATAATCATCATCAGTACCACAACCAGATAAAACCTCGGTATCATCAGAGTCACTATCTTCAGCATAGATAAATATATATAAAAACGGTGTAATTAGTATTCTAAAAAAAACGATGTTCAAAACAAAAAACAAAGAATTGAAACCATTAGATTCTTTATTCATAACCCAAGCATTCCTCGAAAAATCCCATAGAAAGGTCTTCTGAGCATGATCGCTCGTGTTAACACGATCAGAACCTAAATGCACAAAACAAACATTAGAACAAACATAAATACGTATAAAATTTAATATACATCATTAACAAAAATATTTTACATGAAGAACAGAAATACCTCCTTTGATAAAAAAAACTCGTGATCAAGAATAGATATATGATATGCAGAATCAATATCTACATAAAAATTGAACACGTTCGTAGATTAATATATAATAAGGGTATGCATCTGAAAGACTAAGATATAGCACTACAAAAGGTACAAAACTGTAAGATTAATAGACATGACTACCTTCGATAACAGGATTATATGTCTACAAGGTCCATTCGTCGATAGCAGAATCCATAAGTAGCTTGCATGGATAAGCTACAAATACAAAACAACTACTAATAAGTATTATAACTTGAATGAATAACCTAAAGAGTTACAACAACCTTTTTGTGATATCCACGAAAACGTATGGAGTTACGTAACGATAATCAGTCATCTCTTTGTGATCCATATTCTGACGATGCGATTTCAACACAGACCTTAACCCGCGAGCATAAGCCTGGTTATCAAAACATATAGTGGTATAAATTTTTAGAATTCATTAAAAAAATTGAGAGCATATATACTATTATTAAATTTGATAATAGTTATATATATACCCAAAGCAGTAGACGGAACTTCCCAAGTGATGATGACTTTAGATGGATGATCAAAGCTGTAATTAGACGAACGCATAGTTAGGTTTGCATGCAAATAGACAAACATGATGAATATTTTCTAAAGAGATCCAAAAAGTTAATGCTATTATAAAAACCCTAGCAAAATAAACACGGAATCCTAATAGAAAAACTAATGCGTAAATTATGAGACGTTTGATTGAAAACGCTCATATTTATACGTCTAAACAACCTAGGGTTTAGTTTCTTGTAAAACATACTAAAAGGTAAATATTGTTCTATATGCGATATTATCTTCCCATGAATTTCGTTGTTATTAATTATAAAAATGTAAAGATTCTATTCTAGATAATAACAAAAGAAATTATGAAATATTTCCTTTTATAAAATATTTAATAAATAAAAATATTTTCAAACATCGAATTATTACTAAAACTAGAAATTAAAATTAAAATTAAAAAAAATAACCACAGGATTCGAACCCGTGAACATTTGATAAATGGACAAAGCATCTAACCAACATAGCTACCATCTCAGTCAGTACAAATTACATATTGGAAGGTATCTATAATGTTTTTGTTTTTGAAAATTGGGCCAAGTTATTAGAGAGAAAAGGTTATGACCCATGGCTTTTTTGATCTCAATTACAG
The DNA here is from genome assembly GCF_000478725.1 of Eutrema salsugineum. Taxonomy (NCBI): domain Eukaryota; kingdom Viridiplantae; phylum Streptophyta; class Magnoliopsida; order Brassicales; family Brassicaceae; genus Eutrema; species Eutrema salsugineum. The sequence continues at coordinate 2,030,534 of NW_006256612.1, forward strand.
AATTTTTCCATTTTCAAAACAATTAATATCGATTTTAATGGTTAGAAATTAGTTAATTCAACCAATCAAATGATAATAATTATCAACTAATCAAATCATCAGAATTTCATTAATCAAAACGACACAAAAATTTGTCTCAATTACAGAAATTTACATTTTTAAAACAACTAATATCGATTTTAATGATTAAAAATTAGCTAATTCAACCAATCAAATTATAACAATTATCAACCAATCAAATCATCAGAATTTCATTAATCAAAACGACACAAAAAATTGTGCGTTAAACCACAAACGAATTCACTTCGCAAATACTAATATAGATAAAAAAAATCAAAGAAACTTGGATAGATAGTGTATTGGTGATTTAATTTGGTTATCTAATTTTTTTTTTTTTGGTGCAAATGTTAAGATTCATACCAATTTTCAATTTTACACTGTACATGTTGCAAAGATGCAACTTATTACAAAGACGGAACAACTAGAAGGGAGGAGAGATAAAGCTAAAATAAACGGCAAGAAGATAGGGAGAATGCAGAGACGTCGAAGGAAAAGAGAGAAGCCGGTCTCTAATGTGTCGATCCAAAATAGAATGGAGAGAAGAAGTCGAAGAATGATTGGCGGCGAAAATGCGAGCATTCCTTTCCTTCCACACCATATAAATCAAGGCCTGGAAAATGAGCTTTACGATGGTGACTTGATCAGAGGGGGAGGAGAGGTGATGGTCCATGATCCATGAGGCAGCTTCAGAGGCTGTCAACGGTGGGTTAGGCCAGATACTTGAGGTGAAACGAGACCAAATAGCTGCAGAAAAAGGACACTCAAAGAAGAGATGGTTATGTGATTCCCTGCCACCAGAACACAAAACACAATCTGCTGGAACATCCATTCCCCATCGCCGAAGTCTATCTCTTGTTGGTAGTCTTTGTAACATAACCAACCATGATATAAAACACCAGCGAGGTACATTATGCTTAAACCAGATAACTCTATGCCAAGCAACGGTTGGAGACCGATGCCGGAGATGATCCCAGGTTGCTCTGGATGAGAATGATTCCACAAAAATACCTGGAGCTTTACGCCACATGTATTTGTCAGATCCTCTTGAGACAGCAGGAGGAGTGACCGTTGTGATAGCCAAGGTTGTAAGGTTGCCATTGTTATGCCCTTAGGATTTAAAGGTAATCCCAAGTACCTGGTTGGGAAAGATCCTTCTTTAATGCCCGCAATACCACTTAGAACTCCTCGCTGAATGTCATTATACCCACCAAAGAAAATTTCTGACTTTTCTTCGTTCATATCCAGTCCGCACATGTCTTTAAAGCTAGCCATAGTGTCTTTGATACCTGAGATAGAATGGCGCGACCCATCAGAGAAAACCAGCAAATCGTCTGCAAACAAGAGATGTGTGATTCTCGGGGTAGAGCATAGCGGATGAAGCCTTGTCTGGTGCTGAACAACTGCTTTTTCTAACATCCTTGAAAGAACTTCCATTACCATTATAAACAAGTAAGGAGATAGAGAGTCTCCTTGCCTTAATCCCTTTTTTCCCGAAAAGAATCCGGCCAGCTCTCCATTGATGGAGATGGAGTATCTTGGAGATGAAATGCACTCCTTAATCCAGGATATAAAGAAAGGTGGGAATTCTTGCGCTTCCAACACTTTAATAACAAAATCCCAAGCCAAAGTGTCGAATGCCTTTCTAATATCAACCTTAATCATACAGCTTCGCGAGCAAGATGATTTTTCATAGTTCCTTATTAAGTCAGAAGCCAGCAGCACGTTTTCTCCTAAACTCCTCCCTTTTAAGAAAGCGGCCTGATTCCTGCTAATACACAGTTGCAAAACAGGTTTCAATCTGTTTGCTATCACCTTAGAGATTATTTTGTAGATTAGGTTACAGCAGCTTATAGGTCTGTAATCTCTAAGCTGACAAGCCTCCGACATTTTGGGAATCAAAGTAATAGCTGTGTTGTTCAGGTCTTTTAGAAGCCTCCCATTTCTGAAAAATTCTCTAATAGCCGAGGTTACATCCTCACCCACAGTGTTCCAAGAAGCTCGGAGGAACTCAACCGAGTAACCATCGGGCCCAGGGCTCTTACTAAGCGGCATAGAAAATATGATCGACTTGATCTCATCTGCACTAACCTCCTTTACCAAATCGAGTTTCTGTTGTGCTGAGCATCTGAATGGTAATAAGTCCTGCAATTCAGCGACTGAAGAAGGAGAGACTGCCAAGTGCGTATAACCAATGACTTGCTGAAAGTAATCCGCAGAATGATCCTCGATCTCTTGTTTCGATGATAAGATATCGCCCACTTCATTTTTTAAAAAATGTATGTGATTCCTTGTGGCTCTTTGAGCAACCGTTTTGTGGAAATAAGCTGTTCCTCTGTCACCTAGCTGCAGCCAGCGAACTCTAGACTTTTGGCGATAAAATTTCTCCTCCGCTGTGATGAGGGTTTGCCAAAAACTTTGGCTTCATGCTCTTGCCTTGCTATCTCTGTATCGGGGTTGCTTAGGAGTAGCCTCTGATACCCTGCCACTTTTGCAGCTTGCTCTTTAACCCTCTGTGAAATCCCACTGTAGTGTCTTTTATTCAGTTTCCTTAGCGCATTTTTCAACAGTTTCATAGCTCTCATTAGGCGAAACTGATTTGATCCCTGAATGGTTTCATACTGCCATGCTTCCTCCACAATGTCATGATACTCGGGATGATCAGTCACATGGTGAAAGAATTTGAAAGGTTTCCTCTTCTGTCTGCAAAGAGAGGGAATCCGAAATAGACATACAGCATGATCAGACTGTTGCGGCTCCAAAAACTCTGCATATGCCTCTGGAAATATCTCAGCCCAAGACTGATTTATGAGAGCATGATCAATCTTCTTTGATATTGGGTTCTCCGCCTGACTATTCCACCAAGAGAAGATCAAACCTTTTGCCTGAGCTTCAAATAGCTCTGCATCCTGGATAGCCAAGTTCATGTCTTTTATCCCTGATATATCCACCTCCAAGTTCAAATGATCAGAATGTTGAGAGGTCCTCATTATCTGATTGAAATCGCCTACTACTGCCCAAGGGTGAGTAGAGACAAGGGTCGTCGCATTCAAAGAAACAAGCTCCTCCCATAAAGCATGCCTGTCCTCCACGAGATTAAACCCATAAACAAAAGTAATAGTTAAGCTTACATTCTCCTCCGAAGCTATAAAGATGCAAAGGGGTTAAACAAAAGTAATAGTTAAACAAAAGTAATGGTTATCTAATTTGCAAAGGGGTTCTGTAAAGATATTAATGGACTATAGTTTTATTAGTTTCTTGTGACGGAAATATCCATAATAATAATGTTCATCACGCTTTTGCCTGTAACATTTTGCATGCACGAAAAATATTTCATGCAAGAAAAATTTGTTCAAGTTACCATCACATTTTTTGACGTTATCATAAATTTTCTTCTAAAATTAAACGGAAACTATCGGAATTTTAAAAAAAAAAATCCGAAATTTTTTAAGTTGTTAAAAACATTTCTCAGTTTGAGGTTTCTAGTTAATATGTTTCTGCTATTTTTTTTTTGTTTTTAAAAAAGCACGTGATGAATGTATAAAAATCCAAAAAATGATTTATTCAAGCACTATAAGAATCTAATAAAATAGGAAACAACAAGATTATCGATTATATATGAGAAGAAAAGAATCGTTTGTTGTCACCAAAAATAAACAGATTATCGATTATATATCATAAATATATGGAAAAAGAGACTCAAAACAACTCTCAAGGTTATTATATCTAATAATCACTAAACATTCCTACATATTTATGCTAATTCACTTTGTAGAGAAACCGTAAAAAAATTACCTATAACATCTTCCGTTTAGTTATTAACAGTTTTTCATAAAGTATTATGTTTTGATCAAGATAAAATTTCTCAAAATTCAAATCTTCAACCATATTTGGAGAGAACCTAAGTAACCTTCTGATCCATAAAAGTACATATGTGTGAATTGATTGTATTTTCCTCCATTAATCATGATCGCACAAAGCAAGTTTTCAAACCAAGTAAGAGCCACTTGGGACAAGTGCTTATGCTAATTAGAGAGAAAACAAAAAGTCAACTGCATTCCACTAAAACATGAGAGAATCACTCGGAAGTATTAAAGAAAAGTTTTCAAACCGAGTAACACCTACATATTTTACCTTCTCCGATAGCTAATTTTGTTTTGCTACTGGTGAGTAGTGACATTCTTGTCCAATTGAAAGTTAAATTATATTATCGGTTACGGGTGACAGCCCTGACCAAACGATAATTAATCAAACTAAATTTTCGATTACGGGTGAAACATATGCTAATCCTATTTCCCTACCATATAATTATATTAAAACATCCCATATGCTTTTTTTGTATAACTCTTTCTTTTCATTTCTCAAACATCTATTAATATAACAAAAGAAAAGTATTCGTCCTCTTTGATAATATAATGACAATACAAATTAAGAACAATAAAGCTTAAAGCAGATAGCACTTGATAAGGTGACAGTAATGCGTCAAAATGATCTTCACGGCAAAGCCAGATTGTTTGGAACTTGTCACTTTGGCATGTGACTTTGAAACTGAAACTTTAACTCTAGGGTTAGCTGAAACGATCCGGTTTGCTTTTTCTGGTCTTGTACAAACCGTTATGGAAAAAGATAAGGACATTGATAAAATTTCCGAGCAAATAACTTGGGAGGATTATACTTCTCAAAAATACCAACATTATATTATCACGATTAATTTTACATGTGAGAAAATATTATGTACATATATGAATCTCTATTATGCACATATATATGTATATATTATATATTACTGATTGTAGCTAGGTTTTTTTTTTTTTGTTGCAAAAATTGTAGCTAGGTTTTAGGACATCGTTTTCGTGAGTATCGTCTATTCTGTGTGCCTCGATGTGAGCCTTTTTTTGCTGAAGGTGAACAACTACCATGAATTCCAATCTTGATCTCTCTGACCATCTTTTGATCCCAAACCTCTTCTCCTGTTTATTTTCCCAAAAAAATGAAAACCAACAGTTATTTTGTGTGTTTTTAGTGAACAATTCTTGTTTATATATAAATCCAGTTGAACCAATCTAAATCAAACAAAACTGTATCCATGAAAACTAATACAAAAAAAATTCAAAAAAGAAGAAGAAATCAAATCATTCAGTTAGACTCTCTGATTTGAAAATCTACGTATATTTTGCTAAACATGGAATTAGAAGTCCAAAAGATTATCAAACTATAACCAAAGTGAATAATATTCAGTTACTATTCAGTTCTTCTATTTTATAAGCCAGAAGCTTTGAACTACAACCAAGCCAAAATCAGATTGGGCATTTAAAATTGCTTCGAATTTGTAAAACTTGCTTGACTTTGGAGATTCGTATTGCACTCGGGCCAATGCAGTGTTTGATAACCCAGAGAACAATAAAAAACTTAAAGTTAGTAAACACAGCAGGACGTTATACATTTTTTCGTTGATCTAGAAATATAATTTCAAAATGTAAGTTTGTACATGCATATATAGAGAGAATAAACTTGTAAATTTCAATATATATTTTTTAATTGTTCCATTTCAATATTCCTTCTATAAATAAAATCCCAGTCTTCTCTGAATTGGTCCAACTTAATTTTTAATTACTTTGGAGAACAAAGTCCACGTTTAGTTCACGTGAAATTAACTTAGACAGCAAAAGCTTTTGTCATTAAACAAAAAAAATCCAAGAATGTTGAACAAGTTCTGTTTGAAATACGAATGGATGTTCCCATATAACGTTGTCCTACTCTTCTCAATATAAAAATACATATGTGAACAAATATTAATTACTTTGTTTCTAATAAGCGTTGAGTATATATACTTGTGGACCCTATCTATCTATTCAACGCTTCAGAACCTATCCGGAACTTGTTGGAGCAGTGAATCGACCTCAAGCTTGGCCATTTTTTCGATCATAGGCAGCTGACACTATGCACATTTTGAAACCTATTCGAGGTTGGAAGATGGATAGTGGAATAACCAAGACTGACCCAAAGTGATTTGACGCCTAAAGCGTAGGATAAAAATGATGTCCTTAATCAAATTTTTTTTTTGCAGCATATTTTTGAATATTTAATTAAAATAATATAAAATATTATTGAAACATAATTTGTTATGTGTTTAAGTTTAAGATCGATTTTTTTAAAACTCAGAATCGATTTTTTGGAGTCCAGAATCGATTTTTTGAAGCCAAAATCGATTTTTTGAAGCCAAAATCAATTTTTTGAAACCCAAAATCGATTTTATAAGCAAGAATCGATTTTTTTTTTTAATATTTGATAGGGACAATGACTCTTATTTATAGGTAATTTTTTCTTCCTATTTTTGGTCTTGGTCGATGTGGGATAAATGTTTTTACACACACTTATAAAAAAATTTTGAGACTTTTTTTGTTGCCCAAAAAATTAGAGTCTTCTGAGCTGCCCTGAAGCCTTTACGGGCCTTAGCTGTGGGCCGGCCCTGGGAATAACAAACATCAAATAGAGGAACTCTTCCCATTGCAAAAAGTGGCACAAAAGATTTACCTTCATCAACCTTATGTAGCCATAAACCATTCAGCATAGCTCAATGAGATTTTTGTGAGTGAGAGAGTCATCCTTTTCTTCATGTTTTTTTTTTACTTGTTGTGTTTTTTGGTGTAACCCTAAGTTTTTGGGAAGGGTCTCTAGAAATTTATATTTTGGGTTCAAAGCTTATTTTTTTATGCTTGTTCTCATGTACCGGTAATCATATATATAAAACTTTAGATGACCAAGAAAAAGATACATAACCGAGAAATCCTAACAGACCGTACAGTAATATACAAATGCATACTTAAAATTTTTGTGTACCTTGTTGTAGTTCTTCTCATGAATGTAAGAGCATGTCCATTGGTGAACAGAGGTTCATCAAAACTGCCTATGAACTCGAGCCGAACTCTTTCTCCAACCCCCACCCAATGGACATGCTCTAATAGTCAACAGTACCTTCTAATTTATGCAACACAACACAAATTAACAAAGGTGTTTTCAAAGACGTTTTGTTTAGTCGCCTTCACAAAATAAGCTAAATCGGTCTACATGTGAAAGTTTATGTTTAGAATCAAACCATTTAAACTCAAAACATGATACGAGACAAGCATTCATCACAGTCACGTACAAATTAAATGAAAGGGAAACACCCACAAGAACACATATATCTAGAACAAAAACGATAGAACCAGAGTTCGAATCAAAAGTCTTAGACCATAAGATAACAGCGTCGTTTTTCTTTTTTCTTTTCGTTATTATTTTCTTTTTTTGGTCTTAGTCTTTTTGCACTTCCCCTTGTTCTCCACACTACGTATCATAGAGTAGAAAAATACAAAGTTGGAGTAATTCAGATTAAATAATGAATTTTAACAAATCAAATCATTATTTTTCTAACAAATTCGAAATTAACGATGCTACACAAAGTCTGGCTTGATCATATTGGCTTTGTTGTTGGAACATAAAGTCTCTGTTTCAGCTGGAGTGTTTAGTTCAATAGTATGTCATGCAGTTGAACGTTGAAACAAATCATAATTTTTCTTTAATGGAAGATTTTAATCTCTTCGATCATGATCAAATATATCTATATATATATATATATATATATTTTTATTTTTTTTTTTTTTTTTTTTTTTTGTGCGCTTGGATCAAGCTTCATTTGAAAACCAGGAGCACTCAGAGTCTCAGAGAGTAGAGAAAACAAGCAATTGTATGAGAGTAGATTAGCCGCATTTTTTAGATAAAAAAACTGTTGGCTTTGATACCGTAACTAACTTCAGCTGCCGGAGAGATTAAACACACAAAGATTGCGGCTAAGATTTCCTTCTTGGACACATATACATGTTGCACACCAAGACTGTGATTTACGCAAAATAATCTTTATATGGATTTCTCTCAAGTGTATTACTGGAAATTACACTTAGAAATGAATCAGACATTATCAAAACAGAGAAACTACCATGCGGGCAGCTTTTACAACAAAACTGCTTTCTTTTTGGGTTCAAGAACTGGAGGGTCTATGTCGATCCCCATGTTAGCTGCAGTTCCTGCAATGATTCTCATAGCGGATTCAATGGTCGTGCAATTCAAATCGGGGAGCTTCTCTGCTGCGATTGTGCGTAGTTGGTCTATTGTTATCATCCCAACTTTATCTTGCTTCGGATCTTTCGATCCCTTCTCAACACCTATTTTCGACAACTTAACAAATGTCACACACCACAAAACTCACAGGAAGAGAGACAAGGAAATAGAGTAGATGCACTCTGTGTAAGTAGAGTCATACGTCACAAAACTACAATTTACATGCTTTTCTTGCCAAATTATTCTAATCTTTGAGTAGAAGCTCAAGTAATGATCTAGCAAAACTCAAGCTATGCAGCTTTCAAGATAAGATTCAAGCAAGCCCCCAAGATCATCATTTCTACAGAGACAGCTCAACTATCAAAATCCACATTCATTGATCATGGTACTCGTCAAAAGATTACCTGCAGCCTTGAGCAACAGAACCGAAGCAGGAGGGGTCTTGAGTATAAATGTGAAGCTCTTATCCTGCAACCATACAAGAAGTAACTCTATGAAATACATCTCATAGAGCTATGTGACTCGAGACACATATAACTATTCAAATGCTTCTCTTATCACAAGTTGAAGCTTTTACAACACTTGCAAAAGTCAAACCAGAAATCAAGATCTTAACCGGTTTTATCTACGATTGTAAGAGAGTGTGAGTTAGGGTAGAAGAAGCAAACTCACATCGAAGACTGTGATTTCAACGGGAATGATATAACCGGCTTTATCTGCGGTTCTGGCATTGTAATCCTTGCAAAAAGCCATAATGTTGACTCCCTTTGAACCAAGTGCTGGACCAACAGGCGGCGCCGGAGTTGCTTTGCCGGCCTCTAGAGCCAGTTTAATAACTCCGACAACTGCGAAATTCTCCAACCCATAAGCCAATCGAGCCCGAAATCAAGAGAATTATAGTATATAAAGAGATGGGTTGTGAAAAAATTGTACCTTTTTTGGCTTTGCCTCCGGGTTTAGGCGGAGCCATGGCGATAACGGTGAGAAATCTCGGTGTTGAGGAGATAAGTTGGGGCTGTCTCTTTCCCAGAAACTGGACGGAAACATTTGCTTTAGAGGATAATTTAGCAGAAAGAGAATGTGAGAGCTTAGATTTGGGATGCAGAGAAGACGAGGTAGAGCTGCAAAGAGTTGATAGAGAAGAAGACGCCATTGATGGAGAGTGAACGAAGAAGGTAGTGAAAGCAGAACGATGAGGGAAAAATCCTATCCACTTTTGAGTTCTCACTTCATGGGCTAAACAAGTGGGCCTACAATTCCAGATCCTGTAAGCCCATCTAAGATTACAAAGATAGTGAAACTCTACCTTGAAAGAAAGCCAATTTTTCAGACTCTCGAACATCTTTGACAAGTCCTCAATGCATTATTAATCCATACAGAAACGGTCCATAATATATGTAGATTCAAAATGAACCGTTGATACTTGAAAATGAAAAGATGTGAAAGTGTAAATTCTCTTTAATGTGAAAGTATGCGACGCACAAAAACCACATTTGATTAGGAATTACCTAAAGCCTAGACTAAGTAATCCTTCAAAAAACAAGGAAAACAACAACAAAAAACTAACCATAGTCAAGTTCAGTATATTACAACAAAAAAACATCTCTAGAATAACCTTTTGTACGCTAGAAAAAAGAAAAAAAAAAACCTCTTTCCATACTTTTATTCAGTAAATACAATTTGGAAACGATTATATATATATATATATATTGTTAAGTCAAAGAAAAAGAAGTTAAATGTGTGGTATATTTTTTTTTAGTAAGATAACGTTGACCAAAAAAAGTTTCTAGTTGTTGTCTCAATGGAAGTATCACATTCATCTCAAAATTAAACAAAAAAAAAATAAAAGTATCGCATTCATGGAAACATCAGCCAGATTTGATTAGACACCGTGTTGTAACTATTTGAACGCATATACACCTTTTTTTTTTTTGGCTTGAGCCGCTTGACCAACAACAAATTATTTATCACCAGGAACAATTGCAATCCAGAATAGAACCAATCATATTCTATAAAATAAGATAAAATCAAGGGCGGCTTCGTTTCAATTGGCAGAAAGTCACAGAGATATAATGGTGAGTTCTAATTATTAAAATATTAACAAGAAACTAAAAAAAAAAAGTCAACTGAATGATTCTTGACTCTTGAGATTGGAATGGAGGGACTTTCTTATGTGGTTCCTCTCGTTTTAACTTTTAAGAAAGAAAGGGTCTACGAGGCTGCATTTTCACGTAAACTAATATTACTCTAATATATACGTTTATATAATAAACATACAAGTTGCCTCAATCAGAGCAACCAATCATGATTCAATATTTCAGAGTTCAAACAATGTGAGCCTAAAAGACTTAACTTTATGTATATAAATCTCAATCTATATAACACCCTTCATCTTCTTCCACAGTTCCACAAGAGTCTCTTCAAGTAAACTACATCACATCTCTCTAATGGAACCCAAAATGCTAAGAACACCGATTCTTGTGGCTATATGTCTAATGCTTATTCTGAACATTTCTGCAGCTGAGACTAAGGTACTTAAATCTTACGCCTAGCTTTCTTATATCTAGATCTGAATCTCTACTCAATCCCTTTCTTTTGGTTCTTATACCAGTTCCTCTATGAGTTTAGTTCTTGCAAGAAGATAAACTTGGTATGCTTTGTTTGATGATTTGAATAGGTTCACATAGTGTACCTGGGTGAGAGGCAACACGATGATCCTGCCTCAGTCACCGAGTCTCATCATCAGATGCTTTGGTCAATCCTCGGAAGGTAATAATTTAACCAACTTTGACCAAAACTCTATCGTCAAGTATCAAGAACAATGAGTAGATTGAGACATGTTTCTTGGACAGTATTTTAGGTCTCTACCGATTAACATCCAAACTTTTAACACTCATTTTTGCTTGTCACATCACAGCAAAGAGGCTGCACATGACTCAATGGTGTATAGTTATCACCATGGCTTCTCAGCTTTCGCAGCCAAGCTTACTGATTCCCAAGTGAATCAACTTTCAGGTACTTACTTATAAGAATAAATACTGTTTCTTGTTTTGGTCTTTTGCAGTGGCTAAATGCAATTCTTGTTTTGTGAAAACAGAGTTACCTGAAGTTGTTCATGTCATACGCGATAGATTCTATGAGTTGCAGACAACTAGGACTTGGGATTACTTAAAACATACCTCAAAGCATCCCAAGAATCTCCTAAACCAAACTAACATGGGAGACAAAGTCATCATCGGCGTCGTTGACTCCGGTTATTTCTCTAAACCGAATCCTTGCCTCTTAAACCATTTCTTAGAAAGTACTCAAGTTTCTTAAACCGTTTTTGTGTTTCAGGGATATGGCCAGAGTCAGAATCATTCAGTGACAATGGTCTTGGACCAATACCAAAACGTTGGAAAGGAAGTTGCGAGTCAAAACAGAGTTTCAACGGCTCAACTGTTTGTAACAGAAAACTGATTGGCGCCAAATACTTCGTGAGTGGCTTACTCGGCGGCGCCGACGAAAGCAACTGGAACACAACGGAGAATCCAGAATACGTCTCTCCTAGAGACTTCAACGGTCATGGAACCCATGTGGCTGCAACCGCTGCTGGCTCATTTGTCCCGGACGCGAGCTACTTAGCTCTCGGGAGAGGAATCGCTAGAGGCGGTGCGCCTCGAGCCCGGGTAGCTATGTACAAGGCTTGTTGGCACTTAACCTCTCTAGGGACAGCGACTTGTTCAGCTGCAGATATGTTGAAAGCAATAGACGAAGCGATACACGATGGTGTAGATGTTTTGTCGATCTCGACATCTTTCTCGATTCCTCTGTTTCCGGAAGTTGACGCTCGAGATGCTATGGCGGTTGGAGCGTTTCACGCGGTCGCGAAGGGGATTCCGGTCGTGTGTTCCGGTGGTAACGCTGGTCCTGCTTCTCAAACCGTTACCAACACGGCTCCTTGGATTATTACCGTTGCTGCGACCACTCAAGATCGGTCTTTTCCCACACTTATTACACTTGGGAACAATGTTACAATTGTGGTAATTAAGCTTTACGATAGTTTTAAAAACAGAGCAAAGATTACTTCTTTCACAAGTTTTACTTAAAAACATTTAATCTTCTTTAAATTTTAGGGTCAAGCATTGTATCAAGGTCCAGATATGGATTTCACCGGTCTGGTTTACCCTGAAGGTCCTGAAGCAAGCAACGAGACATTTTCCGGGTAATTTTTAAGTCTCTAATCTTCTGTATGGTCTCCCGTTTCCATCAAAGCAAGTGCCTTTGTACCTAATGAGACCAAGTCTATTTTTACTTGCAGAGTCTGCGAAGATCTGTCCAAAAACCCAGCTCGTATTATTAAAGAAAAGATTGTCTTGTGTTTCACAAAATCAACGGATTATGGGACCGTGATCCAGGCTGCATCAGATGTATTTAACCTTGATGGCTACGGTGTGATCGTTGCAAGAAATCCAGGATACCAGCTTAATCCATGCGACGGTTTCCCTTGTCTCGCTGTAGATTACGAACTTGGAACTGATATACTCTTCTACATACGTTCCACTAGGTATATTATACATCTGCATTATACATATTTTCATCAACGTTTAACCATTAACCTTAGTATTGATAATGTATATTAAACGGTTGGTTTTGTAGATCACCTGTCGCTAAGATACAACCTACAAGAACATTGGTTGGACTCCCTGTGGCTACAAAGGTCGCGACTTTCTCATCTAGAGGACCTAGTTCGATTTCTCCTGCAATTCTCAAGGTATATTCAGACCTAGCCACATGATTCTCTGTTTCTTAATTCTGATAAATCTATAATTGTAGCATTCTCTGTTTTTGATAAATCCTAAACTCTACTAGATTCTTTGAACATATTATCATTTAGATTTAAGGTATTGTATGTTCTAAATATAAGTGTATACAAGAACTAGGTTCAAGAAAAGCATCAATAAGATTATAGTTTCATATAGTTTACTTGTGACTGAAGTTTCTTATAGTTTCTTTTTGACTAAAACTGAGAACTGATTGTTTTCTCTGATACAGCCTGATATTGCAGCACCTGGAGTGAACATACTCGCGGCTACATCTCCAAACGATACATTCAACGACAGAGGATTCTCTATGAAGTCAGGAACATCGATGTCTACTCCTGTTGTGGCAGGAATCGTAGCACTCCTTAAGTCTTTGCACCCTCATTGGTCTCCTGCCGCTATTAGATCCGCCATTGTCACTACAGCTTGGAGAACCGATCCATCCGGTGAACCTATTTTCGCAGACGGATCAAACCGCAAACTAGCTGATCCATTTGACTACGGAGGAGGCGTTGTGAACTCAGAAAAAGCCGCCAAACCCGGCCTTGTTTACGATATGGGAGTTAAAGATTACGTTCTCTACTTGTGCTCTGTTGGCTACACGGATTCATCTATTAGTAGACTCGTTCGCAAGAAGACAGTTTGTGCAAACCCTAAACCTTCTGTTCTTGATCTTAACTTGCCTTCAATCACAATCCCAAACCTTGGAAAAGAAGTTACTGTCACTAGAACAGTTACCAACGTTGGACCAGTAGGGTCGGTTTATAAGGCTGTGATCGAGGCTCCAATGGGTGTCAACGTGACCGTGACACCGAGGACACTAGTGTTCAATGCTAAGACCAAGAAGCTCTCGTTCAAGGTTCGAGTGTTGACGAACCATAGAGTAAACACTGGCTACTACTTTGGAAGCTTGACATGGACTGACTCTCTTCATAATGTGGTCATCCCTTTGTCTGTTAGAACTCAGATTCTGCAGCGTTATTACGACGAGAACTGATTTCTTTGTTTATTCCTTCTTATTCTGCATTTATTTATTTATTTATGATATTTTTTTTGTTTATTGTGTTGGTTATTGATTTAATTATACGGTTAATGTTGCTATTGAATATTCATCCCATAAAAAAAAAAAGTTTATTATTTCTCAAAAAAAAGTAGCTTATTGCTAAGTTTCTTGGGGAACAAGAAATCAAATTATAGGGGGAATGAATAGAGAACAAAGTAATATCCTCTGCTTCTTCTTCTTCTCTTTTTTTTTGTCTCAAGTAATATCCTCAAAGAAATTATTAATGCTTTATTCGCACAAACACATAAAGATCCTTCATTCATCAGTTCTCATCATAGTAGTTTTGCAGAATCTGTGTTCGCACAGACACAGGAATAGTCACGTTATGCAAAGAGTCTGTCCAAATCAAGCTTCCAAAGAAGAATCCAGTGTTGATTTTGTGTGTGGTCGAGACTCGAACCTTGAAGGACACACTTTTGGTTTTAGAGTTAAACCTTAGCGTCTCCGGAGTCACAACCACTCGAACCCCAAACGGAGGCTCGACAACGACTTTGTAGACCGAATCAACTGGTCCAACGTTAGTGACGGTTCTGGTGAGAGTAACTTCGTCTTTGAGGTTTGGAATCGTGATTGAAGGCAAATTGACATCAAAAACAGAAGGTTTAGGGTTTGAACAGACTGTTACTTTACCAACAAGCTGAGAGATAGATGAGTCGTTGTAACCAGCCGAGCACAAGTAGAGAATATAGTCTTTTGTGCCCATGTCGTATATAAAACCTGGATCTGCAGCTTTCTCTGCATTCACTAGGCCTCCACCGTAATCAAACGGATCAGCTACTTTGCGAGATGACCCTTCTGCAAATATCTGCTCTCCAAATGGATCTGTTCTCCAAGCTACAAAGTAAAGAACTCTTATTCAGATCAGTGTGTTCTTGCTTAAATACCTATGAGACTTCCAGGTTTGTCTTTTGATTGGTTTGTTTCTATATATAGTTGGATGAAAATAAGAACCTGTAGTGACAATAGCTGATCTAAAGGCAGCAGGAGACCAATTAGGATGCAAAGCTTTAAGAAGTGCAACAACTCCTGAAATAACCGGAGCCGCCATTGATGTTCCCGCAAGAATATCAAATCCTTTGGAACTGGATTTCGAATCTGGAGATGTAGAACCTAATATGCTCACCCCTGGTGCCCCTATGTCAGGCTGCATTGCGAGAAAAGAAGAAGTGAAATTTCTTGTGATTCAAAACATCTCATGGGGTAAATAAACAAGCATACCTTTAAAATTGCTGGAGAATTCGAGTTAGGTCCTCTTGATGAGAAAGTTGCCACTTTTGTCCCCACAGGTTGTCCTACGAGTGTTCTTGAAGGTTGTATGTTCACAACAGGTGATCTGCAAACCACAATTCAAGCCAATAAATATTGAAACAGAATCAGTAAGTTGAGTACTTTTATTCGATGTTTCTACTAGGGGAGTGCTACTTATTCATAGTTCTCATACCTAGTGGAGCGTATGTAGAGAAGTATATCGGTTCCGAGCTCGTAATCAATGGCTACACAGGGAAAATCATCTCTACATGGAGTGAGATTGTAACCTGGGTTTCTTGCTATGATCAAGCCAAGACCACCGTCTGCCTTCACATAAGAGGCAGCTCTCGACACAGCAGTGAAAAGTGTTGTTGTTGTGAAACATAACACAACTTTCCCTGCCATTGTACCGTTTGGGTTGAGGTTAAGGCGCTCACAGACACTGAAAAATGTTACATACATAAAGATGTTAGATAATTGACATAAACTGAATTATATATCTTAACAGGAAGTTAGAAATTTTTGATTTTACCCTGTAAAGGTTTCATTGCTGCTCACTGGATTCTCTGGGTAAACCAAACTAGTGAAGCCAAGTTGTGGACCTGTGAATAGTGCTTGACCCTACATTAACAGTTGAAAATTTTCATAATCAGACAATTACAAGATTCGGATTTTGTTTTGCTGATTAAAAAAAAAATCATCTACTCTGCTTCACCAGTATCATGTTGTTGTTCCCAAGTGTAATAGGTGTTGGAAAAGACCGGTCCAGAGTGGTTGCAGCAACTGTTATGACCCAAGGAGCCGTGTTTAAAACAGTCTGAGCCGCTGGTCCAGAGTTCCCACCTGCACAAACAACTATGATGCCCTTTGCCACTGCATGGAACGCTCCAGTAGCAATCCTATCACGCAGATCAGTTTTAGGAAACAGAGGAACTTGAGCGCCAAGAGAGAGTGACAAAACATCAACACCATCATGGATAGCTTCATCCATTGCTTTCAAGATGTCAGAAGATGAACAAGCCACTGTACCTAGCCGTTCCAGATACCAACAAGCCTTGTATATTGCTATGCGTGCTCGCGGTGCACCACCCCTTAAGTTTCCACTAGCGAGTCCCTTGTAGCTTACGTTAGGAACAAATAAACCACCTGCGATAGAGGCAACGTGCGTCCCATGGCCAAGAAAGTCTCTAGCAGATATGTAGTCAGGTGATTCTGTGGAGTTGAATCCTTCGTTTTCAGCAAGAAACCCGTTGATGAAGTACTTAGCTCCTATTAGCTTTCTATTGCAGTTTGTTGCTATGAATTTTTCTCCAAGTACACACTTTCCTTTCCAATGGCTAGGTATTGGTCCAACCCCATTGTCGTTAAATGATTCAGACTCTGGCCACACTCCTATAACCACTCAAAACGGCAAGTCATTGGGGAGCTACAATAAAGGAATCAAAAGAACCTACGATATAATGGAATGGAAAGTACTTAAAACCTGAGTCAATAAAGCCAATGATAACTTGGCCACCCATGTTTGTATCATTTAGGAGATTCTTTGGATTGGCGACAGATAGACCTAAGTAGTCCCAAGTCCGAGTTGTCGCAAGTTCGTAGAAACTATCCGGTATGACATGAACAACTTCACGTGAATCTGTTTCCAAAAGTTGCATCCGAAATGAAGATATTCAGCTGATCTTGCTCAGACAGTCAAAAATAGAAGCGAGAATGTGTGTACCAGCGAGTATCTTGGCTTGTGACTCGGTAAGCTTGGCAGCGAAGCCTGAAAAGCCATGCCGGTAACTATGAACCATTGAATCATGTGCATCCTCTTTACTGTGACACAAGAACAAAACCTTTGGTAAAGCTCATAATGGAGGTTGAATAATAATCAAGTAAAGCTGTGTACCTGCCAAGAACTGACGACAAAATTTGGTGATGAGATTCTGTGACAAAGTCTGGATCATCATGTTGCTTTTCACCAAGATAAACTATATGAACCTATTCACAACACAACCCAAATTTAAGTAATAAACTATTATTGGTTTCTCCATTTTTGCTGTCTTATAAAAAAAAGATCAGTCTTACCTTGCTCTTAGCATCAGCTCGTGAGACATTCAAAACTATAATCAGACTTATCACCAAGAGAAGTGAAGCTCTGTAATTCCTCATCCCAAGCAAAGAAGAGTGTTTCATTAATTTTCAATCTACTTGAAATAAGTTGAGGAAGCAACAGCATTTTTATAGAATAGATGTCTTCTCTTCCAAGAATGTTTTACATAAGTCACACAGAAAATAGTGTTTCATTTTTTTTTTCAATCACCTTGGAAACGACTTTTGAGGATGTAAACGCAGCTTCAATAAAGAAACGTGTCTAAGTTTTCATGGGACTAAATAACAACTTGTGGAGATTGAGACGAAAATACAAGAAGCTGAAACGTCTTGGTCAATCTCAATTATTCTTTGTGTGGCTAAGGCCAATAATGTTTCGTTTTAATGGAATTTTCAACAAATGTGAAGAAGATAGTAATGTTTGGATTGGAAGAAACGTGATTGATCAACAAAGGAAAATTAATAAGTTTAAGATAGTGACCGAACCTCAAAACTGATTCGAAAATATCTCTTTAGTACCAGGAGAGAATTCGCCGTAACGACAATGTCTAGGCAGCGAGTAGGTTTTATAACTTTTGAGAGATTAGTGTCATCTATTAATTGCAGAGATTTATTTAGCTTCTGTGAAAACATTTTCGCAAAACGAAAATGATCAATGGATTTTCTGATAAAGAGTATCAGAGCATCTGAAAATTTGCCAATGAAAGGCAAAAACTAAAAGTAGAAGGATGTGAGTAGGGTGTCAAACGGCTAACTGAACAAAACTAAAATAGTTCAAGAAAATAAAAAACTACTATTTCGTATATCTTATTTTATGAGAATTTGGGAGTATGAAAGACGTTGGCCTGCAAGCTGGCCCGCTAAAACCACTGGTCTGCGTCCATCTAGGAACATGTACTACTATAGTTTACGTATTTCATTTTGATGTTCTCAAATTCAAATGTAATAGGTACGGCAAAAGAGCCGATTTAGAATAGTTATAGCCACTATAATGATTAAGAGTTAAATGGAGTGGATTAGCCTGTTTTAGCTCTGATTGGAATTCTTTTATGTTCATAGAGGATTTTTATTAACCTATTCATGGTGAAGAAGTGTTTGATTATTCACTATGTTAGTTGCGGATTAGGGGGGTTCAAGTATTTCCATTATGTTTTAAATCATGGTTCACCATATGTGGATGCCGTGAGTGACAAAAAAAAAATTCTGAACTTTCATAAATCCAAAATTTGAACTTGCTATATAATAAAAGAAAAATTGAAATTTTATAACCCCATTAAAAGGACTCTTGCAAAATTATAATGAGTCATCTTTGCTCATTATTAAATTGTTCTTTCGGTTACCAATTAGTCCAAATTTGTCATCACTCGACCGTCGCCGGTTCACGAACATGCAATCCACTTTTTTGGATTTCGAATTGTGACCTGCATGATTGCCCACTCTTTCGTGTATTTAGTCAATTGACTATAATACCCTTCTCTCCCAGTACTAGAACCATTATTTTACCAAAATCTCATGATGAAATTATCCAACGCGATTCTCATCTTATTTCGTATCGATTTGACATCCTTCGTGATTCTATGTTCCCTCTTTCATATGGCAGACGAATTATTCAAATGTCACTGTTTGTTTGTTTTTATTAATTTTTTAGAGTTTCTTCATATTGTAACATTAGAAAATACTAATTAAATTGATTGAATATGTGTTTTGTTGCAGTTATATATTCGAAGATATATAGTATATTATTGGTGGTAAAAAATATCAAAACTGAAACCAAACAAAAATGCTGGTGGGTGTATAAGTCTCATGTGGGTTCCATGAACTATCGTCACTAATATTGGTTTCTTTACTTATGATCATATTACGTTAACGAATGATAAAAATCTGAAAAGAAAAAAATAAATGGAAATAAGATCTATAAAAAAATGGACATAAGATCGGCGAAATAAAAGTTTATTTTCTTTCAATTCGGAAAAAAAGAAATCACTTGTTTGTCAACAAGCTTAATCTTTTGTTGTAATAT
Source organism: Eutrema salsugineum (assembly GCF_000478725.1). Lineage (NCBI taxonomy): Eukaryota > Viridiplantae > Streptophyta > Magnoliopsida > Brassicales > Brassicaceae > Eutrema > Eutrema salsugineum. The sequence continues at coordinate 2,049,918 of NW_006256612.1, forward strand.
TATTATTTTTTAAAGAAGATATGGCTTGATAAAATTGGGCAAAAAACTCCTTGTCCCTTGATGATAAGATTCATTAATCAATGTTGATGATAGTATTCATTAATCAATGTTGAAGACAATGCCCATGTCCATTGAATAATATATCTAACTAACATAATATGTTAAATACAATTTGCAATCAACCGTCTTTCTTACATGTTCCTTTGGTTCAAAGTTATGTACCTTAGCCGAAATGAGTATGAAACTTTGTAATATAGTATTAATGTGCTTCTCTGTAGATTCAACCCATACTCCCGTTATATCGATGGGTAATGGTACTAATCATTGTAATTTATTAATTTAATGAAGTTTGGTCTAAAGTTAAAGATTTAAAAAAGTTGAGAAACATACAATTATTATACATATTAGTCTTTGCATCAAAACCTTGATCTATTATCTGAAGACTAATAACGTCGAGCCCCTCAAACTAATCTCACGCTCAGATTTTGTCTCCTAGTACAACTTATTTTAGCTAAGAAAAAAAGTGGTTTAAGAATTAAGATCCACAACACTAAGCAACGTTATGGACAATTTATTTATTTGTGTATATATATACGCAAACATAAAGTGTATAGTATGGTAAGATTTTATACGAATATAAGAGGAAAAAATGAAATTTAGATCACATAGATGAGAAAAAAAGACAATTGTCACCTCACTAGAGATCCGAAAGGACCCATTAAATCTGGGGCTAAGTTTGATTTTGTACCTATATTTTATTTGTCCCGTGAATCAATAGAAATTTCGATATATTTTCTGACAATTAATCAGAATTTCAACATTGGGAGCGAGAAGTTTAGTTTAGGTAAACTCGTAATCGTACCATTGAGGAAGGATGATCATAAATTAGAAGAATTTTATACTCCTCTGTTTTATAATAAGTGTTGTTTTAGATTTCATTTTTTGTTTAAAAAAAGTGTCATGCATTTTTAACGTAACTTTCTACTTTTATTTCCTGTTTATAAAAGTATATTAATTAGGAATATATTTATATATTTTATTAATTTCTTAATCTGTGTGAAATGTGTCAGAATGACCGGAAAGAATATATAAAAGTTGCTCAACTCTCTCCATATGAATGTCATATCAGTATTTAAGAGTTGATATGAGAATGACATATGTCATATTTTTTAATTTAAAATTACAGTTTTTAAATAAAATTAATTAAAAAATTTTAATATTAAGCACTACAAAATGAAAGGTTTTTTCTATTAGTTGATTCTTAAATAATATTTATATAAATATTAAATGAGAATTTATGTTATAATTAATTAAAATTGTTGTTTTTTTAATAAACTCTTCATTTCTAATGATATTATATTTTAAATTAATTGATTTATAATAATATATTAACACATAACAAATGATGATCATATTTTTTTTAGGAAAATAAAAATATATAAATTTGAAATAGTTTAAAAAAAATCGCATTTAAAATTATATTTAAAAAACAAAATAATTAATAAATTTTAATATTAAATTTTAAACCACTTCAAAAAATGTATTAATTTCTTATTAAATAACATTTATGTAGATATTAACAAGAATTTATGTTATAATTACTTAAAATATTGATAGTTTTTTGTATAAACTCTAGATTTTTTTAATGAGATTTTATTTTAAGTTGTTTGATTTATATTAATATACTAACACATAACAAATAATGATTTTTATTTTTATAGGAAAATACAAAAATATATAAATTTGAAATAGTTGAAGAAAAAACCCGCATATTACGTACAGGTATTCATCTGGTTTGTTTTTTAATAGTTCTTATTAAATTTGTATTATATAGTTGTTTTTATTTTTGTAGGTTCAATCCTTGGCTCTCCTACGTCTATGGTTATTGGTTATCTCGGCAGCACATTTTTCAATTTACTTTGTGTTTTCGAGAGCTTCATTCTCAAGTTTTTGTATCCATCATTTATTTTCTGCATTTCTGTACTTTATTCGAACAATAGTTTCTTGTTTCTTGATTTTTTGGTTCTAGAAATATATTCGTTATTAGCTTGTTTTTAACTTCAGAGATATATTTTATTTTCTCTGGCTATTGTATTTTTTTCTGTTGTTGATTCAATAAATTTTAATCAGTATATTAAAAAATATATAATTATAGTTTTAGAATCTCTCAATATAACTTTTGATAGAAACAACTGTTAAATCTCTTGGTAGTCAAAGTTGCTTAAAATATAAAATAGACAGAATTTAAAATTGATTTTTTTTGTTAGAAATTACCAAACATGATTATTTTTTTTTCTTTTGTGAAAATTGTCAGAGATATATTTACGTGGTAAGAAGAAAAAGGTATAAGATATGCAAAATAATATAAACACATTATAATACACATTAAATTTATCATTTATGTAAAGTAATTGAGTAATTGCAATAAAGGGTAATAGATGTTAGCAAAATTAAGAGACACCTTTTGAGTGTAGGTCCCATAGAACTATTCACCATAAAAAGACTATATCACCCTTATTCTCCAAAGTTTTGCTATCACAGTTATCACGATAATTTTTTAATTATTATCAATGAATATTCTAAATAAATTACTGTTAATATACATATTATGTTGATATTATTGTTAATATTTTATATAAATTATGTATTAATATAAATATTGTCGTTATATTATTGTTAACGTGCTATATTTCTCGATTATTAGTGTTAATATTTTATATTTAACAAATATTATTGTTAATATGTTAATATTTTATTACAAAATTTTGAAATTATCACGTTATAATTATCTGATAGATTTGTTACCATTTATAATTATCATATATATTTGTTAACATGTTAATATATTATATGATAACAAAGTTAACACAAATTTATAGCGATAACTTTTATATTTAACACAAACTTTCATATTTATAGCGATACATGTTAATATTTTACTACAAAATTTTGAAATTATCACGTTATAATTATCTGATATATTTGTTACTACTTATAATTATCATATATATTTGTTAACATGTTAGTATATTATATGATAACAAAGTTAACACAAATTTATAGCGATAACTTTCATATATTTTATGTTAATTAAATAGTTATCCAATAATAAAAAATATCTTCTCTTAGATGAATAGTATCAGCGATGATGAACAGTATCTACAGTAATGTCATGTGCAAAAGAAAAGACTAATGACAATTTATTTAAATAAGTAAAGTTAAAAGGATAGTAATGGATAAAACAAAAAAATTTCTTTCTTATTTACCTAATTATTAATTTATGAATACTATATATATAATTTTTTAATTAACCATTGATATAGAATAAATTCACTCAAAGTAATTTCGTGAAGATAAGTTACAAGTTGCAACATAACCGTTGAAGAGAATCTAGAAATCACAAATAAAACAATTGGTGTTGGAGAATTAAGGGGCAAATTTGGAAGTTAGCATTCTGTCTTGTGACAGAACAGTGAATCTGAGACGCACGCGACTCATTTCGCCACCAAATAATGAGTTTTGATTCAAAAGCACAGATTTGAAAAAAAAGGATACTAAATTTTAGTGAAAAAGATATAACGGAAAAGAAAGATTTTCCTTTTCTTGTTTCTGTAAAATGAAATTTAGTCTACTGCAAAATAGGGAGTGGTGAAAATGATAAAAAAGGAAAAGAAAAGTAGGAATCAATTACAGACATTATTGGGTTTTCTTTTCTTTTCCTTTTTCCTCTTCCGAGAGAAGACGATGATGTCGTTGAGTTAAGCTGTTGTTTTCTCTCGACAACCTTAAAAAGAAAGGAAGAAGCTTTCTCTCTTCTCTTGAGAGTTTTTGAAAGAAACGTTTTTTTTTTGTATAAAATAAAATAAAAATGGGAGTGGGAAGACATCAGAAATCTGCAACTTCTGGTGTTTCAGCGAGATGGGTTTTTCTTCTCTGCATTTCTAGCTTCGTTCTTGGTGTTCTTGTCGTTAACAGGTTCTTTGATTCTCTCTCTCTTTCTCTCTCTCCATCTTTTCGATTCATCAATGCTAAATAATGCTCGGAATCTTGTCTTGTTTCCATGAGAACCAGAATCTTTTTTAGTTCATCTGTTCCTGTTGATAAAATTTAGGAGATTTCGTTTAGATGTAGCAACAAATTTCAAAATTTTCTCTTTTATTGTATGTCCGGTCTCCACATTGGTGAATCTGGAACATTCTGATGCAGAATTTTGAATAAAGTTGGTTACTCTATGTTTTTCTGGTTTGGGTTCTGCTTTTGACTAGCTTTGGTTCTCAAAGTGACCTTTAAATGTTTCTGTGCCTAGAAGCTTGATCCTTTGTCAGAATTAGGCAATCTCAGAAGATAAATCAAGCTCAAATGTTAATTAGCTTTAGCGATCGAATTAGTGATGGTTACAGTTGCTGTGTTAGCTTATAATCTTACACCTTTTCTTTCTTTAGGATATTAGCAACTTCTGAGACCATAGATGGCAATGAGAGAGCTTCATTTGAGCAGAATGATCAAGCTAGTTCACTTCATCCTCTTGTTGATTGCGAGAGCAAGGCAAGTAACAAATGAGACAACCTTTTGTACCAAAATTTCTCCACTTAATCTATTCTTGACATGAATGAATCTTCTGTCCAGGAAGGAGACATTCTATCTCGAGTTTCGCATACTCATGATGTTATCAAGTAAAGTGCCTTTTTTGTTCTTACTGAAACATGTTATAATCTTAGAGATGGCTTTATGCAGTAACATTAATTGATTATCCATTCGTTTACAGGACATTAGACAAGACAATTTCATCGCTTGAAGTAGAACTAGCCACAGCTCGAGCAGCAAGATCTGACGGTAGAGATGGATCTCCAGCTGTTTCAAAATCCATAGACGCAGACCAATCGAATCAACGGCCTCGGATGTTCTTTGTGATGGGAATCATGACTGCTTTCAGTAGCAGAAAACGAAGAGACTCGATAAGAGGAACCTGGCTTCCTAAAGGTTCCTCAAGAACAAACCTAGCTCTTCTTTCACCATAGCCAGATGTAACAAAAGTGTTTAAAGATTGTTGCTTTGTTCATTCTTTTGCAGGGGATGAGTTGAAAAGGCTAGAGACAGAGAAAGGAATCATAATGCGATTTGTCATTGGTCACAGGTAGAGAACTTGAACCTGTCTTTAGTTTCAAACATTGAGTTAAATTGACTGTTATTTGATTTATCAAATCCTTTCTAGTAGTTCTCTTTCTGGAGGAGTCTTGGATCACACCATTGAAGCTGAAGAAGAACAACACAAGGACTTTTTTCGCCTGGTAAAATTCGCTCTCCCTAATGTGCTTATATTCCTATATTTTCTTCTCTGTTTGATGATCCAAAGTTAAATGTTGCAGAATCACATAGAAGGCTATCATGAATTGTCATCTAAAACCCAAATATACTTCTCATCTGCTGTTGCAAAATGGGATGCAGACTTCTACATTAAAGTGGATGATGATGTTCACGTAAATCTCGGTCAGTTTACATGAAGCATTCATGTCTTTCAAAAGCATCTCTATCCAAGAAAAGTTTAATCAAACTTTAGTTATAATCCAGGAATGCTTGGTTCTACATTGGCTCGCCACAGATCAAAACCGCGGGTGTACATTGGTTGCATGAAGTCTGGACCTGTCCTTGCTCAAAAGTAAGCAACAAAGTCTTGTCACAAGCTCATGTTCTTTTACACAGATCTTTGACGTGTTTTGTGTTGCAGAGGAGTCAAATACCATGAGCCAGAATATTGGAAGTTTGGTGAAGACGGAAACAAGTACTTCAGACACGCTACTGGACAAATCTATGCCATCTCCAAAGATTTAGCAACTTATATCTCAGTAAACCGGTGAGTTCTCTCGCCTCTGGTTTCTTTACAATACATCCATCATCTCCTATTCTCAAATCCCAACTCACACAATCTCACTTATCTTTTCAGGCAACTACTTCACAAATATGCCAATGAAGATGTCTCGTTAGGATCTTGGTTTATTGGTCTCGATGTTGAACATATCGATGATAGAAGCCTCTGCTGTGGAACACCCTTGGGTAAGAACATAAAACCTGGCTATTTCCCCATTGCACACAACACATCAAATAACCAATTCAGATTCAAGAATTGAAACGACAACTTCTGTGTGTGTGTGTGTGTGAGAGAGCAGATTGTGAGTGGAAGGGTCAAGCAGGGAACCCTTGCGCAGCATCTTTCGACTGGAGCTGCAGCGGACTCTGCAAATCTGTGGAAAGAATGCTTGAAATACATCAACGATGCGGAGAAGACGAAGGAGCAATCTGGCACACCAGTTTCTAAAGCTATAAAAAGCTCTTTGACCAAGTAATGTATAGTTTCAGGTTCCTTCTTGATGGATGATTAGTATAAGTTATGGTTATGATTATGATGTGACGTTCATGTATACCATTAGAGGGATCGTCTAAAGCCCCAATTTTTGCCTCCTAAATCATAAACTGTTAATGAAAGATTCTTTCAAAGTTTGGTTCTTTCGTTTTTTAGATGATACGAGGAATCGATATTTGCTTATAGAGAATCAGAAAAGAAGCAAAAAACTCTTTTTTAATATTTACATATTTAAGAATTAGAAAAGAAAACACGAGCAATTAGCCATAAACCGCAACACAGATGAACCAGTCACCAAGAACTGAATTTTCCCAAAATTTGTATTCACATTAAAGGAATCGAACAAAAAAAAAGGAAAAAAAGAAAAAAAGACTCTGCAAAATCTTGTTTTCTTGGTTGAATCAAGAACGAACAATGGTCTCGAAGCAATGAATTCCGTCGAGTTCTAAAGCAAACCGTGGTTGCTTCGTCGCCGAATTTGCAGCTTTTTCATCTTTCTTGAGGGAAGACGCGGTTTGACCGCCGCCGCCGCCGGAAGAAGCAGAATTCTTGCGTTCAGAGCGGTTGCAGACATAAGACAAGGAGGAATCAGCCGTGACTTTTATTCCCATAATCTCTGCACACATGGCGTCGAAGGCACTGAACATTGAATTCATTATCACGAGAGTTGAGAGAGAGAGAGATTGAAATTCGAGAACTTGGAAGAAGATCTTTGTTGGGTTTTTTATGAAGAAGAAAAAAGGTTTCTTTTGTTTTGTTTTTTATATTCTGAGTTTATAAAGACGCGACGAAACTTGGCCGTGTTGGATAAGGAAAGCGAAGAATCCGAGTAGGATCCGAATTAGTCCAAAATTGAAATTTTCCATTTATTCTTTGTTTTTTTTTTAAATATCGCGTTAAACTATTTTCTCAATTGGTTTTGCGTGAGACTTGGAAAATTTAACAAGAGACGACCTTTAGAATTTTTTAGGTAGGACTTTGTTGATGAACCTAATTTATCATACAATTAATTAATGGTAACCCTTGAAACCTTATTATAGAAGAGGAATGGAACAGGTTTGTGTTGTATGTGATTAATTATGTATTTATGTCTTGTATGATTTTATCATGATAGATAATACCTTTAACAAAAACAAATATTTTATATAATTATCGTTCGAGTATGTATTGATTGGAGTTAAACAATCATTTTTTTTATTCATGGTTCTTTCTTTTGGTTCCCTTCAGAACAACTGTTTGGTTTGTTTTGGTGTTTATTGCGTCATTTTTTTGGGTAAAAGTTAGGTCACTTGTTCGGCAGACATAAGCAAAAGAAAAATTAGGTCATATATTTCATTTGAAGAAAAAATAAGAAAGTTTACTTGGAGCCTCAAAAGACAAGGTATACCAACATATCTATATATATATATATATATATATATATAAGAGAATATGTTCTCTTCTCATAATGCTACATCATCATCTCAAATTCTAAAATTGTAACACATCATCATCAACACATTTGTTCATTTTAAATTTTTTATACAATTTATTTTATTTCAGAAACTTGAATGACATCTCTTCAGAAATAATAGCTTATATGTTGATGCATTTCTTCATTATTATTTAAAAATGATCTATTTTATTGTATATAACTAGATAGATATGGATACTAAATAAAAAAAATTGAAAATAGCCGGATTTGGATCAAGGTTTACCAAATCCAAGAAATAAATTCTCAGATCCAAATTTTATAATATCCTCGAATATCTAAATTCGTTTTAAAACAATTTGAAAACACAAAAATATAACAAAAACATAAATTTTAAGAAAAAATAGAATATTAAATGATAAAATTAAATATATGTTAACGGAAATTTCAAGAAGCTTGAATGACAACTCTAATCTTATAATGTGAGAATGAATATTATGTGAAGCAACAATTGCTTCACATAATATTCATTCTCACATTATAAGGTTAAACAGTAAATATTAGGTTGAATATTAGGTTGAACATGACATTGAAAATGGCTATATAGAAAAAAGAAAAACTTGAGAAAGATAGAAATTTAAACCGGTCAAATATGTTGTATGTGTTCCAATATGTTGTATTGATGAGAGAAAGGGAACATAAGCAAGAGAGGAAGAGAAAAAAGGATGTAGAGAAAGAGATATATCTAAAGAACATGTTAGAAAATCGAGATATTTCAAATAATTGATTGATTAACTACATAGTTTTTCCCGCAAAATGATTTGACACTAATGCAACTATAAAAAAAATGTATATTCAGAAATCATAATCTTACATAAATATAAAAATATCTACAAACCAAATTCGAATTAAAGTTTTAATTGATATATTATTTGACTGTTTTCTAAATTTTGTATATAGAACCATTAAATACTATAAATATTAAAATTAAAACTTTGCAAAGAAATTGAAATGCAAAATCCAGTGACAAAAATTGTTATTGTCAAGTTTTCTCTTAAATATGTCGACAAACGCAACATAAAATTCCGCACAAAACGCGGATCAGCCTCTAGTAGACTTAAATAAAACTCAACATTAAAAATTAAACATGCTTTTGAATTTAAACATGCTTCGAAATTTATTGGCCTGACGAATATATTTAGCATAATACACTATTTAGGTTTTTAAATTAGTAAAATACACTGTTTTTTTTAAAACTACACTTTTATATATGTAAAAATAATTTTTGAACAAAATTAATTACAAATTTATATTTAATAAATAAAAAAAATCAAAAAATTAACATTATGATTTTTCTGTTTGAAATAAAGATATCTAGTTATTTTAAATTTTAAATTTATAATTGCATAAATCTTTCAAATATTTTAAAATGTATCTCTACAAAAAAATTTTTTTATTAGTTCATCAACAATTCAGTTTTCAAAAAAACCAGAGCAAAAAAAATAAAATAAAGCAACATGTTGTTTGGTTCAGAGCATTTGCGGTTAGTAAATATGTGGTTTTTGAGTTGTATAATGCTGGTTTTTTTAGACTAACTATCTAACATCATCTTGTTTGCTTTTTCAGCAAGAGTTCAATTGGGATCCAAGCATCACAGATGCTGTCCGAACAGCTTATGACATTCAAGCTGATTGTCTTTCAGATCAAATTTGCATGAGTGGAAAGAGACACTGAAGAAGAGAGGACCAAATGATGCTCCAGACTGGATGAAGGCAAGGATAAATCTCTTTGGAGGTTACATGAAAATGTGGGGCACAAGCAAAGTGGCGGGGACTTCAAAAAAGAACTCCAAGAACAGGAAAAGTGAGAGCAATGGTCTGGGCCCAACTATTCACAACAATGGTGCAAAAACCTTGCAGAGGAGATGGGATGAATTGGTGAGTAAGAACAGATTTCCTTTATTTTCATGGTTTTTTTTATTGCTTTAAGTTTTTCTGATTCTTCTCAATGTCTTTATGTAGACTGTGGAAGGAAATGGTGAAGAGCCTGACATGCTTAGGTTCATGGAAGATGTTCACACAAGCAAGAAGACCAAAACAATTACTGATATGAAGGCTAAGAAGATCATCGAACAGTCTAAGGCAAAGCTTGCTGATATTGCTTCTCAAAAGCAGACTCAAGGTGACACCTCTAACACTTTGACTCAAGAGGAGATCAATGCAGTTGTACTTGAGGTAATTTTTGATGAGTGGAGATTTGGCTCATTCTAACCTGTGTTTACTAATTGTTTTAGGAGTTTTTGGAGTCTTTTCAGGAAGTTTCAGGTGACTTAGAGGGCTTATCAGAGGATTGGAGTGTTTAGAAGGCATTGGAGCAAAAGGAGATGAATCTGAGCAATAAGGAGCTATTTCATACGCTTTTGGAGAAATCATCCGCGGAGCACCTGCTCCCGGTTTGGACCCTTCATGGAGCACCTGCTCCAACCTCTGGAGAAAAATAAGGAAACGATTTTACCTAATCCTAAGTTGCGTGAGATGGAATAAAAAGCCCAGAGCCGCCTGTGTTTTATTATCACGTTTTTTCTACAGACTTTTTACGCATTAGTTTTGAGAGATTTCTGCTTGTAAGCAATTGGGAGAAGAATTCCTGCTACAGAGAAGAATTCTGAACCCTATTATCTCTTCTGCGATTTTAATTCATGAATTTCTTTTCATCTGTTGCTGTGTTTATTTTCTCCATGTCTGAGTAGTTCTCTTAGCTAGATTAAAGCGTTCAAAGGATTTCATGAGTTAAAGGATTAGATGCAAATAAGGTTTGATATCTATTGTCTTCACCATTGTTAGATTTAATGCTTAGGTTGAATTGATCACTCAATCTGCGATTTTAGGTTAATCTATTCATCAAAAGTGTAATAGGTTGCTAGAATAAACATTGGTGAGCGATTTGTCATTAGCCAACGACAGTTGAAGTTAAGGCAAATCGTGAACAGATCAAACCTGCTAGCTAATGCTTGTCTGCAATTTTCTAGGTTCAAACGACAGTTTAGGATTTAGGTTGTTAGACAAAGTTATCGAGATCACGACAGTGGATCGATAAGCTTTTCTGTTTGAATTCGAGACTTGCGTACACTTGTGCCCTGAATAGTCATCTGGTTCTTATCTCTGAAATTCCTGCGAATAGCTTTGGTCTAGTGCTTGTTTTAATTCGAATTTAAATCGTTGTTTGCCGTTCTGTTTACTTTTTTTAGTTTTCGCAGAAAATCATCTTTGTCTTAGCTTTAATTCAATCCTCACAAAGTCATAGAGTAGCACTGGTCCTCTGGATTCCGAATCCTTTATATTACAACTACATCACTATTCTATTGAAGTAGAAACTAGGAGTATATCCAGTGTGAATCAAATTTTAGCGCCGTTGCGACGGGGACCAATTCGTTACATTTGATTTTTGGTTTGAAATTCAGACTAAGACTTTACTAATTTTTTTTCTCTTGTTCTCTTGTCTGCGTGTGTTTCAGGTGTATGTCAAACATATCCACAAGGAGCAACTGCACCGATCTTGTTTCTTTGTCAAACACCGAGCTAGCAAGAGTTGAGCGAGAAAACAGACGTCAAAGGCCTACTCAAGCCAACATGGGCGATCAAGGCAACAATGACAACATGGCTGTCGAGCTGCAACAACTTCGACAGCAATTGGAGCAGCTGCAAATGGCGCAGCAAGACAGGGAGCAGCCACAGCCTGCTATTGGAGACAAGGACAGTCCGCATGCCTACTATCAAAACAGGGCTGCGATTGCTCCTCCAACCATTCTGAGGCAAGAATTTGAGATCAAACCTCAGCTGATCTCATTGGTGAAGCAACATCTCTTTCATGGGCTTCCTGCTGAGGTTCCGATGGACCACATCGAGAATTTTGAGGAGATTTGCAGCACGACTGGATCAAATGGAATACCAACCGATTTTTTGAAGTGCAAGCTTTTTCCATTCTCACTTGCGGACAAAGCTTTGCGCTGGCTGAAGTCATTACCACCTGGGTCATTGACTACATGGGAAGAGTGCAGATCAGCATTTTTGGACCATTTCTACACTAAGGCCAAAACTGCAGCTCTGAAGAACAAGATCTCATCATTTAAACAGCAACCTGGTGAAGCTTGGGAAAGGTACAAGGAGTACCGAAGAGAGTGCCCTCACCATGGGTTCTCTGATGAGCAGATTCTGTCAACCTTTTATGATGGTGTCAACTGGGATTACAGAAATGCTTTGAATGCAGCTAGCAATGGTGATTTCATGACTAAGTCCAAAGAAGCTGCTTATGAGTTGATTGAGAACTTATCTGCAAGCTCCAGCAACAAATCCCAAGAGTATGACAGGTCTAGCAAAGCAGTTCATAGTGTGGAGTTGAGCAAGATCGATGAGCTTACAGCAAAGGTGAATCTGCTGTTGAGAGAGAACCAGAGATCTGTGCATTTTGCTGATGTGGTTGGTGATGCACCTCTTGCTCAAGAGTTTGTAGATGCAGAGAATGATGATCAGATGGAGGTGAACTTCGTGAATGGACAAGGGTATGTGCAGAATCGCAGCTTCAACAACTTCAGAAACCACCCGAATTTGTCCTACAGGAGCAACAATGTTGAGAACCCTCAGGATCAGGTATATCCACAGCAAGGAGTACAGAATCAGTCAGGATTTCAAAAGAACTTCTCCAGCAATTTCCAAGGAAAGCAATTCATCACCAATCAGAAACGGTTTCAAGGTGGAAATCAGCAGAAGTTGCCTTTCACAAGTCTGCAATCTTCTTCGAGTTCCTCAAATAACTCGCAAGATGAGCTGAAAAATTTGATGCAACAGCTGCTGGTTAATCAGCAAAAGTCTTCCATGGAGATTAATGCCAAAGTGGACACCATGTACAATGATTTGAATGGCAAGTATGAGGCAGTGTGGACTCATGTGAAGAAGCTGGATATTCAGGTAGCTCAGACTGCAGAAGTTGTGAAGAGATCACCTGGAACTCTTCCTGGAAAAGGTGAAAACCTGAGGAATGAGTTTGTGAATGCTATTGAGCTGAGAAGTGGGAAGACTCTGCATGCTGCACCAACAAGTTCTGTCTCAGAAAAGTGGAAGAAAAAGGACGTGGAGCACCTGCTCCAGGGAGAGGAACCAGCTCATGACGTAAAAAAGACGATGGAGCATTCTTCCCCAACCGGAGCACATGCTCCAAAATCGGGAGCACCTGCTCCAGACGTAGATTTGACGATGGAGCACCCTGAGCCAACGACGGAGCACCTGCTCCAGCCACCTGCTCCAGCAAACATTCCTGCAAGAGTTTACACGCCTAAGGTACCTTACCCAGTTCCACCAAAGAAGTCCCGCAAGGACTTAGAGGAGGCAAAGTGCAGGGAGATGCTGAAAGATTTGACTGTAAAACTCCCTCTAGCTGATGCTGTTCAGATGATACCAGTCCTTAAAAGATACATGAAGGGGTTAGTGTCTGGGAAAGCTGTTGAGGAAGAGAGTGTCATGATGGTCTCGAAGGAGTGCAGTGCTGTGCTTCAGAACAAAGTGCTGAAGAAGAGAAGTGATCCAGGAAGGTTTGTTCTCTCAGTCAGAATTGGGAATGTGCTGTTTGCAAGGTCTCTCTGCGATCTGGGTTCAAGTGTGAATCTGATGCCTTATTCTGTAGCAAAGCGATTGGGTTACACCAGATTCAAACCGACAAAAATCTCGCTGGTGTTCGCCAACCAAATTCCCTCTTGGTATACTTGAGGATCTGCATGTTCAGATAGGCGATACACTCATTCCAGCAGATTTTGTGGTTCTGGAGGTTGATTAATAACCCAAGGATCCTTTGATATTGGGTCGATCCTTCTTATGCACAGCTGGTGCAATCATAGATGTGAAAGGAGGAGTGATAGATCTCCAGCTGGGAGATATGGTGGTGCGATTTGAGATGAATAAACTCCTCAAGAAACCAATGCTGGACGGACAGACATCTGTCATAGATGATGGTTCAGGCATTGCTGAAGAGGTTGCTGAAGAGGTTTTGGCCATCGATCCTTTGGAAGTTGCACTCACAAAAGCCGAAGGAGAACATGGGTATTTGAGTGAGGAAGCTGATGGGTTTGCAAGGATGCTGAATGCAAGCACGAGGATGCAAAGGCTGGTGGCGTACATGAGCTTAGAAGGCGAGGAGAGCTCACCTGCAGGAAAAGCCGACGGAGCACCTGCTCCGAATCCTGGAGCACCTGCTCCCGACGGCTTGATTGATGGACCTTGGAGCGAATTGAGAGCTCCGAAGCTTGAGGTCAAACCCCTTCATGTGGGGCTCAGATACGCGTTTCTAGGACCCAATTCGACATACCCTGTGATAATAAACTCTGAATTGAACAATGTAGAGATTGCCTTGCTTCTTTGTGAACACAGAAAGTATAGGAAAGCTCTAGGATATTCACTAGATGACATTCCAGGGATTTCTCCAGATCTTTGCATGCATAGAATACATCTAGAAGATGAATCGATGACTTCTGTAGAACATCAGAGGAGGTTAAACCCGAATCTACAAGATGTTGTTAAGAAAGAGATAATGAAACTTTTAGAAGCTGGTGTGATCTATGTGATTTCAGATAGTAATTGGGTTAGTCTGGTTCATGTAGTTCCTAAGAAAGGTGGCATCACTGTGATAAAAAACGATAGGAATGAACTGATACCAACTAAAACTGTTACTTGGCATCGAATGTGCATAGATTACAGGAAATTGAATGCTGCAACTCGCAAAGATCATTTTCCTTTACCATTTATCGATCAGATGCTTGAACGTTTGGCTAACCACCCTTACTACTGCTTTTTAGATGGCTATTCAGGTTTCTTTCAGATCCCAATCCACCCAATCCACCCAAACGACCAGGAGAAGACAACATTCACATGCCCTTATGGCACTTTTGCGTATCGCAGAATGCCATTTGGCTTGTGTAATGCTCCAGCAACATTCCAACGCTGCATGATGTCGATTTTTACTGACTTGATTGAAGACATAATGGAAGTTTTCATGGACGATTTTTCTGTCTATGGAAGCTCCTTTTCTGTCTGTTTGTCTAATTTGTGCAGGGTCTTGTAGCGGTGTGAGGAGAAGCATCTGGTGCTTAACTGGGAGAAATGCCATTTCATGGTGAGAGATAGGATCGTGGTGGGACACAAAATCTCAGAGAAAGGGATCGAGGTAGACAGGGCAAAGATCGAGGTGATGATGATTTTGCAGCCACCAACATCAGTCAAAGGGGTTCGCAGTTTTCTGGGTCATGCTGGTTTTTATAGATGCTTCATCAAAGACTTCTCAAAGATTGCTAGACCTCTGACGCAGCTGCTGTGCAAGGATGTGAAATTCGAGTTTGATGATGCATGTTTGGAGGCATTTCACACGATAAAAAGAGCTTTGGTCAGTGCTCCTATTGTCCAGCCACCAGATTGGGAACTGTCTTTTGAGGTCATGACCGATGCTAGTGATTATGCAGTGGGAGCAGTGCTGGGACAGAGGAAAGAAAAGAGGCTCCATGTCATCTATTATGCCAGCCGAACACTCGACGAAGCTCAGTGCAGATATGCCACAACTGAAAAAGAGCTTCTTGCAGTGGTTTATGCCTTTGAGAAGTTCAGGTTTTACCTTGTTGGGTTGAAAGTTGTTGTTTACACAGACCATGCAGCGCTGAAATACTTGTTGACGAAGAAGGATGCCAAGCCAAGGCTCCTTAGATGGATCTTTTTGCTGCAGGAGTTTGATTTGGAGATCAAAGACAAAAAAGGGATTGATAATGGTGTTGCAGACCACTTGTCGAGGCAGAAGATTGATGATGACATTCCACTAGATGACAGCCATCATGATGAACAAGTTTACGCCATAGATGTTTCTGGGTTCGACGAGCACCTGCTTCAGCCTGAGCACTTGCTCTGACGAGTTTTGCAACTCAGTGACGTAGATCGGCATTCTGGTTTCCATGGTTTGGAGGAGATGCAAAATTACCTTGCTGCAGAGCAGGAACCTGCAGATTTCGTGGGAAACAAGAAGAAGAAGTTTCTGAAGGATGTGAGGCACTTTTTTTGGGATGAGCCTTACTTATACATGCATTTCTCTGATAGGATTTTCAGGAGATGTGTAGCTGATGAGGAGATACCTGGGGTCTTGTTTCATTGCCATGGTTCACCTTATGCTGGTCACTTTGCCACTTTTAAAACAGTGTCAAAGATTCTACAGGCTGGGTATTGGTGGCCTACTATGTTTCGAGATGCACAGAGATTCATAGCCAGGTGTGACACATGCCAGAGGCAAGGGACCATAAGCAGGAGAAACGAGATGCCTCAGAATTTCATCTTGGAAGTGGAGACTTTTGATGTGTGGGGTATAGACTTCATGGGACTTTTTCCATCATCTTATGGGAATGAGTATATTCTGGTGGCAGTTGACTATGTGTCAAAGTGGGTGGAAGCTCTGGCTAGTCCATAAATGACGCAAAGGTGGTTTTAAAGATGTTCAAATCTGTCATTATTCCCAGGTTTGGTGTGCCGTGAGTGGTGATTAGCGATGGAGGCTCTCACTTCATCAACAAAGTCTTTGAAAACTTGTTGAAGAAGAATGGTGTAAGGCATAAGGTGGCGACCCCATACCATCCTCAGATGAGTGGGCAAGTTGAGGTTTCCAACAGGGAAATCAAGAACATTCTGCAGAAGACTGTGAGCACCACAAGGAAGGATTGGGCAGTGAAGCTTGATGATGATCTTTGGACATACAGAACAGCTTACAAAACACATTTGTGGACTACACCATTCCACTTGGTGTATGGAAAAGCATGTCATCTTCCAGTGGAATTTGAGTACAAAGCTGCTTGGGCAGTGAAGCTGCTGAATTTCGATGCAAAGAGTGCTCAGGAGAGGAGAGTGATGCAGTTGCATGAGCTGGAAGAAATTAGGCACCTGGCCTATGAAAACTCGAAGATTTACAAAGAGAGGACAAAAGCTTTCCATGACAAGAGGATCTTCAACAGAAGGTTTGCACCAAACGATCAGGTATTGTTCTTTAACTCTATATTAAAATTGTTTCCAGGGAAGCTGAGATCGAGATGGTCTGGATCATTCACCATCAAGGAGGTTCAACCATATGGAGCTGTAGTGTTGCTGGACACTAAAGGAGGCGAGTTTGTTGTCAATTGACAGAGATTAAAACTATACCTTGCTGGTCCAAATATCGCAGAGGGTGAATCAGTCACCTTAAGCGATCCTCTTCAAGCCTAAATGGCTTTCCAAGTCAAGCTAATGACTTAAAACAAGCGCTTGGTGGGAGGCCACCCACCGGTAAGAGTCTCTAACTTTGTGTCTTTCAATTCTTAGCTACTAACTGGAGCACCCGCTCCATCTGATGGGTTGGATGCTCACAGCGTAAAAAATGACGAAGGAACACCCCCACCTCTGTTGGAGCACCTGCTCCACAGGGTGCTCCAGACGAAAAATTGACGAAGGAGCAACCCAAGGGAAACCGGAGCACCTGCTCCAGCACCTGCTCCAGCACCTGCTCCAGACGAACAAAAGACGAGGGAGCACCCAGCTCTGTTCTAGAGCACCTGCTCCGCCAGGGTGCTCTACATGTGCGAACCAGGTAAGTTTTCTGGGCACTTCTCTAGCTTATTTTCACACCAGGGACGGTGTGAAGTAAGTCCGGGGGAGGGTCGTGTCTCTTGTACTTCTTTCTTTTGCTTTCTTTCTTTTAGTACTTTCTTTGAGTCAGTTTTTAGTTTGTTTCTTTGAGTCAGTTGGTTATATGAGTCAAGTCAAAACTTGTGGGAATAATGACCAATTCTATGATGATTTCAGACCATTTGTGAATCTTGACCATCTTCTTTTAGTGATTATTGTTGCAGAATCATCTAGATCGACTAATGGAAAATCCAAAGACAAAGCAGTAGACTAGAGGAGCCCAAAATTCTTGACTAGTCCATTGAACCTAAGCTAATTTCTCAGCTCTTCATTTTCCCTCATCGATCAGGTTAGTGCTCATAGGGCTTGACTCCTCATTCTTACCTGAAAAATAAAGACCTGTGTGATTAGATTTGGTATTCCTCTCTCATGTTCTAAGCATTGCTTCAGGCTGTTTCTAAAAAAAAAAAATATTAAAAGCCAGAAAAGATTGAAATTATTTTTTTCTAGAAGTAAAGGGTTAGGAAAATTTCCAAGGATCTCATTATTTTACTTCTAAAGTGGAATGATCACACAAGGGATGGAAGCGAGGGGTAGGAAAATTTCCTGTGACCCTATTATTCGTCTACACCTTTGATATATAATGAGGGGACAAACCGGGGATTCGGTGGCAATCACCATCAATACTCGCGTCTTTGAACCTTGTTATATGTGCCGAAAAAAAAATAAAACAGCTTGAAAAGTGAATAAGTTCGGGGGAGAGGAAAGATACTCTTGTGTAGTATGGTCAATTTGTTAAGGTATAAGTATGGGAACGAGTCTAGAAGGTCCTTGGCACTAGTTTTATCGATGAGACTCAGCAATGATGGGACATGGATGATGTTATGAATTTGAGGGACTAATCTGGAAAGCTGCAGCGTCTTCGGAGAACATGGAGGTTAGATTTTTGACTGATTTTTGCAGCAGATTGTCACATGCCTTGGTCAGGTTTACGGTCTTTTGAGTTTTGCGAGTTCCCACCTTTATGCAGTCATTCTTTTGGAACTGAATTTGAGTTTGTTTGAGGACAAACAATGATCCAGGTCCGAGGGAGTTGATGAGTGGAGATTTTGGCTCATTCTAACCTGTGTTTACTAATTGTTTTAGGAGTTTTTGGAGTCTTTTCAGGAAGTTTCAGGTGACTTAGAGGGCTTACCAGAGGATTGGAGTGTTTAGAAGGCATTAGAGCAAAAGGAGATGAATCTGAGCAATAAGGAGCTATTTCATACGCTTTTGGAGAAATCATCCGCGGAGCACCTGCTCCCGGTTTGGACCCTTCATGGAGCACCTGCTCCAACCTCTGGAGAAAAATAAGGAAACGATTTTACCTAATCTTAAGTTGCGTGAGATGGAATAAAAAGCCCAGAGCCGCCTGTGTTTTATTATCACGTTTTTTCTACAGAGTTTTTACGCATTAGTTTTGAGAGATTTCTGCTTGTAAGCAATTGGGAGAAGAATTCCTGCTACATTCTGAGAAGAATTCTGAACCCTATTATCTCTTCTGCGATTTTAATTCATGAATTTCTTTTCATCTGTTGTTGTGTTTGTTTTCTCCATGTCTGAGTAGTTCTCTTAGCTAGATTAAAGCGTTCAAAGGATTTCATGAGTTAAAGGATTAGATGCAAATAAGGTTTGATATCTATTGTCTTCACCATTGTTAGATTTAATGCTTAGGTTGAATTGATCACTCAATCTGCGATTTTAGGTTAATCTATTCATCAAAAGTGTAATAGGTTGCTAGAATAAACATTGGTGAGCGATTTTTCATTAGCCAACGACAGTTGAAGTTAAGGCAAATCGTGAACAGATCAAACCTGCTAGCTAATGCTTGTCTGCAATTTTCTAGGTTTAAACGACAGTTTAGGATTTAGGTTGTTAGACAAAGTTATCGAGATCACGACAGTGGATCGATAAGTTTTTCTGTTTGAGTTCGAGACTTGCGTACACGTGTGCCCTGAATAGTCATCTGGTTCTTATCTCTGAAAGTCCTGCGAATAGCTTTGGTCTAGTGCTTGTTTTAATTCAAATTTAAATCGTTGTTTGCCGTTCTGTTTACTTTTTTTTAGTTTTCGCAGCAAATCATCTTTGTCTTAGCTTTAATTCAATCCTCACAAAGTCATAGAGTAGCACTGGTCCTCTGGATTCCGAATCCTTTATATTACAACTACATCACTGTTCTATTGCAGTAGAAACTAGGAGTATATCCAGTGTGAATCAATTTCACACATCTTTTGCTTATATGAATCTTGAATACTTGTTTTCATTTGTTGTTCAACTATTAACATGTTCGGATCACTTGTTTAAGTTTGTTTTTGTGTTCTATAATTGATTAAAACTTGTTAGTTCCTTTTGTTTTGTTCAAAGAGAATCATTAGAGAATTGGATCACTTGTTTCTTAACCTGTTCGAATAAGTTTGTTTGTTTGTTTTTCACATCATTTGGTTCGCATGTCTTCATAGTCTCCATGTTTAACTTTGTATTTTTTTTTTACCCAGCAAATTCCCAATGTTAGGGGACGCAGGTTTGGGATTGGAACAATAGCTGATGGTGGATACAAGTCTTCAACTCATGGCACCTGTAAAAATCAATCACAAGCTGCATTAGAAGAGGAGCAAAAAACCTTGAAGAAAGCTCAAGAGCAAAAGGATCAACACATTGCATACTTAATGGAATGCAACAAGCTGCTGCTTCAAAAGTTTCCTGATCTCAGTCCACCTATTCCACCATCGGCACACCATGACGATGAGGATGAAGAGGATGAGGAGACGCAGGAGTAGGAGAGAGTAGAAGGGTGTTGTGAAGGTTTTTGGGTGTTTGGAGAAGGTTTTTGAGTGGTCTGGAAGTATGTTTTAGGTTATGAAGATTGTTTTTGGGTTTATGAAGAACTTTTAGTTTATGGGATTTGTATTTTGGATATTGTAAAACCTTTGACATTATTAATCTAGTGCTTGTGTTTCTTTTTATATATATGTACGTCTATCTTTTGGTATAATATCACTAATTATATTCATTTGTAATTTTATTATATTGGTAGGAATTAATGGTTTGTAGGAATTGTGTAAGAAACAGTATGTCGGAAAATGGTAGGAAAATTATAGAATCTATATCGTAGGAAAATTTTGGTCGGAACATGGAAGGAAGATTTCGTAGGAAATATGTAGGTAAAAGTTTGTAAGAATTTGGAAGGAAATATATGGAAGAATAATGGTAGCAAGTTGGTCGGAGTGATACTACGATTTTCCTACTAAATTACCCGACCAAAATTCCCTACCATAATATACGTAGGAAATTTCCTACGAAATTTCAACGTAAATAAATTTTCAACCGATTTCCGACGAATTATATTGGTAAGAAAATGGTAGTAAAGGGCCTTTTCTTACGAGAATCTAACGATATTCTCGGTAGGAATATGACCTGCTTTCTTATAGTGACATAGCTTCTTTTGGTACGTAAATATCATTGTGTTATTTTTTGGAGTGTATACACACCGGGATACTTTTATGAGTTTAGTTAATAAGATATATATATATATATTATTATTTTTTTCATTTGGCATATTTATATGCTACAGTAGCATGCGTTTTTACTTTTCTACTGTTCCCCTATTTTCTTTCTATTTTCACTATTTTTTTATCTCATATATTCCACATATTTCTTTTCTTTATTTTCTTCTTACAGAGATAATCTAATAATTCTTTTTGTATTATCAGTTACATATTTGTTTTCCAGATATATGGATTATATAGATGTATTCATATACGTAATTACATGAATATGCATACGTATTCACGTGAATATGGTGTCACGAAAAATTGTAAACAATAGAAAACAAGAGAAAAAAAAAAAATCAACGTAAACTAATAATAAACGAATGTTGGACCAACAAAGATAGCTCCTAGAAATGTTCGATCCAAAATATGATTCAGATCTCTTAAAAAATTGTTCTAGCAAACTCTTGGAACTTGAAAGTTGAAACACAGATATAAGACTAACTTACTATCGTAGCACCAATCACTCATCTGATTCAGACTCTTATCTCTGGCTCGTCAATGACTCTGAGCTTTCTCATTTCTCCACAAAGCTCACCTGGGATTCCATTCGACCGCGCGCTCCCGTTCAGCATTGGACCCACTCTGTCTGGTTTAAGGGAGCAATCCCAAGGCATGCTTTCACAATGTGGGTGGCACATCTTGACCGTCTTCCTACTAGAGCTCGCCTTGTCAGTTGGGGACTCCAAATCCCCTCGTCTTGCTGCCTCTGCAATGTTCACCTCGAAGACAGAGACCACCTTCTTCTCAGATGTGAGCTTAGTGAAGAACTCTGGGACTTAGCGCTAAAGCGGCTTGGCTACAACGCCTTCGCTTTTCACACATGGAACGCCTTCATGTGCTGGCTCGGGATCAAAGACAATGTGTCTCCAAGGACGCTGCGCAGACTAGTTGCCCATGCCATATCAACTCCATTTGGACCGAGAGAAACAACAGGCTTCATAACAACATCTCCTCCACTCCTCAAACCCTGTTCAAGGCTACTGACCGACTTGTGCGTGATTCCATTCTGGCCAGGAAGAGTCGTAAAGCTTTCCGTGACCTGATGCAAGTTTGGTTGTCATATGAGTAATCCTCCCAGTTCTCTAAACTCGTAGTTTGTTTAGGTTCCTCCTTGTTTTTTATCCTTTTTTGGCAAGGTGATTTCCTAGGTTGTGTAGCTTTTTGTAAATTTTACAAACTCTTTTCATTTCTAAATGAGATTCAAACTCCTAGCAAAAAAAAAGCACCAATCAACTAATCTCGAATAATACGACCAGTCTTTTTTATCGCTGGCTGCACAGAAAATCATGCAATGATATCAAGTTTCATATATGCTCACAACGCGTTATATATATATGCTTTCATATCTTATAACACTATTGCTCTTTTGAAATTAGATCGGGTTGATAAATACATCTTTCTCTAATTCAAATATTCTTCAAATAACTCACACAGTTATGTGAGTTTTAATCATAAGCATCTGTAAGCAATGGAAAAGATATTTGGGAATTAATTATTTCCTACAGCAAGGCTATTCTGATATCAACCTTTTTCCCCCTTTTTATTAGATTTGGGAAAATGAAAAATGTTTTTTGAAGGGCACAGAAGAAGAAGATTCATTTTATCATTTATGGAGTTTTCTTTAGTAAACATTGTTGAATAACTCGACTATGTAAATTGAATGAATAATTATACAGGCCAAAATGCTGCTATATTTCAACAATATAATTTGATTTTGATTATCTTCTCTTTGATGTCAATATTTTAAAGGTTTCCAGAATCATTGATCAGTAATTGTCCGAAGTTAAATCTATTTTACAAATTTTGGAATGGCAAACTACCAATATTAGGTAGAATCTTATTTATACAAAGTTCACAATATAATAGATGGACCGTATTTAAAATATTTCAATTCAAGTGATCCAAATACAAGGAAAATTAAATAAAAAATAATTAAATTCCTTAAGAAAAAACAACAGAATAATTTAAAACAGTTAAATTCAAATTAAATAGTAATTATGTAAAATTATAGTTGGATATATGTTAATATTTATTTATGTTCTTTAATGATTATAAAAAATATAATTAATTAATACTGATGTGAACCAATTAAAGGAGGCTGATGTGTCAACACTTAAAGAACTTCATTTCACTATATATATATATATATATATATATATATATATATATTAGATTATATTGTTAATGGACATACGTTCATCTTATCAGGAATGTGATTATGTCAAACATAAAGTTCAATGTTAATTTTTTGTCTTTTTGGTATAATAATTTATGTGTTGATAAATTTGTAAAATCTATTATATTAAAACAGAAGCACATTTAGTACTTGCTTCCAAATACTCCCAAATTTTTTAAAAAAATATTTTGAAAAACAGTTTTAAAATTATCCTAAATTATTGTAATATTTAAAAAAAAAACATATTTTCTTTTTCATATTAAAAAATCCGAAAATTAGATATGAATTTAGATAACTAAAGATTTCCTTAAATATAGGTCATATTTAATTTAAAATTCAAACTTTTTTTTAATTAAATTTAATTCTAAAAATGATATTAATTTAAATTATTTTATACTTCTTTAATTATAGATCAGATTTAATTTAACATTTGAAAATTTAAATAATATTTTTAGAAAAACAAATATGATTAAAAGAATACATTATTGTATTTTTTAATCATATTCAATCAGAGTAAAATTTCACATATTGAAAACTAATAAATATTAATATTATATGGTAATTTGATGGGGTGGATTAGTTTTTTTTTTTATAATTGCAGTCTTATATTCAAAACATGCAAATTAAGATAAATATTATTTCAAAATTAGTAAATAATTATATTATATAATAATATGACGGACGGGTTAGAATTATGGTTTAGTAACTACAGTTTTTTCGAATTAATAGAATGAGTGAGTTAAAATGATCGGGTTAGAATTATGTTTAGTAACTACAGTTTTTTATAATAACGATATTTTTTCGATTAATAGAATGATCGGATTAGAATTATGTTTTTATGATCATGGTCATAATATAGTAGAAAAAAATAAAAAATAAATTATATCTAAACACAAAAATAAATCTTTGTCATTTATTAAAAAATTATATCTATAAAGAAAACATAAATAACATTATAAATTTTGATTTAAAAAATTTCCAGTGCGAATGCACGGGGTAAAATCTAGTAATTGGTTAAAAGGTAAACTTACATAAAAAAAACTGAAAAACGTAAATAAATTGTTGAAAAAGAGTTCCATTATAGTTTGGTATAATCCACTTACTAGCCATAAATTAAGAATAAAAAATATTTAGAAACAAAAACAGTACCAAAAAAAACAACAAACAACAAGATAACCAAAAACAATAACTTAGCAACAGTAAATTCATTTTCTAAAATAAAGAAACGATTTTACTATATAAAATAGGTAATGCTACTAAACATTTCCTCAAATTATTCACCGATTTGTTTCTCTATCAGATCATCTAAAACAAATTTGTCGAATATATTACGATCAATATTGCAGTCACACCTCATCATGTCTCAAATGTCGAAGAAAATATGCAGCATGATGATGATTGTTGGTATGTTCATGATGATTGTTTTGGTACACACCTCTCATTCGGACAAGGCAGCAATAGATGATTGCGTAAAGCAATGCATCCCAAACTTTTGTATCAGACATCCAGGAATTACTGTAGAAATATGCAAAGAAGTTTGTGGAAATATATGCATCGATTCTAAAAGTGGGATGTTCAATGTCCAATCCAATGGTAAGGATATGATGGATCGTATTTGCTCACTAAAAGGCGTGAAGTGTCCATGATACTAAACACGAGGTGCAGTCTATATATATAATAACAAAAATATGCATAGAGCTTGATCGTTGTGGCCATGCATCTATATTAAGATCAAATGATAATTTTCATATAATTTTATCTATTTTTATTTTATTGTATCGAATATCTTATGTATTACTAAATGAAATGATAAGATATTTTATTTTAATTTAACGTTTTTCTTAGTTTAGTAAGAATAAAAACAAAGCTACCATGTTTTATTTTATGGATTTACAAACTATCTATTAGAGATTGCTACTTAATAAAAAATTTATTACTTGATTAACAAATACCTAGTTACGTTACCATAATTAGGATTTAAATTTTCTCTTGAAAATAAGTTTTTATGCAATATCTAATACGTCCATTTTAATCTCTGGCAGATTTTATAGATCCCCTAGTTCAAGAGGGAGTTCAGAAACGTCAAAAAGGCATAGGTTAATGTAGAAGGTCATAAGTCATCTACATATGCCTCTTCAATGTTCCAGGTGTTCGGTTGTTCAACACAGTTCAATATCCAAAATCAGTTGTTCAATACAGTTTGAAGCCGGCCTTGATTTAGAAATATTTTCATGGAGTCTTTTGATAGAAAGATTCCAAATGTTGTATAGGTTTGATTCCAAATAAGTAACTTTTTTCTTTTCCATATTGTGGTTTCAATTGTTTTTTTTTTTTCCTCAATGTGTATTCAATTGTTTGAATTTAGTCAATTTAGTCAAATATTAATAAAAACTATTTTATTACTTATATAAATTTAGTTTCAAAATTCAAATATTAATTAAGATTAATTTAGATTTATTTAAATATAGATTAAAATATCTACCAAAAATAAAAAATCAGTTCTTAACTTATTATCTTTACAGAAATAATAAATCTGATATTAATTTAAATTTAATTTAAATTTAATTTAAATAATATATATTGTTAATTTTTTTATCAAATCATTAATTCACATCTGAAAAATAATGATCATATTTGAAATATACAATAGTTCTGATGGTGTAAATGATATGATATAAATGATATAATATTTATTTTAATTATATAAAATATTTACGTTTATGCTTTATTTACAAATTAATAATAAAACAATGGATAAAAATATAATGTATAATTTAAATATATATTTTTTTTAAATATAGAACTAATATATATAACTGGGTTAAAAAAAATTTGGTTAACAATGATTTTGAATCATACATATATACCAAAATATATTTTTTTTTCATACAAAATAGAAAACATAAAAAATAAATTAAAAATTATCACATGCTCTTATTATGGATTAAATTTTAGAAAATTATATAAGATATTCTTTACTAAATAAAATATCGCTAATACATCTCAAAATTTTAATAAATATTTATATTATATAATAATATGAACGGACGAGTTAAAATTATACTTTTATAATCATGATTTTGTTTGGATTAATATAGATGGATGGGTTAAAATTATATTTTTATAATTATGATATTTTTTAATATTATAAAAATTATATTTAAACATAAATAAGTAATTATTTTTACTTATTACAAAAATATATCTATAAAAATATTTATATTTAAAATAAAAAAACACAAATTATATTACAAAATTTGCTAAACAAGAAAAATAATTTCCTGTGCGGGCGCTTGGGATAGAATTTTATTCAGATTTTAACAAATTAGCACATTTGATTTAACAGAAATATAATCTTCGTTTTCTATATTTTTAATAATACAATATTAATATTTAAAAAGTTACATTAGATCTCCGAAATTTTTTAAAAATCCCAAAATTTTCAAAAAGTCGAAAACAATTCTTATAAATATCTAAAGTTGAGAAAATAATTTAAATATTGAATGAATATATATATATATATATATATATAATTTGAATCTTTGATTTCTAATCGCAGTTATTGACAAATATTTCTTAGAGTACTGTTATTGAATTTGAAAGGTTTCCTCTAGTATTCGCAGTTAGCTAGTATGAGTCAAACATAAGCAAACCTATATCATATAAATCAACTACAATATTTAATGGAATTTCAAATATAACTTCTGAAGAATTTTTTGACTTCTTAATTTAACTCAATACATGTTTGTAGGATGTTTGACCAAAAACAAAAGTTTGTAGGATTCATCATTAGAAATAGAAAGCATGAATTGTGATTGATGACAATTTTGTTTGAATAGTTTCATGGTTCGTTTTTCTTTTGTTGATGAAAATTCGAGTTCGTTTTTCAAGATTAGTTTTCATGTTCATACACCCATGACCTAACCACCAACACCTTGGCAAGATTGGACTTTATTTATTTGACAAATTTCACATTTAATTTGCGTGTTTTGAACTTTACTTATGCCTTTTGGTTTGGTTTTAATTCTGTTTACAGGTTCTTAAATTTCAAACGAATCTATTCTTGTACTTGAATAAACAACAATAGTTTAACCATCTTCGTTCCATTGCTTAGATGCCAAAATATTAAATTTATCTTAAGAAGACCAAACTCTTTGACAAAAAAAATTATAAAGACCAAACAAAACAAATCATATAAGCATGAAACTACGCCACTTAATCAAATAGGGTATACCTGATCTCGTTTTTGGTTTGGTTTTAATTCTGTTTTATAAGTTCTCAAGTTTCAAACGAATTTATTTTTTCGGTTTAATATATTGTTTTACTTCGGATTCGATTTTAAAGAAATTGACTTTCTGATATGATGAAATTCGAGCAAACTCAAAAAAAAAAAAAAAAAAAATCAATTTAACGAATCAAGAAGCAGAAAGACGAGCAAAAAAATGTATATATCCCGATTAAATCGATCGATATTGTACTCACAGTTACATGTTATAATCAATAAAAAGAATATATAAAAAAAAAAACAAAAAACTCAGAAACAAACGTTTCTGGTCAGGCAAGAAGAACAGATCAATAATAGTCAAAATCAAGAACGGACTATTGTCTCGAAGCAGTGAAGACCGTCAAGCTCCAGAGCAAACCTCGGAGTCTTCTGCACCAAACCCATCTTATTAGTACTTGCGTTTTCCTTCTTCTCCGTTTGCGTTTGAGTTGCGGCAGGTTTGGCGGTGGCAGTAGCGGTAGCATTAAACGAAGAAGCCATAAGGTTCTTTCCCATAACCTCAACGAAGAGAGCGTCGAAGGCACTGAACATCGAATTCATGATGAGAATCAAAAGGGTAACAAACAAGAAAACAAGAGAATTTGAAGTTTCTAGATAGAGAGAGATTTTTCGAATTTTGGAAATATCTTTGTGAGTTTTTATGATTTACATTGACGATGAGGTTTTTGCTTATTATATACAACGAGACCGTGTTGGAAAATAAGGAAAGCGTGAAGAATCTGGGTGGCTTCGGTAATCAAAGTCCAAGTTGCGTTTTGGTCGCGTCAAATGCCACGCGCTTTGCGCCTTACTTGAGATTTGAGATTTGTTTTTATATACTATTTCTTTTTTCACACAAATTAAGAAATAATATAAAAAGTCTTTTATACCCTTATTAATTTACAAAAATGACTCTTAAAATTATATTTATAACTAATTTTTTGAATTTATTTTGAGGTTAAAAATAGTATTTTATGTCACAATTTATATTAATATTCTAAAACGACATTCTTTTTGAAAAAAAAAAGTGTCAAAACGACATTTTTTGTGAAACGGAGAGTGTATTTATTTTGTTTGTAAAATGGTTTGGGTAACGAATTCAGAAAAAAAGAATAATATCTATATGCAACAGAGAAGATTACTATCAATCTAATATCTATTTTTCATGTGCTGTTGACGATAAGGGTAAGAGGACTAGAACTCAACCGTTCATACTTGATATTTTTTAACCTTTTTTCAATGTTTCTTATCTTTCCGTGCGCGTAAAAATCATGTCAATTTGCAAAACTTAAAGACAAGACTTGTCAGATTCTCACATGATAAAAGTCATTTTCACAAGTAATTCAAACTCTTTTATTTCTTCCGTAATTAATGGTAACTTAAAAATACTACAAAAAAAGAAGAAGAAAAGCAATTTTTTAATAAATCATTCACCGAAATATAAAAGTAGTAGTATTTTACCCAAAAAAAAAAGATAAAGTAGTGAACTAAAAATGTGTATTCGTTTCTTTACGTGTAATCTACATGGTGAAACTTTCAAATGAAATTAACGGTGGCTTTTTCTTTAGTTAATTTTTTTTTTTATTAATAAGTTTTGAGAAAGAGGTCGAGCGTGGATAACACGCTCAAGGCAAGATGAAGATAAATCAGCCTAATCTGTCGGTCCAAGTTGGGTAGAATGAAGATAGACAATGAAAGGTCGTTATTGAATCTTAAATTGTTGCGTTGTGTTTACAAGTTGGGTCCCATCACATGCCTCGTGTTTTAGGAATGTCCGCAAGACCCAAACTTCATTTTTCGTTTTTCAAAGACTCGAAACCGAAAAAATATATGAAAATATTATTGGTTTATAACTAATGTATATTTTACTTGAATGTATATTAGATTTCAGTAAAAATTTTAAATAAAGTGCATACATAATGTCGGTCTATCATTTTATGTTGCTTTACATTTGGTTGAATCACGTATACTATTATACTATTAGAGATAACATGAAAGAACATGATATGTATCCTGAAAATCAATTATTGTAGAATATCAAAACTTGATTATGAAGTGAATTCTGTAAAGTCTGAAGAAAAAAAAATGTATTATTGATTGTGTTTGATATAGAATTATAAAATACATATATAATGATAATATTACCATAATGTTAGCATTAACTTAATATAAAAATTCCTAAACATTTTACAAAAAAATAACACATAAAATAAATATGCTAAGAATATATCAAATTTAGAAGAAAATTAAATTGAGGTTCAAAGTGTTCACTTCATTATCCGATTTCCATAATCCATAATATTTGATCCGCAAGATACATATTTTGCTCCTCCAAATTATTTTCAATACAATTTTTATATATTATTAAATCAGAAATAAAATTAATAGAAAAAAATTATAAAACAAAGCAACACAATGAACCATTTTGAAAAGAGAAAATAAAAATAGTAGAAATACAAAATTATTTGTTGAAATATGATTTTTTTGTATTTCTACTTGCAAGATCGATCATTCATTAAATTCACTCAATTATATTTTAACAATATTTATGAAAGAAAAATTCACAAGTAAAGCCTTTTAACTGTTACTACTATAAAAAGTCAATAATTTTGTTACATATAAACATTGATAAAAGATATAATAAACGTAATTAACTAAAAATGCCTCCTAAATTATTGGATACTCTAATCGATAGCTTCATTAATTACTTTGTAATCGAACCTGATTCATCAAATCTTTTCTTGAGTTTACTATGATTTTTTTGGCTAAGTGATTACTATGATTGTATTTATACACTTTATTTTCTCTTTATTTTTTTAATTAGGGGATATATGATACAAACTTTTACCATACGGTGTTCTATTCACCAAAATTTTTAATGGTCTAAAACATAACATCATTTCTACTAACCATAATAGTATAATGGTTTAGATCAACTATTTATTTATGGTTTCATAATATCACTTTTAAAAATAATATAATATAGCACAAAAGTCTTGTAAATTATTTTAAACTATCTACTAGCTAGACCTAAATGCTTACGAAAGTCGTACATCTTTTTTCAATAACCATCTTTTGTATCGTGAATTCTTAAGCTGAGACTTTTTACCCTCTGAGTTCTGATTTCTAAAATATTTTTTTGAAAAAATGTGCATCTGCTCTATTTTTTACTGCAAACTCCATTTTGGAGTAAATTTCACTCCAACCCAATTCCATTTTTGACTGCAAAATGGAGAAAAAAGAGATTGCTCCATATTTGGAGTAAACCTTTATTCTACTCCATTTTGCAGCTATACTTTTTTATTTATAAACTGATCCTTGAAATATTAAATAATTACATTTTATATTTTTCTTATCAACACAGTAATATTTATTTTCAACATTGTATATGTATTTTTTTCAGATATTCAAACACATATCACTTTGAATTTTCTATGTATGTAATTAAAAAATGGTCTTTATATATATATATATATATATATAACTATTGACACAGGTTTTATATTTTAATTTTAATTTTATTATTCATTTTTATAAGGTTTTTTTACATGATTAAAGAACTTTAATAGTTGTAAGCAATATAAATTAGACAATTATAAATATTTGAACACTAAAATTTTTATTTCAATAGATTGCAACTTAAACTAAACTGAAAAATGCATAACAAGTGCTGAAATTAAAGATAAGCAACATGAAAATTTAACATAACAAATACGAACAATTTAATAATCTACTAAATTGCTTTCTTATATTTTTATGATATTATGTAATTTTCTTGATTTAATAAATATTTAATTTTATTAAATTTGTAAATTATAAAATGTTTTAAATAAAATAAAAGAGTTTTTTGTAACTTTTAAAATTATAAGTTGTTAGTTATAAAAGAAAAAAAGAATCTATAAAGAAATATTCTTTTTTAAAGTCAAATTTGGAGTAATACATTGGAGCAAAACACAACTCCATTTTGGAGTTAATTTTAGAATAAAAAATAGAAATTTGCATTAAAGATGGTCTAACCAACAAAAACTTGGTGAAACTTTTATACCAAATAGATAAGTAAATCAATAAATATATTTAATATATGTATATCAACGATTCCATTCACAACCATGGCCACTCAGGGACCCAGTCACAAATCACTTCCATCTTATCTATTCACAACGAGTACACACACCCTGACTCGTCATGTTACACGTAATACGTTCTTTTGAGCTCTAATGAGCATTCTCTGCACCCAATTGTATTAAACAACCTCTACTCCCGAACAACTCTAGATTCGTCATCATGACCGAATATTGTAATACTTAGTCATTCATGATTAACATATGCCCAAATTTTAGTTACATGGTAACAATTATATATAATATATATATAGTCAACTTCTAAAAAAAAATAATAATAAAAATATATATATAATAAGATCGATGTGGTGGCCAAACGCTCGAATCACATTTACCTCGGAGGATTTCTACGTGCGGACCTATTGACGCTTCCATTGGCAGCAGATCAAAATCACAGACAATGATCTTGGAAACCCAAGTTTACTTTTATGTTTTGAAAAACTTGACACAGTTCTCTAACTTGTGTTTAAATTGAAACATATCATATATAACTAGCTGACACATTGTTGGTACTGGATCCCGTTATAAAACCAAAAAAATTATACAAGAAAATTCCATCGAGAGATATATGTATTTAATTTGGTTTATAATTCATAAACTATGAGCAGTATCATGTATCATACTTCTGGTTAATAGAAATGTAAGCTGGTCAAGTTTTGTGATGTAAAGAAATCTTATATTATTTTTTTCGGCAAATCAAATGTATTCATATCAGAAAAAGTATACAAAATACAGAAACATTATCCATACAACCGTTAACGTAAATAAAGAAAATTGAAATAATTTCGATAAAAGTGTGAAGAGTAACTATGCTATCCTTTCGGGAGTTTAATAAGCTAACAGATAAAATCTGTTATATCTCTCTTTCATAAACTCTTTGTTAGCTATCATCTTGCAGAATGAAACTCCAAAACGCATTTCGCAGCATTACTTTTATTAGAAGAATTAATTGAATTGTTGTTGAAGATGATTCTGAATCATGCCTTCTAAAACTCCGTGAAACATATCGTATTTGCCTATGTGCACCACTGCCCGACCTAGTCTTAACCATAAATTCCTCTCTGAAATTCACTGATAAATTCCTTCTCAACCAGTTCTGACCAATGCTAAATGGAGGTTGTCGCCAATACATGATGAAATCTGCATAAAACCGCCAAAAATCAACCCAGCTATTTGCTTTGATGGACTTAAATTCCAACAAAAACATATGTCTACTCCAAATGATGGGCTGAGACATTATGACCCATTTTCCTCTAGTTTTTCTACCAGCATCACTTTGTTGGTTTCGGAAAGCCAAGAGAAACATCAAAAACACAATCCGACTATAGATAAAATGAGACATATATAATTCCATCCCACAAATGATGAAAACGTAATCGTTTATTCTTGGATCCCAGATCCAAACTTGTTCTCCATTTCTCAAATCAGAGAGATTCCAATTAGAGTCATAGAGGAAACGACACGTTCCAATAATGAAACGACAGACACCGCTCTAAGACGGAATGAAACCGACAAAAATAGGCATGGGTAGTGGCCAAGGTATGGTCGGAAGTATACTCTCCACGAATGAGAGAAGAAGGACACTAGGTTGAGAAGAAATCTTCAAACCCATCAATTGATAACGATACATCTCGTCACGACAAACGGAGATAACAGTGGTCGTTCTCGGTTCCATATATCTCATATACCAGTTAGATCGATGAAATCTGGGTATTATGATCAAGATCGGAGATGGGATTGAAGTTGTGGAATTCCACAAGCGTTGGTTTGGGATTCACGAAATCTCCTTATTATTTGCCTGAAACTATGAAACAAGAAAGATCTTAGGGAAAGGAAAGGCTTACCGACAGACGCCAGAAAAGCCAACGTCGGCCAGAAACGAGAAAACGGAGAAAGTTAACTGTCTTTGAAAATCGCCTTTGAGAGAGACATAACGGTTTTAGTGAGGTCTTTATAATGTAAAGAAATCTTATAATGTACTATAAATTCATAAGAATAAAATCAAGCTTAAACAAAATACTATAGTTTTAGTTTTTAAGAAAATTAAAATAAAACCAAATAAATAAACGATACAAATTCAATAAGAGAAAACTAGATTATAGGTTAGTCTCAGATATCATAAATCATAAACCATTTAATCACCATTTTACCATATTTCTTACTGTTCTGTGTACGGTACATGAGTGAAATGGTAGATAAGTGCTAGTTTTACAAAGTCTTTTAAAAAATGTTATTTTGTAAGACCATGTTTATCAATGATTTCTTGCTGGATTTTTTGATATTTAATAGTTTTTTTTTTAATTAAAAAAGAAGTTTAAACACAACGATCGATCCTTAGAGCATATTTATTGGACATATCTTAGTGGGTTTCTCATATTTTTGGGCCAAAAAAAAAAAATGAAAAATGGCATTAATCAACAGAAACGTCTCTTATTTGGCATACGAGAGAGATGTTTCTTAATGGGTACGTGACAGATGTTGATTGGGCTGCGTTTTGGGAACCCATTTTTTTTTTCCTTTCTCTTTTCATTTCCTTCGCCGACCAAACCTCTCGACCCTTCGGAGAAAAAATCGCCTCCTCGTCGAAGCTGCACCGATTGAAGCCGTCTCCGATCGAAGAGACGGCCGGGTTTTGATCTGTTTGTTTAGCAATGGAGTGATAGATTTGGATGATCAACAAGTTTATGTTCAAGCAAGTTCCCATTGTTTTTCTCACACAGATGACATTTTAGATCAGTGTAGTTAGGAGCTCCTTCGTTGAGAAGCTTAAGAGAGTGTTTGGCATGACAATCATCAATGACACATGGCATCAACCATGCAATCGATGTCCAAACTGAGTTAACATACGGAACAATGAAAAAGAAGGCGTTTTGATATGATCGTGACCAGCTCAGAGGAGGAGGAACCAGAGGTAGCTGGCAGGATTACTCGTTCCAGAGCTAGAGAGATGGCTAAGGAGGCTCACGCACTCATAGCTGCAGAGGACATCGATCAACTGGAGGCTGGAGCTCACATCTTCAATATCTCTATCTTGAAGAATGAAGAACCCAGTAACAATGACTAGGTAACTTATGTGATGATTCTGTACTCTTTTCCTTGGTGAGGATTTTGGAAGGCAATGAGGTTCTTCTCCAAGGTTTTTAACGAGGCAGAAATCATTGCTACGTCGAGTTACTTAAAAGTTGTTACTAATGGGTAATAATGTGCAAAGTCACAATGACTTGTGTACTAGTTGTTTTAGGCGCACCACTTAGGATTTAGAAGGGACGCCTCGCTGTTTTATTTTTAAATCAAACTTCGTGTTGTTTTTATTTCAGACTTCGTGTAGTTTGTTATTAGGGCTGCGATTTTCTCTCTTACTCTATAAAGTAGAGAAAATCGCCTATGTCATATTCAGTGAAGAATTTTGATCAAACTTTTAACGTGTTCTTCTCTCTTTTCGATTTCTGAGAACTAAAAACTCTGAAATTCGAATCTCTTAAAACTAATATGTTTACAAGAGATTCTGCTATCACCATCACATCCCTCTCACGATCCATCGACGCATCCATCAACCACCATCTCAAACCATCGATCCGCCGCATCACACCACCATCTCCCTTCATCGATCTGATCCACCAGCCACCGTCGCATCTCATCGCATCATCGCTGCATTCCATCCATCATATCGCCACATCTATCGCCCCTTGCTTCAGAGTTGATCACCTAGGATCGTATCACGTGGTATCAGAGCCAACTCTGAACCAAAGGCTGAGAAATCTCTAACCCTAAAATCGCGATACTTGATTTGATTCCTTGTTCTGATTTCGCTGCTTAGATCATTAGGGTTTGACGACTTCTAGTGATTATTTGCATCGTGTGTCTTCTGCTTCATTGAATCATCATATCGTTGTTAGTTATTGCTTCAAATCGAGTTTGCGAGATTGTGTTAGGGTTCGTTAATTTTCGATTTAGTTAAGTTTGATATTTCGTGTTCATCGTATTCGTTAGGTCTGGTACATCGAGTTTAGGGCTTTGATTATTCTCATTTTCGTTAAACTTGATATTTAGTTGCTTCGTTTTTGTTAGGTTTTGTTAGAGAGTCTAGTATTTTCGTCTTCGTTTAGGTCTATTAAGAGAGTCTTCGTTTTTCTTCGTTCGTTTGATTAAAAAAAAAAAAAAAAAGAGTACACAAAAAAAAAAATTTCGTTAAATTTCATTAGTTTCGTTAAGTTTGTTTTTAGATTTCGTGGGGATCTTTTAATTTTTTTTTTATGATGCGTTTAGTTTTGCTGTTTTTGTGATTCTTTCTAGAACAAGTTACTGCGAGTCTTTTTTTTAAAATTTTTTTTCAGGTACCATGGAGCTTTCGGCTGAGGCAATGGAAGCTCTGAACCGAGCAATGTCTCAGCAAATCAAAGAAGCGAATCAAGCCATAGCAACTCAGCTCACCCAACAAATCGAACAACTCAACGACAAGTTCGAGACCAAGATGAGTGATCTGCTCAAAGATCTCAGTGCAAGTGGAGAAGAGTCGTCTCAAACTCCAACTCCGTCAGAAGCAATGTGCTTAGCTAAGGGTAAAGGGCACATAGGATCTTCCCGGAAACTCCCACGCCACCCAACACCTTCCGAAGGCAGGACTAAAGCTAAGTCCAGCCGAAGCCAAATTGGGGGCAGAGAGACTACGTTTAATCCGAGGAGAAATCCTACTGGTGCAGATCGAGATGGCCCAAGGGTAGATCGTCATCACCGCAGAGAGGAATATATTGCTGGTCATCGAGTTACCCTGGAATCAGACCCAGAATACTATGAGGAGGACGAAGCTTCTGATCATAGCAGAGAAACTGTGAGACGAGATCGAGGCCGAGGACATGGTCGAGATTATGATCCTCTACGTCAGCAGCTACGTCACATCAAAATCCAGTATCCTCCTTTCCACGGAACTAATGATCCCGAAGCTTATCTAGATTGGGAAAGGAAGATGGAGTCTAATTTTCTGGTCCAAGGAACCTACGAGCTCAACAAGGTGAAAATTGCAGTTTCAGAATTTCATGGGTATGCGCTTCTGTGGTGGGAGCAGTTGGGAGTCACCAGAAATCACCTGAGGGAACTTCCGATTACTACTTGGGATCAGCTTGTTATACAGATGAGGAAGCGGTTCGTTCCGGCCCATCACCAGCGCGAAATGCTCAACAAGCTCAGGCGCCTCGTCCAAGGTACGAAGTCTGTTCGAGATTATTATCAAGAATTGGAAACTTTGCTCATTCGTGCAGATTTACGAGAAGGCGAAGAGATGGTAATGTCGAGATTTCTTGGAGGACTTAACCGAGAAATTCAAGACAAGGTGGAACTTCAGGATTTCGCAGATATACAAGAGATGGTGCATAAGGCTGAATTGGTGGAATCTCAAGTCAAGAGGTGAATCATCAAGTCCACATTCACGCCAAGTGTACCTAAGCCTAAGGAGATCAGCAAGCCAGCTTACTCCAGAGACATCAAACCGCCCTCTACTGGAGTTAGAGAAGAAGCTAAAGCTGAGTTCAAGCCTCGAGGTGGCACTTCTATCAGCAATGTGAGGTGTTTCAAATGTCAAGGAATGAGACATTACTCTCGAGATTGCCCAAACAAGAAGGTTTTCTTGTTACATGAGGGAGGAGAGATAGTTCCTCAAGACGATTCAGAGGCCGAATATGAATTAGAGGAAGAGGAAGAAGCTGCTGCTGTGGGCGAGATGCTGGTTGCCAAAAGGACTTTGAGTGTTCAGAGTCAACCTGAAGAGACTTGTCAGCGAGAGAACCTGTTCTATACGAGATGCTTCATTCAAGGAAAAGTTTGTAGCCTGATCATAGATGGAGGAAGTTGTACTAATGCTGCAAGCGAAGAGATGGTTAAGAAGCTCCAGCTCAAGACTATTCCTCATCCAAGGCCGTATAAGCTTCAGTGGTTGAATGACAGTGGAGCCTTGACCGTATCTCAGCAAGTGATGGTTTCTCTATCCATTGGGAAGTATGAAGATGAGATTCTATGTGACGTCATTCCCATGGGTTCGAGTCATGTGTTGCTAGGCAGACCGTGGCAATCAGATCGTAGGGTGATACACGACGGTTACACCAACAAGCACTCATTCGAGTTCAAAGGTCGCAAAATTACCCTCCTACCTCTCACGCCTACCGAGATTTATCAAGATCAGATTCAGATGAAGCTCAAGGACAAGGAGAAAGTCGCCAACAGCCTCTACATAAACCACAGTGAATTTTCTAAACTCTTTGATCCTGAAATGACTACTTTTATGTTTGTATACAAGGAATCCCTTGTTAGTACTAACCATTCACAGGAGCTTCCTAGTGCTATGTTTGAGATTTTACAGGAATACAAGGACGTTTTTCCAGTCGAAATTCCACCAGGGCTACCTCCAATTCGCGGGATAGAGCATCAGATTGACTTGGTACCAGGATCAGCCTTACCCAACAGGCCAGCATACCGAACCAGTCCTGTAGAGACTAAGGAGCTGCAGAAGCAAGTGGAAGAGCTGATGAGCAAGGGACATATTCGAGAAAGTTTGAGTCCATGTGCGGTTCCAGTCCTGTTGGTGCCAAAGAAAGATGGTTCCTGGAGGATGTGTGTAGACTGCCGAGCTATCAACAACATCACTGTGAAGTATCGGTATCCGATTCCAAGACTAGATGATATGCTGGATGAGCTCTGTGGATCGACAATCTTTTCGAAGATAGATTTGAAGAGTGGGTATCATCAGATCAGAATGAAGGAAGGGGACGAATGGAAGACGGCGTTCAAGACAAAGCAAGGACTCTACGAGTGGCTAGTTATGCCGTTTGGTCTCACCAATGCTCCCAGCACCTTCATGAGATTAATGAACCATGCCCTGAGACCATTCATTGGCGTGTTCGTAGTGGTTTATTTCGACGATATCCTCATCTACAGTAAAGGTTTGGAAGAACATCTAGATCACATCAGATCGGTTCTTGATGTTCTTCGCTCTCATCTCTCTTTGCTAATTTATCTAAATGTTCATTCTGCACTAACGAAATTGTTTTCTTAGGCTTTGTAGTAAGTGCAGGAGGAGTTAAAGTAGATGAAGAGAAGATTAAAGCTATCAAGGAGTGGCGAACCCCTAAGAATATTGGAGAAGTCCGAAGTTTCCATGGCTTAGCAGGATTCTACCGGCGTTTTGTTCGTGATTTCAGCACCATAGCCGCGCCCTTAACCGAAGTAATCAAGAAAGACGTGGGGTTCAAGTGGGGAGAAGCGCAAGAACAGGCTTTTACAGCCCTTAAAGAGAAGCTTATCAATTCGCCCTTACTAGTACTTCCTGATTTTATTAAGATTTTTGAGATTGAATGCGATGCTTCTGGTGTAGGTATTGGAGCAGTTCTTATGCAGGACAAGAAGCCCGTCGCTTACTTCAGCGAAAAGTTAGGAGGATCAACGCTGAATTATCCCACGTATGACAAGGAGTTATACGCATTGGTTCGAGCTCTCCAGACGTGGCAGCATTATCTATGGCCTAAGGAATTCGTCATTCATACCGATCACGAGTCTCTAAAGCACCTCAAGGGTCAGCAGAAGCTTAACAAAAGACATGGGCGATGGATGGAGTTCATTGAGACATTCCCCTACATTGTTAAGTACAAAAAAGGTAAAGATAATGTGGTCGCAGACGCATTATCCCGGAGGTACATTCTTATTTCGACTTTAACATCAAAGTTGATTGGATTTGAGCATATTATAGATCTTTATGAATCTGACACTGACTTTTCTGAGAGCTATGCCAAATGTCATAAGTTTGCCTGTGAGAAATTTTATAGATAGGATGGATACTTGTTCTTCAGTAACCGATTGTGCATACCACGAGGATCCATTCGAGAGTTACTGGTACGAGATGCTCATGGAGGTGGATTAGCTGGACATTTCGGCGTCACAAAGACACTTCTTGGGCTACAAGAGCACTTCTACTGGCCGAACATGAAGAAGGACGTTGAGAAAATCTGCTCTAGATGTGTCGTATGTAAGATGGCTAAGAGTAAAGTTCAACCTCACGGTTTGTATACTCCTTTGCTTATTCCTTCTCAACCTTGGACTAATATCTCTATGGATTTTGTAGTTGGCTTACCTCGCACCAGAAATGGTAGAGATTCTATTTTTGTAGTTGTTGACAGGTTTAGCAAGATGGCTCACTTCATCGCTAGCCACAAGACAGATGATGCTGTGAATGTAGCTAACTTGTTTTTCAGGGAAGTAGTACGACTGCATGGAATGCCACAGGTTATCGTTTCAGATCGAGACACGAAGTTCTTAGGACACTTTTGGCGAACGCTTTGGGCTAAGCTGGGAACAAAGCTCTCATTCTCAACTACGTGTCATCCTCAGACCGATGGACAGACCGAGGTGGTGAATAGAACGTTGTCCACACTTCTAAGGACTTTGGTGAAAAGTAACCTCAAGACATGGGAAGAGTGCCTGCCTCATGTCGAGTTTGCTTACAATCACGCTAAGCATTCTGCTACTCTCTTTTCTCCTTTTTGAAATTGTATATGGGTTTAATCCACAATCACCTCTAGACTTGATCCATTTGCCTTTAAGTGGAAAATGCAGCTTGAATGGCA
Organism: Eutrema salsugineum; assembly: GCF_000478725.1. NCBI lineage: Eukaryota > Viridiplantae > Streptophyta > Magnoliopsida > Brassicales > Brassicaceae > Eutrema > Eutrema salsugineum. The sequence continues at coordinate 2,090,115 of NW_006256612.1, forward strand.
AGGAGAAAGCTGAACAGGTCCGAAGAATACATGCTAAGGCTAAGGAGAACATCGAGAAGAAGACAAAGCAGTATGAGAAGCATGCCAACAAAGGATGAAAGGAGCTGATTTTCGAAGAAGGAGATCTGGTGTGGATCCATCTGAGGAAGGAGCGATTTCCAGCTGAGCGAAAGAACAAGCTAATGCCCAGAGTTGATGGACCATTCGCAGTCATCAAAAGAATCAACAACAACGCCTATCAGATTGATCTTCAAGGTAAGTATGATGTTTCTGATGCTTTCAATGTTTCTGACTTGCTTCCTAATGTTGCAGATTCAGATTTGAGGACAAATCCTTTTCAAGAGGGAGAGGATGATATGATCGTGACCAGCTCAGAGGAGGAGGAACCAGAGGTAGCTGGCAGGATTACTCGTTCCAGAGCTAGAGAGATGGCTAAGGAGGCTCACGCACTCATAGCTGCAGAGGACATCGATCAACTGGAGGCTGGAGCTCACATCTTCAATATCTCTATCTTGAAGAATGAAGAACCCAGTAATAATGACTAGGTAACTTAGGTGATGATTCTGTACTCTTTTCCTTGGTGAGGATTTTGGAAGGCAAGGAGGTTCTTCTCCAAGGTTTTTAACGAGGCAGAAATCATTGCTACGTCGAGTTACTTAGAAGTTGTTACTAATGGGTAATAATGTGCAAAGTCACCATGACTTGTGCACTAGTTGTTTTAGGCGCACCACTTAGGATTTAGAAGGGATGCCTCGCTGTTTTATTTTTAAATCAAACTTCGTGTTGTTTTTATTTCAGACTTCGTGTAGTTTGTTATTAGGGCTGCGATTTTCTCTCTTACTCTATAAAGTAGAGAAAATCGCCTATGTCATATTCAGTGAAGAATTTTGATCAAACTTTTAACGTGTTCTTCTCTCTTTTCGATTTCTGAGAACTAAAAACTCTGAAATTCGAATCTCTTAAAACTAATATGTTTACAAGAGATTCTGCTATCACCATCACATCCCTCTCACGATCCATCGACGCATCCATCAACCACCATCTCAAACCATCGATCCGCCGCATCACACCACCATCTCCCTTCATCGATCTGATCCACCAGCCACCGTCGCATCTCATCGCATCATCGCTGCATTCCATCCATCATATCGCCACATCTATCGCCCCTTGCTTCAGAGTTGATCACCTAGGATCGTATCACGTTTGGTGTTTTTACCGCAGATATGGCATTTCTGGTTGGTGTTTTGTAAGAAGCTTGAGAGCATGTCCAACATGAAGAGGGTGCTCGAACAATGTCTCTTGTGTGTTAAACACAAAGGCACATTTCTTGTGAACAGTTCAACTTGCATTCATCGCAAAAGTAGCCATCGCGATAGGACCCGTCGCAAGCATCGCATTCCAAACCGTCGTCACGATGGCTAAGGATGGACAAAGATGCGTGTCCATGCAAAGGTACCATCTTATTCATGGCTATTTTGCGCTTATCAGAGATGGAGAGAAGTGCAAATCAATTTTTAGGTAGTTGGACTTTTGGTTTTGCGTAATAATGGATCCACTATTGCTGTTCATCTACCTACTTTAATCAATTGTTACTTGTTATATTATATGTACGTACGCATTAAATATTTATGTTGACAAACCAACATTTTATGTTGTTTCAAATATTAAGAATTATGTGTTAAATTTGTGTTGTTTTCAATTAATAAAAAGTTGTACCTTTGTTATTTTCAATTACAAAACTTCTTTTAATACATTTTTTTTTTAAAGAAACTCATTATGGTTTCTCTAATGTACATCAAATAAATCAACATTTCTTAAGAGGTTTCTTAACTAAACAATATTACTAAACTAATACTTAAGAGACACACATGAGTTTCTCCAATAAACATGGTCTTACTTAGACTATGTTTATCGCAAGAATTTCTTATGGATACTTAATTAATATTTAATTAATAAAAGAAGAGAAGAGAGAGAAATAAGAGAGAGATGAATTAGAGGAGAGATAATCAAATGAGTGAAGTAAGAGAGGAGAGAGAAAAAGTTTGTTTTTTCTCATTAATTCTATCCAATCAGATGGCTACATCTGCTTTAAAAACTACTGAAGTATCGATGCTTAAAAGTCTAAAACAAGTATCGATGCTTATATTCTTGTCCAATTTTTATTTATTTTAAATCCAAATAATACTAAGTACTTGTGATAAGTACCTGCGATAAACATGGTCTTAGGGATTTTAAGGATTGATCCTTATTTAGGTGTGGCAGATTGTGATTGGTTCAAATATTTTCTCTCTCTCTCTCTCCTACTTTCTCGTCCTTTTGTTGCTTTCTAAGAATCACAGTGACTATATGAGTTTCTTTAATATTTGTGCTTTCTTTTCTACAATCACAGTGCTTCTCTTTATTGTTTTAATATTCTTCAAAAAACCTACATGAATTTCTCTATACTTGTTCTAAGGGCATCTCCAACTTTACCCTATTTCTTCCTCCAAATATCATTTTGGAGGAAATTCTTCTCCAACCCTACCCCATTTTCACCTACAAAATGGAGGAATGCCATTTTTTCCTCCAAATATGGAGTATCCCCATTTTCAACTCCATTTTGCAGGTGAACTTTTTTATTTACAAGATAGTCCATTACTTTTCACTAATTCTTAAAACTATATTTTTTATTTATAGTTTAATCTTTTATATTATATATTTAATTTAAAATTAAATATAGATAGATTTAAAATTTAAGAATAGAAAATAAAAAATATAAGAAGATTAACTGAAACTAGAAATAACATAAAATTAAAAATACATAAAAAATACTGAAAATTACAAATAACATAAAATAAATTTATTACAACAACTGATTAATAAAAATCTGGTAAACTGCTTCCAGATCCACCAAGATCATTGAAATATTGTCCAAACGAACCAGATTGGCGGATTTTGTTGATATTGTTGTTGTTCAGCCCTTTTATGTAAAATTAATGTTTTCTTCCTTAAATTCTTTCAAGGCATAGTTCTTACTTTGAATATCCAAAAGTTGTTGTCTTTAGGCACTTGTCTTCTTTAACTGTTCCAAAAGTTTCTTATTTCCTTCTTCTAAAGAGTTGATAACAGCTGATGTTCCATCATCGATTTTTCTTTTCATTTTAGATTTTTTTATGCCACTTGGTCGTTGAGAAGGAGAAGCACCAATAATCTCATTATCATCTATATTCGGAGAAAATGAAGACAAACCTAGTGATGCTTGTGTGGCAGAATCATGGTTAGAATTTTCCGTTCTGAAGATGTGTATCCAAAACCACCCGGATTTGATACATGTTTAGTAGAAGTGACACCATCTTGAAATTTTTCAAAGTTCTTTATAATATACCAAACATGATCGAATTTCGAACCTTTTTATAAATTTGGATCTTCCGCCAACATTTTTTTGGCTTGATTTAGCTGCATAATATTAAAAAAAAAATTATAGACAAAAAAAAATTAAAAGTAAAATTTTGATCTGCTCAAAGTTTAATCTCTCACCTACTCTGCAAGAGCACAGAGACAAGAGATCACTCAATAAACCTTGTAGAGATAGAGTTACGCTAAGCAGAAATATAGTAAGTAAATAGCAATGCGACAGAAACAAATTAAGCAGTAAAACGGTTTGTAAATTCGATTGGATAAGGATTAGGTCTAGGGCGTTTTTCAGGAGATCGATGAATTCAGATCAACTTAACTAATCAGGGTTCAGTTATATTAAGCACGGTTCTTGAACTCGAAACACAGATCTATAATTAACCAACTTCCGTTGTGAGAATTATCTAAGTTAAAATCCTAGAATTCCAAATTCCTTTGCAAATCCTACAGATTTAAACCAGCCTTAATGCACAAGTTCGATCTGTTCACAAGGTATCTAAACCGAATTCCTTTGCGAATAGCTACTTTGCTCAACCTAGGTTCTTTCCAGTTATTCAATTACACTTCCGTGTCAATTAAGCAACCTAAGATCTAAGTTCTAGGTGATCAATCTAGAATTAGCTCTAAGAGCAACCTAAGATGAAGAACAAATAGATATGAAACCTAACTAGCAAGTTAATCAAACATTCAAAGAAAACCCTAATTAACCCTAAACCTACCAGGTGATCTACTCAGACATGGTTATTGGAACAACAAACATGATGAATAGAAAGCAATAGATTAAATCGAAATGGATAAAGGGGTTTGATGTTGTTGTGTTGTGTGAGGGTTGTCAAGTTTTACCCTAAATGAAATCAATAGCCGAAAGTGCACAGCTGATCAATTGTAGTACTTAGGGATCGATCCACAGGGAAGGAGGATCTTTTCCTGCAAAAGCCTTTGAAAGAAATATAAAGTAAAGGAAGTCTGGAACCAAACAGCTTTGTGGGGGTTTTGGTGGTGTGTTTAAAATGTAAAAACGAAATCTAAAACGAAACTACGGGAATTAAATGGCCTAATAACTAAACTTAACGAAAATGAATAAAAATGAGAAAAACGGATATTCTAATTGCTTAAATGAAAATCTACTAAAAAGGAATGAGAATATTGAACTAAAGCTTGAAATAAAAACGGTGTGAATCTATAAGGAAAGAGGCGTTGGGCTTCAAGGAAGTTTTCTCAAGGGTACGAACGATTCAAAACATTGCTAGAGAGTAAATTTGATAAGATCTTAGTTTAAACTTTTCGAACTAGAGTCATGAACGTATGAATACGCCACTGTCGTGATCATAGACGACTACCTCTCTCAACCCTGACCAGTAGGTTTCCACTCTGGCCCTGGAAGAGAAGAGATGCATTATGTTTAAGACTCGTTAGCATTTACAAATCGCCCATAGGTAGGTTTCCACTCCTATGTTTGTTTTGCTCTCCCAAACTAGATCTGATACCGGATGAACACTTTCGTGTCACCAAGCATCTGTATCAGATTGTAGTTCATGACGCTACTCTCATGCAGTAAAAACGAATTCAGAAGAAAAAGTTCTAAGATTTGGCTCAAAAGCTCATGGAATCCTCATCGAACATATAGATCCCCATTGAAAATCCCTTAATCCCAACAATAAAACTACTCAGACCTAATGAACGAAATCAAAAACATAGTATTAATAAGTAGAATAGCAACCGAAATTGAAAAGGAAAGAACAAGGGTTCTAGAGAACAAATCTCTCTCTCCCTAAAAGCTAAAGCAAAAACAATAAAAGTATGAAGTAATAATTCGGTTCTCTATTTTAGGGTTCCTAAAACATGTATTTATAGTGCTCAAGACATCTCTGGATGTCACTTAGAGTTTCTCCAAATGAAGGAATCATTGTGGGCTTCAGAAATGGGCCTTTGGGCTCGGAGATGGCTGGCCGCGGTCGGGAGGGCTGTGACCGCGGGAAATGGACTGCTGGCCGCGGTTGGGATGCTTCTGACAGCGGAAAATGGCCTGTTGGCCGCGGGTGGAAATGCTTGCCGGCTGGTTTACGGGACATCTTGCTCTTCGCGTATCTTTTGATTGAACCGTTGGATTGCCAAGCTGTAAAGTGTGCTGGAAAGCTGATACTTCCATCTTTAAGGTCTCCAAATTTGAGCTGGATCAGGCGGTGAGAAGGCCTTCAATCAGGGGTGAACTTCTGACGGTTTGACTCTGAGTTAAAATCTGGTTTTCTATCCATTTTGTTAAGCTTTTCCCTAAGTTACCTAAAAATAGTCTTGGAACTACAAATACTAGAAAAACGTGATAAAAATACTTAAAAGCAATTAAAAACATAGACAAAGTATTTCAAAACGATCCATAGAAGTGGTCAAAATACGGTGTTATCAACTCCCTCAGACTTAAACCTTTGTTTGTCCTCAAACAAAGCAAAAGCCTAAACTGGTTAAGTGAAAACAAAAATAGGAAATGCACAAATCTCATATACATGAACTCCTAAACTAGGACCAAAGATAGTGCATCAATCCATAACTTAGTCTAGAAAATTCTCACCAATGCACAACTAGTCCACTTTTTCCGTCATGCAAAACTTAAACAATCTAAATCTTGATTTCAGTCAACTAGCTCTCTACATTCATTAAGTTCAATAGTGAGTTCTCATTAAAGACATCATCCAGGGTAGACGGCGTTTGGCATTAAAGGACTGTTTAATTGGTGGAGTTTAAGTGTTTCGGGTTACCTGAAGATCTGGAGGATGCAAGATAATATGCAAAACCGCAAGAGAGATAAGGACCTGTTGATGACCACAGTTTTCAGTCACTTCTTCTTGCCAAATGTTGTTGCATAATCCTTCCTCCTTTGTTGTAAACAGCTGTTCCCCCAGATTTAGATTCTTTCCAGGAATCAGAAAACAATCTCCAAAACTCCATAAAATCGAACTTCAGTTGCCTTGGGACTTAAAATTCGACCTCTCTAGACTCTCTAAGGCTTTTATTTCCTTTCTTTTCTTATTTTTGTTTTTTTGTTTTTTTTTGGAAAGGAAATGCCTTTTAAAGAGAGAGAGACTAGAGGACGAGATTGTACCAAAATTTGAGATTTTTCTAAGGCAAACTGAGCTTCCTCTTGTGTTGTATCCTTCCGGGAACTATTCCGGCAAATCGCAGGTCTCTGTCCTTGGTGACTGAAAACTGCGTCGTTCCTCTTTCTCTCCAACGTTTTTGCACTTATCTGCATATAAGACAATAGAAAACAAGAGTGCATGTGGTTTGAAAGAGGATTGGTTAAGGTGGGGAACTAGCTAAAGATGAACTACCCATTCAGGATCAACAGAGAGTGGTAAAAGGATAAAGGAGTCCTGAATGTATGATTCGTTTCCCTGGTTTAAAGCTTCAATGAGAAAATTAAGTTCAAATTAAGTCCAAATAAAACAGAGCTAGTGTATCCCTTCATCTAAATCGAAATCATTCAAATTCCTCTAGGGTACTTTGTTTCAAATGTGCTTAGCTACCGCCTAGTCTAGTCCTAAATCATGAATGAGCAAGTCACTAGGAACAGTCTAAAGCACACAGTCAACTATCATTGATTCATGTTCATTCCCTTTAAAACATATTTTTTTTTGAAAACCGATTTTGAAAAACTTTAAGGAAAATGCAAAAAGTGTAGATAATGTAAGACTCATGAAAGAAAAGTGGTTAGAAAGGGATGAAATCCTCCCCCAAACTTAAATCACACTGTCCTCAGTGTGAAACAAGTCGAGATTGGATGAGAAAAATGCATAGATAATCGAATTGGTAAGGATAAAGAGAACTTACCTGGATCCGGGATGCTGGTGGAGATGAACCGGATTCATTCGAAGAGGTTTGGGAAGGTGATTAGGTGGTGATGAAGGTGGTGGAGGGTGATGAATGAGGTGGAGGGTGATGAATGAGGTGGAGGGTGATTGGTGAGGTGGAATGGGGTGAAGTGGGTGGTTTGGGGTCGGGTTTGATCTCAACGACCAATTGCCGCGGCCAGGATCCATGCGACCGCGACAAACAGGTGCTTGGCCGCGGTCAGGATCACGCGACTGCGGTCGATCATATGTTTCCCGCGGTCAGAACGTCTGCGACCGCGGGGGCTTATTTCGCGGCCTCTTCCTGCTTCTCCTTGGTTCCTTCTGGGCCGAGCAGTCAGGTACCATCCTTCTTTTTGGTTTTTCGGGTTTTTTGATTTTTTTTGCTTTTTTGTTCTATAAAAAACACCTGAAACTAAGAAAAAGAAAAATATCAAAAGAAAAAGAAAGAAAAACCCTAAAGAAAACAATACCTAAATGGGTTGCCTCCCATTAAGCGCTTTTGTTTTAAGTCGTTTAGCTCGACTTTTGGTGTTGGACGTGACTTATTTCAATGAAGAAGACCTTGTCCTGAGACAAGTCTTCTTCGAAATCTCCTTGCTTTGCCTAGCAGGTTCTTTGTCACTCCAAAGTTCTTCTTCAAATTCTTCTGCTGCAGAACGTTTTCCTGCTTTGCTGTTGTATGGGACAACTTCTGTGAAGACATCTTTGTCGATATTAGCAAATGAAATCCTCCGGTTTGGCCAGTCCATAATAGCTCTGGAAGTTGCTAGAAAAGACCATCCGAGAATCACTGGATATATTGCATCTCTCGTCTCGACAATGTAGAAGTCGACAGGCACTATGAAATCTCCTATTCTCAAAGGAATTTCATGAGCTATTCCTTGAGGTGTTGCATTGGAATCATCAGCTAGACTAATCTTTGCTCTAGTCCTGCGCAGGTGTTTAATACCAAGTCTCAAAGCAATTGCTTTGGACATCATGTTAAGACTTAAACATTTCTCTTCTAATAGAACAAGAGATAAGAAACTGACCTACACATTCGATTTTGTGAAGTGTTCGAACAGGTTTACCTCTCCTTGCATGATTGAACAAGTCTTCTATCTCAGGGATTGATTCCTTACTCTCACAGAAGTAGTGGTCTATCATGAAGTCCTTGCAAGTTCTGGCAAAGGTGATTCCTTCAGGCACATTTCGAACCACGTCATTGAACTCATCGAGCTTTTCCTTGCTGATTTTGTTGGTGTAGTGGCTGCAGTCTTCAGAATTTTTGAGGTGAATCGCATAGACAGCTGCTTCTGGTGTTGTCATGTATCGAGCTCTCATAAAGTATCTATGGATATCCTCTTTAGACTCCTTGCAGTACCTGAAAAAGATTTGCAAACGACCAAGCTTCCAGATTTCATCAAAACTTAAGTGAGCAGGGAATGACCTGACTACATTGTTGAACTCCATTAGTTTTTCTCTACTGATGTTGTTGGTGATCCATTGAATTTCTCCTGAGTCGTCTTCTAAGGAATATCCTGCGTTTGGATCTTCTACAAACAACCCATACTCTTCATCTTCAGAGTATTGCTCTTCATACTCATCTTCACAAGACAAAGCCATGTTGCAAGGCCATGACTTGTCCTCTTCTTCAGATCTTTGGGTGCTTATGGAGCAAACCAATTGTTGATGGAGTGGTTTAGTCATCCCAGGATGTGTACCAGACCCACAGATGCTTGTATGAGCTGAACGGGACTGTTTTGGAACGTTTTTACGGTTGGCCTTGACTGCAGGTGACGCGACCGCGGGAAAACGACCATGGGCCGCGGGCAGGCCTATCGTAACCGCGGGAGAGGGCTTCTTGGCCGCGGTCGGAGCCAACGCGACCGCGGGGATTTGTCTCCGAGTTCCTCTGCTGCTATTGCTTCCTCCTTTGCTTCCTGGATGGTCTCCTGGGTCTTCTGGCTTGATGTACTTCCTCTCTTGATTTGAGTCTTTAGTTTTGGTTGCTGGAATCTGCTCTCCAAGTCCTTGCATGATCTCCTCAACCTTTTCTTCAACTTCATCAAGAGCATAGACTACTTTGTCCATGGTTGAGTCAAGCTCTTCGGTTTTGTCAATGACTTTGTAAACCTTCTCTGAAACTTTGACCGTGAAGTCATAAGACTCGTTCTTAGCTTCGTTTAGGGCTTTGTCCACATCATCAAGTTTGAAATCCAGGTCCATGACTTTGTTTTTGGTGTTGCGAAGCTCATAGGTGTGCTTTTCTTGCTCTTCCTCCATACTGTTGAACCTGTTAGCAATCATAGCTGCGTCCTTGGTTGCACGTTCTTCTATTGAATTGACTTGTGAGGCTAGGTTATCGATTTTCTCATTGAAAAGTTTTGATATCCCGTCAATCCTTTCGTTTAGAGCAGCTGTAGCGGTTGCTTGAGCTTCTATGAACTGTCTGATTACGCCTTCGAGCTGACTCAATCTGTTGCTGAGCTGGACGTTCTCATCTTGCTGGAGATCCTGGTGAGGTAGGCGATACATAGAATATCTAGGGTTTGCCATTTGAGGTGTGTAGGGCTCCTTCTGGAACGTTCTGTAGTCTTCGCTTTGATTTTTTTCGTAGAGATCGCGCAGATGCTGCTTCTCTCTGCGTCTGGTGGCTTGAGGAGTGTTATAGAAACCTTCCTCATAGTGTATATTTCGATTTATATGATCCATATCTTCTGAAATGGAAACAAAATCACCGAAAAATGGAAAATTGTAGAAAAGGGGGTTCTAGAGTCGATTTACTAACCTTTCTCGGGGTTTTGCAGAAAAAGGAAACGCGTGCCTTCCCCGGCAACGGCGCCAAAAACTTGATGTTGTTGTGTTGTGTGAGGGTTGAGAAGTTTTACCCTAAATGAAATCAATAGCCGCAAGTGCACATCTGATCAATTGTAGTACTTAGGGATCGAATCCACAGGAAAGGAGGATCTTTTCCTGCAAAAGCCTTTGAAAGAAATATAAAGTAAGGAAGCCTAGAACCAAACGGTTTTGTGGGGGTTTTGGTGGTGTGTTTAAAATGTAAAAACGAAATCTAAAACGAAACTACGGGAATTAAATGGCCTAATAACTAAACTTAACGAAAATGAATAAAAATGAGAAAAACAGATATTCTAATTGCTTAAATGAAAATCTACTAAAAAGGAATGAGAATATTGAACTAAAGCTTGAAATAAAAACGGTGTGAATCTATAAGGAAAGAGGCGTTGGGCTTCAGGGAAGTTTTCTCAGGGGTACGAACGATTCAAAACATTGCTAGAGAGTAAATTTGATAAGATCTTAGTTTAAGCTTTTCGAACTAGAGTCACGAACGTATGAATACGCTACTGTCGTGATCATAGATAACTATCTCTCTCAACCCTGACCAGTAGGTTTCCACCCTGGCCCTGGAAGAGAAGAGATGCATTATGTTTAAGACTCGTCAGCATTCTCAAATCGCCCATAGGTAGGTTTCCACTCCTATGTTTGTTTTGCTCTCCCAAACTAGATCTGATACCGGATGAACACTTTCGTGTCACCAAGCATCTGTATCAGATTGTAGTTCATGACGCTACTCTCATGCAGTAAAAACGAATTCAGAAAAAAAAGTTCTAAGATTTGGCTCAAAAGCTCATGGAATCCTCATCGAACATATAGATCCCCATTGAAAATCCCTTAATCCCAACAATAAAACTACTCAGACCTAATGAACGAAATCAAAAACATAGTATTAATAAGTAGAATAGCAACCGAAATTGAAAAGGAAAGAACAAGGGTTCTAGAGAACAAATCTCTCTCTCCCTAAAAGCTAAAGCAAAAACAATAAAAGTATGAAGTAATAATTCGGTTCTCTATTTTAGGGATCCTAAAACATGTATTTATAGTGCTCAAGACATCTCTGAACGTCACTTAGGGTTTCTCCAAATGAAGGAATCATTGTGAGCTTCAGAAATGGGTCTTCGGGCTCGGAGATGGCTGGCCGCGGTCGAAATATTCTCTCTAAATGAACAGAGTTCAGACTTGTCTCCCCAAACTCTCAAAATTGCAAAAGCCGAAAACTCAGAGTATCTCTCTCTCAAAAATCTAAGGTCTCGATAAAAATGAGAATAAAAATCCTATATATATCTCTGAAACACGTTTTGGGCTTCTTCGAATAGGAACCAAAAATCGCCTTTTCGTTATTTCTCTGACAAGTGTCGAGTGTCACTCTCCATGGTGTCGAGCGACACTAAAGCACAAAATCCATACTTGACTAATTTGATCCTGATTAAGCTCCAAAGTCTCCAGTTAAGCTCCAAACGTACCTATGACCTGAAAAGACTCCAAAAGACTCGAAAGACACTAAAAAGACTCTATAAATAAGACTTATACCATGGTTAAAAACCATAAAAACCATGATATATCAACTCCCCCAGACTTAGCATTTGCTTGCCCTCAAGTAAACAGAACACCAAATAAGAGAAAGAGGTTTGAAAACGCAGAGACTCAACCTTTCACTGGAACATCGCTTTTGACCAATCACCCTGCAACTCAACTACTGCTTCATCATTCCAAATCGAACCACCATGTACTTCTCCGCAGACATTCACAGCTTTCCAGATTACGTCCAAAATTCCACAACATTGTCCATAAACCCTCATCACTGGATCTCACTGATGATTCAGATGCCAAGAACCTTCTAGATTCTTTCCCGAACTATACTCAAACAAATCAGTCATACAAACTTTGGTATTTTTCTCTCCCCCAGACTTATTCTTTTCGCACATTCATCATCCATTTTTTTCTCTTTTTTTATGGCATATACTCGATAAGAGTAAAGCTGCGAGTACTGATGGTGTTTGCCATCAAGTCCCCGAGTTGTCCCCTTACCTTGTATCAAAGGTTTTCAGCGAATAGTGGGGTCATGGGAAACTTTCCTTCCCCTCACTTCCTTCCTTTGTGTGATCATTCCAACTTAGAAGTGAAATAATGGGATCATTGGAAACATTCCTAGCCCTTCACTCCTAAGCAAAAATCATCTCAATCTTTTCGCCTTTTTTCTTTCTATCTTCACTTTATTAGCTCGTCACAGGGAGAGAAACATCAACATTAAATTTCACACAGGCTTTCATTTGTCAAGTATGAACGAGGAATCAAGCTCTATGAACATCAGTCACATCAATGAAGTAAAAGAAAGAGTTCATAAATTAGCTCAGGTTAGTGGATTCTGTTGGAAACATGGACGCCTCTAGTCAACTGGTCAGCTTTTGGATTTTTCATTAGTCGGATCTAGACTGAATCTGCAGCAGTGGTCACTTAGATGAAAGGTCAGCACAATAATTCCAAGAAAAGCATCATGATCTCCAACAAGTTTTGACTCAAAAACGTTTTGACACAACTAACTCTTAAGAAAAACAAACACAATGTCAGCAACTACCTCCCCCAGACTTGAACAACACTGTCCCCAGTGTTATCGAGTCCGAAGTTGGCGAAACAAAAGAAAAGAAACAGAGAAACACAGGAAAACGGAGAACTTACCTGGCTGCAATGATGGTGTCGCGTGTCACTTATGATGGTGTCGTTCGGCACTTGTTCTCTTCGTACCAAATTGCAGCAGACTAATCCGAATTTCTGGTTTGACTCCGGTTACCTGATTTCCTAATTTTTTTTTTTTTTCACAGAGCAAGTGACAAGCGACACCGAAAGTGGTGTCGCTCGACACCAGCCTCTGTTTCACCTGAGACACAAAAAAAAAGAAAAACGAAAATTAACTGAATAAAAAAGACTTATGTACAAACTCACCAGTGGATTGCCTTCCACCAAGCGCTTGTTTAAAGTCATTAGCTTGACTTGATGGTGATTCAAGCAGGAGGTGCACCTTCCAGAGGAACGATATGTCCATCCGGAATCTCAGCTTTGGCCCAGTAGTGCTTCACCCTTTGTCCATTCACTGTGAACTCCCTACTGCCATCTGGTGTGAGGAGGACGATGGCACAATAGGGGCGAACCTCTTTCACTATGAAAGTACCTGACCAATGAGAACGTAGTTTACCAGGAAACAATTGCAAACGAGAGTTATACAGAAGTACCTGGTCATTCGGTTTGAATTGCCTGGAGAGGATTTTTGAATCGTGATACGCCTTGGTCCTCTCCTTGTACAGCTTCGAATTCTCATAGGCATGGTGCCTGATTTCGTCCAACTCATTCAGCTGTATCAGTCTCCTTTCTTAGGAACCACGTGCACAGGACTAACCCAAGCACTATCTGAAATTGGATAGATGATTCCAGCTTCCAGTAGCTTCATGATCTCCTTTTTGACGACGTCTTTCAGATTAGGGTTCAACCTGCGCTGGTGTTCGATCGATGACTTCGACTCATCCTCCAGGTGAATTCGATGCATGCACAGGTCTGGTGAGATACCTGAAATATCATCAAGAGAATAGCCAAAAGCTTTGCGATGCTTGCGCAGCTTGCTCAGTAGTAAGGTAACCTCAACATTGTTCAAAGAAGAGTTGATGATGACTGGATAAGTAGAATTAGAGCCTAGAAATGCGTACCTTAGTCCTGCAGGGAGTTGTTTGAACTCAATCTTGGGCGCTTTCTCTTCACTCCAGTCGGATAAATGCTTCACCTTCGCAGGAGACTCGAGCTGTTCAATCTGTGATGCTAGCTGCATCACATGCTCGCTGGAGTCCAACATCTTCAAGTAAGATGCTGAAATTTCGTCCAAGTGCTCAGCTTCGGTTGCAGACGTGGTTAAAGCTCTCTCCAGTGGGTCTGTAGGTAGCATCTCCTGGAAAATCTCCTCAGCAAACTCTGTGAGAGTGTCGACATAGAAGGTCTTACCATCGATGGTGGACTTCTTCATCAGCTTGTCCATGTCAAAGTTCATCACCAGATCTCCAACATTCAGAGCGATCCTGCCCTTCCTGACATCGATAATAGCGCCTGCTGTAGCTAGAAAAGGTCTCCCAAGGATAAGAGGATCCTTAGGCTCCTCTCCATACTTCAAAACCACAAAGTCAGTCGGTATCATGCAGTCTCCAACCTTGATTGGAACAACTTCTAGCACTCCTTCAGTTATCCTTGTCGAACGATCAGCTAGGATGAGAGATATCCTTGTTGGCTTGAAATCAGTCATGCCGAAATTGACAGCTACTGAATAAGGCATGAAGTTAACACTTGAACCCAGATCACACAGCGATCTCTTGAATCTCTCTGTGAAGATAGAGCAATCCAAGACAAAGCTTTCTGGATCAGACAGCTTCTCTGGAATTCGGTTCTGAATCACTGCACTGACTTGCTCAGAAATCATCATCACTCCTTGTTCATGGCTGAGATTATTGGTCACCATTCGTTTCACATAACGCCTGATAACAGGAGTGATTTTTACAGCATCAACCAAAGGTATCTCAATCACAAGCTTTTCCATCAAAGCTTTGCATCGTCCATCATCAAGCTCTTGCTTGGACTTCCTAGGGCTCATTGGGTAAGGAACTTTAGATTTGTAGACTTTCTCTTCAGCTGATTTCGGATTCGGAGCATCAACAGCTTCACTCTGTGGTTGGTGACGCGCGACACTAGTTGTGGTGTCGCTCGACACCGACTCTGCAATTTCAGGAACTTCTTCAGGGTCTTCCAAATCCACGACTTCAGGTGCATGAGGCGTCTTCTTGGGCTCAGAACTCAGATTTTTACCACTCCTCAACGTGATAACACTGCAGTGATGCCTTGGATTGGTGTCAGTCTTCCCAGGAAGAAAACCTTCTTGCCTTTTAACAGAACCTGCATTTTGAGTAACCTGTGTATCGAGCTGTTTGACATGAGTGTTCAAAGCTTCGATTTTCCCATTCAGATCAAGGTAGAGAGCATCCATCTTTCCATTGAAGTCCATGGTGAGCTTCTGCTGACCTTCCAGAATTTGTTCCAGCATAGACTTCATCTCATTGTCAGGAGTTTGAGGTTGAGATGAAGGAGTGCTGTAGTTTCTGGAAAAACTGTTGTTGGAAAAAGGCTTCTGGTACTGAGGCTTAGGCGTGTAACCAAAGAAGTTCTGATTATTGTTGAAGGTACTTCTCTGATTGTTTCCACTGTAATTCCCACTGTAGCTTCTGTTACCTTGCTGATTACCAAACCTCTGACCCTGAAATCCTGATCCACTGACAAAATTGACATCCTCCACCTCAGCTTCATCCTCAGGTTCGAAACTCTCCACCTTCTATGCGAATCTGACAGACTTCTTACCCACCAAAAGGCTGTGCACAGAGTCAAGCTTAGCTTTCACCTCAGCGATCTGCGATATATCCATGTTCCCAGCTTGCTTCTTTCGCTCAAGATCAGCATTCTCGGTGCTATTGCTGGATGCCAAGTTTTCGATGAGTTCAACAGCTTCTTCTGGGTATCTGGTGTTGAAGTTACCATTGCTTGCTGCATCAAGTGCCATCTGATACCTCCAATCGATACCTCTGAAGAAGATACCCAACAACTGCACATCGTTGAAGCCATGATGGGGGCAGTCTCGCTGGTACGATTTGAATCGCACCCAAGAAGCTTTGAACGCTTCAGTTGGTTCCTGAGAGAAAGTCGAAATTTTCGTCCTCAACTCCTCAGACCTAGCATCATCGAAAAAGTTGTGCAGGAAAGCATTCCTGGTCTCTTCCCAAGTGGTGAGTGATCCTGGCTCCAACTGCTTCAACCAGTTAGCTGCTTCTCCAGCAAGAGAGTAAGGAAACAGCTTGCAGAGGAGGAAATCATTGGACACTCCATTGTATTTGATGCTGGTGACCAAGTCCTCAAACCTCTCGATGTGATCCATAGGGTGCTCATGAGAGTGGCCATGGAAAGGATGCTGACCCACAAGAGTGTAGTACACAGATTTCAGCTCAAAATCCTTTCTTTGAAACGCAGGGGCGCGAATCGCAGAACGATTTGCATAGAACTGCTCAGGCCTGTTGTAATCCCCAAGTGTTCTTCCACGACTAGCTGTAGGTGCAGGTTCCCTCACATTCCGATCTTCTGGAGCGTTCCTCTGATTTGGAACGATCACAGCATTCCCACGCGGTGCAGGTGGTGGATTCTGGTCAACAACATCCACTAGTAAAGGTGCTGGTGGAATGATGTTACCATTTCCATCAAGCCTTTGGCCTCTCGCATTGCACGCATGACCATCTTGATCTCTCCAGATTCCAGCATCATCACGAACAAGTCCGTTGGCGTTTCCATCATTGCTGGATCCTTTGCTTTCCTGTTCGTTTGCTCTAACTCAGCTAGCTTCTCGTTGCTCAAATTCACTAGCGGGATGTCCTTGTTGCTTCTGGTTCCACGAGTATGCATAAACCTGAAACACCAAAAACAAAGAGAGAAAACGAAATAAGTAAATTAGGTTATAAAAAGAAAGGTGTCGCGCGACACCACTTGTGGTGTCGCTCGACACTAAAAAGAAAAACTTAGTCGAAACTCAAAAACTAGGTTTGATGGCGAAATCAAGTCCCCGGCAATGGCGCCAAAACTTGATCTGCTCAAAGTTTAATCCCTAAGCTACTCTGCAAGAGCACAGATGTGCAGTTGTAGTATTTAGGGGTCGAACCACAGAGACAAGAGATCACTCAATAAACCTTGTAGAGATAGAGTTACGCTAAGCAGAAATATAGGAAGTAAATAGCAATGCGACAGAAACAAATAAAGCAGCAGTAAAACGGTTTGTAAATTTGATTGGATAAGGATTAGGTCTAGGGCGTTTTTCAGGAGATCGATGAATTCAGATCAACTTAACTAAACAGGGTTCACTTATTAAGCACGGTTCTTGAACTCGAAACACAGATCTATAATTAACCAACTTCCGTTGTGAGAATTATATAAGTTAAAATCCTAGAATTCCAAATTCCTTTGCAAATCCTACAGATTTAAACCAGCCTTAATGCACAAGTTTGATATGTTCACAAGGTATCTAAACCAAATTCCTTTGTGAATAGCTACTTTGCTCAACCTAGGTTCTTTCCAGTTATTCAATTACACTTCCGTGTCAATTAAGCAACCTAAGATCTAAGTTCTAGGTGATCAATCTAGAATTAGCTTTAAGAGCAACCTAAGATGAAGAACAAATAGATATGAACCCTAACTAGCAAGTTAATCAAACATTCAAAGAAAACCCTAATTAACCCTAAACCTAACAAGTGATCTACTCAGACATGGTTATTGGAACAACAAACATGATGAATAGAAAGCAATAGATTAAATCGAAATGGATAAAGGGGTTCGAAATGTTCTCTCTAAACGAACAGAGTTCAGACTTGTCTCCCCAAGCTCTCAAAATCGCAAAAGCCAAAAACTCAGAGTATCTCTCTCTCAAAAATCTAAGGTCTCGATAAAAAGAGAATAAAAATCCTATATATATCTCTAAAACACGTTTTGGGCTTCCTTGGAAACGTTTAGGCCCAACTCCTTCTTCGAATAGGAAACAAAAATCGCATTTTCCTTATTTCTCTGACAAGTGTCGAGTGTCACTCTCCATGGTGTCGAGCGACACTAACGCACAAAATTCATACTTGACGAATTTGATCCTGATTAAGCTCCAAAGTCTCCAGTTAAGCTTCAAACGTACCTATGACCTGAAAAGACTCCAAAAGACTCGAAAAACACTAAAAAGACTCTATAAATAAGACTTATACCATGGTTAAAAACCATAAAAACCATGATATATCAAATTTACAAAATATATTAAAACTTACAATGTCATCATTTGAAGCACCACTTGGACGTCTGTTTTCACATTGTCGAATACATCCATGGAGCTTCTTTGTTGCTTTCACAATAGTTTGAATTCGAGCTTGCATAGATTTTTTTGTACGTTCACTCCAAATTGTATTTTTGCCATTGTTGTAACCATCAACCACACGACACCAAAATTGATCAGATGACTGATACACACCTGTGATTGGATCTTGAGAAATTTTCATATAAATTTGACACAGAAATTTATCTTTTTCTTGAGAATATCCAGAAGAACGAATAGACATTTCTCTAATATGATTTTAGTGAATTTTTGGTAAAAAAAGAAAAGAAAATAAAAATGTATGTTGAAGAGAAATGGGTTTGGTGCGAACAGAATCATTAGCATATAGTAATATTTATAGATGTCTGAAGTTCTCAATAGAAATCGAAGCTCTTTGACCATGCAAAGATTAATAAATTTTGACGATGCAAAAAACTTAACAAATTTGACTATGCAAAAACCAACAAAGTTGACCATGCAAAAAACAAAATATTTGACCATGCAAAAACAATACATTTTGACGATGCAAAAAACTTAGCAAATTTGACTATGAAAAAACCAACAAAGTTGACCATGCAATGCAGTCGAAAATCATGATGACTATTTCACGCAAAAAAGGGATATAATGGGTAGACTTGGATTATCACCCCTCCAAAAAGTGATAGCTGTGTTTTGGATGCTAGCATACGGTCTTCCTGCAGATGCTACTGACGAGTATGTAAAGATAGGTGAATCAACAGCAATCGAAAGCATGAAAAGATTTTGTCGAGCCATAGTGAACATATTTTCAGAGCAATACCTACGGTCACCAACATCTAATGATATTTCTAAGCTTCTTTACATTGGTGAAAAACAGGGTTTTTCAGGAATGTTGGGTAGTCTAGATTGCATGCATTGGAAGTGGGAAAACTGTCCTACCGCTTGGGCTGGACAATATGCAGGTTGTAACGGATCGCCAACTATAATTCTTGAAGTTGTGGCAGATTATGACCTATGGATATGGCATGCTTGTTTTGGAATGTCGGGCACTAATAATGACATCAATGTGTTGGAATTTTCCCATATTTTCTCTAATCTTGTTCAAGGTATTGCTCCTCCTATTCATTATACCATTCAAGGAAAAGAATATAATATGGGTTATTATTTGGGTGATGGTATATATCCTAAATGGTCTACCATAATACAAACTATTCACGAGCCAATGGGTGCAAAGAAAAAATATTTTGCTACGCGACAGGAAGCATGTAGGAAAGATGTGGAACGTGCATTTGGAGTTCTCCAATCGCGATTTGCTATTGTGAAAGGTCCAGTTCGTTTTTGAAAAAAGAATGTGTTACATGACATAATGACTACATGTATAATTCTACATAACATGATAGTCGAAGATGAGCGTGATCTTGATGCACCGATTGAACTTGGAAGAGAAAGCTCCACCTCCAGAGATAGAAGTAGCTGAAGACGAAAGTATCCGGTTCCAAAATTTTCTTGCTCGATTCAGAAAAATCAACGATAAAAACGCTCATTTTTCACTTCGAAATGCTTTAATTGATCATTTGTGGGAAAAATATTCAAATGATGATATTTAAATTAAAATGTACTTTGTTTTTTATTTTAAATGGTGTGTAATGTTATTTTTATATTATAATGGTTGAATTTATAATATTATAATTTATAAAAGTTTTAAGAGAAAAAAAATAATTGGGTTCATTTGTAATTTTTATAAATAAAATGCATTATTAGTAATTAACAATAAAATAAAAAGGAAGAATATATTTAGAATATTCTTTTTGGAATTGAAAATGGAGGAATATATTGGAGAGAAATTCAACTTCATTTTGCAGTTCTCCCATTTTAGAGATAAAAATGGAGGAATACATTAGAGATGCTTTAAAATCCTTTATTTTAAATGCTAACCTATGCAAATGACCCTTAAATTATTAAGAAGTTTCAAAATAAGTGTTAAATAGCTTGTGTAATTTCTTCAAAAACAAAATTGTCAATGTCACATAAATTGTGGTAGTGGAAAACAAAACTTTCGGATGTAACGGGAGCAATTTTCTTTGATGGTCTCGAGACGATTACAGTTCTTGTCCAGTTACGGTCACAACGCCAAGAGTTTTCTATTGGATTGGCATTGTCACAAGAAATAAACTAAGTTTCTTTCTTGTGGTGGTTCGCTTTGGCAAACTACTTGTCAACATCTCGTTTATATAAATCATATCACATACAATGCACATCACATGCATGCATGACTATCACAAAAACATTGTATATGGATGTTAATTATTCAGGTAAAATCGTGTATCGTAAACTCATTTGTTGCAGAAAGAACTTCCATATATGTATATTATTATTGCATGTACTGCATATATTTAGATTCAATTGAGTGATTAATTGATTATCACTTATACGCAGTGTTTTTAAACCCGACCCGGACCCGCGGTCGGACCAATATATCTGGTGACCCATTGGAAAATCCGATTTGAATTTAATGCTAATATTCATTGCATAAAAATTCGCTAAAAACCGGTAAAAATTTGATAAATCCACGATTTGGTTAATGGTCGAACCGGTGGGTGGAAGTTTTTGAACAAATTCAAAAAGTTTGATTTTAAAAGATCTTTATATAATGCAATTTTTTCATACTTTTTAATATTTTTGTATTTTTTTAGTTATATTAAATATTGACTAAATTATGTAAGTTTAAAAAAAATATTGATGAAGATTTTACTATGCCGTTGGAGAAACTAAAAATAATGGTAGATAATCGAAGATAGGTTGAGATGATTTGTTTCTTATTTCACTTCGTCATTAGTAATATTTTTTTTAGTTTACTTTGAATTAACTTTATGATTTTTGTTATTCATATTAGACCTCTATATTCTTATTAATGTATACTATTATTCTTCTTGTTTTTGTTTTTATTTTGATGTTAATTTGTCATCAAATATTTTATAAAACTGTGCTAATAATTATTATTTTATTAACTTTTTAACCATACTTATATATATCATATATATATATATACATGTTACTATTAATTTATTCACCCGTGGTTGAACCGTGGTTGATCCAGTGACCCATTGATCTGGAATGCATTCCGGTTCACTATCTGGGTCGGATTTAAAAACATTACATATACGACTATGATAAATTCAAATACATTATGTGTTGATTGCAAGAATCACACAAGAAGAGTAATTGCTCGAAAGCGTTTTGTTTAATAATTTGATAATCAAATTACAATAAAGAGATTAAAGAATTAGGTTTAAGCTCTGAATTCTCTAATGCTCTCTAATGATTTGCATGGATTGATTGTGAGGAATATCCTCCCTTATATAACGAATACAAGTCGGTTTAAGGTAGGAGATTTCATTTTCTTTTTTGGACATGGGAAAGAATATTTTCCTTCAAAGATTTAAGGAAATCTCGGAGGTCGTATTATCCTTGTGTTGGGCTTAATCGTTGACAAATAAGTTCGTCCCAACCCAATTTAATATGACATAAACCATCGTTAATCTAATCAATTAGACCGGTCTCGATTAATGCCGAGTTAAATCAGATGTGGAGTACACCTCTAACATTGTATATGATGTTGTAACATACTAACAAAAAAAGAGCTTGTAGTTGTCATGCTAATTAATATGTAAATTATAAAAATGATGTAAAACGACATAAAGGGTAAGAGTTTCTTGCCTATCAGATTAAAGGAAAACCTAAAGTAGAGGAGGGAAATCCTATAGGTTTGGAACAAATCGAGTACTTGTTTATAATACTTGTGAAGACTAATAATTACCAAACTCAAGTCCAGCTCTAATAAAAATTGACTTACTAGTTACTACACTTGCGGTCTTTTTATAACAGAGGAAAATTATGTATTCTTTGACAAAGAAACCACACCTAACTCTAATTTTATAAACGTGGAGCTGAGTCACTTGATCCGTCTGGTCGTTACAATTTTTTATATTTTATATTCCAAATATCGTCTTATAGTTAACCCACAAATAAAAATATATTCCAAATTGTTGACGTCATTCTCATTAACCCGAACCAGATCTTGATCAAATTAACCAAGAGTAGCAGCACGATCTTGATCATGAAAGAAATCGATTCAAAGATCTTTTCCTCCACATCATGTCTTCTTCATGGTAAAGCCTTTTTGATTATTATGCTATTTTAAATTTGTGTGTTAAATCACAACTTAGTTACTTTGTACCCTTTGTGTTATGTATCTCGGTTACTATTAATTGATGACTTCTCAAATCATCCAATATTCTTATTTGTTTATGTATCTTGAGTAATGTTAACTGATTACTTCCTCAAATTATAGAATAGTCTTTTGTGGTTATATAATAACGGTTTATTGGAGACGTAGAGATAAACAAAAAAAAAATGGAGAGGAGAGAAGGAGCTATGCACGTAGCCATGTTTCCATGGTTGGCTATGGGTCATCTTCTTCCTTTTCTTCGTTTGTCCAAGTTGCTTGCGCAAAAGGGTCACAAAGTCCTGTTCATATCAACACCAAGAAACATCAAGAGACTTCCCAAACTACCATCAAACCTCTCCTCCTCCATCACCTTCGTCTCTTTCCCTCTCCCTGCCTTCCCCGGCTCAACTCCTGGCTCAGAATGCTCCATGGACGTGTCTTTCAACAAACAACAGTCTCTCAAATCCTCCTTCGATCTTCTCCAGCTACCGTTGACTAAGTTTCTCAGAGATTCGTCTCCGGATTGGGTCGTCTATGACTACGCTTCTCACTGGCTTCCTCAAGTTGCGGCTGAGTTGGGAATCTCCAAGGCTTTCTTTAGCCTCTTCAACGCCGCATCTCTCTGCTTCTTAGGACCACCTTCGTTGTTGATCGACAATTTCAGATCAAAGCCTGAAGACTTCACGGTGGTGCCTCCCTGGATCCCATTCCATTCAAACATCGCATATCGTTATCACGAGATCACTTTGGTCGGTGACAAGAAGGAGAAAGATACGACTGGAGTCTCTGATCCGGTCCGGTTTGGCTACTCGATATCCAACTGCGATGCGGTTTTTGTCCATAGCTCACCGGAGTTTGAACCAGAGTGGCTTGGTTTACTTCAAGAACTGTACCAAAAACCGGTGTTTCCAACCGGGTTTCTGCCAACAGACGCTGAAGTTGAAGGAGATACAACGTGGATTGCTATAAAGAAGTGGCTTGACATGCAGCGAGTCAACTCAGTTGTCTACGTTGCACTAGGTACCGAGGCGATTCTTTGTCCAGAGGAACTCACCGAGCTGGCTCATGGGCTTGAGAAATCAGACGTGCCTTTCTTTTGGGTTCTAAGGAACGAGTCACAAGTTCCAGACGGGTTCGAGGAACGAGTTGAGGGACGTGGCATGGTTCATTTTGGGTGGGCTCCTCAGGTCAACATATTGAGTCACGACTCAGTCGGTGGGTTCTTGACGCACTGTGGCTGGAACTCACTAGTGGAAGGGCTAGGGTTGGGGCGAGTTCCGATTTTTTTCCCTGTGTTGAATGAGCAAGGGCTTAACACGAGGCTGTTAGAGGGAAAGGGACTTGGTGTTGAGATCCCAAGAGATGAGAAAGATGGAGCATTTGATTCTGACTCGGTTGCTTACTCCGTTAGATTGGCTATGATTGATGATGCAGGAGAGTCGATAAGGGCAAAAGCAAAGCTCATGAAGGGTTTGTTTGGGAACATAGATGAGAATTCACGCTACGTCGATGAACTTCTCGGTTATATGACAAGTAAAAAGTAAAACACCGTTTCATGGCTAATCAGCAAGATTTATCGTATTCGTGGTAAATTAACTAGTAGTTTTTAGTGAGTTGTTCTTCTCTCACTGTTCGTTCTCTCTTTAGCTTCATGCATACTTCAAAGCTAGTTAAAGTGTAAATTTAAACTGAACCGGCCCTGAGTTTACTAAGATTGCAAGTTCCGGAGAAAAATGGGCGGTTTTGTGTACATTTTTTTTAAAAATTAAAAACGACCGTTTTGCCTTATAAATTATTCAATCAAACATGACCAAACATAAGTAATCAAACATGAACAAACATAAGTTTGGACTCAGAACCAAACAGTCCAAAAATAAGGGTCGAAAGCCTGTGCTTGGTCTGTTTGGACTCAGGACCGGCCATCTCTCATATTGCATGATCCGAAATGCCTTGTATTAATTTCATGCATTTCAAAAGAATACCTTTTACAGAAATAAAATAGAAAAATATAAAAAGAAGAAGAGAGAAGACACTCAAGACCACAGTTCAAAATGATGCTTATCATCCATCATTCGGTGCATGATGTATATATAAGCTTCGTAGACGTTTTACATGAGCATTGAGAAATCTTTTATATATATAACTGATTGTTTTCTCCTTTATTTTCTCTAGTTTTTAGCATTTGGAAGGCATGATTCGATTCTCCAACACACTTTTTTTAAATCTACAGTATTTCAACATACAAATATGACGGTTGATTAGATGCAAGATTAATAGCAAATCACATCAATTTTATAATTTATAGTTTAATTTTAATTTTCTAATCACATTGTCTTTCAATAAAAAAAATATTACATAGAATTGAAATTAAGAAAAAGATATTTATTTTTTAAAAGAATATATTATAGAAGAAATAAATCATCTTTTGTACTTGCGACTAAGAATGAGCTCAAATGATCAAATCTCATTATTGTTGTCATCATAATTTTCTTCTTCATCTTTTTCAGTTTCATTTGGTCCAATCTGCCATATCCAATCATATGTATTAATATATTTTTCATAAATAATATAAACATGTAAAATGGTATCCAATTTAATATTAAAATTACTGCAAAGATAAATTTATATCAAAATCTTCTTGTATGATAACGTAAAAATAGATAGAAGAGAGAATATTTACTCTTAAAAATTGAAACAGAGAATTGCAAAATACTTCATTAGCTTTATTACTTGATTCTCCACTTTCGATTATATTTTTCTGTATTGTCTCGTTTTGCCTACAGTAATTTATAATTAAATACACAAAATTATCATATTTAAAACAAAACTATATCATAAAAGAAAATATTTTTTAAAATAATTATTGATTAAATGATATACAACACATTTTTTTTTCAATAAATTGAGAATTTCTTTAAAACATTAATATTGAAGAAAGTATTGTTGAGTTTATCTCAAAATAATTTGCCCTTGTCGGTCCATTCATTTGATTTGCTTGCCTCTCTTCAGCCATAGGACATACATGACATAGTGTGTAGTTTTATTTTCATATAATATTTATATAATAATGCCTTTTTTAAGAAATATCATATATAGTCTTATGAATGATCAATTCTTTTTATTTCTATCAAATAGAGCACTTATGTATTTTTTTAAAAAAACACTTATAGAAAATACAATAAATACATAATTATAATAGAAATTGAAATGAATATGTACATGATACTTATTTACCTTGTTTGTATTCTTTCTGCTTTTTGATCCTATACATCTAATTAAAGACAAAAATATAAAAATTAGTTCAAAATGTAAGCCAAAAATAATATAAAAATATGAAAATATATACATACATGCATATATAGTGATATAGACACATTAATAGATATTAAATTATGTATATATAAGTTAAGACCTAGAGATGAGTCTTCACTTGTGATAAAGTGAGTTCTCTAATATTCATTAACTCCAAAATTCTCCTAAGAGTTGCTTCTGTAATTTTACAATAAATAATACAAGTTGAATCATTATAAATACAATTTTTAGCCTGTAACTGTAGATCTAAGAATATTATTTTCTTCTTATATAAAAACAAAATTATTGGGCCGATATTATTGATCTCAGAATTTAATTTAAATATGATGATATCAAACAAAACAAAAATAGAGAAGACAAAGAGAATCTTACAATCAGAAAATTAGAAAGCTATTGGTATCAATCTTATATTTGAAAACCAATTGATGATTCCGGTATCAATTTTATTTGTTTACGATTTTCCTGAATTTATTTTGGAATTTCGTAAACAACAATATTTTCACTTACGATTGATTCCACCTAGTTGTTCAACCGCACAAACAAACCGTTCATGATGATCTGCATTCCATCGCAATCGCTGCATTTTTATCTATAAGATCTAACTATCAAGGTTTTTTTAAAAAAAAAAAAAAATCTCAGACCTCACAGTCTTATGTTTTAGTTTCAAAGATTTTGTTTATAATCGTTCGTTTTATGTTTTAGTTTAAAATTTTTTTGTTTATGAGCGTTCGATTTATAATGGTTTAAAAAAAAACTTAAATTGTTAAAAATTAAATAATAATTCTCAAAAATACAATTGTAAAAACAAATATTAAATGCTACTTAACTTGTGATATTATGCATATTTTTTTGTTTTCTAAATTGAATTTTATAAGATTTTCTTTATTTAAAAATAATATATTGCGTTTATGAATTGGAATTTTCAAAGAAAATATATGATAGTAAAATATAAAACATTAATTAATTCTATCAAGTTTAGATTTATTTTTAAAAGCAGTTATTGCAAGAAGTAAGAACTCAACTTTATATTGACATTTTTTATAACTAAATAGCCCAAAATTAATTACTATATCTTAAAAATATATGCAATTTACACTAAAATTAACAAAATATGCATTATTTTTTTAAAATTAATAAACTAGTCTAAATTTAAACAGTGAAATCTAAACCCCGATCTTACATCTATTAAAGCTACGAAATCATATACCTAACCCCAAAATTTGTTTCTAAACCCTATAAACTAAATCCTAAACACAAAATGGTGCTTTTATTTGGTTTTGTTTGTTCGTTTTTTTAATGTGATATTTATTAATAAAAACTAAAATATTTACAAGTGTAACCAAAAAAGAAAATCAAATGAAAATTGATATCTACAATTAGTAAAATAGAGCTTTAGAAGATATTCTCTTAAACAGCAAATGTTAGATTTTGCACTTGAGCAGCGAATCCCTATCGTATCAATTTGTAAAGCTTTGGATCGTCATGATAATGAATAGAGGATATCCATATGTGAATGATTCTCTCAATCTTATGGGTAAGAATATAAGAACTTTGTAAATATGATGATCAAATCAAGTGTTCTTCTCTCGTCAAATTTGATACATCAGCATTTGGAGCAGCTGAGGATTGAGCTTGCACATTTCAATAGCTGAATTAGTGTAGAGGAAGATGAGAGTTTCCAACCAGCTGGGATTAATTTCATGTTCAAGTAGAATTCTGACAACCTCAGATCATATCATAAAAGAGTAGCGACATTCAACAAGAGAGGTGAGCCCTCATTTTTTCTGATTCTCCTCACAATGAACAACTACAATGCTGTCTTCAAGCTCTCATTCGATACCGTTCAAACAAGACATATATAGACTAAAAACAAAACCATTCAAACCTCACAAGTAGATAAAATTTTTGAGATTAAAAGTACAATATTTTCATATGTATTATCACAATCACTAATATATATAAAATAATATCTCAATATATATACATATATAATTGGTCGTATATGATTTTTATCAATATAGTTATTAAAAAGAATATCAACGCATAACATAAATACATATATATATGGTTTGTAAGTGTGTTTTTATGTATAATTTGGAGAGTTTTTTATGTAACAAAGTAAGCTAGGCAAGAGACCAAAGCCTGTTCTGAGTTTAGTCAGGCTAGAAGCAGGAAAAAAATTGGCATTTAGAAAAAAATCTACTCGTTTTAAATTACATGCTCTAACTCATTTTTAAACAAATTGTCCTTAAAATAATTTTAAGTTTACTGGTTCCGAAGCACATGCTTCATGGACTTTTACTCAGGTCCGACTCTGCAAGAGACCATTTGTTTTTCGCATGTCCTTACTATTTTACGTTTTGAAAGTGGAATTGCTCAGGTATCTTAGACACGAAAATGAATCCATATTGGGAGATAACTATTCGATCACTGGCAAGTTGTAGGAGTAAAAAGTTTCAGTGTACAATATATGGAGAGAAAAGAAGGGACTGAGACATCACAAGCCTGCCCACTCAGCTCTCCATCTTTAGTGAACTTTGAATTCTATTGGCTTCAGTTTGATTGACGAAGAAAAAGAGTGGCCAGCTTTGGCTCCAAAAATTGATGAGTTTTACATATTCGTTCCACTTTTAGTAATTTCTTTATTTTCATTGTTCTTCGTGTTTTAATGTCTGTGCCGATCGTCTCGCAAAAAAGCTCGATCACTTGGTAATGATTTTTTCCAAGGATATCTTATGATTCCGAGCTGGCTAACCTCTGAAACCAGCCTTTTTAAATAATCATACTATATTATGTTTTTGATGTCAAAAAATTGAAATCATTTAAATAATTTATATTTGGTATCAGAATCATATATGTTAAATTCAATCTAATTGAAACATATTTGATGTATTGCTAAATTTCTATCTCTAACTTTGTGTCTAGATGTATTTAAATCTGTAGTGACAAAAAAAAATTTGTAGTGACAATCTTTTTGAAAATTTAAGTGGAGGAGTTTCACATGCTATGAGAATGAGATCATGGATGATCAACTAAGATACTCGAATGAAAATGATATTTATAGTAATGATACAAATATGACACAGCTTGAAATTATTTTATTAAGGAGATTCTAGTAAATAACTTAAGTTTTCAAAATGTGTTTCTTATGACAAAGATATCGATTTGGACAAAAGTAGACCAAAGGCTATGTTCTTGTGGCTGTGTGAAGATATCTCGGAGACATCGCAACATCACACAATCTCCTATGTTGTGACAAATCACTCCTAACCGTCCACAATATCCAAATAGACGTAGTAATCATGACATTAACACCTTTACCATTCCAAGAATCGTTTATCAATCGCTTACGATAACAACCAATAGTAATGACTAATGATAGCAATGAGATGTTATTATTGTTTCTTTTGCTATCGCTGCAATCGGTTGTTATTTCATAAAATTTGAAGACACAAACGATTCCAGAAATCTAACATCAATAACCCTTACCGTCTACAAATCTATCTATAATAACTGGAGAACCATTCAACACCTAAATCAATATTTTTTTATTTCTATTCAAATTATTATATCAACATATACATGATGCAATAACTTTTTCAACGGTTCGTTTACCACAATCTTAAACCTAAAACAACATAGAGCAAGCAAGAATAAATTGATTAGCTTACAAAATAATGAGAAAAATTTTTCGACCGTCAATGTAAATGGGCCTAGAAACGGTGTCGTCCAAGAGGTGCACGACGACAAACAAAACATTTGTATAACAGTATAAACCAGGGACCCACCAAGAGAGCCCACTTTCCCAAAGCAAGAGGCAAATCTCAGCCGTCGATTCTTAGCCACTGAAGTTCAAAAGTTTTTAGCCTCAGGATTCGAGCATATTCTTGGGGCAATGCCATTGCCCACTCTCATGTGACGGAAATCGAATCCATAGGGCTACTCAACTACTGTAATAACGCCACGTGTCACTCGAAGTCAGTCCAGCTTTCCACTCTTCCTCTGTACATACATAAACGGACCTCCTTCTTCTTCTTCCTCCTCTGCTTCGATTTCTTCTCACCTTTCTTTGATCACATTCTCATCTCAAAACCATTAGCTTCGGAGCTTTGAGCTCTAAATTTCCTCAGTTGCTGGCGAAATCGGTGAGCTTTTCCTCTGTTTCAACCACTGGAAATGTTTGATTTTCTTCTTTTTTTCTGAAAGTGTTTGATTTTTCGCTTCTAAAATTATGAGCTTTCGTTACTTTCACGGTCAAATTCTTGGATTACGTTTGAGTTTTTGTAATTCTCCTTAAAATTCAAGATTTTCAGAATATCTCTCTGTTAAAAAGGCTATCTTTTCGTCCTCCTTATGTTATAATCATCGCAAAGATTGTAAGTTTCTACTTAAAGCATCGTTTTTTGATTTTGTTCTGTTTTGGAATCCAGGCAAAAAGGGTCTCTCACGATGGCAACTGTGACTGCTTCCCACTTTGCCTCAAGAGCCTCACTTGTCAACAACCATGGAGGTTCAGCTTCAGGCTTTGAATCCAACGCCAATCTGTCTCAGATTACCTTGAAAGGTCAATCTATGACTCACTGTGGGCTAAGGTCTTTCAACATGGTGGATAGGCTTCAGAGAAGATCTCAAGCTAAAGCTGTTTCTGTTAAATCCTCAAAGTGGTCGAAGCAGAACACTTCTAAAGCTAAGCCTGCCGGTAAGATTGTGTGTGAGAAAGGGATGTCTGTGATCTTTATTGGAGCTGAGGTTGGTCCATGGAGCAAAACCGGTGGCCTTGGTGATGTCTTAGGTGGTCTGCCTCCAGCTTTGGCCGTAAGTCTCGTATAGACTTTAGCTTGATGTGATGTCTTGACGTCTTTGTTTCGTATTGATGAACCGAATATTACGGTTTTGTTAGGCTAGAGGCCACCGTGTGATGACGATTTGTCCTCGGTATGACCAATACAAAGATGCTTGGGACACTTGTGTCGTGGTTCAGGTAAGATTTATGCTTCTTAAGGATGTTGTTCACTTATTGAGTTTAGCTATTTTCGTCTTGTAATGTTATCTGATGACATCATGCAGATCAGAGTTGGTGATAATGTTGAGAGTGTCCGTTTCTTTCACTGCTACAAACGAGGAGTTGATCGTGTCTTTGTTGACCATCCAATCTTCCTTGCCAAGGTTTTTTTTTTCTTGCATAGTGTGTTATACTAGATTGACTCAGGTGTGTTATATTATAAGCTTACGGGGAGTAATAATGTAGGTTTGGGGTAAAACTGGATCCAAAATCTATGGCCCTATAACTGGAGTAGACTACACTGACAACCAACTCCGGTTCAGTTTGTTGTGTCAGGTAACACTCTTTTCCTTCTACTTTGTGTAGTTGAACTCTGACTATTACTTTTGTAGTTGAACTCTGGCTATTATGTTGAGCTTCTTGTTTCTGAATCTTGGTTTGTTTTCTCTGTCGAAACCGAGCTCCTTGGGTAAAGGAAAATGGCTCGAGTATATTGTGGGATCATTTTTTTTTCATAGTTTTCTGTGGGATATCCTAAGAATTAGTTGCAATACTCAGTCTTCAATGTGTGAGCGCTTTCCCTCTGTCAAATAAGCAATTAGTGGGAAAGTCATAGTGGATATAAGGAGCGTAATCACTTGGATTTATGTCTCTTCCACCTCCTTAGATAGAGCCTCATTCTAGGCTAAACTAATCATCTCATATTCACAACCTATCTTCTTATGCAAAATTACTCTCTGGCATAACGCAGAATCTGTGGTTGACCAACATATGTGTGTCCATTGCAGCATAAGCAATATTTTGATTTACTTTTGATTGTTGACAGGCTGCTCTTGAGGCACCACGGGTTTTAAACCTAAACAGCAGCAAGTATTTCTCCGGACCGTATGGTAAGAATGTCTTCTGATTTCCTAAAAAGGATTTTTAAACTCTGCATTCTGAAAAATTTAATCTTCTCTAATGTTATTAAAGGTGAAGATGTGGTCTTTGTTGCCAATGACTGGCACACTGCTCTCCTTCCTTGTTACCTCAAATCTATGTATCAATCACGCGGAGTGTATATGAATGCAAAGGTACTGCGTTAGACAATGCAAACTTTACCAAATTTTAGACGAAAACTTTGAGCCTTGATACTTACATACTCTATTGATGGATGATTTTACAGGTTGTCTTCTGCATTCACAACATAGCCTACCAAGGAAGATTTTCCTTTGAAGACTACTCTCTTCTCAATTTGCCCAACAGCTTTAAAAGCTCTTTCGATTTCATGGACGGGTACTGATTGCTATGGAAATGTTCTCAGAAGAACACACACTCTGTCCCACGTTCCAAATCCTTAGTTTAATGTCTTCTTGTTGCATGTTCAGGTATGAAAAGCCAGTGAAAGGACGAAAGATAAACTGGATGAAGGCTGCAATCCTGGAAGCAGACCGTGTCTTAACAGTTAGCCCATACTATGCTCAAGAACTCATCTCTGGCATCGACAGAGGCGTGGAACTGCATTCACACCTTCGAATGAAAACAGTTTCTGGAATCATAAACGGAATGGACGTTCAAGAATGGAATCCGGCTACTGACAAGTACATCGATATCAAATACGATAAAACCACTGTAAGTTTTCTCTCTGGGAGACCAGTGCAATTTGGAAAGAAGAAGTTTGGGGAAACCGTTACTAATCAATCCTTTCTTTGCAGGTTACGGATGCTAAGCCATTGATCAAAGAAGCACTCCAGGCTGCTGTTGGACTTCCAGTGGACAGGGACGTCCCAGTAATCGGTTTCATAGGGAGATTGGAGGAGCAGAAAGGCTCTGATATTCTAGTGGAAGCTATTTCCAAGTTCATGGGGCTCAATGTTCAGATGGTTATTCTTGTGAGTACACAAAAGTAGTGGACTTTTGGGATCATAACGTATTTATAAACGTTGAGGTTCACAAACTTATTGATAATTTTTCACAGGGAACCGGTAAGAAGAAGATGGAGGCTCAGATTCTTGAACTGGAAGAGAAATTCCCAGGGAAAGCAGTTGGAGTGGCGAAATTCAACGTGCCATTGGCTCATATGATCACAGCAGGAGCTGACTTCATCATTGTCCCGAGCAGGTTTGAGCCGTGCGGTCTCATTCAACTACACGCCATGAGATATGGAACCGTACCTATAGTGGCATCTACTGGTGGGCTTGTGGACACTGTTAAAGATGGGTTCACAGGATTCCACATTGGAAGATTCAACGTCAAGGTAACGTTTTCTATAACCGCTTCTTCCGGACGTTACAACAAACTGAACTAAAGAGTTGCAATTTTGCAAGTGTCTACCAGTGTGAAGTTGTGGATCCGGAAGATGTGATTGCAACAGCAAAGGCTGTGGCGAGAGCCGTTACAGTGTACGGAACATCAACCATGAAAGATATGGTCAAGAACTGCATGGACCAAGACTTCTCCTGGAAGGTCAGTGTTGAAAATTTTATTTGGGTTGTAGGAAACAATCTTTTTAGTTTGTGATGTTTTGGTGTAATGTAAAAGGTTTTGTTTTGATGGATTCAGGGACCAGCGAGATTGTGGGAGAAGGTACTATTGTCACTTGATGTTGCTGGAAGTGAAGCTGGAACCGATGGTGAAGAGATAGCTCCTATGGCAAAGGAGAACGTAGCGACGCCATGAGAATGTGGATCTTGTGGTGGGTTTTGTTGTGTCAAAATAATTGAAGAAATGGTGTTTAAGGATGAGAAAGTTAGGAGTTGGGAAGGTTGAGTAGATGTAATGTTATGCTGGTATGTATATATACGAGAAAATGTTACCGTCTAATATAATAAGGTTTGTTTTCATCATCCGGATGGTAGTATTTAGATGTTGTTCGGTTTGTCATAGTACTGACGACTGAGTATGTTGAGTTCGGTAATGGATGCGAAATGAGTTGCATCCAAAATATATAATTTTTTTGGTTGGTGTGAAAAAGTATAATTTGGATGCAAGAACTACCAATAAATGATCCAATAATTCAATGTTTCATCATTGAGCAATATTGTTGAAGTGGAAAGAGCTCGAGTTGGGCATATTGTGTGTTATATTTAGACTGATCTAATATCTCGAGATCTAGATCTGTTTAAGGTTTTGAGGTTTTGAGTTTTTTTTTTTAAAATAATTCAGGTAATCCGAATCAACGGAATTCGTAGACGCTAAGTCTGGCATCAAGTTTGTTTGCTTATCCTGATTCGATCCACAATCATGAGCATCCACTAATCCCGGTATAAGCCAGCTCGTTGGATACTGGACATCATTTGAAACATTTAGACCAATGATGAGTGGAGATTTTGACTAATTCTAACATGTGTTTATTAATTGTTTTAGGAGTTTTTGGAGTCTTTTCAGGAAGTTTCAGGTGACTTAGAGGTCTTATCAGAGGATTGGAGTGTTTAGGAGGCATTGAAGCAAAAGGAAATGAATTGGAGCAACAAGGAGCTATTTCACACGCTTTTGGAGAAATCATCCGCGGAGCACCTGCTCCCGGTTTGGACCCTTCGTGGAGCACCTGCTCCAGACGGGAAAAAAATAAGGAAATCGACTTTTACCTAATTTTAGGAGGAGAAAGATAATAAAAAATCCACAGCCGCCTGTGTTTTATTATCACGTTTTTCTACAGACTTTCTACGCATTCTTTTTAAAATTTTCTGGACCATAGAGTTTTTACTTGTAAGCTAATCTGCTACACTTTGAGAAGAATTCTGAACCCTATTATCTCTTCTGCGATTTTAATTCATGAATTCCTTTCCATCTGTTTCTGTGTTTCTTTTCTCCATGTCTGAGTAAATTTCTTAGCTAGATTAAAGCGTTCAAAGGATTTCATGAGTTAAAGGATTAGATGCAAATAGGGCTTGATATCTATTGTCTTCACCATTGTTAGACTTAATGCTTAGGTTGAATTGATCACTCAATCTGCGATTTTAGGTTAATCTATTCATCAAAAGTGTAATAGGTTGCTAGAATAAACATTGGTGAGCGATTTGTCCTTAGCCAACGACAGTTGAAGTTAAGGCAAATCGTGAACAGATCAAACATGCTAGCTAATGCTTGTCTACAATTTTCTAAGTTCAAACGACAGTTTAGGATTTAGGTTGTTAGACAAAGTTATCGAGATCACGACGGTGGATCGATAAGCTTTTCTGTTTGAGTTCGAGACTTGCGTTACACTTGTGCCCTGAATAGTCATCTGGTTCTTATCTCTGAAATTCCTGCGAATTGCTTTGATCTAGTGCTTGTTTTAATTTGAATTTAAATCGTTGTTTGCCATTCTGTTTACTTTTTAGTTTTCGCAACAAACCATCTTTCGTCTTAGCTTTAATTCAATCCTCGCAAAGTCATAGAGTAACACTGGTCCTCTGGATTCCGAATCCTTTATATTACAACTACATCACTGTTTTATTGCAGTAGAAACTAGGAGTACATCCAGTGTGAATCAGCCAAAGCCTAGAAGCCAACTGGTCCAACAAGCATGTGTTTGTTTCTATAGATAGTTTTAGCAGCTTTCAACTTGGGAAGTCTGTCATTACGCCTCTGAGTTCCCAAGTCTTACTACCCCAGACCACGTTACTGAGTTTGGCTTTGATAAGTGGATACCATTTACCTATGATCTAGATTCTTTTAATCATCTACTTGTCATTTACTTACGTGTAATCTAGACTGGTCTAAGTTTTTGTTATATATATACTTTCAATTAATTGGTCACTTTGTACTATTTTAAACAAATTAAAACTATTTCATAATAATACAAATAGTACATTGTTTTGAAAAACTGTACAAATAGTATAAAAAGGTTAGATGGAAAAAATAGAAGTGCACTATCTGTACAATTTTTCTAACTGTTATACTATTTTTTTAAGTAATTGGTCACTTTGTACTATTATTAAGTATTTTTATTATCTACTATATTTATAGTTTAGATTCACTTTTTTCTCACGTTAATATACCATATATATTATTAAAATGATTCAAATTAATATATTGGTCTTACATGCCATTAGTTTCGTATCACAGAGTTTACATAGAAAAAAACAATACTGGGTGTTCGGATTCCTTCCGCAAGAATAAACATTATCTACAATATTAGAGGTTATTTCTACCAATTTTTACAAGTGATTAATTAAAAATTTGAGGTGCTAAGTTTTGATGGGCATCTGAAGGTCAGGTCTTTCTAACGAACATGATGCGACAACATTCTAACGTGTTAAGGTTCAGAGGTTCAGAGGGTCCATTTTAACCCTTTTTTAAGAGCATAAATCTCAATAACCCAAGTTTTGAAGTTGTTGATGTCACCACAAAAAAAAAAGAGACTAACGCAAAAGTTATAGAAAAAACAAGAGTATGGAGAGTTTGAGAGAAAGAGAGAAGGAGAAGGGAAGCTCATTCATGCCTGTTGACTAATGAAGCTACCAAACGTCAAACGATCCTCCTTTAATAACATTTGTGGTATGGCCAAACAAGATTTAGACACAAATGGACAAACTATCTTTCTTATGTTTCATAACCTGTACCACTACCAGCTGTTGCTTCTTGGTGGTTCCAAATGGTTTAGTTTAACTCAACCCATGTTCAACTATCATTAACCTGTATAAGTTATTGAAACTTGCTCATCAAGTTCACATAAGGAATATGATGTAACAATGATATGACCTTGTAGATCCGATTCATGGTCAAATAGTTCTAACAAACATGATGTGGCAACTTATGCTTAGGTCGAAGTTTATTCTTAAAACTCTAAACATAAATAACATAGTTCTATTTAAAAAAAAATTCTGTTTGGGTCGAAAAGAAATATAACCCTGACTTATGTCCATTTAAGAGTTTTATTTCCTTCATTGTTTAGCATCTTCTGAATTTTTAGCCTCTACTATATTCATTTACATTCGTCTACTTGATAAAAGTTTTGAAAGAAAAGATATCCTACAACAACTTTAATTTTTTTTTAGTAACGAACCTAGCCGTGGAAGCTGTAAAATAGTGTAAAGACTACACAAATACATCAAAGAAGGCTAATGGAATTAGAATATGTTCTTTACTCAATAGACCAACAATTATTATCCGAATGTGTTATATAACACACAT
Organism: Eutrema salsugineum; assembly: GCF_000478725.1. Taxonomy (NCBI): domain Eukaryota; kingdom Viridiplantae; phylum Streptophyta; class Magnoliopsida; order Brassicales; family Brassicaceae; genus Eutrema; species Eutrema salsugineum. The sequence continues at coordinate 2,126,720 of NW_006256612.1, forward strand.
AATATCATCAGCTAATAAATTATATATAGAGAGAATATTGCACTTTCTAGAGATTAAATTAAGGTTTTGAATGGTTGCAATGCAGATCAATTTATACAGATTAAAAAAATATTATTAAAAAATAATTGAATGTAGAACTAGATGGACTGTTCATATTTTAGAGTAGTTCTGGGAATTTTTTTTTCTTTAGTTTTTAGACTAATAAATATCTGCATACAGATTTTCCAATTTTATATTAATATTTTTTGTTCTGCATAAAATATGTGAATAGTAAAAAATTACAGATGATTTTAAATACAGTGTAACTGCAATTATTTTGTATTTATTCTGCTTCCCAATCAAAGCCTAAGAATAATTGAATATGGAGAAAGAGAAGAGCAGATCAGAACCGTTATTTTATAAAACATAGGCATTCATCATCAACCTTTATCAGTTTCCCCCAAAAGTAATTACAATATATTTTTGGGAGAATAACTATAAAGTACTAAAAAGATCATTTTATTATTATAATAGACTCAAAGTTTGAAAAATGACTAGAATATTTTTGAAGCTCATAAATACCCATTAGACCTTGCGCATGATACCAAAAACTGAATAACGATAGTGCCATTATTTTTTTATTAGATCGAAGAACTTAATTACGAGAATGCCACCGCTAAGTTAATGAGTGTAGACATATTAAATTCACAGATTTATTGAGCCGAATTGGCTTAGACGTAGACTTGTAGTGTAGACATATCATCTTGACTGTTCAGATTTATCAGATCGGACCACCAACGTTATGTGGATTTGTTCATAATGCAGATTATTGGGCCAAATTGACTTGTACGCAGACTTTCAGTGTAGACATATCATCTTGACTATGCAGATTTATCAGATCGGACCACCAACGTTAGGTGGACTTGTTCATAGTGCAGACTTATTGAGCCCAATTGACTTGCACGCAGACTTTCAGTGTAGACATATCCCTTATTTTGCTCGACTTACCCGTATTGATGGACTGCACTTTAAGTAGACTTGTTCAGAAGGCAGACTTGTTGAACCGAAATGACTTGAACTCGGACTTTATGCGTAGACATATGTTAGTGATGGTGCAGAGTTATCAGATCGGACCGCCAACATTAGGTGGACTTGTTCATAGTGCAGACTTATTGGGCCAAATTAACTTCTACGCAGACTTTCAGTGTAGACATATCATCTTGACTGTTCAGATTTATCAGATCGGACCACCAACGTTATGTGGACTTGTTCATAGTGCAGACTTATTGGGCCAAATTGACTTGTACGCAGACTTTCAGTGTAGACATATCATCTTGACTATGCAGATTTATCAGATCGGACCACCAACGTTAGGTGGACTTGTTCATGGTGCAGACGTATTGAGCCCAAGTGACTTGCACTGAAAGTCTTGTTGGACAAAATGACTTGAAACCAGACTTAATGCGTAGACATATCTTAGGCGAATGTGGTTAGTAGTTGGCAGCTGGACATAAGCGTCGTAATTAATGAGTCACCATTTATTATTAAGACGTAAAACAGAGTTGGTGTTGAGACGAACAGAGTATAGCTCCGGTATCCCGTCAAGGGTTTGAGCTCAATTTGTTTTCTTCGTACTACAATGCAGAAAATTATCATTGTATGTGGTGAATGGAAATACCAAAAGAACCGCTGGTTGTTTTTTGTAGACAGTACAAGGGGTAGTCGCCTTATTGTTGCAGATAATGGTACAAGTTTTAAAGAGTTTGTTTCCATGGTTTATGAAGATTTTGGGTTTGAAAAAAGATTGCAGGAGATCCAGCTCAGTTACATGCTGCCGAAGAAGATTTCGTTACACTTACCTCAAGACACACCGTGCGTGGTTATTGGGAACAATCGCCAATTTCAATGGTATCTAGATCAGTGTTTGGAAGCATCTATTCGATTATGTGTGACAATAAAAGACAAAAAAGAGGCGGACCTGAAAGATGGCAAGAAAAGGGCGAAAGTTGATGAAGATACAGGAACTGGCGATGTAGACGAAGATGACGAAGAAGGAGATATATTTGATTGCTGCGATGACTCTGATGGGGCTTCAGAGGGCGATGATGATTATTCTGTATATGGAAAGTACAAAATCGTTGAAGAAGATGAAAAACAAAGTCATCTGACCCTAAACAAAGCTTCACCGAAGAATGCAAATATACCAGACGAGTATCAGGTACTCGAAATGTCGGCGTTGAATGTAGCTGTTGGACAAAGATATGAAAACAAGGAGGCGTTGGAGACAAGGCTGAAGATGCTTTCAGTTATCAATCATTTTGATTTTGATGTCGACAAATCAACCGAGTCGTTGTATGTTGTCAAATGTTGGGTGAAGAATTGCTCTTGGAGACTGAGAGCATCACCGATTGGTGATAGCTTACACTTTTACGTTCGGATATATGTTGGAGAGCATACTTGTTCTGTAACTGAGCGTTCGAGACGTACTCGACAAGCCACTCATCAGATTCTCGGTGTACTATACAAAGATTTTGTAGGTGGTGTTGGTCCAACGGTATTACCAAATCATGTTGCTGAAGCATTGCAGAAACGGTTTCGACTTAAGGTATCTTATTTTGTGGACTTATATATTTTCTCTACCAGTTGTTTAGTCCGTGGGGACTTATCTATACCATGCAAAATATTGTAGGTTGAATATTGGAAGGCTCATCGTGCTTTGAGACATGCCCGTGATTTAGTAACGGGAACACCAGAAAGTGGTTACGAGGACCTGCCCACATATCTCTACCAAATATGTCGAGCTAGTCCCGGTAGTTATACATGGCTCCAAGTTGACGAGAATAACAGGTTTAAGTTCATGTTTATAGCATTTGGTGCAAGTATTGCTGGGTTTCAGTACATGAGGAAAGTCATTGTAGTTGATGGCACACATTTACAAGGCAAATACAAAGGTACTATGTTGCTAGCAACTGCACAAGATGGAAACTTTGGTATATTTCCAATTGCTTTCGGTGTGGTGGATTCTGAAAATGATGAATCTCGGGTGTGGTTTTCTAAACAATTAAGCCATGTCATACCAGATGATAGAGGACTTTCCATCATCTCAGACAGGCACAGAGCCATTGGAAACGCCATAGGGAAGGTGTATCCTCTAGCAAGTCGTGGCATTTGCACTTACCATTTGTATAAGAATATACTACAAAGTTTTAGAGGGGGTGAATCGTTCCGTCTTGTTAAAAGAGCGGCCAATGCTTATCGAGAATACAAATTTAATGTAATTTTTGAAGAGATTCGGCAGGTCAATCCAGCTCTCCACGGTTATTTGCAAAAGGCTGATGTAAGATATTGGACGCGGGTATATTTCCACGGCGATAGGTACAACTTCACAACAACAAATATAGCAGAGTCAATCAACAAAGTTCTTTCAGAGGCTAGAAGTTTGCCAATTGTGCAACTTATAGACACTATAAGGTCAATGCTGACAAGATGGTTTGCAGAGCGGCGTACTGATGCAACACTAATGAAAACCGTCTTAACCCGCGACATTGAGAAGTTGCTTGAGGTAAAGTACTTTTGATTTAAAGATGTTTTTTTTATTGCTCAATATGTCATTGTTATCAATCACTGCTTCTTTAGGGTCGTATGGAAAGATGTAAAGATCTATCAGTGCAGCAGATTGATTCCCATCAATTTGAAATCGGTCGTGGAGCATCTGTTAATGTTGTCAATTTGACCATGAAGACATGTACATATCGCATGTTTGACTTGGACAAAATACCTTGTGTACACGCCCTTGCGGCTGCGGATGCAAAAAAGGTTTCGCCAATTCGGTTATGTCATCAATACTATCACATGACCTACCTTACTAATGCGTATGCGGCATCTATTTGTCCAAGGGATAGACAATCACCCGTACCCGCAGAGGTTGAATCGAAGATATGCGTACCGCCAATGGTACGCCAACCTCAAGGAAGACCGAAGAAGTGCAGGTTTAAGTCTGCTATGGAAATTGCTTTGACGAAGAAAGTTCCAAGAAAACTTCCAACATGTTCAAAATGTGGTCAAACAGGCCATAACGTTAGGACGTGCACTTTCTAGGGCGAGCATTGATGCACTTGTAATTTCCCAAAATGTAAACGCTAGTTGTTCTTTCAGTACTTAGACTTGTAGTGTAGACATATCACCCGTTCGGTTCAGAGTTTTTTGAACCACATACGTTAGGTGGACTTGTTCAATATGCAGACTTTTAGATCCAAAATGATATGACCACAGACTTTTAGTGTAGACATATACATACATATCAAGGTGGTACACTTGTTGAGATCGCAGACTTATTGGCTCAAATTGACTTGCACGCAGACTTTCAGTGTAGACATACCCCTAGGTGGGGTCGACTTATCCACAGTGATGGACCTCATTATACGTAGACTTGTTCGGATGGCAGACTTCTTGAACCGAAATGACTTGAACTCGGACTGTATGCGTAGACATATTTTTGCCATAATTATAAATCTACGATTACTTACGACAATAAATTACAAGTCTACTACAAAACGTCACAAACACAAAGTAACGTACACGGGATCCTAGTACAGAAACTAATGCCGAAAACCCGAAGAGAAGGGAAAATGGGTCCTATTAAAGAAACAACCGGGCTTAAGCCTACAAGATCATTGCATAACTACCGACAAAGGTTCTTCAGCATTGCAGCAAGGACATATAACATAGTAAGACATTGCAGCAAACAATATGTGAAGGTCGGTTTACTTAAACAGAAAAGTCATTACAGCAAAGACAACGAATAACGCTAGAAGCACGATATCTGAACACTTGTTTGTGTATGCCTCCTTTAACCAAGCTATGTCTCGCTGAATCTCTTCTACCTGTAGCTTCATTTCCAATATGTCATCCCCATTGCCCTCAATTACCACTCGCATATGAGCCAAACGACTCTCCATTTGTGAATCGCTGGGGAGGTCAATTCTGTTAAAGCTCTGCATCATCTCCTTTTGGTATGCTAGTCTGTTTTGTAGAATCTCTAGTTGCTCTGTAACCCCTTCATCCCACCACTTCCAAATGTGTTCATCATTCTCCTAGGAAAAATTTAAATTTGTTCTCACAAATACCGACAGCAATATCTGATAAATAGTGTAAGTGAATAAAATTTCCAAACAAACCTCCCCCAATATCTCTAGGCAACTGTAAAACTTTCTGCCGAACGTCGCCGTTGCTGTAGATTTCTCAAGGACGGTACAACGACCACAAAAACAACGTTCAGGTATTCCATAATTAGCATCCGCTCGAGCATAAGGACAAGCCCAAATCCCTTCGGACGAAGACGAACCACTGCTGTAGCTGAACGGCATTGTGAAGGCGAAATCAGGAATTAGGGTTGCTTGAGTTGAGGTTTTCTTTACTGAGGGAAATCTGGTTCGAAAACTGAGTAACCCTAAATCGAGAAGTCTCCCCAAATATAAATCACGGGTGAGAGAGACGAGTAAAGATCACATGTTTTCCCAACGCTACCCCAATTGCATTTTGACGCGTGGATATCTTAATAAGTCTATAAAGCAGTATTAAGTACACTTTCCCTTATTGTTTATAAGTCTGCTATGTTTGCATGTCTAATATGTTTTATAAGTCTACATGTCTATTACGTTTTATGTCTACATGTCTAATATGTTTATAAGTCTACATGTCCGATATGTTTTATGTCTACTAATATGCTAATAAGTCTACTGTTGGAGAACATATGTCTACAAATGAGCTTATGTCTCAGAAACTACCGCATAATTAGAGTCATTACACTCACTTATCCTTACAAAAGATATGTCATCCTACTCGTACATGGACCATTGGTCGTGGCAATTTGGCCTTTACAAAAAAATTTGCGAGTTCAAGTACATAATAACCGAGCAAGGGATAGGATAACGGTAACCCCATATCCTGCAACAAAAGGCAGCCAACACAATTTTCCCTATGGCTGTGAGTCATTGTGTAGAAACAGACGGTCAGTCACATTACCTCGAGGTAGTGGATTAGACATTTGGTTGTATGTGTCAGGGACCTCATCGAAAATCTCGACTGCAAGCTTCATCCTCATAAAAGGCATGCTCTTATCGGTAATCCCTTCAAAAGAGTAACCTAAAGCAAGACACTCTAAGAACTTACATGTATACACGCCGCAATCACCACTCTGTATATTTTGTGGCACATTGGATCTCCTCCTGTAAATTGTATACTGCTCTAGAACGATGTCCTTTTTGGATGCAGGAGGTGCTATAGATCTAAGCATATACGGAAGCATCCTGGCATACGGTTTGACCTCCTCAATTATCTCCTTGTCACTATAAGCACTTATGATGCAATCATAGACGTCAATATGTTGCCTGACCAGGTTAACATGAAGAGCTATCCAATGCTGGCCGTTGATGTTGTGCGCAAAATACAGATGATCAACGTCAACCACCCATTTCTTGTTTGTAATTGCATAATATGGATACGCGCCGTTCATCACCTCTATGTAAGACTCTCGGAACATGAAGTTCTTTGGATTGATTGCAAATTGTTTGTAGTCATGATACCATGAACAAACCCAGCATTGGTTGAGGAAAGCAATCCTGGTGCTATAGAAAGGAGTTGGGTCTCAGAGAGATCTTTTCCTCAGCAAATGTGCGAAAGAGGACATATGCTGAAAATTACATCGTCCAACAGTCAATGACAAAGGAAATCATGATCGATGAATCTACCTTATACGCCTAAACCTGAAGCCTAAGAAAACCATTAAGTCTGCAAGGGTTTAAAGCTTATGCATTCTCCAAGCCATCCGTATTTCAAGTCGTTCTTTGGCCACCTCTCTTTTGGAGTCATCAAAGTTTTGTAGAAGTTGCACGATCCTACAAAAGATCCAATTGGATTCTCCCTGTAAAAACACCAGAAATAGGTGTTACTTCCATTTAATATACGGAACTCAGGCCTATATGTAAGCGAATCAACAGACTTACTCTTCTTCATTAATCCTCTCAATCAACTGTGCCATTTTAAACGGCTTTATTTCATGGAACGGATCATAAGCTCTGAGAGATCGAATTACACCATCCTTTAAGCGACTGACTGCAGACTTTCCAAGGAAAGAGGATAACTGCGAAGGGGCCTTTTGTTTTTTTCGCTTCGGTGCAGGTGCCCTGGGTGGTGTCTTTACACCCAGGGCACCTGCAAGTGCATTCAAAGCCATGTCCACTTTGTTGCAATTAGCACGTTCTACGGGGTTAGAAAACGTTGAACCTGAATCAGTTGGTTTCGTCATGGTTGCATCGGCTTTGGCCACTTCGTCGGTTATGTTGATCAAGTCATCCGTCAGTTTATATGGAGGAAAAACTGCTTCTTTCACAAACGCAGGTGTACTTCTCGCAACACACTGCATCGTCATACCATCTGATGTCTGCTTCTGCATAACCATCCACGACTGATTCGAGGACAAGAAAAATCAAAGAATAAGTCGTTAGTAATTAGTACATAAGTCAGTCACAATTACAATGATACTAGGTCTACACCAATATTGGAAAATAAGTCTATGTCTGAAAATAGTGCGTATAAAATAAGTCTACGTCTCAAAATAGTGATAATAAGTCTACCTTAATGTATTATTGAACAGTAATTTCTAAGTCAATAACGTCAAACACTAAACTATATTAAGTCTGCGTGTTGTTACAAATTCCCATACTAAATCGGCATGGAAAATTGAAATTCTTGCAATGCAAAATAGAGTGAACAGCGATTTCAATTACTGCACGAAAGAAAATCAGGTTGACAACATTGCAAACCAAATTCAACTTAACCACATTGAAAAACAAAACCAAGTCAACCACATTTTAAAACACAACCAAGTTCACCACATTGCCAAACAAAACAGAAAATACACTACAAAGGATTTGTACACATGAAAAACGACAAATTCAAAAAGTCTGGTGTCAAGCATAAGCCTGGAGTCAACCATATTACTCTCCATTTATTTTCTGCAAGAAAAAACACATATCAATCCGTGAATGGTAAGGAAACCAGTTATTTTGGCTGTATCCTAATCTATTCACCCAAAAAATATAAAAAATATACCCACATACATAACTTACTGAAATACTTACCGTCATTTTTGAGACTTCCGCTAGAGTGCACTGCTTCTTCATTGGCCGCATTTTTCTCCAACTCTTTTACCGCCTTCAGTTCATTTTCAAGTTGACGCAATTTACCTTGCACCATACCCTCCATTGAAGCCATTTTCGAAGCCCCATTACCCTATATTGAAGCCATTTTCGCAGATACATTACCCTTCATTGAAGACATTTTTTGCTCTACTTCTCCCTTCAAAACGTCAATAGATGTGCTCAGTTGAGAGGCCACAGTGTCTACCTTGTTTGTAAGTACTCCGAGAAGTTTCATTATCCCCTCAGCCATACCATCATTTTCAATAGATCACTTTGTCGGCTTTTCCGCCGAACTTACTCTTGGAACCTACGTATTAAAAAACTCTTTGTTACTAACCATTCCAATATGAAAAAACTCAAAAAAACCACTTACAAACAACTGACCTTTCTGACTGTTCTGCTTCCTTGACACTTGTTTCTCCTTTCCGTTATGTTCCTCAGAACTTTCTTTGACGTACGAGATATGCATGCTTCAACAAAGTCATCGTCGCTTTCGTCGACTGGTTCTTTCCCTTTACTCTTATTTTCAGCATCTAGTGACCAAACATTCATGGGGAGCCGATCATGGAGTATATCTTCCAAGAGTTTATCCACTCCAACATCCTCAGTATCATCAGTCCACCGTGGTTTGGGGTCCTCACCATTATTAACTATAATATGTCTAACCCGTACCTAGCACATACAATGCTTAATAAGGAAACTTGGCCAAAAACGTTCATATTACACAAATGCACAATAGAACATAAGTACATACCTTCTCCTGGTTGTTCTTTTCTTCGAGAACAAGATCATCAAAGTTGAAACGCTTATGCGACCCAGCCCATGACAGAAGGGGTACTTCCATACCGTCAATCTTGTTCCCGAACCTTTCACCCACAATGGTAATCGCCTCATAAACCCATATTTGGAGAATGGGGAAAAAACCACCAATGGTATAAGATTTGCTGTTCAAATCCGCCAATTTCACAAACTCAATCAAACTCTCACAAGCGACTCTGCCCCATGGGAATTGTTCAAATGCCTCAACATCAAGTACGGTTTTCGCAAACTTAAGAGGAATTTTTGTAGACTGATGCAGCCCAAGGACGCCAACAGCAATTACACATAAGCATCCAACCATTCTCCGCTTGTCATACGACCAGGTTCTACATCTCCGTAAGACCTCTTTCAGGTCATCCCAGCTAGGTCCATCGGTCAGAGAAATCTTCATGTCCCCCCATAGTTCCTTATGATCACTGTCCCATGTTCCAGTTTCCTCATACGGCTGTGAATTCATCCCCGATATTGCAGCAAATTCAGACAATGAAAAACGAATTGGTTGATCATCAACCAAACACCATATCTCGTGATTCTTTTATGTGGCCAACTGTCGTGTGATAACATTGTGAACAGTCTTCGCCGACCAGATGAAATCGCTTTCAACAAGGTTACAAATACCACCCACAGGAGAATTTAAAAGATAGGTCCACACTTCGTCGCCTAAACTTTCCTTTATACTTCCAATGTTCCCCAAAACACAGTAATGATGCATGCTCTTCTTCTGAGGTGGGATCTTACCATCGCCATAGTACCTGCCTGGATAAGATGCCATTCTGCACGCCATGGAAAAACATTTCAGCAATTTTGTCAAACGATCAACCTGATATAGTTAACAAGTTTGCCTCCAAGTACAACAAGTCTACGACCATTATCAAACAATTCTTGGGGGTACACTTATATATCTCCACATCCCAAAACCCGAACCCCATCAAGTCTACAACAACGTCAAACAAATCTAACCCGTAATCCTACACAAAGTAAACAAATCTACCATTTCATCAGGGTTCAGTAAAAACCAAAACTCAATCGACATGAAAAATCTTCTCACCGTAAAGAACTTACGAGCACACAACTTCAAACAATGCGAGCCCAGAAATACAAACCCACTTAAACATTATTCAAATCTACATCCACAAGATTACCTAAACTCATAGATCTACAGCCACACCGCGACAAAATTATGTAAATCTACAGAAATAACGCGGTAAATTCAAATATATGAGATAATTTTCCAGAATTTCAATCCTTTACCATCTCTCACACACAACATCTCCTTTGTTTTAAAACAAATCTCGTTCACGAAAAAAGAGAAATTAGGGTTTTTAATTCAATCTCTACAAACCGTATCTAAAACCAGAGCAAGAGTAAACGACGAACTGACAAGAAGACTAAATGAATGGAAGAGTCATGACAAACCTTTCGTTTACCAAGAGAAGAAGAAAACACGAAACCGGCGGAACGGCAGAAACAGTGAAGAAACGAATGCGATAAAGTTTGCAGAAACAGGAAACCACCGACGCACAAATTGCCGCTAACGCCAATGCTGATTTCGGTTCGACAAGAGAAAACTCAGAAACCCTAGAAAATGGACGACGAGAGAGGGCGCCGAAAGAAGGTGGTGGAAAGACAAAGTAAAATTATTAAAAAAAACAGTAATTGTAAAAAAGGTCCATTGTAAAACTTAGGTCTCAAACTTTTTTTTTTTAGTCTGGGTAATTATTAAAATGACATACATTGTAATTATATTTATGAAATAAGGGATAAAAGTAATATCCTATGTCTTTTACTTCTGCACGGTTTAATGAAGTTAGTCTAGTAATAAAATGATAGTTTTGGTGTATTCTAAGTAATTTCTCTATATTTTTATTGTTTAAAGACGTTTTAGGATTTCAATCAATGAATACATCGTCCATGTGAAGCTTGTTTTCTTCTTTTTCTTTGCTTCTCTCTAGATTCGCTTTTTATTTTTATTTTTTTTTGTCTTGTAATCCAAGCAAGTTCATATTATCAAATTAGAAAATTAAAGTTTAAGATTTGAGATGATGGGTAGGTATTTAAGTAGACACGTGAACATGTTTTTATGGGGGTTTACTAGTTTTATTTGTACCTCTTTTTTTAAAGTGTTAAATTAAGAATGACAAATTAAAAATTGACTAATCCACTTTCTCATTTGAGGTGTCAAGTTTTGATGGGCGTCCAATTCAAGGTCTCAAGTCTTTCTAAAGAACATGATGCAATAACAGTAACACTACAAGAAAACAATCGTTTTCCAATGATTCATTACGACGGTTTAAAAATCGTCGCAAACTTACAACGATTGTACGACGATTTTATGTCAAACCAAAAAAACGTCGTAAAACCGTCGTACAAAAAAATTGTCGTAACTGCGACGTACAATTTATGACGAATTACGACGATTATACATCGATAACGAGAGATTTGATATTAATTGCAAAATTTTCGTAAATTAGATGTAACATTACGACGAATATACGACGACCTGTATTCGATGTACACTTACGACGATTTTATGTCGATAAAGAAGTTAGGTGAAGAACATTTAAAACATGTTTACCTAACTAATGTCGATGAAATATTTTATCGCATAATCGACGTAAAATCGTCGTAATATTATTGTTGAATGTAAAAGCGATGTAAAAAATCGTCGTAAAAGCGTCGTAAAGCCTGAAATTTTGTTATAAATAGATCTTCATTCCTTCTTTCATTCACAACACATCATCATTCAAACATAAGAGCATCATCATCCTGGAGACCCATTGTAGGTCTCTTAAACCTTAGTATAGTGTTGTAAATCCTGATATATTGGGTTGTCCATTGCTGGAAACCCGAATTAGTAGTTATTTCTTTGAAAAAAAGAAGTAATAATATTAAAAGGTTTACTCCATTCACGTGGCTAGACGTGACACAAGAGACCGACTCTTTTATTGTCTAATCAATAAAAAGAGATAGTATTTTGAGTTTATTTCAAGATGTCTATATACGAGCTAAGAAGCTGGATGTATATGCGTAAAGATTCAGATGGGGCGTTGACAGAAGAGTTCAAGAACGGGTTAGAAATATTTATATATCAGGCTACAAATATGGAGAGAACGAAAGATAGCGGGAAGATGTTTTGTCCTTGTTTGAAATGCAATAATACAAGGTATACACTAACCAAAACCGTGTGGATGCATTTATTAAATATAGGGTTTATGCCGCAATATTTTTTTGGGTATCTACATGGAGAATGATATGGCAGTAATACTCATGGGAATGCTGGTAGTATTAGTAATTATCAAAGTCATGTTGATTTTGATGAATCGAATTATGGTCTTCAGCCTAATCAGTATCAATCTGATCAAAGTCTAGATCATGATAGGATGCATGAGATGGTGACTGATGCATTTCATGAAATGCATACTGGTAATGCTGTTGAGGAACCTAATGTAGATGCCAAACGATTTTATGATTTGTTAGACAATGCTAATCAGCCAATCTACGAAGGATGTAGAGAAGGCATGTCTAAATTATCGTTGCGAGCTAGGATGATGTCAATTAAAACAGATCATAACCTGGCTGAGGTTTGCATGGATGATTGGGCTGATCTTCTGAAAGAGTATCTACCGGAGGATAACTTGGCAGCGGCAACATACTATGAAATACAGAAGTTGATTTTTAGTCTTGGTCTACCTTCTGAGATGATAGATGTATGTGTTGACAATTGTATGATTTTTTGCAATTGTATGATTTTTTGGAAAGATGATGATCAGCTGGAGGAATGTCGATTTTGCCAAAAACCAAGATACATGCCGCAAACTGGTGGGCGTAAAAGGATACATGTGGTATCTCCCTATAACTAATAAGTTAAAACGGCTTTATCAATCTGAAAGGACAGCTGCATCAATGAGATGGCATACCGAACATACACAAGTAGATGGAGAAGTTGTTCATCCATCAGATGCAAAGGCATGGAAACACTTCAATATGGTATACCTAGATTTTGCTAAGTTCAAACGGAATGTCTATCTTGGTCTGTGCACTGATGGTTTTAGTCCATTTGGTATGTCTGGTAGACAATATTCATTATGGCCAGTAATCCTAACTCCTTATAACCTTCCTCCAGATTTGTGCATGCAAAGGAAATTTCTTTTCCTAAGTATTTTGGTTCCAGGTCCCAATCATCCGAAGCGAGTTCTCGATGTATTTCTGCAGCCACTCATACATGAGTTGAATCAGTTATGGTATACCGGCGTTCGCACATATGACTGTTCTACGGGCAAAAATTTTACTATGCAGGCTGTGCTTATGTGGACAATAAGCGATTTCTCCGCTTATGGTATGCTATCAGGATGGACTACACATGGGAGGTTATCTTGTCCTTATTGTCTTCATCGAACTGATGCGTTTCAGCTAAAATATGGTAGAAAAACTTGTTGGTTTGATTGTCACCGGAGGTTTTTACCGGATAACCATCCATATCGGAGGATCAAGAGGTTATTTATGAAGAACAAAAGTGTACATGTCCCTCCACCCGTAAATTTAACAGGAGCTGATATACATGCGCAAATCGAGCATTGAGGGGCAGAGGAAACAATAACGCGTGGGGGGAACTGGCACACTCCTGCAAATATGTCTGAAGGTTATAGAGTTCATCATAATTGGCACAAGAAAAGTATCTTTTGGCAACTACCCTATAGGAAAGATCATCTGCTCAGACACAATCTTAATGTCATGCACATTGAAAAAAACTTTTTTGATAACATCATGCATACAGTTATGAACGTAGCGGGAAGAACAAAAGACAATGGTAAGTCAAGATTGGACTTGCCTGATTTATGCAACAGAAGTGAGTTGCATATACTGAGAAACGGGAAAGCACCAGTTCCTGTATTTCAGTTGAGTGCAGATCAAAAGTCAGCATTGTTGAGATGGGTTTCTTCTGACGTTAAATTTCCTGATGGGTATGTTTCTAATCTTTCTAAATCTGTTGAGAAGGGGGTAAAGTTTGCAGGGATGAAAAGCCATGACTGCCACGTGTTTATGCAATGATTATTTCCATTTTCATTTGCTGAACTCTTGCCCAAAAATGTCCATGAAGCTGTTGGAGGCATTGATGCTTTTTTTCGGGATCTTAGTACATGAACATTATCAGTTGATGTAATATCACAATTGGCATCGAATATTCCAATCTTGTTGTGCAATTTAGAAAAGATCTTCCCACCATCATTTTTTGATGTTATGGAACATCTTCCTGTTCATCTCCCTCACGAAGCAGAGCTCGGGGACCAGTTCAGTACAGGTGGATGTGGGAGGTCGACGGCGACAAGGCCAAGCCGGCGCCAATGGCTGATACCGTCTGGCAGGGTCTGGTGCAGTATTGGTTGACTCCGCACAACCAGACTATTGCCGTCAAGTGTTCCACATCCAGGTATTTTAATTTGTGTTTAGATTAAATTAAAATATGTGTTTTAATTTAATACAATTCTAATTAATATATTTTTCAGGAACGCTACTGACGATGCGGGAAATCGGAAGAATGTCCCGCACACTTCCGGTCAGATTCTTTTTGTCGGGACACGACTTATAATGGTAAATTTAAATTATTAAGTTTTTGTTTTTAAATAATTAACTCTTATTTGTCTTATTAATAATTTTATTTTTATTTTTATTTTGTAGGTCGAAGAAAAGGGGGGAGAACTTCCTCTGATGACGAAGGTCTTCGCCGAGACCCATAAGAGGAACGGCGAATTCACGGATCCTCAGGCGGAGGAGATCTACAACGCCGCCTGTGCACGGATCGAGGAGCAGTGGACGCAGGTCACTCAGCAGGCGCCTCCGACATCTCCCGAAGGTAGCTCGGTCCAATCCACCCCGACGCTGACGGTGGCGGAGATGGACCAGATTTTCGAAGAGGTAAGATCTTTTTCTTATTTAGTGTAATTTTAACTTTATATTGTACTTTTTAACATAATTTTTTTACATATTTTCAGGTTGCCCCTAAGAAAAAGGGCCGGGTTTTAGGGATGAGATCCATCCGTGATACTCCAGTCGCTACGGCAACTGGTCATGTCCGGGCAGCGAATCCGCTTATCCGCCAGGAGATCCATCAGATGCGGACCCAGTACGAGACGAAGATCGACCAGTTGTACGGTCTCTTCGAGATTATGGGGGCCGACAACCCGGTGCTCATGGTGCAGTTGGACAGGCTGCGGGCAGCTGGAGTTGTTGGATCATCTGCTTCATCTTCTAGGAGGAAACCATCGGTGCAGACGGACGAGGAGATTTTCCGGTCTCTCGGGGTTGATCCTCCTAGAGTCGGGGATCAGGCGCCGGAAGCCTCCAACCGAAGATCTGGGGATCATGCGGCGGAAACCTCCAACCGAAGACCCGGCAAAGAACATGTGGAGCAGGACGAAGGGGAGCAGGACGATGACGGGATCAACATTAGTTCAGATTTAGATCTTTAGGGTTTTTTTGTAATTATTAAAATTAATTTTTTTTTTGAATTTTAATCAAAATTTAAATTGTAATTATTTATTTTTTTAATTTAAATTTTAATTCGAATTTTTTTTTAATTTCATTTATAAAAAAACGTCGTATAATCGTCGTAATATCATTATTATTAATTTATTAAACTGTCGTATATTCGTTGTAACTCGTACGACGAAGTTACGACCACTTATTCGTCGTATATTATACGACGACTGATACGACGAATATACGTCCGTGTTTTACGACGGTTTTACGACTAAATGGTAAAATCTTTTACGATTGAATTACGACGAAACTTGTGTCGTATATTATACGACGATCCTACGTCAATTTTTAACAACGACTTTATGACGGTTTCGCTGTATCGAGGCAATCCGATGTAAAGTCTTCGTAAGCTGTACGACGCATTTTCGACGATCTTTTTATGTCGATGTTACGACGAATATAAACCGTCGTAGATTATACGACGGCTTTACGACGATTTATCTATTACGACGATGAGTTTACGACGATTTGGAAATCGTCGGTAGTTCGTCGTAATAGCCTTATTACGACGAATTAGCGATGATTTTGGCCGTTGTAAAACGGTGTTTTTCTTGTAGTGTAATTACACTATGATAGCTTGATGGCAAAATCTCAATTTTGTAAACGGGTTTTAATGTTAGATCGACTTCTGTTTGTATTGAAGATTATCTTTCAAAGGTCAAATCTTTCTAACGAAAACGTGCTAAGGTTCAGAGACTCAAAAGCATTACCTTTATGAGTATAACAAACCAATATATGAAGTTGTTAATGTCACAAAACAGACAATAGCGCAAACAAGTGCAGAAAACAGAGTATGGAAAGTTTGAGAGAAAGAGAGAAGAAGAAGTTAAGTGAGTTCACGCCCTTTAACTAGAGATACATCTTCCCGAGACTATTTCTCAAAATCCACTAAAAGGAAAATATATTTACAAGAAATACATCTTATGAATTTAGTCTCATGACTCATGAGTAGTTACATTACAAATACATTCGTCTAATTGGTTAAAGTTTCGAAAGAAAAGATATGCTACAAGAACTTTAAGTATTTTCTGGTTGAACCTAGACGTGGAAGCTGTAAGTGTAAAGACTATACAACTACATCAAAGAAGGCTAATGGAAGAAGAATATGTTCTTCAACCAATAGACCAACAATAATTTATTTGTCAACTAGACCAACAATTATTATATAACACACCAAACAAATCACCAACTAATAAATTATTTAGAGAATATCGCACTTTTCTGTTAGAAATTAAATTTATGAATAATTGAATATGGAGCCGACCTTTGCCGGTGCAAAGTTCAAAAGCCACGCAAAGTCAGATGAGAGAACAGAGAAGATCAGATCAGAGCCGTTGATTTTATAAAACGGTGGACATTCATCAACCTTTGTCAGTTTCCCCCAAATGCAATTATAAATTTTTGTTTTTTAAAATCTTTTTAGGGTTTCAATCAGTGAATCAATCAGTGACGTGAATGAATCGTCCATGTGAAGCTTGTTTTCTTCTCTTTTCTTTGCTTCTCTCTAGAATTGCTTCATTTTTTAAAAAATGATCGTGTAATCAAAGCAAGTTCATTCTATGTATGGGTACTTGTGTAGACACTTAACATTGAAACATTTGCCTATTTTTCTAGTTTAATTATAAAACTCTCCTCATGAGTCTTGAACTGTACTTCTTGTCTTAACATGTTTGGGTTTACTTCTTGTTTTAGTATTAATAAAAAAACTATTTTTCTTGTTTTAGAACTAATATTAAAGTTAACAACAAAAGTAGGAAACATATATTATACGCAAACCACATCGAGATTCCTTCCATAAATCGCCGACTCAAAAAAATATCCGAAATCCAACAATTTAATAATCAAAAGTAATAACGAATCAAAACCTCACATCCACACTACGCTCACTCTCTCTCCGACCACTGTTGATAAACTCAATACTTAAATTTTGCAATTCTCCTTCGATACCACATCCATCACCACCTCTCTCACCTCTCTGCCGGCCGCCACCGCCGGTATTCACCGGAATCAATCACAATCAATGGAGCTTAACACCTTCCATCGCTCTTCTTCTTCCCTCTTATTCCTCCTCTCAGGTTCGTATTATCTTAAAGCTTCTCTCTTTATCTTAAAGTTTTTCGCTTTGTCACGGTTTATTAACACGACGTCGTTTAACAACCTCAAAATGTGATTACACAGTGGTGGTTATTTTCCCGGCGACGGTGATTTCAATCGGCGTCAACTACGGTCAAATCGGAGATAACCTCCCGTCACCGGAACAAGTAGTCCCATTAGTGAAATCAATCGGAGCAACAAAAGTAAAGCTCTACGACGCAAACCCACAGATCCTAAAAGCCTTTTCCGGCACCGGCGTAGAGTTCATCGTCGGTCTCGGGAACGAGTACCTCTCCAAAATGCGAGACCCATCAAAAGCCCTAACGTGGATCAAACAAAACGTGACTCCATTTTTACCGGCGACTAACATCACCTGCATCACAATCGGAAACGAAATCCTCGCTCTCAACGACTCTTCCCTCGCCGATAACCTCCTCCCGGCAATGCAAGGAGTCCACTCCGCTTTAATCACCGCCGGTCTCTCCGATCAAATCGCCGTCACCACCGCACACTCTCTCTCCATCCTCCAAACCTCTTTCCCACCTTCCGCCGGCGAATTTCACCCAGATCTCATCGATACGCTCAAACCAATCCTCGAATTTCACCGGAAAACAGACTCTCCGTTCTTAATCAACGCTTACCCTTTCTTCGCCTACAAAGGAAACCCTAAAGAGATCCCTCTCGATTTCGTCCTCTTCCAGCCGAATCAAGGAATCGTAGATCCGGCCACCGGATTCCGCTACGAGAACATGCTGTTCTCGCAGATCGACGCCGTGTACTCTGCTTTAGCGGCGGCGGGGTATAAATCTCTCAAGGTTCAGATATCGGAGACGGGGTGGCCGTCGAAAGGAGACGACGACGAGTTCGGAGCCACGCCGGAGAACGCGAAGAGGTATAACGGAAACCTGATTAAGATGATGATGGGTAAAAAGACGAAAACACCCTTGCGACCGAACAACGATCTTATCGTCTATGTTTTTGCTCTCTTCAACGAGAACATGAAGCCTGGCCCGACGTCGGAGAGGAATTACGGGCTGTTTAAACCTGACGGGACTCAGGCTTACTCGCTTGGGTTTACTCTAAACGACGTCGTTAAAGGGTCTAGCGGCGGAGACGACGGTGGTAATAGTAGTAGTGGAGGAGGAGGAGGAGGAGGAGGAGGAGGAGGAGGAGGAGGAGGAGGAGGTGGGAAAATGCCGGTTTCGCCGGTTATGCCTGTGGCGCCGGATAGTGCGTCGACCGGTTATTTGGCAATTTCGTCGGCTCCGGTAAGATTCTTCGCATTTTTTCTTTTTCGGTTAAAGTTGGGATTTTTTTTTTTTTTTTTTTTTTTAGGTAAAGCGAAAGATTCGATTTTTTTCAACATTAAGTTACAACTTTATTCTAAAAATATTCCAGTTCAAGGTTTCATCAAAAATAAATGAAAGATGGTTAGACCAATTTTAGGAACGAAATTTAAAGCAAAACTTTTGCAATTTGAAGTCATATTTGATACTTTTTTTTTTCATGTCATGTTCCTTAAAAGTGAAAAGTGTGATGATAGTAAACTATTAATGATATCAAATTTTAGTCATATACTTTCTCTTCTAATTTGTTTTTGATTAATCTATTTATGCCAAATTTACCTTTGAGTGTTTGTTAAGTGATAATACTTTATGATTTTTTGCAGGGGAAAAGAAAAGGGACTGTAGCAATATTGTTAATGATGGTGAGCATGTTACTTGGCGAGAGACGCTTCCTTTGATTACACGAAACAGAGTTAACTGTTTTGCATTCTTCCGAATTCCAGATTACCATTGGAGAGCTTATCACGGGCATTTTTTTTTGGTTTATAGTATTTATGTTAGAAATTCATTTTGCACCTTATGTAGTATGAGGATCACACTCAATTCACTTTTATATTCCATTCAATAATACTCTTCTTATATTCGTGAGGATCACATTCAGTTTAATTTGTTTTCTTCTATGTTGTCCATTACTTATCATATTAAAAAAAATTAAAATTAAAATTATCAATCGCCTATAATACACTTAGATATTTATATATGTTTTAGTATTAAGTTTGAGGTATCTAAATTGTAATTAAAATGATCACAACAAGTGTTGGTTACTCCACAAGATTTTGACATGTGTTTTTATCTTCTTAGTTAAGATCAAGAAAACTATACTATTTGAAACTATACCATCTCTACATTGGAAAAAAAAAGAAAATTAAATCCCAAAAAGAGGTACAATAATATAATAAAAATTGGTTCTTTCTCGCAATTGCGTTTAAATAAATTATTCAATCGATAAAAATGTTTTTTCAGTTACACAAAAATATAATATATTAACTAGAAACTATATCACTGGCATTTATTATCTCTAATTAATAATAGCATGAGAGGAAAAAAAAGTAAACAATTTTCAATTTAGTTAACAAATAAAATCTTTATTTGAAAACCAAGCTTTTTTCAATTAGAAAATCATAAATATTCTTCTAAAAAAAGATATCAATCAAGAAGATGACCATAATTTTCCAAAAATCAACGTTTTTATATTTTTGAATTAGAATACAAAAAGAATACTTTTTTTTTAATAAATTTTAATTTTGCTAATATTTCAAGAAGATTAAAAAAGAACGTCAAAATGAATAAAGATATATAAGTAGCTAAATGATAAAAAGTAAATCTAATTCAAACAGAAATATGAATTTGGAAACACGTCTGCATCCTTAATTTAGATCCTAAAACTGGTGAGTTTTTAATTTTAATTTTTGTAATGTTTTTTTTTTGGTGAATGAGAGGAGACAATTGTCTCCCACTTTTATTTAACTAAAGAGAATTACATCCGAACTCAACGCGAGCGCTCAGCCCCTACAACATCCTCAAACAAAATCAACTCCAAATCAGACGGATAAGAAACAAAACTACGAAAACCCACAGGGTAAGAAAAAGCAAGGTTAGCTAGCCCATCTGCAACACGGTTCGCCTCTCTATAGACATGTGAAAACCGGACTATCCAATCCCTAGAAATAAAGCCATAGCACAAACGTATTAGGAAGGACAGGGGGTGTGTATCACCTATACCTGTCTGAAAGAAACCCACCACAATCTCCGAGTCTACCTCGATTTCCAGTTTTGAAACCCGATGTTCCCAAGCCATGAATAAACCGTAGTAAATTCCCCAAAGCTCAGCTAAAGGTGCTGAACAGAAGCCAATATTACACGCGTATCCACTCTTCCAATTGCCCTCAGAATCCCTTAACACGCCACCTGCAGTTGCGAGACCTGGATTTCCTCGCGAAGCCCCATCGGTATTCAACTTCATCCATCCATTAGAAGGCGGTTTCCATGCTATAAATCTCTCAATTCTCTGTACTTGAACCCGTCCTTCTCCTTGGTTCTCATACGCTAATTGAACCTCACGAGCCACATCCTTAACAAACTTTACCCGATCTCTGCATTTTCTATTCTCTCCAAAAATATCTCCACATCGCCATTTCCACCCCCACCATACTGCCATAGCGAAAAGAGTAGCCCATTCAATATTCTCCACTTCACTCTTCATTCCCAAATTTTCATACACCCATTCCAAAACCGACTTAGAAAAAAACGCTGCTCGTCTCCGATTCGGAACCAATTTGCGCCATATCCCCAACATCGCTGGGCAATCCCGGAGTACATGCATAATTGTCTCCTCCCCTCCTTCGCAAATAGTGCACACCCCCGACTCGCTTAGATTTCTCCTTAATCTCTCCATGTTTGTCATAATGAGCTGATTTCCCACCGACCATAGAAACACCCGTACTCGTTCAGGAGCTCTAACTTTCCATACACGCTCAAAGAATCTTCCCCAACTCTGTCTCGGCCTGGTGTCCTTAGTCAAGAAGTTATAAGCTGCCTTAACCGAGAAGCTCCCATCAGAATTTCCCTTCCAAGAAATCCTGTCTTTTGCACCCGTAATGTTATCGAGTACAATGGTTGATAAATGCAGCCTGATAACATCCGGGACAAAAGGCATTATCCGAGCCAAATCCCATCCTCCTCCATTATTCCATAACTCATGAGCCTGCATCTCTGCATACCCGATCGGTAAGACCCCCGTAATCATCTCCACCAAAGGTTTATCCAACAACCATGTATCGTTCCAAAAACGTATACTTCTGCCGTTTCCCATTATATACCCAGCACAGCCCTGGAATTACTATTTCTCTAAGGCCAACACCTATGCTTCGGTAAGTAGAAGACTAATGGCTCTTCGCAACAATCCAAGACGAATCGTGTACCTCTCCAACCTTATATTTACTCCTCAAAACCTGAGCCCAAAGGCTGTCCTTATCCTGAATCAATCTCCACCCGACTTTAGATAATAACGCCTTATTTATTTCTGATGCCAATCGGATTCCAAGACCACCTTCATTGAAATGTTTAACTCGCGCGTACGTTTTAGTTATATCAGATGCTTGTTGTCAAAAAAACATAAAAATAAATAAAGAATCAGAGATATTTCGATAGGAGGAAAAAAGGAAAGTCAGTGAATCTGAATTATATCCTTATGGATAATATAATCTGAATCAGTCAAAACCATTATATTCTCGTTAGTCGAATATACATTTGGTCATATTTTTGACCAATGGATTAAGCTTTGCTCAATTTATCTCTTAGAAGAATGGAAAAATAAAAAACGTGTGGCTTATCCACTTATCATTACGTAGAAATTTCTCCTCTCCCTCAAACGCTATATATATATACGTGAGAGAGAACTCACTATGCTGACAAACAAACAAACAAAGAAACACGTGAAAATAAAAGACATATCATTAAGCTCTATCGAACAAGGTTTTCTTCTTCTTGATCATATGTCGGCGTCACAAAACATGACTTATCCGGTCGGTACTCGGTTTCTTCCAAATGGTTTGGGGTTGGTGAGGCGTTATCTGCGCAACAAGGTCCAAAGAAACGAGAGCGAATTCATAAAAACTCTCAACATCTACGAAAACGACCCGTGGCGTCTTGATCACGACACGAACCCCCTGTACCCCGAAAACAAATGGTACTATTTTGTCCATAGGACAACCGCGTCGCGGACCGTACCGGGAAACAGAGAAAGCGAAGGCGGCACATGGAAAAACAACGGTAAGAAAGAGATCGAGGACGAAAATAAGGTGGTGATTGGTTACAAGCGGAGTTTCGTGTATTTGAAGAAAGTGAATGGAAATCTTGTGAAGACCGATTGGCACATGAAGGAGTATTCTCTTTTTGAGAACAAGACCAATTCCCAAGAATGGGTCTTGTGTTTGATCAAAGACCGAGAGGAGAACAAGGATATCGTCTTACCCAACAACGAGCGACAAGAAGAAGAAGAAAAAGAACAAGAAGAAGAACAAGAACAAGAAGCTGATTTTGCTAATGAGATCAATCAACATAAACAACAAGAAGATCAAGAGCAAGGGCAAGATGCACAGATTATTCTTCCTTCTCCTCCTTTGCAGAGCAACGACACCAACAACGTCTTGATGATGTCGAACCAAGAACCTTATGGTTTTGATGGCGTTGAGGACGTGATGATTAATATCGATGAAGAACAAGAACAAAAAAAAGAAGAAGAACAAGAAGCTGATTTTGCTAATGAGATCAATCAACATAAACAACAACAAGATCAAGAGCAAGATGCACTGAATCTTCTTCCTTCTCCTCCTTTGCAGAGCGACGACACCAACAACGTCTTGATGATGTCAAACCAAGAACCTTATGGTTTCGGTGGCTCTGAGGACGAGATTGGTACCGATGAACTCATGGAATCACTGGATAATGACCCTGTTGATCTCGGCATGGTTGATATGGATGATCTCATACAAAATTTGAAGGCATTGGCGTCACTCAACAACAATAACAACGAGTCCTGAACTCGTTAAAAGCTTTCTTCTATCTAGTAGGTTTTTTTTCTTTTTCTAAACGATCTATTAGGTTTTTTTTTGAATCTAATATATATCTATTAGGTTAATGCAATTAATTAAGCTTCTTTAGTTGTTTCTTTTGGCTAATAACAAACGAGTGGTTGATCAAAGTGAGAAACTGCTTTGTGTGTGTGAGAGGGCAGAGCAGAGAAAGAGCGTATTAATTAGAGCATAACCAATTGTTTTTTTTATTTTTTTTATTTTTTGGTTTTCCTAATCATATTAACATTCTGAACTCTGTGAGTTCTATATAATTTAACAATTTTCGAATGAATGACTACAGTTTTCAAGTCGTTTTGAAATTAATTATCTTCTTTAATTGGAAAAACAACAATAATCAATAATACTCCCTCTGTTCAGAATTATTTGATGTTTAAGGTTTTTGCACACAGTTTAAGGATTCATTTAATTTTTATTTTTCCTATACTAAAAATATTATTTATAATTCATTTAAATATCATTCAGCCAATAAGAAGACTATCTGCAGAATATAAAAAGTCAAAAACTATAAAAATTCATTAAATTTTGCATTGAAAAGTGAGAATATCAAATAATTTTGAACAAAAAAAACCTTCTAAAACATCAAATAATTCTGAACAGAGTGAGTATTCTATTTGTTCAGAATTATTTGATATTTAAGATTTTTACACATAGATTAAGAATTCATTTAATTTTTATTTTTTCTACACTAAAAATATTATTTGTAATTTGTTTAAATATAATTCAGCCGACAATTTTCAGAATATAAAAGGTTAAAAACAATAAAAATTCATTAAATTTTATATTGAAAAGTGAGAACATCAAATAATTCTGAACAAAAAAATCTTCTAAAACATCAAATAATTCTGAACAGAGAGAATATATAATAATAATAAGAGCTTCTTTGCATTTAGGGTAGTTTTAAGATTTTTATTTGCTAAATGGGTGTGTATTTGGTCGCATGTGGATTTCTGGTAGTTTTGGTACAATACATTTTTCATAATGGCAGGTCTGCCCTTATTAGAAGAAAAGGATGAAAGAGAAAACAGCTGAGCCGAGGTAGTTTTGTCAAACGCGTGACACACACGGACGCTGACGTCAAATCTCCCGACACACGGACACACGGACGCTGACGTCATAAGTTACTGAAAACAGTTGTAATGCGATGCCGTTTTAAAATAAAACAGATATCTTGTTGGGCTAAATGGGCTTTGAGTAGTTTTTGAAGGGTAATGTGTTGGGTTTCAAATTTGGGGACAATTTTGTTTTGGGGAAATTGAATGAGGCAGTTTTGGCGGGAGATTTAACATAAGTTACTGAAAATATCTTTATTACTGTAGTAAAACCCTGAT
This sequence comes from Eutrema salsugineum, assembly GCF_000478725.1. Taxonomy (NCBI): domain Eukaryota; kingdom Viridiplantae; phylum Streptophyta; class Magnoliopsida; order Brassicales; family Brassicaceae; genus Eutrema; species Eutrema salsugineum. The sequence goes on from NW_006256612.1 coordinate 2,151,619, forward strand.
TTGCTGTCTGATTGGACAAATAATACGTATATTTCCCGGGTTAAGTGTACAACACACCCTTGAGGGTACCAAAAAAAAAGAGAGAAATCGAAGAAATGGAGAAAGATGGAAGATTTCTTGTTCCCAGAGACAGAGGGAAAGGAATTTTACTCAGCCCTGTAGAAGGTAATTTCAGAACAAATTTACAATTTGTTTGATAAATCGTACACTTTTTAAAAAAAACATTGTTTAGAACCTAATGTTAAAACGGTGGTTTATACAGAAATGGGGAATACCTTCGTTGTTGTAATGGCCGGTCAGTGGATACGATACATAACGGGGGTGTGGGATTTCAAGATAGATAAATCTTGACTGGGGAGGTGCATCAATTTGCGAGATATCTGTGGGATTGTTAAGCTAAGAAGAGTCATTAGTGACGAGTACGCAGAAGAAACAACACAGGTTGCTGTTGAAGTCTTTTACTGGTTGGAAGACGCTCTGGCTGAGCTCAATGGAAATGGTTCTGCTCCAATCGAAATCTGCACAGACCTGGGATACAGAGCTTTTAGATCTCTGCGTAAAACAGATAAGTCACTCAACCTATTTGTTACATTCAGCCGCTTTGAGAAGTCAGAACTAAAGGTACTAAGTCCTAAAAAGGGGGTGGTTCCAAGAAAACAGCCAAGTTATGAATGGGTGAGGAATCCGAATATTCGGGAAATGGAGGTTTGTACACCATTTGGAGAAGCGAAAAGTGACATAAATCGAAAACAACCTAAAGCTGGATGCATGAGAACACCCTAGTGCTGGTTTTTGATGTTAAATGGGTGTGGGTTTATTTTGTGAGTCTTATGCTCTTTTATTAATCAGGTTTGTAACAGACTAATTAGCCACGTTTATGAATGAAGGTTGTTTATGAAAACTACCCATAATTAATTGATCTCTAATTAATTTCTGAAATCGAGGTTGGTATGAGTACTCTAGTACTCTAGTATTCAGGTATTCACGTTTTCATGTATTCAGGTACTCTAGTATTCAGCTATTCAGATATTCAGGTATTCGAGTGTCAATACAAAAGAATACCTGGACCTGAATAGCTGGACACTTGAATACCTGAATACCTGAATTTCTCACGACCAGAATACCTGAATACTAGAGTACCTGAATACATGAAAACGTGAATACCTCATGTCTGAATACTGTTTCCGTATACCAAAACTACCCAATGACAACCTTATTTTGTGAGTGTTATGCTCTTTTATTAATCAGGTTTGTAACAGACTAAATAGCCACGTTTAGGAAATTAAGGTTGTTTCTACTAATACATAAGAATACCTGAATACCTGAATAGCTGGACACCCGAATACCTGAATACCTGAATTCCTCAGTACCAGAATACCTGGATACCAGAGTACCTGAACACGTGTGTAGCTGAATAGCTCATTTATCATGAGTATTTGTCCAAGGTTCAATGTACCTGAATACGTGTGTAGCTGAATGAATCAGGATTGGAAGAGATCTTTGTCCTACATTTATCATGAGTTATTGTACATTTTATTGATTGTCAAACATTTAGTTGGTTCTGAGATAAAGAAGTTATCAGGAATAGAAATTATATCAGAATACTGAATGACAATAATTCTAAATTATATCAGAATACCAGCTATAAATCTTGTATATTGAAATGCCTGAAACTCTGAATACAATACCATTACCATTATATCTGGTTAACAGAATACATGAATACTTAATGCATGAATACCTGAAAACCTGAAAAACTTAATACCTAAACACAAAACATAGGAAAAACATAGGAAATGGGAAATTTGAACACCTAACAGAGATCTAACTACATATAGCTAAACTTTCATTGCCCAAAATTACAACTGAAAGGACAACACAGAAAGTGATACAAATAATTTTCACAATAGTTTTCGAGAAGTCTTCTCTTGACCCCAAGACAGCTACGACGTTCTTCAGATCTGAGAACTCCTGAAGTTCGGCGAGTTTCATAACAGATCCAGGCCCACAAGCAGTCGAGAGATTCATATTGGACGATCCCTGAACAACTTCTGCGGGATTTCTCTCAGATCCATACGCACCCGAGTTTTTGATTTTTCTGATCTCCTCTTTCAAACGGCGAATTTCATCCCGAGCTTCGATAAGACTCTGTTTCTGCCATCCGTGGGAAGGTTCCGAGTCGACTCATGAAAAGAAGCGACAGCCGCGAGAAGATCTGCCGGTTCCGAAAGCACATTTTAAGAACTTACGTCATGGGTTATCATCAGACCATGATGTGATAACAATTGCTGGAACCCCGCAGATTATATCTTCATAATGGAGAATCGTTTGTGTGAGCTTGCCACCAGTATATTCGAAGAAATTGGTGTAATCATCTGACGCTGGAATCTTAGACAACAACAGCGGAATTGATTCAAAAGCTAATAGCTGCAGAGGTAGACGAAATCCATAACACGCGGAATTCTGCTGCTTCAACCTAATCCGAAGCTCTTTAATTGGATCTCCTATTGGAACCTCAGCAGTAGAAATAGGAGGACCTAACCTAGCATATGTCTGGAGAAATGATTCCCTGCCCCACGGATATGAAAGAAAGAAGTCGATGTCGTTAAGCATTTCGACATATTCATGGGTGATTTTGAGGTGTTTGTCTGGACAGACGACTATGCCATCAACAATCACGATTAAGGCAAGGGGAAGCTTCTTCCAATCAGGCAAATTCGGGTCTTGCAACATCGAAATCACTTGCGGCACATCGATGTTTAGATTGTTAGCTCCGAAAAGTCTATTCCACATAGAAATAGAGTCAAGGTTCATATGCTCTTCTATCTCAGCTTCTGATGGAATTTGACCGCAGGTTAGTCCGGTGATGATATGAAACTCCCGAAGAGAAAACCTCAGTGGTTTGCCACCAAATACAAACCACATCTCGTGTTTCTTCTTTGTGACAAGCATGCGACACAGTAAAGCATGGATCAATTTGGCGGAATTAGCGCATCTAGCAACAGCGAACTCGAACAACCTGCCGAACTGCGATTTGACAATAGTGTGCCAGACTTCGGTACCTTCCAAAGCAGAACGAATGGAACAGAGGATATGAGTCTTCGAATAAATGTTTAATCGGGCACCAATCGGATGGCAACCTGGGGCAAACAGTCGAGTTGATAGTTCTTCCGAAATTTGGGATTCTGAATCAGAGCTTGATGAGGTAAACTCTGGAAGTTATGAAAGATATCGATTAGTACAAAATTCAAAACGAGAGCATCAGAACCCTAAAAATTGAAATACAAATTACCTAAGGCCTAATTGAGTGGAATGAACCCCAAAACTAAGAAAAACCCTAATGCAAACTTCTCAAAACAATAAACCCTAAAAAACAAAATCAACCAATTATGAACCTTGATATAATGACTTAGCAGGCAATTCTTAGTGCGGGCAGATCTTCGCAATTCGGTCACGTTTTGTTCTTGCGATTTCATCAATCTCTTTGAGGTCCGCTTCGAATCAGTTGAGTGTTTTTTTACTTCGAAGTCATTTTTTGAAAACACGGATGGATTTGGATTGAATAAGTGAAGAGAAACAAGAAATGAGGATGAACACTGGGTATTTGTTCGATGAACTTCAACACTGGAGACAGTGGCGGTGTCGAAGTAAGAAGGAAAAAAAGGGTGCGCGAATATTATGTTTGTTGAATTCGAATGTGTCAGGGTCAAAATAGTTCAATAAGTCCTCACTTAATAATTTCACTCTTTAAATAATTCATAATGGCATCGGAATGTAATAAGATAAGTTTGCAAAAGACAGCTTGGTTATTAACTCAGAAAAACTACCCAAAGTCATTACCTTTTTTAAAACACACCCTTTCAGCAAATAAAAAACTTAAAACTACCCTTTCAGCCAATTATCTCTAATAATAATAATAATAATAATAATAATAATAATATATAATGAAAAAAATTTGTATTTTCAATTTTGAAGATGTAGAATTCTTCCATATGCTATAATTGAATGTGTGTATTCCTAATTTACATATAAAGTAAGGATTAAAACTCTTTTTGTGTAATTAGGTTCTCTATGGGTTTCATGGACATGTGCGAATCGAATTCAGCACAACTCGGTATGGTTAGTACCTCGATATGGCTCGAGCTACACTTTGATATATAGGGTTTGGAAGCAGATCTTGATAGTACGAGAGCAAGCAGCGTTGTTCCTTAAGGTCGAGCATGGAAATGGTCAAAATGCTCTGTTTTGGCAAGTCATCGATGGGGAATTTGCTATCTCTGTTAGGACCTAGGCTTCATTGATCTGTAAATTGGAGAAACCTCAGCGCTAAAAGACGTCATTCTCACTCATAAAAGGAGAAGACACATATTTCCGATCTTGAACAGGGTGGAAGAGGAGATAAATCAAGCTAAATCACACTACCAACCAAATGCAGAGGACTCTTATCTCTGACTAGTGAAAGAGAATGACTAAAAGGAATTTCAACACGGAAACTACCCAAGATCTGTTGAGATCCTCGTCGCCGAAGGTACCTTGGGCAAAAGGGATATGGTTCACACACCATTGCCCTAAGTACGGATTTATTACCTGGATTGCTCTACAAAATAGGCTCAGCACTAGAGATCATATGCAGCACTGGAACGCAAACATCCCCACCTTTTGCATCCTGTGTAACCATCATCTGGAGACATGTCGCCATTTATTTTTCGTGTGCCTTTATTCGGAGCAGGTGTGGACAAACTTAGCAAAAGGAATCATGCTACATAACTTCTCGGTGTGGATTAGACAAATATGGATATAATCTCGAAGCCTTACCAGAGAAGACTTAAACACATATATCATATGATACTTGTTTCAGTCTACTATCTATAGGTTGTGGAGAGAAAGGAACGAAAGACGGCATGAAGGAAATGCAGCACAGCACCAGAGCTAATCAACAATATTGACAAAGGGAATCAGAAATCGATTCAGTGCTATTCGAATGCTTGGTGACATTCGTTACGAAGAAGACTTGCAGCTCTGGTTTGCATCAAGACCAACGACCTGAACTTAGCGATGTAATCTTCCCATACTTAGGGATATTACTTTAAAAAAAGCTTGCATTCATTATGTAGAAACGCTGTTTTTTGTTGGATTTGAATAAAATTTAACATTCATAAAAAAAAAGGAAAGCAAAAGCTAAATTTTTTAACACATCTAGAACTAGTGGAAACTAACTATTTTCTTTCACGAAGAACCACCTTAGTAAGAGGCCATCTTTTTTTTGTCTTCTCATGAAGTGAATACAGTAGTTTGGTGGGTGGTACACATTCTGATGACAATAAGCATTGAGTTCTCCAATAAATTGTTGTCTATAATAATGCTAAACGAATGAGAACCAATTTTGGGTTGTGAGCATGTATATAGGTAGATGGGATATTGTATTTGACCGGTGTGGTGATGCGGTTGCCAAGTAACTTTCCAAACATAGATAAGATGGTCTCACATGATTCATCCAATTCTTCACTCATGAGACATGATTGAGATGATTCCAAACCCAAAAAAATTAAACCAAAGAATTGGTACAATCACCTTTTTAATAGGCGGTTTTTTCAACCAAACAATAGGTACAATCACCTTTAATAGGCGGTTGTTCATTACAAACCAAATAATTAAAGAAAATTTTGGCAATTCAAAAGGCGATTATTTGGTGGTTACTACAACAGTTTTTGCAACGGTTTTTTCCCCTTTTCACCACTCCGGTGACAGTTATTGTCCAACTCTCCGGCAAGACAGAAGATCATGTCCCCATTTTGTGTTGGCGATCGAGCAGTTATTCCCACTCTTGAAACCACGTTCCAGAGTGATGTCCCTCTCCCATCAAACCCGGTGATGAAATGTATATACCCTTGGAATAGACGTTTGTGATCCTCATATTTTCATCTGCAAACTCCTGAAAATATCTGATTTCCATTTTGATTTCACACCAAACTACTAAAAATGGGAGATAACTTGAGAAGAGTGGTTCAAGATCTCAATCTCGGTGCAGAGGATGCACCATTTGTCTTACCAATCGATGTTGTAAACCAGGCAGCAAATGAGAACAGGTTTATGATCATGGGACGCCCCACCATTCCACACAGACAAAATCTCTGGTCTATTGTTGCAAACATGCCTCGCATTTGGGGGCTAGAAGGCTTGATCTTTGGAAAATTTTCTGACAACCATTGAGTCCAATTCATCTTTCCGACAGAGAAACCTTGGAGAGCGTTCTTAGGCGTGGTCCATGGGCGTTTGCTGACAGAATGCTGGTGCTGAAAAGATGGATTCCTCTGATGGATTTTGCCATGTTGGACTTCATTCCCTTCAGGATTCAAATCCGAGGAATACCCCTGCAATGTGTGAATCATGATGTCATTTCTTATATTGGCAGAGCATTTGGCATGCTTATGGAGGTTGATTAAAACCCTAAGGCCATAGCCAGACGTGAATAAGCTCGAGTTAGAGTCAACTGGGATATCACTCAACCTCTACGATTCCAACGAAACTTCCAGTTCATGCTTGGTGTCAACAATCTCCTGAGATTTTGTTTTGAGAGACTCGTGGGATTTTGTGAGGTTTGTGGGATCCTCAGTCATGATTCTGGAGCTTGCTTGGTACAAAACGGAAGAGTTGTTCATCTGTCTGATGATGAAGATGGAGATAGTGAACCTGATGAGGAGAGACGTCCAAATCAAGGTGTTCAAATTAGAGAGTTAGAGAGTTGGATGAACCAGAGGAGGAAATCAATAATAATGGTGATCCACAAGTACCAAATGGTCCAGCCAACCAAGATGATAGTGAAATAGGAGAAGAAGGCAATGATGCAGAGGACATTGAAGAGGAAGAAGTGATTCTAAGAGATGAAGTTCACCGTATTGAGGCTGTAGAAGATCCAATGGTCGATGTTGGTGATCATTTTGAAAACCCAATGGAGAGAGGGGAATTGGAGATGGATGAAATGCACAATCGAGTTCCTATCTTTGAAAACTCGTCTGGAGATGTTCCTGGAGCCGATCCAAGACAGGTTCAACTAACCATTGCTGAGCAATAAATCGCTAGAGACTATGCAGCATAAGAGAAAATTGAATGATGAAAAAACAGAGGCAAGAAAGAGAGCAATGGGAATAGAAGGTGGAGAATGCAGTGGTGGAAGCACGACTTCTACCACCAACCAGACCGTTGAAGGCGCGGTGGGCCCTGAACCACTAAATCCCCTGTGAGGATACTCCATTGGAACTGTCGAAGGTTAGGTACAGACTCCACGTTTTGACGTCTTAAAGAGATACACTGAATTTTTCTCCCAGATATCATCTACCTATCAGAGACAAAGCAGCAAGATGATCATATTCGAGATGTTGGCTGCCAATTAGGTTTTGTTAAGCATGTAATAGTTCCACGAGTAGGTCTTAGTGGTGGCTTGGTAGTTTTCTGGAAGAAGGAATTTTATGTATCCGTTTTTATCAATCCCCTAATCTTGTAGACTATTCAGTCAAGATGACTTGATTCTGGAAAGCAACAAAGACTTGAAACTTGAGCTAGAAGAAGGAACAAGAAGCTGTAGCTGAGGAACAAGAAGCTGTAGCTGAACAAGAAGATCCCTTAAGCGTTCCAAGTGACCCAATGACCCAATCAAAGATAAAGAAACTCAAGCAAACTATTGGAGCTATCATCAAAGGCCTTGATCCGATTCAGGAGGGAAAAGAGCTGGCCACAAGCACTTTGATTGTGATCTAATTCCAAGATGGCTAAGTGGACTTGAGATCCAGGCTTGTACTCTTTTTCTCTATCTCAAGTTTTGTCCCAATGAGTTTTCTTGAGATAGGTTTTAATAAGGCAAGAATGGGTCTCTAATTGTCTAAAGTCCACAAAGCCATGAAGCCCAAGCTATGCCGATAAGAAGAGAAGCGTCTAAAATCAAATTCAAACTTGCGAGCTTGTGTTTCATTTTCGAGATGTGTTTATTGTTGTCCAGACTCATCTCTTTATTCTTCTTTATATTCTCTTGAAACACTTGTATCAAAGTATCTTATCTTTTATTCTAAAACTCTTTTTAAAGCATAAGATCGTGTTTGCTGGTGTGTTATATCCATCAAACAACTTGATTCAACTCTGTGTGTGTCATATCACTTAGGAGAATCAAGCCGGCGTATCAAGACTATTCCACAACTCTTATGTGTGTCCATTCACTTCCACAACCATTGAATCATACTTGTTTGGTTGCAAGGCTTATCCCCTTTTTAGTTCCAGTCATTAGAGTGTCGATCAAGGGCAGATATCTACCAGGATCATATCACAAGAGTAATGGAATCAGTTTTTATTGTTCATTTGTTTATGGGCCTCCTGAGACAATTGAAAGACACCACTTATGGGAAAGACTAGAAAAAATTGGGACAAATAGAAAAGGGCAACCATGGTTCATACTTGGTGATTTTAATGAGCTCTTTGGAAACCATGAGAAAAAAGGTGGTCCAACACGATCAAATGCATCTTTCAAAGATTTTCAAAGAATGGCAAGGAGTAGTGAGTTTACAGAGTTAAAGACTATAGGAGACAAGTTTTCTTGGGCTGGATAGAGAGGACAACACTATGTTTCCTGCTGTTTAGACAAATCTTTGGCAACAAGTGAATGGCATAGATTATTCCCTACATCTGAAATGGAATATCTAGAGTTCACTGAGTATAATTATCGGCCTCTCATAACATTTATGTCAGAGGACCAAGAGGTAAGAACAAATACTGGTACAAGACTGGTGGAAAGACTCACAAACTGCAGGAAACACATTTCTAAATGGAAGAAGAACAAAAGACTTAATGCTGCAGAGAAAATAACAACTATTCGACATAGATTGGACCAAGGAATTTCAACTGGATCATTAACCAATGCAGAAAAAAGATCTCTCAGCAATACTCAATTAAACATACATTGGGGAGGAGCTCTTTTGGAAACTTAAAAGCAGAGTTCCTTGGTTAATAGAAGGAGATCGTAACACTCGATACTTCCACTCTGTCACCAAAACCAAAAGAAGTCGTAATAGACTAAATTCTATTATGGATGAGGAGGGTGTGCTTAAGAGAGGTAATGCAGAGGTTCAAAAAGTGGCAGTTAAATCTTTTCAAAATCTTTTCACTTCAAACCCGAGTTCACGGAGGTTATATGAAGATGCATTTCAAGGATTTCAACAGAAAGTAACATCTGAGGTAAATGAGGATTTAACCAGAGATGTTACATTAGAGTAAATAAAAAAAGTAGTTTATAATGTTGGTCTGATGTGTGGTGTGCGATGGGTGTCAAGTTTTACCCTAATGAAATTAATAGCCACAAGTGCACAGCTGATTGATTGTAGTACTTAGGGATCAAATCCACAAGGAAGGAGGTTCTTTCCTGCAAAAGCCTTTGAAAGAAATATAAAGTAAGAAAGTTTAGAACCAGGCAATATTTAGAATGGTTTTGGGGGTGTCTTTAAAACGTAAAAACTAATCTAAACGGGAAAATACAAGAATCAAAATGACCTAATAATTAAACTTAATAAAATCGAATGAAAATGAGAAAAACAACTAGACGTAAATTGATTGAATAAAATCGGCTGGAATGAAGAAAATGATAGACCTAAAAGCTTAAATAAATTTGGTGTAAAACAATAAAAACGAGGCGCTGAGTTTTCAGGGAAATACTCTCCGTGGTATGAACGATTCAAACATTTCTAAAATGTAAATTAAAAGATCATTGCTAAAACTTTTAGAACTCGAGTCACGAACATATGAATACACCATTTTCATGATCATAACCAACAATCTCTTGCAACTCTGACCAGTAGGTTTCCACTCTGGCCCTGAAAAGGAAAAGATGCAAGCTTTGCTTAAGACTCGTCAATATTGACAGTTCTCCCATAGGTAGGTTTCCACTCATATGGTTGATTTGCTCTTCTCAAACTAGATCTGGCCCCGGATGAATACTTTCACAACACCAAGGACCTATATCAGATCGTAGTTCATGACACTACTCCCATGCATTAAAAATAAGTTTAGAAGAAAACGTTCTAGGATTCGGTTTCAATAGCTAATGGAATCCTCATCGAACACATAACATCACCATCGAAATTTTCTTAGACTCAACGAATAGAACTACTCAGACATGATTAATGAAATCAAAAACTTTGTATTGAAAGGCTGTATTAAAATCGATATGGTAAAGGAACGGTTTAAGAGATAGATCTCTATCTCCTTAGACCTAAAACTAAAAAAATGAAAGGCAAAAACCTTAAAAGCTGCTAAAAGAGAAATTGCATATCGTCTAGGGTTCTTAAAGCATGTATTTATAGTGTTCAAGTCATTTCTGGGTGTCACTCAGGATTTCTTGATAAATGGCTATTTTGCCTCATTCTAACATGTGTTTTCTGATCTTTTAAGGAGTCTTTGGAGTCTTTTTCAGGTTGTTTCAGTTATCAAGGTGACTTTAGGCGAGGATTAGAGCAGTTGGAGCTTTTGGTGCAAAAAGGAGCTAAAACTGAGCAAAAGAGGCCAATTTACACGAAGTTGGATCATTCTTGGTCGGGAGCACCTGCTCTCAATTTCACCCTTTCGTGGAGCATCTGCTCTAACTACCTGGAGAAAAATAAGGAAAACGATTTTCACCTAATTCTGGGACCAGAAAGAGAATAAAAAGTCCAGAGCCGCCTAAAAAACAGAACCACGTTTTACAGACTTTCTTCTAAGTTTCTTTTTACAATTTTCTGAACTAGAGAGTTTTTACTTGTAAGCTTTTGGGAGAAGAAATCTGCTACACTTTGAGAAGAATTCTGAACCCTATTATCACTTCTGCGATTTATTTCATGAATTCTTTTTCATCTGTTGCTGTGTTTCTTTTCTCCATGTCTGAGTAGATCTCTTAGCTAGATTAAGGTTTTCAAAGGATTTCATGAGTTAGAGAATTAGATGCAAATAGGGCTTAAAATCGATTGCCTTCACCACTGTTAGACTTAACGCTTAGGTTTAACTGGCCACTCAACTTGTGATCTAAGGTTAATTTATTCATCAAAAGTGTAATAGGTTGTTAGAATTAACATTGGTGAGCGATTTTTCCTTAGCCAACGACAGTTGAAGTTAAGGCAAACCGTGAACAGATCAAACCTGCTCGTTAATGCTTGTCTGCAATTTTCTAGGTTCAAACGACAGTTTAGAATTTAGGTTGTTAGACAAAGTTATCGGTGCCACGACAGTGGATCGTTATACGTTTATTTTGAGTTCGAGACCTGCGTTTAATATGTGCCCTGAATAGTCATCTGATTTTCATCTCTGAAACTCCTGCGAATTTCCTTGATCTAGTGCTTGTTTTAATTTGAATTTAAACTGTCTTTAGTTTACTTTTACTTGTCGTTAAAGTTACAAACCAACCTCTTTCGTCTTAGCTTTAATTCAGTCCTTTTAGAGTCATAGAGTAACAATGGTCCTCTGGATTTCGAATACTTTATATTACAATCTCGAAGCTGTTCTATTGCAGTAGAAACTAGGAGATACATCCAGTTGGAATCAATTTTTGGTGCCGTTGTCGGGGATCAATTCGTTACCTTTGATTCTTGGTTTGAAATTCAGACTAAGACCTTACTTACTTTTTCTCTTTTTCTCTTGTCTGTGTGTGTTTCAGGTGCATGACAAACAGGTCCACAAGGAGCAACTACACTGAGGATTTTGTTTCTTTGTCAAACGCCAAGCTAGCAAGAGTCGAGCGAGAAAACAGACGTCAAAGGCCTATTCAAGCCACCATGGGCGATCAGGGCAACAACAACGTGTTACCTGAGATGCAGCAGCTTCGGCAACTATTGGATCAGTTGCAAAAAGCTCAGCAAGGCAGGGAGCAGCTACAGCCTGCCATCGGAGACAAGGACAATCCGCATGCTTTCTACCAAAACAGAGCTGCGATTGCTCCTCCAACGATTAACAGGTAATACTTTGAGATCAAACCTCAGCTGATCTCATTGGTGAAGCAGCATCTTTTCCATGGGCTTCTTGCTGAAAATTCTGATGGACCACATCGAGAATTTTGAGGAGATTTGCAGTACGACTGGATCGAATGGGATACCAATCAATTTTCTGAAGTGCAAGCTTTTTCCATTCTCACTTGCCGATAAAGCTTCGCGCTGGTTGAAGTCATTGCTAACTGGGTCATTGACTATTTGGGCAGAGTGCAGATTAGCGTTTTTGGATCACTTCTTCACTAAGTCCAAAACTGCAGCTCTGAGAAATAAGATCTCTTCGTTTAGACATCAACCTGGTGAAGCTTTCTGCGAAGCTTGGGAAAGGTACAAGGAGTACCGAAGAGAGTGCCCTCACCATGGGTTCTCTGATGAGCAGATTCTTTCAACCTTTTATGATGGTGTCAACTGGCATTACAGGAATGCTTTGAATGCAGCTAGCAATGGCGATTTCATGACTAAGTCCAAAGCAGGTGCTTATAAGTTGATTGAGAACTTAGCTGCAAGCTCCAGCAACAAATCCCAAGAATATGACAGGTCTAGCAAAGCAGTTCATAGTGTGGAGTTGAGAAAAATCGATGAGCTAACAGCAAAGGTGAATCTGTTGTTGAAAGAGAACCAGAAATCAGTGCATTTTGCTGATGAGATTAGTGATACACCTCATGCTCGAGAGTTTGTAGAAGCAGAGGATGATGATCAGATAGAGGTGAACTTTGTGAATGGACAAGGGTATGTGCAGAACCGCAGCTTCAACAACTTCAGGAACCACCCAAATTCGTCCTACAGAAGCAACAATGTTGAGAACCCTCAGGTTCAGGTCTATCCGCAGCAAGGAGTGCAGAACCAGTCAGGATTTCAGAAGAACTTCTCTAGAAACTTCCAAGGAAAGCAGTTCATCACCAAACAGAATCGATTTCAAGGTGGAAATCAGCAGAAGTTGTCTTTCACAAATCTGCAGCCTTCTTCGAGTTCCCCAAATAAGTCGCAGGATGAGCTGAAAAACTTGATGCAACAGCTGCTGGTTAATCAGCAAAAGTCTTCCATGGAGATAAATGCCAAGATGGACACCATGTACAATGATTTGAATGGCAAATATGAGGCAGTGTGGACTCATGTAAAGAAGTTGGATGTTCAGGAAGCTCAGCTGCTGAAGCTGTGAAGAGATCACCTGGAACTCTCCCTAGAAAAGGTGAAAACCCAGGACTGAGTTTTTAAATGCTATTGAGCTGAGAAGTGGGAGAACTCTGCATGCTACACCAACAAGCTCTGTCTTAGAAAAGAGGAAGGAAAAAGACGTGGAGCACCTGCTCCAATAAGGAGCACCAACTCATGGCGTAAAAAAGACGATAGAGCATACTTCCTCAACTGGAGCACCTGCTCCGAGTCTTGGAGCACATGCTCCGACGATGGAGCGCCCTGAACTGACGACAGAGCACCTGCTCCAGCCAACTGCTCCAGAAAATTTTCCTGCACGAGTTTATACGCCTAGGGTACCTTACCCAGTTCCACCAAAGATTTGACTGTAAAACTCCCTCTAGCTGATGCTGTCCAGATGATACCAGCCCTCAAGCGATACATGAAGGGGTTAGTTTCTGGGAAAGTTGTTGAGGAAGAGAGTGTCATGATGGTCTCAAAGGAGTGCAGTGCTGTGCTGCAGAACAAAGTGCTGAAGAAGAGAAGTGATCCAGGAAGATTTGTTCTCTCAGTCAGGATTGGTAATGTGTTGTTTGCAAGATCTCTCTGCGATATGGGTTCAAGTGTGAATCTGATGCCTTATTCTGTAGCCAAGCGATTGGGTTACACCAAATTCAAGCCGACAAAATTTCGCTGGTGTTCGCTGATAGATCAACCAAATATCCTGTTGGTGTACTTGAGGATCTGCATGTTCAGTTAGGCGATACACTCATTCCAGCAGATTTTGTGGTTCTGGAGCTTGATGAAGAACCCAAGGATCCTTTAATATTAGGTCGATCCTTCTTATGCACAGCTGGTGCAATCATAGATATGAAAGGAGGTGTTATAGATATCCAGCTGGGAGATATGGTGGTGCGATTTGAGATGAATAAACTCCTCAAGAAACCAATGCTGGACGGGCAGACATATGTCATTGATGATGGTTCAGACATTGCTGAAGAGGTTGCTGAGAGGTTTTGGCCATTGATCCTTTGGAAGTGCACTTACAAAAGCCGAAGGAGAGCATGGGTATTTGAGTGAGGAAGCTGATGTGTTTGCATAGATGCTGGATGCGAACATAAGGATGCAAAGGCTGGTGGCGTACATGAGCTTGGAAGGCAAGGAGGGCTCAACTGCATAAAACACCGATGGAGCACCTGCTTCCGATGGCTTGATTGATGGACCTTGGAGCGAATTGAGAGCTCCAAAGTTTGAGCTCAAACCCCTTCCTGCATGGCTCAGGTAAGCGTTTCTAGGACCCAATTCCACATACCCTGTGATAATGAACTCTGAATTGAACAATGTAGAGATTGTCTTGCTTCTTTGTGAACCAAGAAAATATAGGAAAGCTCTAGGATATTCACTAGATGACATTCCAGGATCTCTCCTGATTTTTGCATGCATAAAATACATCTAGAAGATGAATCGATGACTTCTATAGAACATCAGAGGAGGTTAAACCCAAATCTACAAGATGTTGTTAAGAAGGAGATAATGAAACTTCTAGAAGCTGGTGTGATTTATGCGATTTCAGACAGTAATTGGGTTAGTCCAGTTCATGTAGTTCTTAAGAAAGGTGGCATCACTGTGATCAAAAAGTAGGAATGAATTGATACCAACTAGAACTGTTACTGGGCATCGAATGTGTATAGATTACAGGAAATTGAATGCTGCAACTCACAAAGATCATTTCCCTCTGCCATTTATTGACCAGATGCTTGAAAGATTGGCTAACCATCCTCCCTACTGCTTTTTAGATGGTTATTCAAGTTTCTTTCAGACCCCAATCCACCAGACGACCAGGAGAAGACGACATTCACATGTCTTTATGGCACTTTCGCATACCGCAGAATGCCATTTGGCTTGTGCATTGACACGGCAACTTTCCAACGCTGCATGATCTTGATTTTTACTGATCTGATTGAGGACATAATGGAAGTTTTCATGGACGATTTTTCTGTCTATGGAAGCTCTTTTTCTGTCTGTTTGTCTAATTTATGCAGGGTCTTCCAGTGGTGTGACGAGAAGCATATGGTGCTCAACTGGGAGAAATGGCATTTGATGATGAGAGATAGGATCGTGCTGGGACACAAAATCTCAGAGAAAGTGATCAAAGTGGACAGGGCAAAGATCGAGGTGATGATGAGTCTGCAGCCACCAACATCAGTCAAAGGGGTTCGCAGTTTTCTGGGTCATGCTGGGTTTTACAGATGCTTCATCAAAGACTTTTTAAAGATTGCTAGACCCCTGACGTAGCTGCTGTGCAAGAATGTGAAATTCGAGTTCGATGATGCATGTTTGGAGGCATTTGACACGATAAAAGGAGTTTTGGTCAGCGCTCCTATTGTCCAGCCACCAAATGGGAACTGACTTTTAAGGTTTTGACCGATGATAGTGATTATGCAGTGGGATCAGTGTTGGGTCAGAGAAAAGAAAAGCGGCTTCATGTCATTTATTATGCCAGCCGAACACTCGACGAATCTCAGTGCAGATATGCCACAAGTGAAAAGGAGCTTCTTGCAGTAGTTTATGCCTTTGAGAAGTTCAGGTCTTACCTTGTAGGGTCAAAGGTTGTTGTTCACACAGACCATGCAGCACTGAAATACCTGTTAACGAAGAAGGATACCAAGCCAAGGCTCTTTAGATGGATTCTTTTGCTGTAGGAGTTTAACTTGGAGATCAAAGAAAAAAAAGGGATTGATAATGGTGTTGCAGATCACCTTTCAAGGCTGAAGATTGATGATGACATTCCCCTAGATGACAGCCTCCCTGATGAACAGGTTTACGTCACTGATGTTTCTGGGTTCGACGAGTACCTGCTCCGAATTTGGGAGCACCTGCTCTGACAAATTTTTGCAGCTCAGTTGAAGTAACTCGGCATTCTGTTTTCCCATGGTTTGGAGAGATTGCAAATTACCTTGCTGCAGAGCAGGAACCTGCAGATTTCGTGGGAAACAAGAAGAAGAAGTTTCTGAAGGATGTGAGGCATTACTTTTGGATGAGCCTTACTTATATAGGCATTGCTCTGATGGGATTTTCAGGAGATGTGTAGTTGATAAGGAGATACCTGGGGTCTTGTTTCACTGCTATGGTTCACCTTATGCTGGTCACTTTGCCACTTTTAAAACAGTGTCAAAGATTCTCCAGGCTGGGTATTGGTGGCCTACTATGTTCCGAGATGCGCAGAGATCCATATCCAGGTGTGACACATGCCAGAGACTATGGAACATAAGCAGGAGAAATGAGATGCCTCAGAACTTCATTCTGGATGTGGAGATTTTTGATGTGTGGGGTATCGAATTCATGGGGCCATTTCCATCATCTTATGGCAATGAGTATATTCTGGTGGGAGTTGACTATGTGTCAAAGTGGGTCGAAGCTTTGGCTAGTCCTACAAATGACGCAAAGGTGATTCTGAAGATGTTCAAATCTGTCATATTCCCAAAGTTTGGTGTGCCTCGAGTTGTGATCAGCGATGGAGGATCTCACTTCATCAACAAAGTTTTTGATAACTTGTTGAAGAATAATGGTGTAAAGCACAAGGTGGCGATCCTATACCATCCTCAAAAAAGGGGGCAGGTCGAGATTTCCAACAGAGAGATCAAAACATTCTGCAGAAAACTGTAAGCAGCACAAGGAAGGATTGGTCAGTAAAGCTTGATGATGTTCTTTGGACGTATAGGACAGCTTACAAGACACCTTTGGGGACTACACCATTTCACTTGGTGTATGGAAAATCTTGTCATCTCCAAGTGGAACTCGAGTACAAAGCTTCTTGGACACTGAAGTTGCTGAATTTCGATGCTAGAAGTGCTCATGAGAGGAGAGTGATGCAGCTACACGGAGAAAACTAAAGCTTTCCATGACAAAAGAATCCTCAACAGTAGTTTTGCACCAAACGATCAGGTGCTGCTGTTTAATTCTCGATTGAAGCTTTTTCCTGGAAAAATGAGATCAGGATGGTCTGGACCCTTCACCATCAAAGAGGTTCGACCATATGAAGCTGTAGTGTTGCAGGACACTAAAGGAGGTGAGTTCGTTGTTAATGGGCAGAGATTGAAGCTGTATCTTGCTGGTCCAAATGTTGCAGAAGGTGAATCACTCACTTTAAGCGATCCTCCTCAAGCCTAAATGGCTTTCCAAGTCAAACTAGTGACTTAAAATAAGCGTTTAGTGGGAGGCAACCCACCAGTAAGAGTCTCTAACTTATGTCTTTGTTTTCTTTGTTACTAACTTTTAGTTTTGCTTTCCTTTTCAAAAAATAAAAAATAAAAAAACAAACAAAAAAACCAGGTAGGAAGTTGTTCATCGTGAAGAAAGGATGTGAGGAAGAAGAAGAAGGAGCAACCAACCGGAGCACCCGCTCCATCTGCTGGGTTGGATGCTCACAACGTAAAAAGAGACGAAGGAGCATCTGCTCCGCTGGGTGCTCCTGACGAACAAAAGACGAGAGAGCAACCCAAGGGAAATCGGAGCACCTGCTCCAGACGAAGAAAAGACGAGGGAGCACCCAACTCTGTTCCGGAGCACCCGCTCCACCAGGGTGCTCCATATGTGCAAACCAGGTAAGTTTTCTGGGAACTTCTCTAGCGTGATGGCGTGAAATAAGTCCGGGGGAAGGTCGTGTCTCTTGTACTTCTTTCTTTTGTCCTCACTCTTTTAACACTTTTTTTGAGTCAGTTTTTAGTTTGTTTCTTTGAGTATTTTGTTTCTTTGAGTCATTCTGATTCTTTAAGTCAGTTAGTTATATGAGTCAAGTCAAAGCTTGTGGGAACTAGGACCAAATCTGTGATGAGTTTAGACCATTTGTGAATTTTGACCATTTTCTTTTTAGTGACCATTTCTGCAGAATCAGTCTAGACCCGACTAATGGAAAATCCAAGGGCTGACTAGCGGACAAGAGGCGTCCATGTTTCTGATAAAATCCATTGACCTGAGCTAATTTTTGAGCTCTTCCTTTCACCTCATCGATGTGACCAGTGTTCACAGGACTTGACTCCTCATTCATACCTGATAAACAAGGACCTGTGTGAGATCTAGATATGGTACTTCTCTCCTTTATGCTTAGTAAAAAAAAATAGAAGGGAAAAGACAGAAAAGATTGAAATGATTTTCTTTTGGAAGTAAAGGGTTAGGAAAATTTCCAAGGATCTCATTCTTTTACTTCTAAAAAGGAATGATCACACAAAGGATGGAAGCGAGAGGTAGAAAAATTTCCCATGAATCCATTATTCGCCTACACCTTTGATATATAGTAAGGGAACAAACCCGGGATTCGGTGGCAATTACCATCAGTACTCGCGTTTTTGAACCTTGTTATCCATTGACCGGAAGAGTACCTTTGTGTGTTTGATCAGTTTTTCATGGTATAGTATGGGAATGAGTCTAGTAGGCCCTTGACATTGGTTTCATCAGTGAGACCTAGCGATGATGCGATATGGATAATGACATGAAATTATGGATCTAATCTGGGAAGCTCCAATGTCTGCGGAAAAGTACATGGAGGTTAGATTTGGATTGATGATGCAACAGGTCGTCCGCATGCTATGGTCAAATTTACGGTCTTCTGAGTTATTGCTATTTCCCACCATGAGAGGGAGCGAATCACGACCTGAAAGGATTTCAAGGACAAGTTTAAGGTCAGATTCAAACCCAGCCGAGGAAGCTCAGCCGTAGATCACCTCCTGAGCATTACTCAGCAAGGGAGTGTGGATGAGTTCAGCGAACGGTTCGAGGAGCTATCGGTGGAATTCCCTTATGTTCCTAACGACGTGCTGGAGTCTGCCTTTTTGCGAGGGTTGAAGAAGAGCTTGCGAGACCAGGTAGTTCGCTGCAGACCCGTCGATATGAACGACATCGTGGAAATCGCTAGGATGATTGAGTTGCAAGAGGGAGAGCTCAACTCATACCAAGCAAGACCCTTTTCGCGAGCTAACTCCTTTGCGATGGGAAATCAGAACAGAACAAGGATACCCGTAAGCCTGTTCAGGGTAACCCTAACCCGTGCAGAAACTGCAGAGATCGTTGGTTCCCAAGACACAGGTGTAGACAGCGCCTTAAGTGCCTGGAGCTGGAACAGGAGGAGGATGATGAGTGCCCTAACGAAGGTGATGAAGAGGCACAAGAGGCAGTGGCTGAACCGTGTGAATATCAACAGCTAGTGACTCTTTCCATCCAATCTATGATTGGGTTGACTGCTGAACAATCTATGAAGATGAAGGGTACAATTGGTGATCGTGAGGTGGTGGTTCTCGTCGATTCGGGGGTCACTAGCAATTTCAACTCCACTCGGTTAGTCCAGGACCTGAAACTGGAGGTAACCACCACTAGGGGATTCGGCGTGTGAGTTGGTATTGGCCAGATCATACGGGGAAAAAGGAAGTGTGAGAACATCTTGCTGGCCATTCAAGGTGTTGAGATCTTGGAAGAATTCTTGTTGTTTGAGCTGGGCACAACAGATGTTGTGTTAGGGTACTCGTGGTTAGCCACGCTTGGTGACACTCGGATCAACTGGCTGCAGAGGAAGTTAAGCTGGAAGATCAGAGACCACTGGGTGACTATCGTTGGGGATCCCAACTTGAGTCGGGAGCAGATATCCCTTCATTCCATGGAAAGGTTGTGGAAGAAGCATGGTGAGGTGTATCTGCTTGAATTAACTGCACTTTTTGAAGATTCCCAGACAGCTGAGGAACCACGGTATGCGGCGGAAGTGCAGCAATTCTTGGATCAGTTCGAGGGGGTTTTCTCAGTGCTAACGGGTTTGCCACTCAAGAGAAACTGTGAGCACGCGATCACTTTGCAGGAAGGAGCTGGACCAGTGAATATCAGGCCGTACAGATATTCATTCGTGCAGAAGAACGAGATTGAAAGGCTGGTAAAGGAGATGCTCGAAGCTCACATCATAAGGCCGAGCATCAGCCCATTCTCAAGCCCTGTCTTGCTAGTCAAGAAGCACGATGGAGGCTGGAGATTTTGTGTGGATTATCGGGCATTGAACAAGGCGACAGTGCTAGATCGTTATCCAATTCCAGTGATTAAGGAGTTGCTTGATGAGCTGGCGGGTGCGACAATCTTCTCCAAGCTAGATCTCAAATCCGGGTATCATCAAATACGGATGAAGACCAGTGACATACCAAAGACAGCCTTCAAAACACATGCCAGGCACTATGAGTTCTTTATGATGCCTTTCGGGCTCACTAATGCTCCCTCTACCTTCCAAAGTGTCATGAATGATCTCTTTTGGCCATACTTGAGAAGATTTGTGCTTGTGTTTTTCGACGACATCCTGATATACAGCCAGGACCTTCCTTCTCATGTCAACCACCTGCGACAGGTATTACTCTTGCTCCAACAACACCGTTTTTACGCTAACGCCAAAAAGTGTTGTTTTGGAACTTCCAAAGTCGCCTACTTGGGACACAGGATATCGGGAGAGGGTGTTGCAGCAGATCCTGGTAAGATGGATGCAATCTTGAGTTGGCCTACACCAAAGTCAGTCACCGAGCTTCGCGGGTTCATGGGCCTCACAGGGTATTACCGCAGATTCGTCAAGAACTACGGACAGATAGTTCGGCCGCTGTCTGAACTGCTTAAGAAAAATGGTTTCACGTGGTCCGAGTTGGCAACAAGGGCTTTTCAAGCTCTGAAGTCTGCTGTTACGAGCTTGCCCGTGCTGGTGTTACCCAACTTCACCAAGGAGTTCACCATCGAGACCGACGCATCAGGAGCAGGGATTGGGGCAGTTCTGTCACAAGAACGGAGGCCCATAGCCTTCCTGAGCCAAGCTTTTCCAGCTAAAGGAAGAGTTAAATCGGTTTATGAACGGGAGCTGTTGGCCATTGTGAAGACGGTGACAAAATGGAAGCATTACCTGACAGGAAGGAGTTTATCATCAAAACCGATCAAAGAAGTTTGAGACATCTGTTGGACCAAAAGGATGTGTCCACGGTGCAGCAACGCTGGACTGCAAAGCTGATAGGTCTAAAATACAGGATCAAGTATAAGCCCAGAGTGGAGAATCGCGTAGCGGATGCTCTGTCGCGTAGACCTGTGGCCGATGCTTCTTTGCAAATGCTGTTTGAGGTTCCCCTGTCTCTGGATAAGGAAGCGGTGACACGACAGGTCATAGCTGATCCAGAGCTGAAAAAGGTTATTGCAGATATCGAGTAAGGAGTGGCTAAAAACGGGGAATATCAATGGGAGAATGGGATGTTGTACAAGAAGGCTGTGTGGTACTTCCTGCTGATTCTTCGTTGATCCCTGTTTTGCTGGAACAGTTCCATTCGAGTGCAGTGGGAAGCCATGAAGGATCGCTGAAAACTTACAAGAGGCTCACTAAGGAGATTTACTGGAGAGGGCTGCGTAAGGATGTTGTCAACTACATCCGTAAGTGTCAGGTATGCCAGGAAAATAAGTATGCCACCTTATCACTGGTGGGACTCTTGGCTCCTCTACCAATTCCGCAACAAATATGGACTAACATCAGTTTAGATTTTGTGGAAGGACTCCCAACATCAAGAGGATTCAGTATTATCTTGGTTGTGGTAGACCGCCTCAGCAAGTATGGGCATTTTATAGCCTTGAAGCACCCATTCACTGCAAGGTCTGTGTTCGAAGCCTTCATCAGAGACGTCGTTAAGTTGCATGGGTTTCCGAAAACTGTGGTCTTGGACAGAGATAGGGTTTTTCTTAGCCATTTCTGGTCAGAGCTGTTTAAACTGCAGGGTACAGCGCTTCATAAGAGTACTGCTTATCACCCAGAAATAGATGGTCAGACGGAAGTGGTTAACAGGTGTCTAGAGACTTACTTGCGGTGTTTTGCAGGAAGGAAACCATCGTCGTGGGTTTAATGGCTGCTTTGGGCTGAGTACTGGTACAACACTTCTTACCACTCAACTACCAAGACAACTCCATTCATGGCGGTTTACGGAAGAGAGCCTCCAAGATAGGTCCGATATAAGGATACACCCACCGTAAACACACAAGTTGAAGAGCTCTTGTGGAACCGAGATAGTTTGTTGGTGGAGTTGCATTTGTTGGTGGAGTTGCATGAAAATATGGAATTGGCTCATCTCAGGATGCAAAAAGAAGCGAATAAACACCGCAGGAATGTCGAGTTTAAGGTGGGAGAGTGGGTCTACCTGAAACTGCGACCGTATAGGCAGAGCTCAGTGGCAAGGCGCAAGAACGAGAAATTGGCTCAGCGATACTTCAGTCCATACCAGATTTTGCAGAGGATTGGCAGGGTGGCCTACAAACTCGACCTACCAAGGCACAGCAACATCCATAACGTCTTCCACATTTCGCACTTGAAGTTTGCCATTCCCTCAGCAGCTCGAGCTCAAGACATTCCCCCAATCTTGACTGCAGAGTTAGAGTGGGCTACTGAACCGGAAGAGTTGCTGGATATCCGTAGGAGTGTGTCAGGAACGGAGACAGAGGTGTTGGTCAAGTGGAAGGGATTGCCTTAGTTTGAGTCTACCTGGGAATCATTGTCGGATCTGGTGCATCAGTTTCCAGACTCCAACCTTGAGGACAAGGTTGTTTTACTTGGGGGGGGGGGGGTATTGATAGGTTGAAGGTGCCTTTGGTTTTCATGCGCAAGAAACAGAGGTCGAAAGGAAGCAGAGTTCGAAGACAAGAGAAGAAGAAGTGTCAAAGTGGCTAAGAAGAAGAAACAGAGTCGTTTAAGTTAATAAGGCAATGCTATGTCGTTTAGTCATTATGCGTTGTATATGAACAGTGATCCCGTTTTAGGGTTTCCTTATCTAAAGAAAGATCAACATTAAACTCTTAATACTCTCCCTTTTCTATTCTCTTCTATATTATCCCTCTTTCTTACTATTCTCGTCTTTATTATACTCTTTTGTTAGCCTCGATCTAACAGCCCTCGACGTGTTTCACGGAATCTGATTACTACGGGATCGGATACGACATCAAAGAGTCTGATCGTCGCTACACGATCTTGAGGTTTTCTGATCGTCGCTACGATCATAGTTATGATTATGATGGTGAACCAGAGGTTGAGATTTACGAGTTCAAGACGGATTCATGGAAAACTCTGAATTATAAGGTTTTTTTTGGGTGTAGATCTCGCGTGCAAAGGTTTGGCTTTGATGGGTAACATGTATTGGATTGTTCAATACAAGCACAAAGACTTCATCCTTCGTTTTGATTTCTCCGATGAAAGATTCAAGGCTATAACCGAGTGTCCTTGCACTAACGACACTTATCTTGGCTGTTTCAATGGAGAAGATAAGCTGTCTTTGCTACGTCAAGAAGAAAGATCAAGGAAGATTGATGTGTAGATTACAAACAAGTTGTCTGGTGATGGGAAGGTCTCGTTTAGCAAATACTTCACCGTGCCGGCCTGCCCCGATCTCCCGGATTTACAGGTCTTTGATACAGATATGGCTCATCCTGTATACTGCTTTGGCAAGCAGAGGAAAAAAAGTATCATTGCATGATGTGAAGGAGCCATAGAAGAAGAAGGTGGCAGTAAGATGATTTTTCGTTCTTGCCTAAATCTTTATGAGATTGATGAGGGAGGATTAAGAAAACAGAATGAGACACAACGTGACTGTGGCTATGGTGACCCTTTCCTTTGTGGCTACGTCTACATTCCAAGCCTGATCCCTCTTCCAAAGATAGGTAGATAAGAGCAAGATGGTGGTTGTTTCGTGTTTCTAAGTTTTAGCTGTTAGTCTTTGTTAGTTGATCAGATGTTACTGAAACTGACATTGGTTTTGGATGTTTGTCTTACGATCTTGAGAGGTTTTAGGTTATGGTTCACACATGCATCAGTTTCCAAGTCGTTTTCAGATTGATTTTCATCTTTTGATTGTAAATACAATAATACTCAAATAGAAAGAAGAAAAGAATTTTAAGAGCAAGAGGGTGGTTGGTTCATATTCTAAGCTTTAGCTTTTAGTCTTTGTTAGCTGATCAGATGTTACTGAAACTGACATTGGTTTTGGATGTTTGTCTTACATTCTTGAGAGGTTTTAGGTTATGGTTCACACATGTATCAGTTTCCAAGTCGTTTTTAGATTGATTCTCATCTTTTGATTGTAAATACAACAATACTCAAATAGAAAGAAGAAAAGAATTTTAAGAGCAAGAGGGTGGTTGATTCGTGTTCTAAGCTTTAGCTTTTAGTTTTTATTAGCTGATCAGATGTTACTGAAACTGACATTGGTTTTGGATGTTTGTCTTACATTCTTGAGAGTTTTTAGGTTATGGTTCACACATGTATCAGTTTCCAAGTCGTTTTTAGATTGATTCTCATCTTTTGATTGTAAATACAACAATACTCAAATAGAAAGAAGAAAAGAATTTTAAGAGCAAGAGGGTGGTTGGTTCGTGTTCCAAGCTTTGTCTTTTAGTCTTTGTTAGCTGATTAGATGTTACTGAAACTGACATTGGTTTTGGATGTTTGTCTTACGATCATGAGAGGCTTTAGGTTCTGGTTCACACTTGTATCAGTTTCCAAGTCGTTTTTAGATTGATTCTCATCTTTTGATTGTAAATACAACAATACTCAAATAGAAAGAAGAAAAGAATTTTAAGAGCAAGAGGGTGGTTGGTTCATGTTCTAAGCTTTGGCTTTTAGTCTTTGTTAGCTGATCAGATGTTACTGAAACTGACATTGGTTTTGGATGTTTGTCTTACGATCTTGAGAGGCTTTAGGTTCTGGTTCACACTTGTATCAGTTTCCAAGTCATTTTTAGATTGATTCTCATCTTTTGATTGTAAATACAACAATACTCAAATAGAAAGAAGAAAAGAATTTTAAGAGCAAGAGGGTGGTTGGTTCATGTCCTAAGCTTTGGCTTTTAGTCTTTGTTAGCTGATCAGATGTTACTGAAACTGACTTAGGTTTTGCATGTTTTTCTTACGATCTTGAGAGGCTTTAGGTTCTGGTTCACACATGTATCAGTTTCCAATTCGTTTTTAGATTGATTCTCATCTTTTGATTGTAAATACAACAATACTCAAATAGAAAGAAGAAAAGAATTTTAAGAGCAAGAGGGTGGTTCGTTCGTGTTCTAAGCTTTAGATTTTAGCCTTTGTTAGCTGATCAGATGTTACTGAAACTGACATTGGTTTTGGATGTTTGTCTTACGATCTTGAGAGGCTTTAGGTTCTGGTTCACACATGTATCAGTTTTCAAGTTGTTTTTAGATTGATTCTCATCTTTTGATTGTAAATACAACAATACTCAGATAGAAAGAAGAAAAGAATTTTAAGAGCAAAAGGGTGGTTGGTTAGTGTTCTAAGCTTTAGCCTTTAGTCTTTATTAGCTGATCAGATATTACTGAAACTGACATTGGTTTTGGATGTTTGTCTTACGATCTTGAGAGGCTTTAGGTTTTGGTTCACACATATATCAGTTTCCAAGTCGTTTTTAGATTGATCATCTTTTGATTGTGATTCTCATCATCTTTTGATTGTAAATACAACAATACTCAGATAGAAAAAAGAAAAGAATTTTCAGACCAAATAATCTGCTGCAACATTAACTTGTAAGAACAACTCGTATATTAGTAACTAGTAAGTGTATCTGGAATATCTAATCGCAGGGCAATTTCTCCACCCACCTACACATTATATAATCTGTTTCTTCACTGCCCAAAATTTTATCCCACACTGGGGAAATGGTAATATACCCTAATCAAACAATGTTAAAGAATCTAATTTCTTAAGTCAATAGGCTTTAGAAGAAAACATTAGAGCAATGAGACCAATGACTGGAATCTTCTTGAGCAAATCTTTGTCATGAATCCTGAAGAATGAACTAATCCTCATCCATATTCGATGTCTCTGATTCACTTCTCACTCTTTGATAGAATAAAACATATGCAGCCGGAGTCATGATCTCTGATTCATCTATAGCTGAAACATGGCTGTCATCAAAATCATACCATTTTTTCTCGTCCATCAACTGCATAATTAGCAAACAGCCCACAGATTAGTTTCCACGCATTTGTCATTAGACATATTAGAAAAGCAAATATCAAAGTAGACAAGACAAAACACCAATTCACTTGGCACACAAAAAGAAAATATATACCTTAGCGTAAGCAGTGTAGTGACCGCCTCCTAGGCCACCGTAATGATTGCTAATAGCATACAGCTCGTAAAGATATGTTTGACCGTCTTTGTTCTTCACGTACTTGCTTAAATCTAGATCATGAATCGGGAAATTCACGAATGTATCAATCTTATTCTTGAAGTATCTACTATACGTGAACCGTTTCAGGTGGATCACAAGTATATCTGGCAACTTCCACAAGTCTAGCTTCTTGTTCGCTTGTCTGTGTTCTTTGCACGCAGGACAATACCACATATCATCTGGTCCGAGAGGCTCTTCTGCTAGAAAGGCTTCCAAGCACGAAAACAAAGAAGTTTCCTCTTGCCTTATCTTCTTCGCCGAGAAACTTGTTTTATGAACCTCAGGTAGATCATCCAAGTAGCTGGAATCATATTTTTCATGCTCTTTCTCGTTCCACTTGACTATAACCTTTGTAACACTACGAGGATTCACAACTAAATCGGACTCGAGTAGCTTGGGACTGAAAGAGTAATCTGACAAGAAGAGGTTGAAGGATAGCTCTTTATCATCATCAACTGCAATATCCCCTGTTTCAGTGTCTCTAGGTGATAAGCTTCCAGGTGTTTCATCAGCAACGTCTGGAATGTGGCCGTTTTCCTCTCCATCCTCAACCATAGATGATGAATGAGTCCGGTGTAGAGGTGACAGCAATCCAGAAATAATTGAATCAACGTCAGTTACACTAAGTGGTTCAGTATTGACATAAGTAACAAGGGGAGTTCCAAAGAGCTTTAGATCTCCGACACTATCAGACCTGTGAATTTTGGAAGTTCTAATCCATTAGAAGTAAAACTCAAGAAGGAAACAAACAAAAAAAAAGAATTCTCAAACGAAAGAGTAAAAAGTAAGCAAGCTGACTTTTTCTGCTCTCCATGGAGAATTTCAAGTTTGGCTTTTCCTGGTCCTCTGTGCATCTGGTTGAACCGATATGCCACAATATGGTCATTGTCTTTTATCGCACTCAGCGATTGCAGGGGATGCTCAAAATATTTAAAGACCTTGTGATCATAAACCTGAGAGGGAAATCCCACAGCTTAGTTGAGCCTTATTTACAAGAAGTCAAGGACAACGAAAACAATAAGCAAAGGACTCGCCAAAATGAGTACCTCTGCGAGTAAAAGAAACTCATCATTGTTCAGGCCGCAAGCAGCGCCTACTGCATTACTGAGATCTCTACAAGAACCATCTTTAGGAACTGTTACAGTGTATGGCACTGAAAGATGGCTTCCATCGCCGTAAAATACTGCAACTGTCATTGATCGAGTGCGACTTGATGGCAATGGCAAAGTTAAGTACATAAAGGGATCAAAAGTAATTGAGATTTTTCCACAATCTGGGCAGACCAGTGTTGACTTGTATTGTCCCTGAAGTGAAAACACATACAGCATAAGAAACGGTCAGAACAGACAAAGAAGGGGACAGAAACTTCGAATACTTGAAAAAGAAATAATACATTTAGGTAGAAGAGAAGATACAAGGGAGGTAAGAATACTTACTTGGCAAACATCAACTATCACAGAGTCATTTCGGGCCTTGTGATATTTCCACTTTTCTTCGGCCACTTCATCATCTGGACGACCATCTGAATCTTTAGCTTCAATGTAAGGTTTTCGTTTAACCTTGTTCAAATCTTCATGAAGCCCATCCAACAAGAAAGCAAGCATTTCCTGGAAACAATGAGTTTACATATCTTACATGAAGAGATCAAGAAGACATTTGTTTCCCAGTGTGAGAGGAAGTTAAAAAGCCAACAGAAATGCCAAGAAAAAAAGATATTTTGTCTAATTGTTAAATACACAACCAATATGGAGCATAGGACTTACTTGAGAATCATGCTGATTATAACCACTAAATTGTGGTGCAAATCGAGCCAATTTTGTCTTAAAAGAGCGTGGTGCAACTGAATTTTGACCGGATGACCACAACTTCCTCAAAAGTTCACCAAATGCAATCGCCAGCTCACCCTGCATTAGAGATACAGATAGATTTTCAAAAAAACTCACATGGAGAATATAATCAGAGACCAATTCAAGTTACTTACACGCATTCCCAAAGGATTATCTGCATTAATGTCCTCGCTGTAATCTTTCAAGAAATATTCAACAACAGGCGGTGTATGGGCCAAACACTGAAGAGTGCTATTCATGAAGCAGGTGTTTCCCAAATTCTGCAATCCTCCTAAACCTCTCCTCTCTTTTTTCCCAAAGGCACTCGACGAATCACAACCATCATCTTCGAAAGGATTTCGCCCAAAGAGGCTAAACTTGGAACCGTTGGAGTAACCATTAGATACCGTCCCCTCACCATCTGATCTCATAGGCTCTACAGGTACCAGAGCTAACTCATTTCCCGCCAAGCTCATGTCAAATTGAGAAGACGCAGACCCATTAACTTCAAGAAGAATCTACATGAAATATACACATCAATACCAAACAAATAGAACTATAGTAAATAAAGGCAAGCCAAAATGAGTTTTTGGTTCAGTAACAATATACGAGCTGAAAAGCGCCAAAAAGCTCACCAAATATTGAGACAAGAATATATACAAGGAGTTCCATCCAATAAAAAATCATTAAGACGACCTTCAACTAAAACAATAATAAAGCCAAAGACAAAGGCAATCCATCAAAAGCAGTCATGTAACCGAGAGAGATATCAAGACACTTACATCCTGGTCTAATTGAAGGCACGATTCCTCCAAGCTTTTTTCAGATGAAGGATCCAGGAATACGCTTTTACTCTTCTGGAAGTAATCAAAAATGCGAGCCTGCTTATACATATCAAATGGAGCAACCATTACATTTCTGAATCAAACAGTGGGTATCAAGAAGGGAAAAGCTTCGAGCAGAGACCTTTTCTTTGGATACACCTCTTAGAGCACAAACCATCTCATAAAGTTGACTTATAGAAGCCTGGCACATCAACAATCCATATCAGAAGGGAACAAAGCACGGAGTCTTTCAACTTTCACAAACACTACAAATGGTCTACAGTTGTTGTTCATAGCCTAAAAACACAGTTGCAAGAGTAGTACGAGAGGGCACCATACCTGTTTGCTCAACCTTATGATGGTACAACTTTCGTCGCTACTGTCTGTCAAGTTAAGGCAGAGTGGGTAAACCTCCACACTGTAGCTCTTACTGTAATCCCCTTGAGAGATCATCTTCCTCGGTATTGGAGGACCTCCTTTATACCTGAAAGATATAGAAGCAGATTAGCCCTCTGAAAGCATCTCTCATCATTCAAAGCTAGACTCAAATGCAGACAATAAGAGTAACTAAACCCAATAAAATAATCGGAAGAGGAAACAATCACCATTCCACGAGCTTTCTCCAAACTTGTTCAGGAACTAGAACATAGTCGACACCTTCCTCCAGCCTTTTACGAAGCTGCGGATCACTAGCGTCACTTTCACTGTCAATAATATCGTGATTGTCAATTGGTCCGGGCCTGGTAACTTCTGAAGGCTCTTCACTAGATAATTCTTCTGTTAGTAGCCCAACACATCTCTGCCAGCTTGTGTACCACCTGCACTAACACTTAAACGTTAAGATACAGCCAAAACTGGGCGAAGGATATAGAGTGAGTAACAACACAAAAATCCAAACTCCAGGATGAGTATAAAAATTTATTCATCACCAATAATCTCTGGCAAAAGTCCACAGCCATCGACAAAAAAAACAAAAAAAACAAAACACATTGTCTGAAACACAAGACCCTATAGATTTGAACAAGAAAGGTTACAACAGTGACCGATCTTATGCCAGACAATTAGCATAAGAACTTACATTCAAGGATCAAATGCTACTTCTACAAGAAGCTAAAGAGATTTCACAAATCTTCTTGATAAGAACCAGGGACTAAAGATCATGAGCCAATGAAGAGCTAAAGTAAAAGCTAGAGTACTCAGAAACTATATGCAACCAGAGATCGCAATGCATAAAGAATCATTACGAGGAAGACGAGCACGAGACCTGTTCGAGATCACGAAATACAAGTTTCCCTCTTTTAAATTCCCCTCCGCTTCGCTAGTCAGCTCCGTCACAATACGTCTCTCCTCCTCTGGAGTTACAGGAATATCACAAACTCCGATCTCCACCATGGATTCGGAATCAGAGACGGTCATCTTATTCGAATCACACTACAAACATTAAAAAATAAAAAATTAGAGATCAAGATCCGCCATAAAAGCCAATCACAAGGGAAAGGATTTCAAAGATATTTCAAAATCGGAATACAAACAAAAACGACATGTCAACGTACACTTGAATCGGAAGAAACCGAGAGAAGTCGAGAAATTGAAGGAAACCCAAATCCAGAGAGACCAAAAGAGCAGTTTTTCCTCTGTCAAAGACAGCAAATTGACGACAAGGAAAGATTTAGGAAAGAGATTCTGAGGAACCCTAGATTGAAGGAGGAAGATTGAGAGACAGAGAGAGAGAAAAGAGACCGCCTTGGAGAGAAATCGGCAGAGATAAGGAGAGAAAGAGAAGAAACTCTGGTTGGATTCACGATCCCTTTTATGCCCTTTCCTCTTCTCCAGTAAACAACGGCCAATCCCAAGCGCCATTTTTCTCATTCATTATTTAATTTAATATTAATATCATTATTATTATATACTCCTTTTACGTTAAATCGGGTAAAATATTGCACCTTTTATGTTTGAATTTTACTTATTTTGGATGGAATTATAAACAGTTTTTCAGAATTATATTCCTTTTCCAGCATTGTATCTTTACTTTAAAGGGTTAATAATATTGGTGAAGCAATGGAGATATAGCAAAAAGAGCAAAGTATATTATTGTTGTTTTGCCTTTTCCTTTAAGTTTTCCTTAACTTGTTTGCGTAAAATCAAAATTTCATCCTCTAGAAAATACCACCTTTTCTTTTCATCAGTTTTTAAAAAATGGACAACAAATCATTTCTATAGTTGGCTTGTTGTCTGTTAAAAATAAAATATTGTCTTTTTTTCGAATTGATAAAATATTGTCTTTGATATAATTAATTTCAAAATATTCATTCTTTTATATATCTGTTAAAACCAGAAGCACGCACAAGATCTCAAAGTCTTTACTTTCCTCAAGGAAAACAATTAAGAAGAAAAAGCACACATCAATTTAGAGTTTTTTCCTAAACTGTAAATTATATACCTTAAGACATAAATACAGCTCAGAGAAGAACCATCCCATAATTCCCAAAACGCCTTTTAAAAGAAGCACAAAAATTATTATTATTGCCTATATTGAGAAAAGAGGCGATTATCTGTGTTTTCTACAAATCTCTGATCGGCTGATCCCCGACAAGAGAAGCTTTTTAGTAAATACACAAAACTATATAATGCATACACATATACACTTCTATATATCACATAAAGAAAAGAGAGAGAAGAGTCATGAAGTGGCTTGAGGTTCCTCAGAGCTACTAGCAGAGACTTCTCTACCAGCAGCAGTAGTGGTGGGGACCTCTTCTTCTCCTTCTTCTTCGCAGAAGACACTCTCCTCGCTTGTGTCCGAGAACGCACCTTCCTCGTCTTCTTCGCTCACTTCTTCTTCTTGGTTTCTCTTCTTTCTCAGCGTTTTGATGCCTTTTCCTTGAAGAGCGAGCCTTCTTCGTTTTCTTGCTTTCCTTTTGCCTTTAGGAAACTCTTCTCCTTGAGAGTGATTTTGATGATTTCGCTTAACTCCTCCTTTGCTGCTTTCGTTCTCATCTGACTCCTCGTCTGCTGCATCAAGCCTCCGTTTCTTTTTGCCTGAATTCGTCTGAAACAACCGACAAGACAAGATGGTTATTTGAGGTCAATATTAAATGTTGAACACAAAATAAAAGAGTGATAGTTAAAGCCAAAACCTTAGGGCCACGATCAACCAGACGAGCCCATTCATGCCTATTCCTTAGGCAATCAAGAACAGCCTGTGAATGGCTTGAATAGGCATATCTCTCTCCGTTGTGTTTCCTCAAGTGAGGCCAGTGCTGCAAGACAGAGACCAATAACACATAAGAACAGCTATTCTGTGATCAAAAGTGAGTAGAGGACGATATGTCTGAGATCAGAGATATTTGGTAAGAAGGTATTATACCGGCAAGACTGCGTTGCAGAGCTCCTCATATGTCATCCTCTTGCCTTTGCTCATGATTTCATTGATTAACCCTGGCAAAGTTCGATGCACTGGAGTACCATTATTCCTTGGAGAACTGTGTGGAGAAGGCTTATTATGCTCATTCAAGTCGTTGGAAGAACTCGGTCCGCTGCTTGTGCTTGTAGTCGAGTTTGGCGGGAGAAGTACTTTCCGAGAAGAGTAAGAGGTTTTCGGGGTTTCATTTTCTTCCCCTTTGGTACAAAAACTCCCTCTGCTTCCACTGTCTTGTTGTGTCCTCCAATCAGGAGAGTGACGCGTTTTGGTACTCCTCGTACTACATCTATCATCATCACGAAAACTGCGTAAACCGTCTTTTGATGCATCCTTGTTTTTCCTTCTGGAAAACTAGCCAAATAAATACAGAAATCAGCCAACAAGCTTAAGCCTAAAGAGAGCATTGACTTAAGAAGATAATGATCAAAATTATTACAGCATACCGTTGCGTGATCCTTGCTACCAGAACTAGAAGTGCGCTTAAAACTAGTAGCGGTTGGAGACAGGGGCAAGCTACCAGGCTGTCTCATGCGTGGGACACGAGGAACTCGAGGAGAACTGTTGAGCTGATGGTGCAGTCTTAACGCAAGCTGAAACAAACCAAAAAAAAGTCAAAACCGTAGAAGAGGGGGAAGACGAACAAAAAAAAAAAGAGAATGGATTAGATCTCACACACCTCTTCATCGCTCAGATTTGGAGTAAGGGATATTATAGATTGCACAGGGTTCTTAGACGATGACTGCATTATTGATTGTCCAGGCTTTTCATTTTTCTGGGAGGTCCCTGAAAGCGAAGGTTTAGCAGTTGCCTCGGAAGTACTACCATTAAGCCGAGCTGCTGAAGATGCCTTTGAAGAAGAGGAAGACTCTCTAGTCTTGGAAGATGAAGAATGGGAAGAACGGTTTTGCTGTGTCGATTTCGTAGAGGTAACAGAGAATTTAGAATGTTCTTTCAAAGCTTTCTCTGAAGGTTCATCATTTCCATCTCTCCCTCGGATCGCATCACTGGAAACACAGTCCTCATCATTAGCATTAGCATTAGCATCACCACCACTTGGTTGTTGCTTCGAGCCAGGAATAGAATTTCTGGAAGTTGAAGGCTTAGGGTTGTCATCACACCTAGTAGACTTTTCCGCGGCTGAACTAGACGATGGTTTTCCAATGCATACTACCATCTTAGGTCTGCCATATACTGAAAATGTGTGCGGAACAGGTCTGCAAGGCTTTGATGGCTCTTGAAATCCAGGGTTCGTTTCCAAAACATCTTTTCCTGATTCAGAAACCACCAGTTCTCGCTTTAATTCAATATTTCTACCATTATTGCCACTACTTATTCCTTCTGATACAGTATCAAGAGGCTGCGGTTTGTGATCATCAGGAAGTGAACTGCTTGGTGTCATTTTGTTTAAGTCAGAAGCCCCAGAGATTTGAGATATCGAGGTCCCCGAAGCTTTAGAAACAGTAGGATCCAGAGTCTGGTGACCTCCGGATCCACCGGTACCAGTATCCGCAGGTTCTTTTTGGAGTTTGTTCCTAGAACCGATTTTCCCGCAGACATCATCACAAATTTTCTCCTCAATTTCTCGTGTTATACCGACCGTGGAGCCAGAAGAAGGCTTCTGGAGACTTTCACGAGAATTAACTGCATTATCTTCTGGAGCATCAGCTTTTGACCCTTGTCTCTGTAAAAATAAGTAAATCATCCTCATTACTGTAGAAAACCCATTTTTATCTTTATGCAAGAGCCTACAAGACATCCTATCTTTCTTTTTTCCATAAAATCAAGGCACTTCTAGCTAGCTAAGCTTCCTATTACTAACACAAAGCATTAATCCAATAACTCATTACAGCTCCACTGTAGGCCTATTCTAGGAGGGCATATATATGCAACAGATCAAATTCGTTTAACTAGACACCTTGATCAATATTTATTTCACGATAAACCCCTATGATATTAGTGTCAATGATCTAATCGAGGGTCATTCAATCAAAAGTAAGTTTCATATTTGTATAAATCTAAGCCAATCTAAGACATACCTCATCCGCCTTATTAGCCTCATTGTTTGGAACATCTTTTCCTCCGCCAACGGAAAGATCATTAGTTGCAGAGCTCTTAAGCACAATTCGGAAATGATGACCAGCTTTCTCTTCCTGTTTTCCAGCACCATTAGCATGAACGTCAGAAAGATTCTGTTCTCTGGAGCATTCAACACCAATTTCTGTATTACCAGATTCATCACCGCCAATTTTCTGAGCAAGGCCACCATCAGCAGATCCTTCAAAAGCAGCTTTCTTGGACTTCTCAAGCTTTGTGACCCCAACGTCGCTAGTAACACCTTCTGGTTCTATCTCCTTACGAGATTCTGATGGTTTAGAATTGCTGGTAGGTCGATTCGCTAGTGATTTCAAAAGAACAAACAGAAAGATATTAATTTAAGACCAATGGATATAGCAGTTTAGATATGAGGTCCAAAGAGTGGTTTCACTAACCTGTTTTACAGACAAAACCTTTCTTATCACCATCCTCTTCTTTGTCTGCAACGTCAACCTTCTTCTTCATCCGCTCTTTGGAAGCTCCAAACAGTTCTTTTCTTCGTTTATTTGTAATCAAAGGACGAAGCAACCTCTTATCCTTCTTCATACCACCCTGGGAACGTCTCATCTCCGCTTCGCCAGAGTCCCAACTATTACCATCTTTTGCACAACCAAGCTTTCCTTTATAATCAAGGCTCTTCATTGCAACCAAAGCACTCGCAGGAGCAGCAATCAAATTTTCCTTGGACATAGAAAACAAAACTCCTGCACCGTTCTCCTCCTTGTCTTGCTCATCCCAGCAAGGAAACTCTCTAAACTTGAAGTTAAACTTCTTCGGCACATAACCTGTGCACTTCCACAGCTCCCTGGAGAAAACAGAAGACAACCCTTCAAAGAGAGACGGTTCACCGCCAGGGATTCCTTGCACATGAACCTTCTCTTCTGTCGGGATCTCGGTCCAAAGCCTAAAAGGACGCTTCAGAGGTACATTACGAGTACACGAATTCTCCATCCTCAAGGTCTTGGTGGGCAATTCAACCAATAGCTGAGCAACCTCGGTCTCCTCGATGTCGTTAACGTTGTTCTTGCTCTTACACTTGTCGCAAGTGAAAAGCTCCTCTCCTTTAACGTAACGTGAACACCGAGTATGAACCCAAACCCCACAATCATCACAATTCACCATCTCTTCTCCATCGTCGAAATTCACACCACAGACGCAATCGACGGTCCAGGATCCATCAACCCAATCCTCGTGATGCTCCGTGCTTGAGAACCGATACGACCTTCCTTTCATCTCGTAGAATCTAACCTAACAAACCCTAATTCCCCAAATTCTTATAATTCTTTGCCCAACTACACAGAACAAGAACCCATGAAAGGAAAACAAAAAAAAACAAAACCCTAACCCCAAATTCGCTAATTTCTTAACCGATTTAGCTATTCTAACAAACCCTAGGAATCAAAGAAGCATAATTCTCAAATTCGAGAAGCTCGAGGATTTCGAAGAACGAGAGCAGTATCACCTGAGCAGGAGAGAATTAGATTCGAGATTCTGACAGAAACTCAAACTCGACGTATGCATCTCCGGCTCCGGCATCCAATTGCGGTAGTAAGCAGCTAAGCTGAACAGAGTAGGCGGCGAAGTGGTGTTTGATTGTCGGAACTCGGAAGCGGAGTTGAACAAGAAAGTCCGTCGCTGGGAAAATAAACGAAGTTTATTTACGGTCTGAAGTCCGTCGAACTCTTCTGGGCTTTTGATGTCGTCATTATGGGCCGGGCTTGGCCCCACTTAGAACGGTTGGGGATATTGAATTTGCGTTTTTTTTTCTCAGATTATGGATTTGCTTAATTAAAATCACAAACACAGTTTCATTGAGATGACTTCTAAAATTACTGCATATAAAACATAGATATGTCTAGTGTTCATTTTATCTGGAATTACAATATATAATCTAAGTTAATATTTACCCATCATTATGTCTTGGCCGACATATCTTGAATGACCAAGAGCACAAGCCACATTGAAGCCACTAGGTTGGCTTCGGTTACCAGCATTTCAAAATGTGTTTATTGAGCGGGATGTGTTGACTGATTCTTACATTTTGGTATTGATTGATTTTTCTATTAGTGTTGATTGGAAGAACCGTTTTTGTTTATGATAGTAGTCTTGCAAATGAACTTGTTTTCAAGTTTCAACTACCACACTTTGTATGAATTACTCAAGAATGTTTGAAATCACAACTATCTACTTCCACAAACTCCCATACCCGCATACACATCCGCTATGTTTAAACCAGTAAAGTTTTTAGTATTGCATCTTGTCGTATTTCACTAGAGTACTAAACCTGTGTGGCGATTTATAGCTGCGAAGAGGTATTATATGTTAGTGTTTATATTTTCTATTTATTTGTATTATCAAAATACTCGTTTTTCAAGAGTAAACTTTTAAGGAAATGCATTTAAAATCTTTCATATTGTGATTGGCTATTATGGGGCCGCTTAGAGACTTTTAAGATTTTAATTTATTTTAAAAGTCTTCAAACTCTTAAATTATCCAAGGAAATTTTTACTAAAACATCATAAACTAATTCCTAAATTTATCACACCCCAACTTCTATTTTTTTATGCGTGATGTTTAAATAATAAAAATCCATCAAACTGTAGTTTTTTCTTTTCTTGAAGTCACATATTACTTTTAAAAGCTAAATTATTTTAAAGTTTTTGTTTTCAAATAACAGCAACTCACAGTTCCTACCAAATAATTCCTATCTTTTTCATTTGAATCTTTAAATCTCTAAATCTATTAGAAATCTTGATATGAGTATGAGAGTAAAAATACATTTATGTAATTTGTTTTTTGAAAGTTCATTAAAATGTAATTTACTAAATAATTTTAAGAAACAAATCTATCTTTTACAGTGTATTTAATTTACTTATTTTATATTGTATTATTGTCATGGTATCACCCAATTTTCTACCATTCAAACTTATATTTATAATATCATTTACTATCATTATTATCTTCTACCATTTTTATATCATCTTTTCTTATTGTCATTTTTTTGGCTTTCTTAGTGTAATGTAGATTTAAAAAAAAAATGTAGATTTTTAGCCAGAAAAAGAGTTAAATGTAGATTTGAGTCCCTACTATCTTAGCTTCGGTCCGAAAAAGACTTAAAAGAGAGCAGACACTGTGAGCGACTGAGCGTGATCTTTCTCTCTTCGGCACGGTTAGATTCTCCATTATCCCAATCGCCTAATTTATTCACCGCAGTAAAAACAGAAAAGCAAGTGAGTAAATAGCATTTTCCGGTTTCTCAACAAATCCTTACTTAATCACTCTCATCAAATCCCATTTATTAACAACGATCCTCTGATTATAACTCTTAATCCTCTTTTCTTCTTTTCTCTTTTTCTCTCTCTCTTTTTCTTCCTCCTTGCAGAGAGAGCACCTTATGCTGATTCCTCTCCTTTTCTTCCTCAAATCTTGAACCGATCGCCAATTCCGTCAAAATTTCCGATTTTGATTTCTGGGTATCTCACCTTTTCTCTGTCTGATCATGGCGGTTGTTGAGAGTGGAGTTGCTGCTGATCCAGGAGTCGTGATCCAGCCGCCTTCTTCGCCGACAAGTCAAGATTCCGGCGTTTCTTCCGATGATCAGAACCACCACTCCTCGAGGATCGAGCTCGGCGGTCAGGCTCTCCGGCACGATCAGGGCGGTCTCTACAGCAAGATCGGGTCCCACGCGGCGAGATCCGACGGCGTAGATGGCGGAGAGAGCTTCAAGCGTGACATGAGGGAGCTCCAGGAGCTTTTCTCTAAGCTCAATCCCATGGCTGAAGAGTTTGTTCCTCCTTCGCTGACTAAACAAGGAGGTGGTAACGGAGGACTTAACGGTGCTAACGGTGGTTTCTTCACCTCTGCTGGTTCCTTTTTCCGCAACAATGGCTTCGGTGGTGCCGGAAATGGCTACGGTAACGAAAACGGCGGTTTCCGACGGGTAAGAGACACCGGTTTGTTTCAATTGTATCTCTCTTCAATTTTGTGATCTTTGATTCTATTGAGGTTCAGTTTCCACCGAATTGTCTTAAGGGTTTCTGTTGTTTGATGAATTATATGAATCATTTTCGTTGTGGATCTTCAAAAATGATAACTTTTTGATTCCTGAAACTATCCATAACATTCGTTTTGATTGTGTGTTTTTTTGTGATGTAGAAGAAGAGCTTTGGTCAAGGGAAACGGAGGATGAACGCTCGAACAAGCATGGCTCAACGAGAAGATGTCATCAGAAGAACCGTCTATGTCTCTGATCTCGATCAACAGGTTGGAAAAATTACACCTTGTTCTCTCGTCGTAATCTGTTCTCAGATTTTTCCATCTTTGACTTTTTCGCTGTGTGTGTAGGTCACTGAAGAGCAGCTTGCTGGTTTGTTTGTGAACTGTGGACAGGTTTAAAAAACTAATCTTTTTGAAGCTCTTATCTATAAAACTCCATCTCTGTGTTTGTTTACTGTACTGTGTTTCGGTTTAAGCAGGTTGTTGACTGTCGCATATGTGGTGACCCAAACTCCGTCCTCCGGTTTGCGTTCATAGAGTTCACTGATGAAGGTATCATCATTTCTCTACTTGTGTCGGTTTCGGAGTAATAGTGTACTTCACTGGTCTTGTGGTTGAATGTGTTGTGTTGGCAATGTGGTTTTTTTTTTCAGAGGGTGCAATGACTGCTCTGAATTTATCCGGAACTATGTTGGGATTCTATCCTGTGAAAGTTTTGCCATCCAAAACAGCTATTGCACCGGTTAACCCGACTTTCTTACCTAGGGTGAGATTTTCTTGTTACTATGCAAAGTCTCTGATGCTCCGAGACTCGGAAAATGATTTGTTATTGGTTGTTGCAGACTGAAGATGAGCGTGAGATGTGTGCAAGAACTATCTACTGCACTAACATAGACAAGAAGGTGACTCCTCCCTCGAATTTGTTTTATCTTCACACATAAAGCTTATGAATTGCTGAAAGTGTCTCCCTTTTCACACTTGTGCTTCTTCTTTACTTTTGCTAAAGGTTACTCAATCAGACGTGAAGATCTTCTTCGAATCGTTCTGTGGAGAGGTGAACATATCTTGTAATTGCATCTGCAAAGTTTGTTGAGAGCAATCAATGGACTCATTAGATGTTGTTAAAAACAGGTTTACCGTCTGAGGCTGCTTGGAGATTATCAACACTCAACTCGTATTGCTTTTGTAGAGTTCGTGATGGTAAGCATATGCTTTACTCTGCTTGGTCCAAAACATGGTCCTTGTGTCAATACTTCTGAGTAATCGATCTTTGTTGCTTCACAGGCAGAAAGCGCGATAGCAGCTCTCAACTGTAGTGGAGTTGTTCTAGGTTCTTTACCGATAAGGTCAGAGAAAACAAAAGCAATATTCGTAAAATACTCTGCTCGAGACTCTTTTGCTGAGACTTTTTGTTTCTTGGTTTGTTATGTCAGGGTGAGTCCTTCAAAGACGCCTGTTCGTCCAAGATCACCGAGGCATCCAATGCATTGATCTTAGCTACAGGTTTCTTCAGATAATGTCTCTCTATATATATTATATATATATCGCTCTTTCTCTCTATCTCTCTTGAGCGAAACAGCATACACAGACATGTAAAGATGTTTGTCTGCATCTCTGGTCTCTTGTTTTCTGAATGTAACTCTTGGGATCTGATGATGATGCTTCCGTTACCTTTTTTTTTTTCTTGCCTGAGAATCCATTTGGGTATAAACAAACCTCGTAGAGAGTTTTCTTTCGATGTCACTCTTTTAAGAGAAAGAGTTAGCTTAATAACACTCTTTCCTCGAGAGCTAGTTTATTCATTGGAAAACTTTCTTTTATTTACAGTTACAGTCGTGTGTTATTTTTTGTTTCGGGAAAGTGAAAAAAAACAAGGATTTATGACAAAAAGTTTGAATCAAATTTGGTGTTCTTTTGTTTGAACACAAACAGTTGTTTTTTTGTCAGTTCTTAATTTCCAAAAAAGTCAACTTTGCGAAAGTCCGAGAAATAATAAAGTTTGGTGGGTTTCTGAAATTTTGTGACGTCATTACGATACGAAAATGCGGTCTAGGTTCAACGGATAACGTCATGTTTGTACATTTCGAGATCACTCTCTGTCGTCCTGTGAAATCGATGAAGCAAGAACTTTATCTAGTCAGATTGATTGGGTCTTGTAGTAAAAAAGAAAATCTAATTCTAATTCTTTTTTTTTGTCGACGTTCCTGATGGTTTTACATTACATTTTTCCTAAACTTCAAAAATTCTTTTGTTGTTGAGAATCAATATTAAAATCATCCGGTCATGTCATGGTGAAAATTCGAAATTGAATAAATATTTTCCGAGCGTTTTCTATATAGTATTTAAAATAAAATATGAAAATCATTCGGTCACGGTAAAAGTTCCAATTTGAGACTACTTTTTTCCTAATGTAATTAGCAGAAATAAGTATTTTTCCAATGTCCACATTCTCTTTAAACATGGACTTCATTACCGATTTCACTGACACATGATAGTTTCCCAAGAGGGGTAATTTATACATTTTTTGTTTCGAAAGTCTTAAATAAAACAG
Organism: Eutrema salsugineum; assembly: GCF_000478725.1. Lineage (NCBI taxonomy): Eukaryota > Viridiplantae > Streptophyta > Magnoliopsida > Brassicales > Brassicaceae > Eutrema > Eutrema salsugineum. The sequence goes on from NW_006256612.1 coordinate 2,192,668, forward strand.
CTCTTAAAAATGAGATAAATTGTTATCTGTGGATTTAGTGGCTCATTTGGAAAGCTATGAATAAAATAGTAATCCAAGGGACTCAATATGAACGTTCATACATTATAAATTCACGTGATGTGAAAAAATTCACAAGTATATTTTGTCCACAACACAATGGTAAAAGAAAACGATAGAAGAATAATATAAGTCTCCCCAATGTAGGATATATTGATTGTTCGTGGAAAGTCTTAGACTCCACTTCTAGTCTTGGTTGGTTTTGCTTACGTTAATGTGCTGTGTTACTATAGATTTTTGGCGTAGCGTAAGCGTAACGACTCGTTTGCTCGTTGATTCACAGAATAGCCGAACAAAAGAGAAAGTTTGTAGCTCGTTGATTCGAAGGAATAGCCGAGAAACAAGAGAGGTATAAGCTTGGAAAGCTCTGAATAATTCAATAATATCAAAAGTTGCTCCTTCGTTAGAAAGAGGAAGCTATTTATAATAGCTGCTAAACGAAAACCCTAAACAAATACAAAAAGGAAATAAACCTAAAGTCCAAGTAATATGAAAACCCAAACATAAGTAAAAACCCATAGCTAAAATAATAAGGAAATAGAAACTTAAAGATAGATATGATAAGATGCGCTGCATCAGGTCCCTCCGGGTAGAAGAAGATTCGCCTCTGAATCTGGAATGTCGTTGACGCCCTGGTACTTAGAAATGTACTTGACGTTAAAAACATCAGCGGTCTTCAAGTGAGGAGGAAGCTTTAACTTGTACGCATTATTATTGATGCGCTGCAGTACTTCGACGGGACCAATCTTCCTCGAACGAAGCTTATTGTACTCCTGTGATGGCATACGATCTTTTGTGAGAACAACCCACACTAAATCACCCGGTTCAAAGATCACCTCGCGACGCTTCCCATGAGCACGACGTTTGTACTTCTGCGCAGACAAGGTAAGCTTATCATGAGTCTGTCGATGCGTATCCTGCAATGCGTCCACAAAATCTACTGCACGACCATGAAAGCGACGCCTGTCCGGAACGGTAGTAAGATCCAACGGTCCTCGAGGTAGAAGACTGTAAACAACCTCGAAGGGGGAAAAACCAGAACTCCGATTAGTTGCCCGGTTGTGTGCGAACTCTGCTTGGCAAAGACGAGATTCCCACGCACGAATGTTCTCACCAACAAGACATCGAAGCATATTACCGAGAGCACGGTTAGTCACCTCCGTTTGGCCATCCGTTTGGGGATGATAAGCAGTGCTCATGTCCAGCCGCGTATGCAAAAGCTTCCACAACGAACGCCAAAAATGACTTAGAAAACATGTGTCGCGATCAGAAACAATAGACATTGGCAAACCATGTAACCTGTAGATCTCCTGAAAGAAGAGAGAAGCAACCCTCACAGTATCCGTTGTTCGCTTACACGGCACGAAATGAGCCATCTTGGAAAAACGATCAACAACAACAAAGATCGAATCGTTACCACGTTGGGAACGAGGAAGCCCGAGAACAAAGTCCATACTCAAGTCAGTCCACGGCTGCGTCGTTATCGGCAACGGCAGATACAGACCCGCATTCGAAGCTTGACCTTTGGCCAATTGACACGCTCGACAACGTTCCACAAATCGCTCGACATCGCGACGAAGGGACGGCCAGTAATAAGATGCCGATACAAGCTGCAACGTGCGATCCCTGCTGACATGACCTTCATTGTGGAGCTCCTCGATCACTCGCAGGCAAAGGCTACAATCAGGGATACACAATTGGACTCCCTTGAACAAAAAGCCATCGGTATAGGTAAAATCTGCGAGTTGACCAGTCTTGATCGCCTCAAAAATTTTACCAAAGAAGGGATCAGATGGATAGAGCTCCGAAAACGTTGCAAAGCCTGGCACTGTAGTATGAATCGTCGTCAACAAAGAACGCCGTCGGCTGAGCGCATCTGCTACACGGTTCAATTTTCCTGCTTTATGGCGAATGGAGAACGTAAACTGCTGCAAGAAAGCAATCCACGAGGCATGCCGAGAAGATACTTTGACCTGAGTGTCCAAATGCTTTAATGCATCATGATCAGTAAAGAGTATGAAATCACGATGCACCAAATAGTGTCGCCAGTGCTTAGTAGCCTGCACCACAGCGTAGAACTCCACGTCATAGGTACTGTAACGAAAACGAGCCCCCAACAACTTCTCGCTAAAGAAAGCGACAGGGCGAGAATTCTGACTCAAGACTGCGCCAATCCCTAATTTAGAAGCATCGCAATGTAGCTCGAAGGTCTCATTGAAATCCGGTAGAACCAGCACTGGAGCTGTGGTGAGCTTCTCCTTGACAAGAGAAAACGCAGCACTAGCCTCTGGTGTCCAACAAAAGGTATCAGCCTTCATACAATCAGTCAAAGGAGCCATAATGGTGCTGAAATGAGAGACAAACCGTCGATAAAATGACACTAGGCCATGAAACGAACGCACCTCCGAAATGGACTTAGGTTTGGGCCAAGAGCAAACCGCAGCCACCTTCCCTTCGTCCATAGACAGACCCTCATCCGAAACCACATAGCCCAAAAACAATACGCTAATTCACACTTTTGTGCCGCGATAAAGAAGGTTTCCTTACGCAACACCAAAAGAACCTCACACAAATGAGAAAGATGATCCTCCAGCGATGCACTAAACACCAGAATATCGTCAAAATACACCACCACAAACTTGCCGGTATAAGCGCGCAACGCCTGGTTCATCACGCGCATAAAGGTACTGGGTGCATTGGACAAACCGAAAGGCATCACAAGCCACTCAAACAAGCCCTCACGCGTCTTAAAAGCTGTCTTCCACTCATCTCCTAGGCGAATTCGAATTTGGTGATATCCACTCTTCAAATCCAACTTAGAGAAAACCTTTGCACTACCAATCTGATCCAACAAATCATCCAGACGAGGAATAGGGAAGCGATATCGTACAGTTATCTTGTTGATCGCTCTGCTGTCCACACACATACGCCAAGAGCCATCTTTCTTGGGTATCAACAACGCTGGAACCCCACAAGGACTTAAACTCTCCCGGACATGTCCTTTGCCGATCAATGCTTCTACCTGACGTCGCAACTCCTCATGCTCTTGGGGACTCATGCGGTAGTGAGGACGATTAGGTAAGGATGCGCCTGGAACAAGATCAATCTGATTCTGTATATCACAAAGAGGAGGAAGGCCCTGGGGCAACTCACTCGGCGATACATCCCTGAACTCCTCTAATAAGCTCGCGATCTGTGAAGGTAACACGCGAGGTGCATCTGATGTCACAGAAGAGATCAAAAGAACAACCGCAAATCCTGTGTCCTGAAACTCAGATTGAAATGACGTTAGTGAACACAAGAGAACCGGCGTAGGAGGTGTACACTCAACGGTGTGTGGAGGAGACGGCTCTGACAATGCTCGTGATGGAGACGGTGAGAATGGAGGATTCGGAGTGAGGATAATACACCTATTCTCAAACACGAACGAGTAAGTGTTGCTCTTCCCGTGGTGCATTACGTCACGATCATACTGCCACGGACGACCCAACAACAAATGACTGACATCCATAGGTACGATATCACAAAAGAGCTTGTCTTTGTAGTGGGTACCGATGGAGAACGAGACCAATGTACGATGAGTGATGTGAACCTCGGTATCTTCTTTCAGCCAAGTCAGTTTATACGGAGCAGGATGTTCCTCTCGTCGCAGACTCAGTTTACGACAAGCTTCTTCCGACACCACATTCCTACAGCTGCCAGAATCGATAACAAATCGGCACACTTTACCCTTGATTGTACAGGTAGACTGAAAGATATTCGATCTAAGCCACGGTTCCTCACTCGCGACCGGCGATAAGCAGACACGAACCACCAACGACTGACCATGGTCGCCCGACGTTCGTTCGACCGGCAACTCGTCATTCTCGAGTTCCTGGCCCTCGTCATCATCGCCGTCCCATTTGACCTCATCAATGAGCAACCCACGACGAGATTTCTTCGGACATGCCATCTGAAGATGACCCTGCTCACCGCACGTGTAACAACGAAGCATGTTAGGTCGCGACGAGCGACGCAGTGCCTGGGCGTCACCGACATTGTCTTGGTTAGTGCCACGGGTCTGACCTTCAACAACGTCCTTGCCTGCGTGACTGCCTTGCGTCGCTTCTCCACTAGTTGTCCCAACGACACGATTGCGGTTAGCTGAAGACCAGTTGGAGCCCGATTTAAATTGTTGCTCAAAAGGCACTGCTTAACGGTGCGCTTCTGCCAACGATGTAGGATCGAACTGTATCATTGCAGTCTGGATCTGATGTCTTAAGCCTCCAATAAAACGCGATACCAGCTGTATCTCAGAGTCAAAGATCTCATTACGCGTCACCAAGAGGAAAAATTCGTCGGCATACTCATCAACAGTTCGTGAACGTTGGCGCAGATTCTGCAGTCGCGTATACATTGTCCGATCATAGTTCTGCGGCAAAAACGCTTGTTTGAGATGCTTCTGCAATTTGTCCCATGTACTGATTTTGTCTCTACCGGTGCGAGATCTTGTCGACTTTAATTGCATCCACCAGGATGCAGCTCTGCCACGAAACTTCGTTGCCACAAGAGCAACCTTACGATCTTCAGGCACATGTTTGAATTCCATCGCCTCATCCACAGCGACAAGCCAGTCAAGTAGCTCGTCTCCGCGTGCGCCACCATGAAATTCTGGAATCTCCACTTTAAAGCTCGATTCCCAGTTCCGATCGCCTCTGTCAAACCCGCGATCCCCAACACGCTGTCGCCTTTGCTGATCACGTGCAAACGGATAAACACGCGAGTCGATGGATTCCTCGTCTGAACCCTGCGATGACTGTTGTTAGCGATGCTGTTCGCGATGGTTCAAGACTGTCTCGGCGAGTTCTTGAATGGAGGTAGTGATCGTGGCCTGAATATTTTCCTGCATAGCCAAGAGCGTTCGACGAAGCTCAGCCCACTCGTTAACTGTTTCTTCGTTGCGTACGTCTTGTTGATGCTGGGGGTTGCGCTTAGGAGCCATCTCGGATCGAAAAGAACACAACAGGAACGGTGCTGGCTCTGATACCAAAACTGGCGTAGCGTAAGCGTAACGACTCGTTTGCTCGTTGATTCACAGAATAGCCGAACAAAAGAGAAAGCTTGTAGCTCGTTAATTCGAAGGAATAGCCGAGAAACAAGAGAGGTATAAGCTTGGAAAACTCTGAATAATTCAATAATATCAAAAGTTGCTCCTTCGTTACAAGGAGGAAGCTATTTATAATAGCTGCTAAACGAAAACCCTAAACAAATACGAAAAAGAAATAAATTTAAAGCCCAAGTAATATGAAAACTCAAACATAAGTAAAAACCCATAACTAAGATAATAAGGAAATAGAAACTTAAAGATAGATATAATAAGATGCGCTGCATCACTTGTTTTAGGGAGCTAAAAGACAGAGTTTATCGCCTCTCCACTAGAAGATAAAAGCGTTTGTGTGTTACTATGGATTATGGAAAATATTGGCGACAGTTATCTAATTTCCGGAGCAAAGTTTGGTTTCTCCCATCTATTAGATGAAACTGGTTTGCTTTGATATAGTTTTTCAGATTTTTTGCTTTCTTTAGATTATCGCTTTTAAAAATTTCATGTCAACTGTTTAGCCCCTTCTTCTAGGATTGAATTTTTGGACTTTTTGAAAATTATTTTCTTACTAATTGGGCAACTAATCAAGAAGTTGATTTTAAAAATAAATGTGTGGTTGGATAAAAGAAAAAATTAAGTAGTTGGACTAATAATCCAATGAATCACAAAACAATCAGGTTTCTTTTTCAACTCTTATTAAAAACAGTTATTAGAATTTTCACATACTTTTATATCAATTTTTTTTAACAATAATTGTGTCCTCTGTCTTTTTTTCTTTAAGTACTTTTTAAAGCCTTGTTGCATCTCATTTTTTTTGTTGAACGTCGTCCGGTTGAAGAGTAACACCACCGGCTATGTACCAAGGTTTCCTTCATATGGTTTTCGACCTCCCAATCTCGGTCTCTTTGTTTCGATTTCACGGACAACAATTCTCACCTACATTTTCTTTAAAGATTTCGTTTGGACGGTTTCCGTCTATCGGAATCTTTTTATCTCTTTGTTCTCAGAGGTGTTTACAACCCTAACGGGTTTATTCCTTTATATGTTCTTCATTACTCATTCAAGTTTCACCTTCTAGTAGGTGCTATTACATTTGTGCCGGACTATATCCACATTTAGATCTTTGTATTATTTGATGGGTAGTTTCCGATATTTAATGCAATAATTGCCGAGAAAAAAAAAAACAAAGACGAAAAATACCCGTAATTCTCGTAGGATAGAAAACACAATCTTCAGAAATCCACAAGTCCTGGCTTACTCTTATAACCGAAGCTCATATTAATTTCGTTACCCTTACAGTTTGTTAGGAGTAGCACGCAAAATGTGTTGTTCCACACCAAGACTTTTTCCTTTCTTTTTGAATTTAATTCCACACTTTTCATTTATCTATTTATTGGTTTCAGATGGGAATTAATAAATTAATAAATTTATCAAATGAGCTTTTGGTTATTTTCAGATGAAACTTTAATTAAGCTAATAAGCTATTGGGACACATTACACATCATTAACAACAATTTTTATAGTCACTTCTATTACAAGACTGTGTGATTAAAAGCCATTTATTATCAAGCAAAGCCGTCCCATGCAAACCTACCACTTGTTATCTCGACCATACATTGCCGAATGTGCGATTATTTTCATTTCGTTTGTTTCACAAAAAAAAAACAGTATCAACTACGTTTGAACACAAAAACATTTATTAGAACAATGTACATAAATTTGACGTGACGGTGACTAAACCTACCAAATCTGTTTTTGATATTGGACGTAACAGTGATATTGCCAATGAAGAAACACGAGTTCACAACTTTTATATATGTGATGATAAATAGTTTTTATCTTTTCGCATGAATTATAGAAGTTAGTTGGAACACAAACAAAATTAAGTCATGATCGGTCCTTAATTAAGTAACCGTAAGGTTGTCTGGATTGAGTTTAACATTATAATGGTTTCTGTATAGAGATTTTTTTTTTTTTTTTTTTTGAAAAAGGATGTATAGAGATTATTGACAATATCAATCTTATCAAATCCACATCTCTCGGGATTATTGACTCGATTTGGATATTTATACATGTGACTCAACATCCACCCTATATTTAGACAGATTTAGATCCCAATTCTGTATATATATCGAGCTACATCCCAAGAAGACAAATCTAATTAATAAAACAAACATCAAGAACATGGCAGAGACTAAAGGGAAGGTCATCACTTGCAAAGGTAAGTAAATTACCCATTAATGTGATTATTGTTTCTCATCATTGTGATGATGATTATGAGGAGACTGGTATAATGACGATGTATATATGTATGTGATGCATGTAGCTGCTGTAGCATGGGGTCCAAAAGAGCCACTTGTAATACAAGAAATATGCGTAGATCCTCCTCAGAAAATGGAAGTCCGAGTTAAAATCCTTTACTCCTCCATTTGCCACACCGATCTCGGAGCTTGGACCGGCGTGGTAATGCATGCACCTATATTTCAAATCATTCTATATCATGCTTCTTGATTAGAATTGTAATCTAATCATAATATTTACTTCTGTATAAAAAGAATGAAGCTGAACGAGCATTTCCAAGGATTCTAGGCCACGAAGCCGTCGGGTATGTGCTAATTCATGTATTGCAATATGCATCCTTTAAAATCTACCTGTGACGCTAATCAAACATGTTTTCTATGTGGATATAATAGGGTGGTCGAAAGTGTAGGAGAAGGAGTTAAGGATGTGAAAGAAGGAGACTATGTGATTCCGGCTTTCAATGGAGAATGTGGTGAATGTAGAGTGTGTACCAAAGAAGAGAGTAATCTCTGTGAGAGATATAAAGTGGATCCAATGAAGAGGTTGATGGTTAGTGATGGAGGGACGAGATTCTCAACAACTACAACCAAGGACGGTGGTTCATGCCAGAGCCAACCCATTTATCACTTCCTTAACACCTCCACGTTCACTGAATACACGGTCTTGGACTCGGCTTGCATCGTCAAGATCGATCCTAATGCTCCTCTCAAGCAAATGAGCCTCTTGAGCTGCGGTGTCTCCACTGGTTAGTTACACTAATTTACTCATATATAGGCAATTGATTTCATGGATTGGGGTCCATTGAAATGGTATTGTTATTCTTTTTTTTTGGAGCTAATCTGGTGAGGCTTGGGAGTAGTTAGGGGAACAAAAGAGGAGATGGGACCTTGGTTTCCAAAACACCATTTATTTCATTTTTCCAAATGCAATTAATTTTCTTTGTCTCATTCATAGTAAATTTTGGTTTTAGAAAATATAATGTTATTTGTTCTCGTGGTCCGTTGACCACCTCAAGTATATATTTGCAAATGGTAAACATACAATTTGCGTTTTGGGAAGAGTGGTTTACTCCTTTTATATGGTATATTATTAACGGTTGGCATTAGACACCACAAAATATTATATACCAAATATTCTGAACTTTTAAAGCATATAAAATAAGTTATAATTTTCTCAAAAATCACATGAGGTGTATGTATATCCTTGTTAACGTTACGACGTCGTTTTTGATGGAAATAGGTGTAGGAGCAGCTTGGAACACTGCCAAAGTGAAAGAAGGAAAAACCACTGCTGTCTTTGGATTGGGTTCGGTTGGACTCGCTGTAAGATTAAATCTAATTAATTCATTCGTTTATCCTTATTATGAATTAAGAAATAAATTATACACACGAAGTCAAAATGATATATTTTCTTAATGAATGAGAAATGAAGGTTGCTGAAGGTGCAAGAGCAAGAGGAGCTTCTAGGATTATTGGCGTTGATGCTAATGCTTCCAAATTTGAGAAAGGTACATTCTCTTCTAATTCTTTTTTTTTTTAATCAGTTTTGATTTGGTTTTTTGTTGGTTTGGACACTAATGATTCAAATAACAATAAAAAATTTCATTTATACGCTATCTCAAGCATGACATAATAAACATATTCCAAAATCTATTGAATTTATGAGTTAAGCATTGACATATTACTCCAATCCACTATTGCAGGTAAACTGATGGGAGTAACAGACTTCGTAAACCCTAAAGACCTAACAAAGCCAGTTCATGAGGTACTCCATTTCATAACACAACAAATATAATGATTAATAATCATAGATATTAACCATTGTGATAACTCATATACAAAATAAAAATAAAAAACAACAGAGGATACAAGAATTAACTGGAGGAGGCGTGGACTATAGCTTCGAATGCACAGGAAACGTTGATGTTCTTCGCGAAGCCTTTTTATCCACTCACGTCGTAAGTCTCTATCTATACCAGTATGAAATGAGAGATCAACGAGTTAATTAATGTGTTTAATGAAAATAAATCCAATGATTAGGGTTGGGGATCGACGGTGCTTGTTGGGATATATCAGACGCCAAGAACATTGCCTCTTCATCCAATGGAGCTTTTCGATGGCCGTACAATCACTGGTTCTATTTTCGGCGGCTTCAAGCCTAAATCTCAGCTTCCAGATTTCGCCAAACAATGCATGAAAGGGGTATGATTTTTTTATCTCTTAGTAACTATGATCGAGTTTCGGTGAAATTATAATAATTAGAATATTTCATATGCAGGTTGTGAAATTGGAACCTTTTATTACTAATGAGCTTCCGTTTGAGAAGATAAACGATGCGTTTCAGCTGCTTCGCGATGGAAAATCTCTTCGATGTCTTCTCCAAATCAGCAAATTTCTCAAGAAATGATTCGACACATACATATATAATTCACAAAGTTTACTGCATGTCTGCATTATCTATTATTATCTCACCCCATAATTATTTATATATATATATATATCATTATTTAACTAACCATTATTTTTTTCTAATGATTATTTGATTTTACATCAACTCAAATTATCTATTGATTTCATATATAATTATTGTTTTTTTAGTCGATTATGTCTCATAGTGTTCAAAAGAATTTGAGTTATATATAACTAACCACAAAACACTGATATCCAGTCCACACATATAGTCTAACTTAAAAGTCAAATAATTTGATTACTAATAAGACATAAATTTCAACTACATGTTGAATCGTGGATGTCTCTTTCTATTCAAATCTAAAACTCACAATATTCTATGTAGTCCTAATTATTTTGACGTATAACTGATTTGTATCACAAATTAAAATGCAATTTTTTATCCTTGGGTTGTAGTGTGCATGAAATATGTTGTATTAAACTATTTGGAATAACTACGTAATTTAATTTGAATAGATCAGAAAATCGGTAATTACGTCAGTCTGAGCATGGGTTTACATGACAACAGACTCTTGTCGGAATTGCTTGACATGCAAACTTTCCTCTGATTCACCAAACCAACCATTTGCAGTTTCACTTATTAACTATTGACTATGGCTAATTAATTAAGCACTAATTAGTTAATCATTTGACAACTATATAGTACTCTCTTTTTGCCTCACCACTCACACCAAATGCAACTATAACCTTCCTCGCATTCAAATGTATTATTTGGATTTGGTGCGATTGCTATTTGAAAGAAAACAATATATAAGAATCATGTACATTGGTTTTATATAAACTTGAGGAATTTCAGTCGAAATTCAAACTAATTCCCAATGGAATGTAGAAGAGCCGATTATTCTCTCAATGATTAAAATCAAAGTAGGAATATTGGAACTTGGTTTGAACTTTTTCTTTTGATGATCTTGTCTAAGTAACTGAAAAATCTAAGCGATTTCCGTTAGGATTAGGTTTTAAGGGGTTTATATATTGTACATTTTTCATAGGAAAAAGAATGGTATATTTATACTAGAAAAATGAATGGTATATTTTTATAGAAGAACAAAATTTATTCTTATATACAGGGATCTAATGGTTTGTAAAATAAATTCACTAAGTCTACGAAAAACTATTGGTTAAGACAAAGAGTATTCGACTCAGTTCTGACTCCCTTTTAATTTCGTCTAACGTTCTTGTTTTTTTATCTAAATTTATAACAAATGAGCACACATCTTCTCACCCAACTCATAGCAGAAGGACCACATGAATCAAACTGCCGAAAACCAGAACCAACAATTTAAACATGCTTATTTTCGCTGTCAATACTATTGTATAATGTTAGCATTATTTTGAATATTTAACTTTTTATGTTAAAACAAAAGTTTGATGGTCCATATAAGATAAACAAAATAGATATTTAATTTATTTTTCCTTGTGATTTAATGATTATATGAATTGTTTTCTGATATTTTTGTTCTATGCAACTAATTTTCAATTAACAACATATGTGAACATGTGAAGTGATTTAACAAAAGAGAATGACCAAATGACTAATCAATATTATTAGTATGGGAACAAATTACGAGGTGAAACCTCGCATTCAACTCAATTAGAATTAGAATAAAGAAATGAAAAAAAGTGAAAGATCGAGAGGTCAAATGTGGCTAATCATTATGTGATATTAGTTAATCCATCAATTTTCTACCCAAAAGCATGATTAAACATAGAATTTATAAATATAAAACATCATTATTAATGTTGAAACACAAAGAGCCCATCAACAGACAGATGATGAGAACAGTGCTTTGTAGGGTAACAACTTTTTTTTTGAACCTTTAGGGTAACAACTTTAATATGTAGAGAATTATATGATAAGAAAACGATTAAAATGCCATAGCACAAGCATACTGAACATAATATATATATATATATATATATATATATATATATATATTCTCCGTATGCTAGTTCCCATTAAAGTGCCATATACAAAAGTTTTGATTAAAATGTTGAACTGAACATATACATATATGTTGCGGAAATAAATGTTGCTAATTTAATATGTGGGTACATAATCCAACCATCGCCTTTTTAGTTGTGAGTAGATATTCCAACCTGTCACTCCCACTTTCCTACTCTATATTTGTGTAAACTTTTTATTAGCTATTTCATTATCTAAAGGTATAGCATTTGTGCTCAAATACGAGGAAACAAAATGTGAGTAGATATTAACCGAGCTACATGTAAACCATAATGGTATACGCAATTATCCCTTCATTTCTGACATTATAAATCCTTGTTTAGAACATCGATGGGAGGAGAATCTTCTGGTTTAATATTGGTCGAGAAGAGTTAAAGTGATCAAAATATGATTGTCTAAAGTGTTTAACTATTTTCTGATTTTAAGTAAATTAAATAGCTTGAAATAGACATGCATTGGGGAACGCCCAGAGATAAATATGATGTAATGAAGGTGGAGTGTCACACTTAGTGAAAAAAGCATGTCCCTTGCTCTCCTCCCCTTGTCTTTCTTTGACTTTGGCCTTGATTGGCTATTTTTTTATGCTATATATTGGCCTTGATTGTTTGCAGATTTTTTATCACTTCATTATACTGGAATTTAAACATCGCAAATTTGTTTTGACCCATTATTTTATAAGGCTAAATGAATAGCTAACACAAGATATTAAGAATCAAAAGCTAGTTTCTAAAATTTTATGATGTTTTGATTGAGCTACGTATTTGAATAATTTTCTAATATTATTATTTAATTATTTTATTTAAATAATTCTGTAAATTTATTTTAAAGTACACTATAATTGGAATATATAAGAAAGTTATTTACATCTATGATTGTATTCGGTTCATATATACTTAATGAAACTATTCATGAGCTAAATTTAAAAATAATTCAACTATTCATAAAGTTTATACTTTGTAGTCATAATCAAAAAACTCAATGGAAAAAAGAATATCTACAAGAGAATAAGATTCGAGAACGAACTTTTTTGTTATTAGAGAGACTGATACATCAAGATATTTACTTAATTTTTAAATAATTTACTATTTTTTTGGCAGAATCAAACATCATTAATTAGTTCAGTTTCCAGTCCCTTTAGATAATTATTTTATATTGTTCAAAGATTTTTAGGGTTTTGAGATCCATTATAAACAGATCTTTTAGGCTTATAAGATTATATTCACTTTATGATGTGAGTAATGAAGATGAGAGTTTTTCTTTTTTATAAGTCTCTCATACTTTCAGTATTTATTTCAAAGATTAATTTCTGGATATTCGAAAAATCAACGATAGAATTAATATCATCAACATTTCCACCATAATAATCTTTGTGATATATCAAACGGAAAGATCATACATCGAAAATATAGATAACTATTTTCTTTCATTAATAATAATTTTTCCCTTTTTTTTTTGTAAAGAATAATTTAGATATAGATAACTGTTTTCTTTCCTATATTTATTTGACAGTATAAAAAAATACACTTTACATTTACCATTAACATAAACTCTTTTTGTCTTTCACATGAAATTCAAATTCCGTAATAAGTATTTACAAGAAAACAAAAAGATTAATCCCCACTAAACCCGTTTACCTACGTTAGTTAGTATTTTTCCCTTTTCTACATACACATGACATGAGACGTCAAAAGAAATATGACTTACGTCAGAACCTACACATGATCAACTTCGATTTAGACATATAACATAGGTTAAATATATTATTTAATTCCATAAAGATACTTTAAATGCATGATAATCTTCCACAGCTTTATTTCATTAATAATAATTTTTCCCTTTTTTTTGTTAAAGAATAATTTTTCCTTTTCTCGGGCTATATATGTCGTCGAGTCCCCCACCACCTTTATAAATTATCTCATCGCCTGCTTTCTCATTCTAAGTTGTAACCATTTCCACTTGTAATCATACAACTTCTCTACTCTGCTAAACCAGAAAAGAAAAAACAAAACAAAAAAAACAAAAAAGATATCGCTGATCAATGGCGGAGAATAAGGTAAATCTGTCGATTAATGGACAATCAAAAGTGCCTCCAGGTTTCAGATTCCATCCCACTGAAGAAGAACTTCTCCATTACTATCTCCGCAAGAAAGTTCACTCTCAAAAGATCGATCTTGATGTCATTCGTGAAGTAGATCTCAACAAGCTTGAGCCTTGGGATATTCTAGGTTCGATAAACCCTAATATGAAGAACTCTCTCTCTCTCTCTCTCTCTCTCTCTCTCTCTCTTTCTCTCTCCATGCTATAAAGTCTCTCTATTTTTGAACCATTTTGGTAAGCAAATGCAGAGGAATGTAGAATCGGTTCGACGCCGCAGAACGACTGGTACTTCTTCAGCCACAAGGACAAGAAGTATCCAACAGGGACTAGGACAAACCGGGCAACTGTCGCAGGTTTCTGGAAAGCTACTGGTCGTGACAAGATCATCTACAGTTGTGTCCGGAGGATTGGATTGAGGAAGACACTTGTGTTCTACAAAGGAAGAGCTCCTCACGGTCAGAAATCCGATTGGATCATGCATGAATATCGCCTCGACGATACAACTAATGTAAGTATAGCTATCATCAATATTCATTGTAGGTTGGTTAACAAAAAATATGAACTTATGATTATAATTTGTATCTTTTGAGAAGTAGGGTTTAATTTAGGCCAATGTTTCATGGTATGTCTTCATAATCTCTTGTTGTGTATATATAAGATTCTATTTGTTTCAATATCAGGGATCTTCTGATGTTGTAACTGAAGATCCGATGAGCTATAATGAAGAAGGTTGGGTGGTATGTCGAGTGTTCAGAAAGAAGAACTATCAAAAGATCGACGATTGTCCTAAAACCACACTATCATCTTCACCTGATGATGACACGGAGGAAAAGAAAAGGACCGTATCTTCTTCACTAGACCGTGTTCTTCTCTACATGGACCGTACCGGTTCTAACATTTGCATGCCGGAAAGCCAAACGACGATCAAAACTCAAAATCAAGACGATCTCTTATTCATGCAACTCCCAAATCTTGAGACGACAACCAAATTAGTTACCCCGGTAGACCAAAGCTTCATGATTCCGAATTCCTTTCCGGTTCAAGAAAAGATAACCGGCAGGCCGGTTTGTAGTAACTGGGCTAGTCTTGACCGGCTTGTGGCTTGGCAATTGAACAATGGTCATCATGATACTTGTGATCGTTCGAGTTTTGATGAAGAAGAAGAAGACGGTGATACTATGATGCAGAGATGGGATCTTCATTGGAATAATGATCAGGATAATGTCGATCTTTGGAGTAGTTTCACTGAGTCTTCTTCGTCTCCTTCGTCTTTAGACCCTCTTCTTCATTTATCTGTATGATTATATATATACACGTATTACGTATACGTACGTAAACACACATATACACAAGATGATAAAAAAAAAATACGAAGTTCTGTTTTTTTTTATGTGGAATTGTTCTACCTCTGATCTCTACAAAACCTCAAACTTAGAAACACTAGTTGTAAAAATCATTTTTTTTGTTTGAATAAAGTTTTAAGTTAAATCTAATAAATAAAGAATATGTATATATACGTTTATATTATTGCATATATATAACAAACAAATAAATTTTGTTAATATACTGTCTCATGTACTGAGCTATCACGTCTAGATTTTGGGTTTTAGCATGTTTGTTACGGTAGAGTAGAGGCAATACTATACAATAATGACAAGAATATTGATAATTTGATAAAGTTTACCAAATTAGAGAATGAAGAACGACGAGAATATTGATAAAGTATCATTGTCGTTTTTCCGACGATGGACATGTATAATAATATATGAAGTGATATTTGTTTTGACTTGGATCAAATAAAAGCGTGCTAATAAATAATTAGAGGTGTCAAATTGCGCTCTGATCCAAGTAAAACCGCAGCAGTGCGGGCTTGAGCTCCATAAAATTTGTCCAAATAAAATGCGGGTTTTGTAATCCAAACCCGCATGGAAGTTGGGCTTTTGTGGGTCGGGTCAAAGCGGATCCGCGGGTTTGCGGGCCAACCCGCAAAATTTGATATTTTCTTGTAAACTTCGAAAAGTGAAGTATTTTGTCATTTTTATTGGTGGATTTCAAAGTAGTAGTTATGGAGTGAATCAAAGCCTAGTAGAGTCATACAATTCAGCTATTGGGCTTTGTGGTAGCTTTATTTCAATGAGATTAAAGAATCATCAAACTAGTATGTGTTTTATATTATATTCGATTCAAATTCTGTTATTGGATTTTTGAATTTGGAAGAAAATCTGGTCATTGTCTTCCCGGCTAAAAACTAGTATTTTTTTTAAAGTTTTAATTTCAGTTTAATGTCATAAGTTTGTTTTTTTTGTTGGTTTTGCTCATCGACTATATCACGGACGTGGTATTTCTTTTGTACGCAGCAATACAAAGGTAATTTAGAATCGCTTAAATCTTGAATTGACAATAAATAGTTTTGCTTGAAAATCACATTTGTTTGTACGCTGGACTAACAAATAAGCTGTCTTCATCTTTTTTTTTATATATATGTGAATGTCTTGTTGCTTGTATCTTGATGGTTATTTAGCTTAAATTACCAGTTTTTATGTGTATCATTATTTGTAATTCATTTATTTGCTTTTCAAAACTCAGTGTCTATTTTTACCGTTAAATTGATTTTTCAAATCTTATGGTATCATAGGGTTAGGAGTTTTGTATAAGAGGTTTATCGAATTCATTTGTTTGTTTATCGAATTTACTTACACAAGAATTTTCTTTAGTTTTGTTTCTTATCCATATTGTGATTCAGTTACGAGTAAAATTTTATTTTCCTCTTGTAGATTTTCTGGTACTATAAATCTAAATGTCATAAAAATTTTAAGATGAAGAAGAAAGTATGAACCCGCGGGCCAGCCCGCAAAACCACAGAATATAGGCGGGTTGGGCTTGGACACATCAATTTGGGACCGCAGCTTATGATGGGCCAGCCCGCCAGACCCGAAAAAAAATTAAACCCGCATCGGGTCAGGCTATTTGGACGCGGGTTAGCCCGTTTGACATCTCTATAAATAAGACAGAATAGTACTAAGATTCTAGCTTCGTTATAATTAAGGGTGACTTGGGTATAAACTAACAATTGAGGAGATAATTAGGTTTGTACGTAACTATAAAAATAAATTGGGAAGAGATTGTGGACAAAATTTTTCGTTCCCCGATTTGCCCCTACTCAAAAAGGCCAATGATATTTTGGGAAGCTATACTTACCCGACATAACATTTAATGTTCTGATTCTGCAGGTTTATTTGGAGAAAATCCGCCGCCTGACACAAGGATTTCTTCTCTTCCCAATATCTAATTATTGCATGGCCGCTAACTTATGTCTCTAATAGTGACGTTTAATCGATAACAATTATTTTAATATTAGTTAGACCTCTATTTAAAGCATCGGCGTTAATGAAAGTGAAACACAACTCTTTACTTCATTTATTACAGAGCAACCTCGTTTTCTTCTGTAACAGGTTCTGGAGGACATTGAAGAAGGGTGGAAGGTCTTGGATTTCTGATTACAGCTGGTAACTTCTCTGTATTTTTCCTTAGTTATCCCTGTTTTTTCGAACTTACATATAACCAGGTTATGTATAATGTCAAAAGTATTGTCAAATCTCGATATCTCAGTTATCTAAGCATCACCTTTTCTGTTCACATAATTAGGTGCGATGACTCTACATGTCTCCGTAATTCGAGGGGTGTGGAAAAAACAAAGTGATGCGAGTTGGATCCATGAACCAGACGAAATCGGCATACACGCATCGGTCGAAATGAACGAGAGAGAGTCTTTCCAATCGATGACAAATGCAATCAAAATCGGTTTGAAAATTAGTAGTAAATATTTCCTACGTTGCCTGATATTGTTATATTATCATGTACCATTTCAGGAGAGGATCTGATCGCACGTTTGTACGACAACCCGGAACCAGATCCAATGCTTCAAGCACCGGCTCTGGAGCAACAGACTGTTGATGTGCAGAATACGGGTGCCAATAAAGGGAAACGAGTGATGACCGAACACGGAATACTATCTCGTGAAGTTGGTGGGTCATCAAGGCCGAGTCGAGCTTTGCTAGCGACTAACATTTATCCATTAGGAGCAATAGGAAACGATGTAGCATCTAACATCTCACAGTTACCGGCTACACATCAAACTTTAACTGCAAACACACCACAGTTTGCCTACCCCCCGTGTCATTGTCCGGTAATCCCCCAATATTGCTTCACACCCTAGCTGTTGGCGCTGAACCAAGAGTAGAGCCAGCGTTGCACGAAAGGGATGCGCCTCCATATTTCGATGACCCAATTATCGGAGGTAAACAATATTTATGTCTGTTTCAAGTTTACATGAATTGTAAATGTTATCTAGCTAATTGGGTTAAATGTTTACACTGGTTAGCGGATGAAATAGCGAGAGGGTTGGGTGATGCACAGTACGAGGGAGATGACATTTTCGTTGGAAGAATCTTTAAGACGAAAGAAGAGTGCAAGTTGAAACTCGCGCTGCATGCAATAAATCGAAGGTTTCATTTCAAGAACGTCAATTCACAACCTGAGACCGTCATTGTTTGTTGCGTTGGCCAGACATGTCCTTGGAGGATTTATGCCACACAGATAAAAGACAGCTTACGCTTTGAAGTCAAAACTGTGATCGGGAATCACACCTGCAGCGTCGACGCCCGAAGTGATTTCCACCGAGTAGCTTCAACGGATGTTATTGGAAAGATGGTTCGCGAAAGATATGGGTTGAACATAAAGGGGCCAATGGCGTGTGATCTTTGCCGTCTGCTTCGACAAGAGTACAGCTTGCACGTCAGCTATTGGAAGGCGTGGAGAGCAAGAGAGATCGCATTGGACAACGCCTTAGGCGGTGCTGCAGCAAGCTTTGCGTTGGTGACCCCCTACTTTGAAAAACTACTAACGACAAACCCTAATTCTGTTGTTGCTTTGGAGACAGAAACCTCAGCCTCAGGGGTTGTCCGTTTCAAGTATCTATTTTACTCGTTAGATGCGTGCGCTCAGGGATATAGGTACATGAGGAAGGTTATTGTCATTGATGCTACACACTTAAGCGGACGATATAGTGGGTGTCTCATGGCGGCAAGTGCTCAAGACGGTAACTTCCAAGTCTTCCCTCTCGGCTTTGGGATCGTGAACAGTGAAAACGACGACTCTTGGGAATGGTTCCTAAGAAAGCTGACCGCAATAGTGCCAGACGAACATGACCTTGTCTTCGTCTCAGATCGGCATGCTTCCATATATGCAAGCATTCGTAAGGTTAGCGCCTAAACTCCAGGGTTACCGTATATTTATATCTATTAGTGATAAACCAAAATATGTCGCTAAATAATTGGTTAACTTGCTAATTGTTTCCATTTCTCGACTCCAACAGGTGTACCCGATGTCTTCACATGGAGCATGCATTGTTCACTTACAACGAAATGTAGTTACTAATTTCAAATCGGAGCACCTGAGTCATCTTACTTCTGTAGCTGGAAGGGCGTATCGTTTTAGCGATTTCGAGAAGGCATTTATGGAAATTAAAGCGATCGACGAGAGGTGTGCAGACTATTTACAGAGGATTGGTTTTGAGCATTGGACGAGATCGCATTTCGTAGGGGAACGCTATAATGTGATGACGAGCAACATATCTGAATCTTTGAACAAGGTCATGACAATGGTAAGAGAGTACCCCATCATTTCTATACTGGAAACTATAAGAACGACACTTGTATCTTGGTTTGCGATAAGAAGGGATTCTGCAAACACTGAGACTGACGTCGTGAATCCCAAGATTCAAGAGATGCTGATTGAATGTTTTCAGAAGTCTTCAAGATATTTCGTCATGAAAATAGGTAAGATATGAGATATATTGTTTACCTGTTAACATTTACAGTTGACGGTAGTCTTTATCTGCTAACACTAATTTTACATTACAGAAAATGGACTATACGAGGTGCGTGACGAGATGGATACAGCTTTTGCAGTATCCTTGTGGGAACAGAGTTGTAGTTGCAGGGAATTCCAACTTCTACACATACCATGTTGCCATGCCATAGCTGCGGCAATAAAAGAGGGAGTCCGTGTCGATAGCTTGGTCGATATACACTACTCCACTCAGTATCGCAGGTTGGCATATGGTAAGGTTATAATGCCAGTCCCTGATATGGATCATTTGGCTCCACGACCGGAAGATGTCGGTGGAGGAAAACTTGCACCTCCAGCGGTTCGTCGACCCCCAAGCAGGCCACGAAAGCAGAGAATATTGTCTCGTGGGGAATTCAATGTACAAAATACTTTACCTCTTTAAATCAGTAGGAAGTATGTAATCGGTAACTCGATTAGCGCATAACTTCCTATACCTGTAATCCTCAGTGAGTTTCCAGAAGAAAATGCACAAGATGCCGAGGACGTGGGCACAACCGTTCAACCTGCAAGACCCCATTACCGGTATAAACCATCTTCTTCTAAACAATTAACATATTATGGTGACTCTGTAATTTTTACTCTTTTTAATACAGGGGGAATAGTCAGAAAATGGTGCTAAGGAAGGGGTTTTTTTTGGCGGCTGGATGCATATCATTCTATCCACATTTTGTTGTCCAAAGGAATAGAATGTTAGGGGTTAGCTCTTAATTTCAATTTGTATGATAAGTCTTGAATGGTGTAGTAGTTTGTCGTCGAGTTTTACAATGTTTAAAGACGACTATGTACTATCGCGGATAACGTATGTACCAGCTAACTCCGAGCATCTTTTAATGAACTATTTATTTTCTGTTATTACGCGACCTAAACCCTAACTATACCTTGGTTACACTCTAATATGTATATCTTCTTGGCTTTCACTTAAACTAAACCTTAATCGAAATAGGTCAACCCAAATGATCCAAAGATACCCCCTAACACCACTTATCCTATAACTTGGTTACACTCTTATGTGTATATCTCTTTCGGCTGTGAGTATAACTAAAACCCTAATCGAAATAGGTCAACCCAAATGAACCAAAGATACCCCCTAACACCACTTATCGTATAACTAGGTTACACTATAATGTATATATCTCTTTCGAATGTGAGTAACACTAAAACCCTAATCGAAATTGTTCAACCCAAATGTTCCAAAGATACCCCCTAAACCAAATTACACTATAACTTAGATACACCCTAGTGTGTATATTTTTTTCGGCTGTCACTTAAGTTTATGTGTTATATGAGTATCTAAGTCACCCTAAACTAAACCCTAATCGAAATAGGTCAACCCAAATGATCCAAATATACCCCCTAACACCAATATTTCGATAAATTGGTTACACTCTAATGTGTAGATCTCTTTCGGCTGTGAGTAAAACTAAAACCCTAATCGAAATAGGTCAACCCAAATGTTCCAAAAATACACCCTAAACCCAATTTGACTATAACTTGGTTAAACCCTAGTGTCTATATCTAAACCCTTGAAGTAAAACTAAAACCCTAAGCAAAATACGTCAATCCAAAAGATACCCCCTAACACGAAATGTCCTATAATGTGATTACACCCTAATATGTATATCAGCGTCAGGTTTCGGTTAAAGTAAAAACCTAATCGAAATAGGGGAACCCAAATGATTCAATGGTAAACCCTAACTCCAAGTTAAATATTATTTTGCATTCAATAAGTTACTTACTGACTAACAAAAACTTAAAACCTTATCGAATATGGTGAACCCAAATAAAGCCAAACCCTAAACCCTAAACCCTTAACCTAATTTCCTATTGCGGAAACCCTAACCCTAACCCCTAAATTCTAAACCCTAAACCCTAAACCCTAAACCATAAAATGTTAACATTAATCAAACATGGGTCATCCCGTATAAAAGCAAACGTTAGCCGTTAATATTTGGGGTTACACGTTAACGTTGATAACAAATTGCTTGGTAATTCGTATTCATTAACCGATGACTTAGTTATTACTTAATAAACCTAAAGCAATTTCTAACCCACAGAAATATCTATTACCGATGTTTTTGGCCTATACGTAATAAAATTGAATCCGAATTAGAAGATAAACCAGATAACGAAATAAAATTTGTCTGACAATACAACAACGTAACGCGGGTTTCTAAACCGAAAAGTAAATAAAAGTCTATCCACCGCAAGTCTAGGAAAATGAAAACCGAAGTCCACAAAGACTAACAACAATCCTTAAAAGTTCATAGGTATTGCTCAATAAGAACTGTAACGACTTTCTTCGCCTCCAAGTCAATGTGCGTAAGGTCGAACTCCTTAGAACCCTCTCTGCCGAAAAGGGCATGAGATAACATTAAGAAGTACGCCACTAAACCAGCATCGTTTGTTGACTTTATCTACGGTACGTCAGTGATCCTTTCAATATCATATTTGGTAGTAGACAACTGAGACATCTTTTCGTTATCTGCAACCTCTATAAACAAATAGGGAAGCATTTCAGCGATGGGTCGGATTTCAGTAGTCATGCTTGCATCCGTACGCAGATTGGTTTTACAGTCCAAAACCTCAATCTTGCAAGTAGAGAGATGAACCGCAAGAAATACCCAGTGCTTGATATCGAGATTAAACGGCAGATAGAGAATATCAGCATCCGAGAAAAGCGGCAACCGATCAACTTCCCCAACACCTTTAAGTCTCTCGGTGACGGCTTTGGAAAACTTAAAGTCAGCTCGGGGATCTGTCCTGCTAAACTTCGGGTGTAACTTGGATAACATCGATACAAACTTTCCAAAATATCCACTCTCGGCTGCCGACTGTCTTCGCGGAGTATATGCCTCCCCAAAAAACATAGAGAATCCATAACCTGGGTTAAATCAAATACGAAAGCAATAGGTTAGCATTTAATAAAATTAGCAGCTAATAAACCTTTGTTACAGAATCTCAGTGAAAACCTTTGCAGGCATTGGTTTCTGTCTCCCCAGCATTTCGTTTAGGTTCTTCGATGTAAGAAGGTTTCCTTCCCCACATGCCTGAGGCCTACAAATTTTTAAATACACAATTCAGCGTACAATCTTTATAACTAGAGGAACAGAAGTTAATGATAATTGGGTCAGCGACTAACTTCTTAAATGCTTTCATAGCTTTATCAAACCGTTGTTGAAGGGCTTTCTCAGAATCATCGACAGCTTCGGAATTCTCTATAATAGTTCTGATACGCTTCTCGCATGGAAAAGGACTGTCTAATCGAGTCGATACAGTCTTCTGACGCTTGCTCACCCTCCTCTGAACATGTTCCACTTTGGCTTGCTCCTCCGAGTCTATAGTCAGATTTTTGGGATCGATAATATCTTCGTCAACAGAAATTACAGCATTGGGTTCAGGAATGTCAGAGGTTACAATCTCATCAGGCTGGACGTCTCCAACACCATCCACCTACATACATGGTCGTAGCAAAGACAAAAATATAAATATACGAACATTGAAATAAGTGTAAATCAAATTACCCATGTTCTATAAGTTATATAACAGTTACGGCCCCTATATGTTGGATTTGTGATCCAAAATATACATACCGTGGTAACCGGGTTATCAATTCACAATTATCTTTGAAATCCCGGATTGCAATATAACTAGAATAGCGTCTAATAAACGGTTATAAAGACTATAATTTAGGGTAATAACGGGAACATGTACCTCATCAATAAAGTTCTCTCCCACCGGGGGGATTAGCACATAATTAGGGCCTGATTTCAAGGGATCGTCATGTTCAGGGTTTTCCTATGTAATTATTTTCACGGATTAATAGAGCATAGTGAACAAATAAAAAACATCAAATTTAAAGCTAAAACTTAAAGCAAATACCTCCACCTGCAAATTCACACCATCTGACGACTTCGGCACGTCATTTTGTGGGTTGAACTGAGGGAGAGAGGCGCCATCATTTTCCTATCAAACACATTAATATGGATATGTTATACAGACACCCACTATGTTTTTCGATAAATTAGTATGACAATTCTACCTTCTCAGGTCGGGTTTCTGACAAAACGACACCATCATCGCCTGGGTTATGCGTCATAACCTGCTCACCATCAACAGCGTCGACACTGCATTCCCCTATGGGGTCAACGGTACCCTTACCAACTCTTGCAGTGTTGGTGGCATCATCAGCTCTGGGAGCGTATGTGGAAACAATCTCGTCAACCGTCGGCATGGAGGAGAAGTCTAAGTTAGGAAATGGAGTGTCGCAGTTTTGTTTGGCCTGACCATCATGGTGCGCTCCGGGTTGGACCGAAGGTAATTCCCCCGATTTATTTGCAGTGCTCGGAGGGGGCTGCTTGCGAGACCTTGACTTACCGGCGCTAAGGCCCGAGAATGATGGACATATATTGACCTCGCGGTCGATAACTGCGTTATCAAGAAACCACTGGGTCACACCCTTAATTATCTTCACATTGTTGGCTTCAAACATACGTTCTATCTTCTTGTTATTTTCTTGTACGATTTTTGAAACCATTGTCTTCAACTTCTCCTCAGAAAACATAACTCCTTTGTCACTGTCATGTGCAACGTTTGTGACTCGACTTCTACCAGACTTTCTCATCTTCCCTTTACCTTTCTTCCCAACAACAATCTTTGTCTTCTTAACACCCCTTCGAGAACTTGTACGAGCTGCTAAAACCTCAGGATCAATGCCAGGGCCAAACATTTCAGACTTAAATTCGAATCCTTGATTAATAAGAGTAATCATATGGTCGACCCTTTCGTCCTGTTCATCTTCGCTCCAGGATAGATCCTCCTCGTCGTCGCTGATTTCGAAATCAGGCCGAATGATAGAGTTAACCGCGACTTTGACAAACACAATAATTATAAACGTATGTTAGCCGCTAACTGGTAAATTTTACATGCTACCCTGAATACACACTGCAAATTTTGTTATCAGGCAACTATATTATCATATCTAAGAATGATATCGTACGTACTGTAACTTATCATAAACAATCACGATAACTAATACAGCAACAGGCCAATGTTACATGTTAACTGAGTATTAAACCAAACAATGTTACAGGTTAACCGACTTATCAAAAAAGGAGCCTAATCCCTCAGAGTAAGCACATCAACTCTTGTTAAGATCGAATCACTATATCGAATCTAACACCGATATAGTGAATAGTTGTGAATTTCATATCCAACAATGATAACTTACACTACAATTACCAACAGTTACATGGTAAACTAATTATCCGATACACTAAACACATTTCCAGATTATCACATCAAATCCTGTTATCATGTAACAACTTACTCATATATAACAATGATAACTTAGTACTGCTAAGTATCAGTTCCAACGAGGACAACTTCAGTTGAATACAGTAATTTACTAAACCTAGAGCGTAGTTGTTACAGGTTAATTTAAGTCTCATAGCTAACAAATATATAGTAGCACACAAGTTCATTATAAGCAAGATAATAGAGTTATCGCAATTGTAAACAGTTAACTAGTAAACCGTTTGTAACATATTTAGCAAGTTAAAAGGGTTTACTTCGTACCATTTCATCTTTGTCAAGCACTCTAGCTTTATTCAACTGAAGCTGAACTTTCTGCGGACGCAAGTGAGCACCGCCCCTGCTTGGGCTACTGTCTTCCCCATCAGATGAGTCATCATCTTCTTGAATGGCTGGGACGGCCTCTAAAACAACCATTTGTAAGGCAGGGAACAAACCTCCGACAGTAATGTTAGCTGTTAAAATCTGTGCTAAATTCCTGCCCTTTATCGAATTCATCATTACATCAAAGGATAACCGGCCCCAGGGGTACTGCAGAAATGCATCAAGATCTTCAACCATCTCGGCGTGATCCATGCTCACCTTTGACCGAGAAAAATGAACAGAAGGCATTAGAAAGGCATCCACTATGGCAAGGCACGCGTATCGCAGTCTCAACCGGGTCTCTAAACTAGTTTTCTTCTGCAATATCTCGATTGGTCGTTCCACTGGGACTTCTTTCTCATCACCGAATAGAGTCTTGAAGTACTCGGGAACAACATGCGGTCTCCTTTTTTTCTTCTGACTTGTTGGGTATTTCCCGCATTTCAAACCGGACACTATTTTAAACTCCCGGATTGAGAATCGATTCGGTTTCCCTGCAAATACCAGCCAGATCGTTTTCTTTCTTCACGTCAAGAAGTCTGGTGAGGGTGAACAAACCGAATGCGCCGGACCAAGCAGGCTGGTTTGCAAAATCGAACAGTTTTCCAAACTGAGATGCCTTCATAAAATCCCTCTCTGTCTGACTCAAAGCGGCATCGATGTCAGATATAACCGTCATCTTCTGGTAAATGTTCACACGGTCTCCCTTGGGGACTTCTTCAGGGCTGAAGATCCGTTGGGGAAGACCGGAGTCGGCCATCTATACAGGATATTACGATTCATGAGTTAATCGGACTGCAATTCCCCTAACCACTCACCTAAACCTCGAAAACGAATGAACTGTAATTCTACATCTAATCGTTCGAAATTTACCTCTTCGGACATGGATTCTGATCGCGTTTCCTCGTCATCGCTGTGGTCAGAACTACCCATCGTTTGGTGGGAATGAAATTCTTCACAATTTTCGCCGTTATCTATGGGTATTGAATGGAGATTACAAACCCTAGCGTAGGAAATTTCTCGTCTTCCACCCAAACCTGAAAATTTATTTTCCAGATTATTTTAAATATTTAATATTCAAAATTTAAAGTTCTCACTCTTCCCGAGAATTTCTCTGCCTAAAGCAACAATAAACGCCAGTAATGTAGGGGCCCACTGCGACAACTAAATCTGCTAAATATGTTATAACAGTTATCGCAGACCCTATCCAAATACGTCAGAGTAGGGGTAATGTGGGATAGTTATTCTAACAGTACGCTTAGAGCAGTGTTCATTCTGACAAACTAATTTCGAGTTATCTATAGGTAGATACTCATATAACTCTATAATTAATTCAACTTATGGTGCGACTATGTTATCTTTTCGTTTTCGTTGGAGAGTCCTCATGTCTTATTCCTCGTGCATTTACCACAATCCACTTACCACTTATATTATCTAATTATGTAAACGTAAAACTTAATTGTTTCTTGTTTTCGCCTGTTAAAAAAAAAACATTTATGTTGATCGAATCATTTAATCTCGTTTGGCGGCTGTGGCTCATTTGAAGATTTATTGATTGCAATCTTATTTTCATTACGCTACTGCATTGCAAGATTTATCATATAACCTGACCTTTTGCTTAAGGGTGATAGAGTTTAATTATGACCGCCATTAGGAGTGCTAGAGAGAGGGAGAATGTGTACCCATTAGATCAGCCAATGCGAGACTTACTACTATTAAAAAAACTTGGATGTTCAATTCCGCAATATTCTTCAATGCTCCAGCTATATATTCACAAAACATGCTAAGTTGTAGTTTTTTGGTTAATAAGATATTGATTCAAAAAACATCTTGGTGTGGCATAAAAACATATACAAATGTTGATTGGTCTTGTTAACATGGAACTTGCTAAAAAAAAAGGAATAATGATTTTACTGTGAAATTATTTTGGATTACATGTACGATATTGAATGCTCTAATATCGGGTCTGAGGAGATGTACGAGTTTTGGCTCAGAACTTCTTAGTTATTAAAAAAAAAAATAGATATTGAATACTATATTTTTTACTTTCTAAAAATATCAACTAATAAGATTAAGATGTGTATAAGTTATTGCATAAAAAGAAAGATAATGTCCAAAAGAACTGGTTTACAAGTAAAATTATAAACTCGTATAAAATATATAATATATTTGTAAGAAAAATGTGTCTAATCGATTCAGATATAAAGATAACAAATCAATTTAAAAAAATTCATCCCGAATATTTTATGGGTAAAGAAAAAAAATTGAATATAGATTAACTAAATTTAAAGAAATTATTCTTCCAAATATTTAATCAAATTTTGTCAAATGTTTTCAGAGAACATATTTCTTTTTCTTGAACTAAATTCGTTTTTCTACTAAAAACGTAGACAAATATAGATCGGGCATGGGATATTTTGAATTTTTTTTAACAATAGGGTATATTTTGAATAACTGAAAAACTTTCGACGGTTAAATGTGAAAAGTCGTCAAGTTTACCCTTGTTTATAAAAAATACAAAGAGGGCATAATTCTGTGTGTGATTCTAGAAAAAAAGATTGAAAGAATGGGACCAGAACAGATGGTAAGTCATTAATCATAATTCTATTTTGTTTCAATTTGAATTTAAAAAGAAAGATGTAAAATAGTTTCAAATTTTCTGATCAGGACTAGTAGTAGTCTAGTACTAGCTAGATAAAGACATATGTTATCACAAAATTTGTGATTTGCCGACGGATATTCCACAACATATCTTTGATATGTATGTCATATATTTAAAAAAAAAGGCTTGAAAAATAGAATCAAAGATAAGAAAATATTTGTGTTGTTAATTTATATATTGCTTTTCCATTTGATCATTGTTATAGGAAAAATGATATATTTTATACCTCATTAGTGTGATCCTTTGTCAGAAGTACATGTAATAAAAAAATTGTGAAAGCGTTGAGAGCCATGTCCGATCCAATTGTCTAATGAAAATTTGATGAGATAAATGGTTAGAAAACCCATCATCCTGTCGGGATATATATATATATTAAAAATAATATCCAATATAAACTTTGAATGATATGAAAGATATGAGTCAATTCATTTATTATCAATTAGTTTTGAGTTAGAAGGTTATAAAATTTAACAATACTTGCTTGAGCAAGTTAGAACTCGGGGGTATAGAAAACAGTCAGTCTTTGATAATGGTCTCATCATGTTTCCTCACGAGATACCTAATAACCCTTTCACGAGAATCTATGAAGCTCTTGGAATCGTTCGACTATCTCGTCTCTATCGCAAAAAAAAATTGTCTTCTATATACCTCAAAGTTCACAAATATACAGTGCATATATACAAATATATATATATATATATAGGGTCTGAGAATTTGGGGGCTAGAAACAATTTAAGAATAAATATCTTTTTTGTGATTTGGGGGCTGAAAAATTCGTAAATAACCAAAGAAAAATTTTGGAGATTATAGGCGGATGTTTCATCAGATTGTCTCCAGATTCGATCCTAATATATATTCTTTGCCTTATGCATTTTGTATGTCAGTCTATGCATTCTTCCGTCACTAAACCCAAACTATCCATCGTCAACAAACATAATACCATAGAAGTTTTATTAACACAATTAAATTTCGGCATGAGCATGAACAAGGGCACTGCTAGCTAATGAAGATGGATTATGGCATACCTAACTAGTAAACGGAGAACCAACTTTTAGATAACGAGTAACCACATTTTATCGGTTGAAACATGAATAAATTTAAACGATTTAGAGATGGTAAACTTATTCATTTCCTCATTCAAGTCATATAGCTTCTTATTGCAGATAAAAAGATAAGCTAGTAGACTAAAAAAAAAAGAAGAAGAAGCTAGTGAACTAGGATCTTTTAGTTCTTTCGTTTTGAAATTTGTTAAAATAATACTTCTATACGTTTTGTTTTAGAAAAGATAACTGAGTCATTCTATTACATAACATCACAAAATACCAAACAACTTATCATTTTAAAAAACTATTCACTGGACGCTAGAAAATAAATATCAGTGAATACTGGTTATCAGTGATACTGGTAATAGTCACGTTTTCTCTGTTATTAGACATTTTTTTCAAAAAAAAAAAAATTGGAACTTACACAAGTATTTGAAAACTAATACAATTTATGTGAAAACATATCACAAGTTTTCACTTTCATACATTTTTTCAATAAACAATAATTGTACTACTAGCTGATTAATTCCCCTGATTACTAAATTACTTTAGTGGAAGTATTGCTATTTTAAGAGGTCCACTAATACCACAGAAGCCCAAATAATCAATTCATGATTGTGAACATCCGAAACTAGGCCTGCCTGATATAGAAAAAGCATATGACGATGATTCATTCTTACATTTTTGGTTATATATTTGCAATCCCAAGTGGGAGATATCTTCAATTGTTGAATTTTTCGATCAAGTGTTTTCTTTGATTCGTGGGTCGGGGACTCCGGGGCTAAACATTTTCGACTAAGAATCAGTGTATGAAGTGCAATAATACAATCCACAAATGATGTTTATTCTGTAGTATGCAAACCTGGTTTTTCTTATGAAAGAATATGTACATATTTGAAGAAAGAAGATTGGTATAGTACCATAAACTTACCTTTAATATCTTTTGCACTTTTTGCTCATGATCTAATGATCGATTCATACCACTTTCTGATCATCATCTAAAAACGAAACCGAGATAAGAGACCATCACAAACCCAACTTATATTTAGATATCAAGTGACATGACCCTTCATTATTAACAAGTAAAATCTCTAACCCCAAAAAGTTAGTTTTGTAAATGATCTTTCCACAAAACACCAGAAACAATTTGCCTAACCACTAATCTGATCTCTATCGCTTACTCTTACTTTCTTCTTGCTACAATATTCTTTACCGCTTTTAACCATCGAACAAGAAAGTGTCTCTACTTGAACAAGATCTTTGCCTAATTTCAGAAATTAGAAAGTTATCATACACTAGTGTACTTAGATTCTGAGAGATCATTACTGTTTTATTAGCTGCAAATCGGACAACGAACAAGACCATTCTCATTACACTCCACACATCTCACCACAACGGCGTCGTTTCCCCATCCTTCCACCACTTTGCAGCTTCCATTGCAACCAGAACACGGCAAAAACGATAAACCGCCGCAACCGTCGCAGCAACCGCCGCCGCGGCGATCTTTCTTCCTCGGAATCCCTCTGAGTAAATCTCCGAGCAAACCTTCTTCCACCAATCTCATCACTTCCTCTGCTCCCCCGACGTACTTCCCCTTCACGAAAACCCTAGGCGGGAGAGAATCTCCGTTCTTCGCTCCGGCCATGAGATTCGTGAGCTCTTCTCTGAATCCTCTATCCATCGAGACGTCTCTCTCGCATATCACAACACCGAAGCTCTCGATCGCGGATTTAACGGCGTTACAGTCCTCGAATGTCCTCCTCACGCCGCGCAAAGACGTCGTGTAGATCACGACGCGATTCTCCTCTCCGCCGTCAAGACACGGCTGCTGCTCCTCGTCGGGTTTCTCCGCGGATTTCGGATCTAGCGGTTCGGGTTCGAATAGATTTCTAGGGTTTTTCGAATTGGGATCGGAGTTCTCTTTGTTTACTCCGACATTATCGTATTTCGCCGAAAGAGGAGAGAATCGGCAAGTATCGGAGTCGAGACCAGACATTAGCTCATAGAAGTTAATAACCTCCGGCTCTGATTTGAGTGTCGTTGGGTCTTTGCCGACGATGGTGAATCTCTCCGGCGGAGTCATCGGTGTGGCCGGTGAGAAGATGGCGGAAGAAGTAGGCGGAGGAGGCGGAGGGTCGAGATTGAGAAGGCCGTAAGTGGTGGAAGTTAGCTTGACGAAGTGGCTGTGGCATCCGGCGAGCTGAGAGAAGTCGTCGTTTTGATTCAGGAGGTTAGAGGAGACGCAACCCATCGCCGGAGAAAGTTTGTTGCTTTTTTTTTGGGAAAATGGGAGGAGAGATTGAGTGAGAGAGACGGTCGAGTCGAGTCCAAGTGAGATTTCAAGAGAGAAAATCAGAGGAAAACTCCTTAAAGAAAACACCAAAGGAATCGAAACTCGAAAGGGACAATGCACGTGGCGTTGGTGTGTAAATATGTCCATTTCTTTCGCCAAACACGTTAATGACCATGAAAATGATGAAGTCATTATTTTATTTTTCTTATAATGTCGTTTATAGAATTAAGTTAATATTATTCGAAGGTGATATACACGATGAAATACATAAATCATCGGAAGATATTGAAATTGAAATCCCCGAAAAAAAAGGTCTAAAATCAGAAAAGAATCCAAATAAGGTTAGTCATATTAGTTCAGTTTTACTGTTGTTGGTGGTACGCTCCGTTATCCAGTTCGAACCGGTTAAAGACTGAAACCGGTCCAATTGATCCCAGTTTACAACAGTTTTAGCTGAAGTGGGTTTGCCCTGACAGCACAGCTCATAGAGAGACAAGCCCAACGATAAGAGGCGGTGAGAGTCGACGGGGAAGCTCTAAATCTTCTCCTCATTAATGTACTATAAATAAAGGGCTCGTTATTGTAGAATGAATCTTTTTTCGGACCCGGAGACATAGAGACCTCAATATTATTGTATCCAGTCCGTCGAAAGACCTCCGAACTGAACGAACTGTAAACTCGACACTTAATTAAATAAAATCAATCTTCCGAACTCGAATTACCGAACCGACCCTAAATAAGTTGAGAACCACAATCAACAATTGGCGCCCACCGTGGGGCCGATTCGGTAATCGACCTCGAAGACATGACAACTGATGAGAGACAATCGACCTCAGTCTAGGTCGGAAGTCACGCGACAGTCTGTGAGGACAACCCCACTCAAGTCGGAGGACATACAGACGAAGATGTTTACAGCCATGTGCGACCACAACCTGATGTGCAACAGACTAGAGCCGAACCGAGCTCGAGCGCTGAAGCCCATCCCAGCAAATGCGCGCTCAACCGACTGCACGCGACCTGGAAATCAAGCGGATGCAAGCCCAACTGCGAAAGATCAGTTCCAAATTCCACCAAGCCACCAGCTCGGCACCTGAAATCGACCGCGTAATCCAGGAAGCGCATAAGACACCGTTTACTTCCCGAATTACTAACGTTCCCGTCCCCAATCTAGAGAAGTTCAAACTGCGTTCGTATGAGGAGAATTCGGATCCAAGACATCACCTCGGCCGAACAGAAGGACGCGATTCAATGCCAATTGTTCGTCGAACACCTTGAAGGCATCGCACTAGATTGGTTCTCGAGATTGGAAGCCGACTCCATTGACAACTACAAAGAGCTATCGACCAAGTTTGCAAAGCATTTTTCAATGTTCATCGGACAGAAGACCCGAAACTCCGAGTTATGGGAAATATCACAAGGCGAAACCGAGTCGCTCCGAGACTTTCATGGCACGGTTCAAGCAGATCGTGGCACACTGCACAGTGGACGACGAAGCCGCTCTCGAAGCGCTATATCAGAAAACGTGGTACAAATCCCCCTTTCATAAGGAACTTCGCAAGAACAGACCACTCACTCTTTAGGACGCGCTTCACAAATCGAACATTTTCATCGCGGAAGAAGAGGAAGCCGCCAAAGATCGGCAGTATTCAGCGTCGAAGCCCGACCAAGCTCTGACTGTCAAAGAGAACTCGGAAACAAAACCCCATTCCAGCAGGCAACGCAGAGTAGTGAACCAGGCCGGACCGTCAAACCACAAGTCAGAACGGCCACCAAAGTCTTGGAATACATGGAACAGAGAGGATGATACACCGCTGAGTGAACGTTTTTACGAGTATCACGAGCGATATGGGCACAGCACGGAGGAATGCCGACATCATAGGGACTTCTTACTTCAATAGTTCCGCAAGGGGGAGGTCGCCACCACGGATTTGCCTAAGCCCGGACCCCGACGACCGAACCCGCGACAAAACAAACCCCGCAACCAGGAGACCGTGAAGGCAGTCGAGTCCGATGAAGAGCAGGCAACCCCACCTGAACGAGACCGCGAAGCACCTAACCGGGAAACGAACGTTCCCAAAACCAGGAAGAAGGTCAACATGATCATGGGAGCCCTCGAATCATGCAACTACTCCGTCAGAGCACTGAAGGAGTATAGCCGGCAGGCATCGAGTTCGCAACCCCAGACAACGGTAGCCATTGTACCACTATTATTCACTGACGTCGACCTGCGGGGACTGCATATGCCTCATAACGATTGCCTTTTCGTCGAACTTCAACTCGGAAACGTTGAAGTAAGCAGAATACTTATTGATACCGGAAGCTCGGTCAACGTCATATTCAAAGAAACGCTCAAAAATATGGATTTCCCAGACTCCGAAATCAAGCCTTACATGGAGTCGTTAACCGGTTTCACCGGAGAGAAAACTATAACAGTCCGAACGGTGAAGATACCAATCTATGTCGGTGGATCAGCACGGTGATCAAATTCTTGGTCCTCAACAAACCAGCGATATACAACGCTATTTTGGGAACATCTTGGCTGTTCGACATGAAAGCTGTCGCATCGACATTCCATCAATGTGTTAAGTTCCCGACCCCGTCAGGGATCTACACCCTTAAAGGAAGCCAGACCGCATCTCGATTGTGTCATCTTATCGAATGCAAACTCAGCCTTGCGCGAACATGCGTCATCAGCGATTTTCAGGAGGACCGCGCGGCCGCAGTTAGTCAATTCGGGCCACCAAAGCAGAGCCGAGTTGAACAGGTCGGCATCGACCCGACAGACCCAGAGAGATGCGTCGGTATCGGGGCCAAACTCGACATCAGCATTCGGGAAGCGCTCATCAGTGTCCTCCAGAAGAACTTCGCAACATTCGCATGGTCCATCAGCGACTTGCCCGAAATCAACCCAGATATCACTTGCCACGAACTAAATATCGACCCAACTTACAAGCCGATTAAACAGAAGAGACGCAAGCTCGGACCCGAGAAAGCACGGGCAGTCAACGATGAGGTTGAGAAATTACTTAAAGCCGGCTCGATCACGGAAGTTTGGTATCCGGACTGGTTAGCGAACCCGGTAGTCGTGAAGAAAAAGAACGGAAAGTAGAGGATCTGCGTCGACATTACTGACCTGAACAAAGCATGTCCCAAAGACAGTTTTCCACTACCGCACATTGATCGTTTGGTAGAAGCGACAGCCGGAAACAAGTTGTTATCTTTCATGGACGTTTTCTCGGGGTACAACCAAATACTGATGCATCCGGACGATCGGGAAAAGAATTCGTTCATCACAGATCGGGGAATCTACTGCTACAAAGTCATGCCCTTCGGTCTCAAAAACGCAGACGCCCGGGAACCGTATGTTCGCTAATCAGCTCGGGAAGACGATGGAAGTGTACATAGACGACATGTTGGTTAAGTCTCTGTACGCCAAGGATTACATAGCGCACCTATCGACGTGTTTCGATATCCTTAACGAGTACGAGATGAAAATCAATCCCGCGAAGTGCACATTCGGCGTAACAGCAGGAGAGTTCCTCGGCTATATCATCACAGAGCGTGGTATTGAGGTCAACCCTAAGCAGATATCTGCAGTCTTGGACCTACCTTCCCCGACTTCAAAGAGGGAAGTTCAAAAGCTCACAGGTCGGATCGCCGCTCTGAACAGGTTTATTTCCAGGTCGACCAACAAGTGCTTGCCGTTTTACCAGTTGTTACGAGGTAACAAGCATCATACTTGGAGTGTGGAGTGCGAAGACGTCTTCAAGCAGCTGAAAATGTATCTCTCGACCCCCTCCCCCCGATCTTTGCCAAGCCCGAGACCGGTGAAACACTCTTCTTATATATTGCAATTTCCGCCACGGCGGTTAACAGCGTTCTAGTCCGAGAAGACAGGGGAAAACAGCGTCCAATATTCTATGTCAGCAAATCACTAAGTGACGTCAAATCCAGATATCTAACCTTAGAAAAATTGGCGCTCGCAGTGGTAGTTTCTGCTCGGAAGCTTTGACCGTACTTCCAGTCTCATTCTGTCACCATCTTGACCGACCAACCGCTCCGCACCATTCTGCACAGTCCAAGCCAGTCAGGTCACCTCGCAAAGTGGGTCGTCGAACTAAGCGAGTACGACATTGAATACAAGAATCGAACCAGTGCAAAGTCCCAAGTACTAGTCGATTTTCTGATCGAGCATCCTAAAGAATTCGTTGTCGAACAGCCGCCCCGCGAGCTGTGGACGTTGCACGTTGATGGATCATCATCGCACTGAGGATCGGGTGTCGGAATTTGCCTGAAATCCCCAAACGACGAAATCCTCGAACAATCATTCCGTCTTGAATTCCCAGCATCCAACAACGAGTCCGAATACGAGGCTCTACTTGCCGGACTGCGACTAGCTAAGGAGCTCGGCGTAAAACATCTTCACGCCTTTTGCGATTCGCAGCTCGTTGCGAGCCAGCTAAGTGGTGAGTACACGACTAAAAACGACCGAATGGATGCGTACTTGATGGCAACTAAGGCACGCATTTCGGAGTTTGAAACGTTCGAACTCACAAAAATCCCTCGCGGAGAGAACTCGTCAGCAGATGCCTTAGCCGCTCTAGCCTCCAGTTCCGACCCACAGATGAAGAGAAAAATCTCGGTCGAGAGCATCTTCGAGCCAAGCATCAAAACCGTACAGGAATGCAACGTTGCACCCGGCGACGGAACTACGACGAAAACCCGAACCCGATCCCGCCAAAAACACAACGAAGAAATCCGGCACGCACGAGCGAGGATGCCGAGTAGGCTCCCGAAGATTCAATTGCCAACCACGATTTCGAGCACATAACCGAAGGAATCCATAACCCTTCAACCAATGAGAACTAGAGAAATGAGCACTCCGAAGATTGGACAGCCGAGCTACGAGATTACCTCTTCAACGGAACAGTCCCCGAAGACAAATGGGCCGCTCGCCGCTTTAAAGTCCGAGCCGCCCACTATACAATGCACAAGGATAAACTGTACTGTTGGAGCACGTCCGGAGGACTCTTGGCCTGCGTTGGCGAAAACGATACAATCGAAATCATGCGAGATATCCACGAATGATCCGGTGGCAATCATTCGGGAGGACGGTCCCTTGCCATGAAAATTAAAAAAGCCAGTTATTTCTGGCCAACCATGATCGCGGACTGCGAGAAGTTCGTCATGAAATGCGACTAGTGCCAGCGACACGGCCCGATGATCAATGTGCCTACCGAGGTGCTGCAAACCAGTACGGCACCCTATCCCTTATGTGATGGGCCATGGACATCATCGGACCCTTATGCCGATCAACAAGTCAAAAGCAGTAAATTCTGTTCATGACGAATTACTTCACGAAATGGGTCGAAGCCGAAGCGTACCCCGAGATCACAGCCCTTGACGTTCAAAAATTCGTATGAAAGTACATCATTTGCCGACACGGGGTTCCGCACGAGATCATCACGGACAACGGACCACAATTCATTGCAGGAACGTTCAACGATTGGTGCGCAAAATTCCGTATTCGTCTTAGTTTCTCGACCCCGTGCTATCCGCAAGGCAACGGGCAAGCCGAGGCGACCAATAAGACCATCCTGGACGGTATAAAGAAGTGTCTCGAGGCTAATAAAGGCACTTGGGCGGATGAGCTCGATGGAGTCTTATGGTCGCACCGAACTACTCCACGACGATCAACCGGACAATCTCCCTTCTCTTTGGCAGACGGAATCGAAGCCCTCTGTCCGGCCGAAGTAAGCATCCCGACCTTAAGAGACGCCGTGCTCCCCGAGAACCCCGATCTCAATGACCAGATGATGATCAACAACCTCGATACCTTGGAAGAACAACGATGTCTAGCTCTCCTACGAATCCAGAACTATCAATTCCTTGCTGTCGGTACTACAACAAGAAAGTGCGAGGACGCCACTTCGACGAAGGCGACCTTGTCCTACGCAAAGTATTCCATAATACCGAGGAGCTAAATGCAGGCAAGCTGGACACGAACTGGGAAGGTCCATACCAAGTAATGCGAATCGTCAAGCCCGGAGTATACGAACTCATGCAGCTCGACGGAACGCCGATCCCGCTATCGTTGAACTCGGCCAACCTCAAACGGTACTACTGTTAAGTCCCAGCCACCGCGAGCTCAGGCCTCACCATCTAGCGCCACCAGTGGCCAAAAAAAAAAAAAATTCCTCTACGAGTGGCTTGATCCCTTGCAAAAAGGTACGTAGGCAGCTCGATTTCGAGTCCAGCCACAAATCCAATAAAAATCCATCTTTTTTCAAACACTAACTCCACACATCGACTCCCCGGCCAGGAGATCGATCCAAGTATTCCCCACGAATACAACTTTAAAAGCCGAGATCAGTCTCGCCCGCATCTACATGATGCTCCATCACTTAAAGCCAGAACCCAATCCGCACTCGCTCCTACGAATAGCGATCCGTCAACCCGGACACAAATTCGGAAAAGCTCACCGAGTTCATTCGCATCGTCATCATAGCATCACAACCTCTCCAATTTAAGGAAAACAAGCCGAACTCCCAACAGTTCGCAAATAAAATACGCAATACAAGGAAAGAAAATTCTAAGTAAAAAGCTGTGGAGAAATATCCGCATTCATTCCAATAAAATATCCAGAATTGCCGAGATAGACGACAACAATATAACGCCAAAAGCCGGCGACAAAATAATAAGTTAAACACGAACTACACGGGTAAGATAGCTATACAACCTAAAGACAACATAAGGAAAATAATAGAGGAATCTACTGGCGAGCAACAGAAGCCGGACTCTTCAAACTCGCTGCCCGGTCAGCCGAGATGGACTTGGAGTTTGAACCGAACTGATCCAAACCAGCCGAGATGGACTTGGAGGGAGCTCGGCATCGCTAGGAAGAGTGAAGTCTTCATTCCCAAACCGCAGAAGAGGAATGTCATCGACCTCCTTCGTGCAGTTCCTCACCCTCCGCTGGTACGTCTCCACAATGTGAGTAGGGACGATGAGGTTATGCTCCCACCTAAGGAAGTCACAGAAGCCGACCAGAGCAATGGCCTGGTTGAGCTTGAGGAACGGCGCCTTTCTCAGCTCGGACTTGTCCATGAAGTCCTTCAACTTCGCCAGCTTCCCCTCGAACTTGCTCCTCAACGCAGCCATCATCTTCCGGCCCTTCGACTCAGCGTCCCGGAACTTCCGTCTCTCGGTCTAGCTCGTTTTGAAAGATTTGAATAAAGCATTCAAATCACCCTCCAGCTCGCCAGCTCGTTTCTCCAAAGCCCCGACCTTCTCCTTCAGAGCAACGTTCTCATTCTCCTTCTCGGTAAAGGCCAGCACGGAAGCTTCATATCGCTCCTTCTCATCCCGATATGACACCTCCAACGACGCCCTCTCTGCAGCAACTTCTGCATTAATCTTCCTCAATCTCTCGACCTCGGAATCGTACTCCCGAACGAGTTCGTTTGTATCGCAGACGAGCTGAAAATCAAGATAAAGTCAATAACATATTAAAGCTAAAATGCCTAAGTACCAAAAGAAAAGGAAACTTACAGCAGAGGCGGATCTCGCAACCCGGGCATAGGCCTTGGGACGGAAAAGGTCCTTCATCTTGGGCATTGGAGTGAAAGCCGGAACAATCTGCCTGAAGAGTTCGGCGCAGGCGGAGGCGTCATCGAAGAAAGACCGCTCCTTGTTGTAATTAAGGCGGACCGAGAAAGACGACGAATCGGAAACTCGACGCCTCTTCGACGACCTCGGGTTTCCGGCTTCGACCGCTTGACCCTCGGGATGATCCTGAGTAGCTGCGGGCGAGCCCTCGATGTTTCCACCGTGAAGAACCATCGTCCCTTCGCTAACAGCAGCTTCGGAATCACCAGCCCTCTTCCGAGACGACTTCTTGGAAGATTTTCATTTCCTCCTCCGCGCGCGATCAACGATGGTGAGCTCGTCCTCGTCCTGCTCACTGATCTCACCTTCCTCCATTTGAGGCTGAGGAGTCACCTCAGGAACGCCAGTCCCCACCTCCTACACTGCGGGGTCCGTGACCGGGATTACCGTATCATTCAGATCGACAGGCGGGGGCTCGAGAGCAGCATCACCGGCCTCGTTCCCATCGAGGCCGACAATGTCGATTAGAGCATTGTCATCCTCGTTATCGCCCGCAAAGTTCATCATAGGGATGTCCGACCTGTCAAACGCCATCCTCCGAGTCTTCTTACTTTTTTTTCGGGTTTTTCCTTCGTGGAGCTTTCTTCGAGGAGCTGGGTTCGGCTTGAGTTTTAGCTACAAGTAAGACAATGTAATCAGTCACGACCTCAACATCGTTTTGAAGGGAACGAGTCAGAATTCATACCTCTATCCTGGGCTCTCTTTATACTCTGGTCAATCTTCTCCTGGTAAGCTCGGGGCCAACGACGCTGTCCGGCAAGGCTTAGTCGCTTCGCTAGGTTGGTTGTGAGGGAGCGTTGCAAGAATCCTGGAACGTGGCGATCTACACAAATCAAAGAACGGTCAGTACCAATAAAAAAATATAAGAGTTAACCGTGAGATATGTACCAAAGTCAACACGCCAGCCAGTCCGGAACGTGCTCTCCGGATTCTCAGCGGAATGCGAGTCAACACGGACAAAGAAGTAACTTTTGTCCCAGTCCGCGAACTTGCTCGCCTTATTCCCCGTGACCAAATCAAACTTCGGATGGCAGTTCGCTGATAGGAACCAGCTCTTGGCCGTAGAAACCTTCATAATAAAGAGTTCCTCGAACTGTGCAACGTTGATATGAGTACGAATCTCGCGTCCGAGCTGAAGGATCCCCATAAAATTCACTATGGTTGCGGGCTGCAACTGCGATACCGCGCAACCACGACGATTGCAGTAGGCGAATAGTATGCGCGGCAATGGAAAGGTCAGTCCGGCTTCGCGGAAGTATGCCTCGTAGACACAGATAAAGTCCTCAGGAGCGTCCCAAAGGCGCTCTTCTGGTTCGGGAACCTGAATTATGATGTCGGAAAGGGCCCCGCAGATCAACATGGCGGCCCGAACTGTCTCTGGGGACGACAGTGTAGACTTCATGGGAGCACACACGGATGGCCGATCTATGATCGACATCATATCGTCGTCGTCCGGATCTTGCGCTCCTCCTCCCCCGACCTCCTGCAATAGAGTGTCCTCGTCCGTCGTCACATCCGGCTCCCGTCCCAGGTCTAAGTCGGCAGGGACTTGACCCTCGGGCTCGCGGAGGTTCTGATCCATCTGCTCCAGAGCCCGAATCGGAACACGACTACTGGACCCGACTTCGACGACATGAGAATTCTTCCAAACCAGAGAGGTGTTCGAAGAGTGTTCGGTAGACCCTGAACTCAAGATATCAGTTGAAGTATCCTCCCGGCGGTGTTCGGGGAGGACGACAGCCTCAGAGTTAGATGAGGATTCAGAAGACATTGTCGGAGCACCGTAAGAAACAATCGTCGACGAGAGAGCACGGCGGACGATGACCGGATATCCTAGAGAGAGAAAGAAGAAAACTTAGAGAGAAGGGAGAGCAAATACCTTGGCTGTAGGAGCGAAAGTAAGAAATGGGGAGAGCTGAACCCTACTTATAGAAGAAAAACGAATCATTGTGACTTCTCGAGTTCCGCACCTCGTAACGTCTCAATTTCCTGCCAAAACCGACACGACTCTTCAGTTCCCCACGAGCGAAAAGACCTTAATACCCTCGTCAAAACGTCAGAGAAAGGAAAGCACGTACGGGAATCAGGAATCTAGTTTCGCCGACCTCGGTCATCAACCGCTCCAACTTCAAGTCGGAAAAAGTCAGTCAGGTTCATTTACCGAACTGGGGGGGACATACTGTTGGTGGTACGCTCCGCTACCCGGTTCGGACCGGTTAAAGACCGAGACCGGCCCAATTGATCCCGGTTTACGACAGTCTTAGCCGAAATGGGCCTGGCTTGGCAGTACGGCCCAC
This sequence comes from Eutrema salsugineum, assembly GCF_000478725.1. Classification (NCBI taxonomy): domain Eukaryota; kingdom Viridiplantae; phylum Streptophyta; class Magnoliopsida; order Brassicales; family Brassicaceae; genus Eutrema; species Eutrema salsugineum. The sequence goes on from NW_006256612.1 coordinate 2,234,183, forward strand.
AGGGAGACAGGCCCAGCGACAAGAAGCGGTGAGAGTCGACTGAGAAGCCCTAAATCTTCTCCTCGTTAATGTACTATAAATAGAGGGCTCGTTACTGTAGAAGAGATCTTTTTTCGGACCCGGAGACATAGAGACCTCAATATTATTGTATCCAGTCCGTCGAGAGACCTCCGAACTATAAACTAGACACTTAATTAAATAAAATCAATCTTCTGAACTCGAATTACCGAACCGACCCTAAATAAGTTGAGAACCACAATCAACATTCACGATCTATTTTCCACAAAAACTACTATATAGCATCAAATATCTACTAAACTATTATCTTGTTTTGGATATACACTAAATCAAATTTAACCATCTAAATTTCAAAACTTATATCCACATGAAATAAAAGATCAAAATCGCAACCCTATAAATATTGGTTTTAATTGGTTTACTATTTTCTAATCAAAAGTAAACTATATAAAACCGACCTTATTCGGATCATTAAGATCTGCTTACAACTAAATCCAACCCAAAAACAGTCCAGTCCAAAAAATAACTGATCATAGTAAGAACTGAACTCGAACTAGAGAGCTGGTTAAGTGAGAAAGAAAGTATTGACTTATTAATATTATTTTGATATTCAATCGTAACCAGTATTTGGTTGGGGAGTAAGAAGAACTTAAATTAAATGTGACAAAAAAATTCGTAATAATCTGTTTTTTTTTTACATCAAAAATTCCATATATTATTACAATGATTCAAAGAGGTTAGCCAATTTGAAATCAAAGAGCTTACATGGGAAAAAGCAAAACTACGAATTCAAGCCCTTTTACAAGAGAATCAGCTAGTACATTTAAAGTACTGAGGAATATAAGAAATAGAGAAATGAATAAATGAAGATCTTAAGTGATAAAACTCATCAATTTCCAAAGCCAAAGCAGGCCATTCTTTTTCTTCCTCTATTAGCTTTGACTATTTGGAGACAGTCTGATTCGAAAGACATCGACACTTCTCCTATTTCTAGAACAGATTCTATGGCCCATAGCATCATATTAAATTCAGCATGAAGAGGAGATCAAGTTATTTGTTTTGTAAAAGTACCGAAAAATATTTGTCCATCCATTAGCTCAATAACGCAGCTACCCCCAAACATAATACCATCGCTTGACCACGAGGCGTCAATCTGGCATCGAGCTCTTGGGTTGCTACTCTCAACACTTTGGGAAGGATCCGGTACATTATCACTTTCTTCTTTTTCTTCTTGATAGGAATCATTTTGAAGGACAAGACTCAATTTTCCGCAGGAATTCCTCGTAGCCGAAGATATGTTTCTAAAGAAATTAAAACCTTTACGAGGGAGCAAAGTGATATATTCATGTAATATCATGTTTGTTCTTTCCAAATTTCATAGATTGTAGCTTGCTAACAAATTAACAGCGCTCGTTTAAAGGCTAAATCGTTGGTGCTGAAGGACATCCACTAAAAAATGATGTATATGATCCTTGAAAACTGAATTTGCTTCTTCGAAGAATTAGTCACCTAAACTTATGTTTAATTATAATTTTTATTTATCTTGTTACTAAATTCCAAATCTATTACAAGAAAATGATATTCATTAATTATATGTTGTAAATAAAGTTGTCGCAACTTTACAAGTTTATGATAACTCATAGACTCATATCTCTTAGACTGTAACATGAACAATTTTTGGAATTTAATCTAATTTAAATTCAATGGAGATTGGTAGATTGAACTATATTGGTATATCGATGTTATCGGTAGGCTTTTAAAATTCTTAAATTCTACATTTTTACTAAATTCATGCGTTACTGTTATTGTTTAATGATTGCATTATCAGTTTCTTAAAAATTTTGTATAAGACTCTAGTATTTATGAGATATTTTTTTCTACAATTTTAATTAGTATTCAAAACTTTCAAAATACCATGAATATTTATCAAATATAACAAAATTGTAATAATCATTAAGCAAAAACAGATTTTTTGACAATTTTTAAAAAATTAATTAAACGCTTCAAAAATGTAATAAAATAATTATTTTCTTTGTGTCAAAGTTACAATTTAATCATTGTATGTTAATAAAAACTAGATTCTAACTTCGTGCGGACGCACAAGAATTTTATATTTTTTATTTCTAATATATATTTTTTTAATAAAATTTATTTTTGTTATTTATTTTTTTTAAATCAAGAATTTTGTTATCATGTTTTAATTTTGAATAATATAGATTTGTATATTAGTAGAATAAGAATATGAGTTAATTGAGTAATTGATCTAATTTTAATTATAAATTTTTTTATTATGTAAATTTAGATTTACACATAAACAATTCACATATCTATGAACCGCCCGTTTAGTTATCTCAAATTATTTTTTTAATATTTTACATTGACAAACTAATCCGGATAAAACTGTAATTATAAATGCATAACTCTAACTTGTTCTATTATTTTATTATATAATATAATTATTTATCAATAGTGAATATTTTATATTTTAGACTGATTGATTATGATAAAATACAATAAGATATTCATTTACCATTTGTGTTATTATGAAAATTTTATTTAAATCTAACATGTATTTAAGAAATTCTCAAGTAACTACAATTATTATCTACGTAATAAATTTATTTATAATTGTTTTCTGAATTTAAATTAAATTAAATCTAATTTTTGTAACTAAATTTAATTAATAAAAATTTGAATAATTTGAAATTTAAATTAAATATGACATATATTTAAAGAAATCTAACAATATTTAAATTAATAACCAATTTTCGAAATTTAATATAATATAAAATAAAATATTTTTAAAAAATTATAGGTGTGTTTGGAAATAGGCACTAAATGTGCTTCTATTTTAATAGAATATACTAGATTTTACCCCGTGCATCCGCACGGGAATTTTGTTTTAATCAAAATTTATATTTTCTTTATAAATATAATTTTTTAATAAGTGGTATAAAAAGAATTTGTGTTTAGATATATATTTTTTTCAGTATTATTTCATAAAAATATAATTTAAATCTGATTATTTTATTAATTAAAAAGTGACTGTTATTATAAAAATATATTTATAACTCGCTCATTTTATTAATACGAAAAACCATGTTTATGATACCATAATTCTAATCCGCCCGTTTATATTACTTTACAATATAATTATTTACTAATTTTAAAATAATTTTCTCTTAAAATCATGCATGCTTTCATAACCTAACAAAAAAAACTTAACTTGTCCCATCAAATTATTATATAATATTAATATTTATCTATTTTTAATATGTAAAATTTTAATCTGATAGAATATGATTAAAAAATATAATAAGATATTTTTTAATCATATGTGTTATTCTGAAAATTTTATTTAAATTTCAAATATTAAATTAAATCTAACCTATATTTAAAGAAATCTATTTAAATTAATATCTATAGAATATAGATATAATCTATATTTAAGGAATTTTTTAGTTATCTAAATTAATATCTAATTTTCGGAATTAAATTTATATATATATATATATATATATATAAAATATTTTTGAAAAATTTTTGAGAGTGTTTAGAAACAAACACTAAATGTGTTTCTGTTTTAATATAATAGATGTAAAGTTTTATTTTCAAACACTTTATTATTTAAATCCACTCCCAGTAACCTCTTATATATTATCCAGCTAAACTGATTATTTCGGGTTTAGAAATTAGACCCGAGTTAAAACTCTATTCGGGTCGGGTTATAAACTTTTATAAATGCCCTCATAATCTCTCTCTTGCTCACGATTTCTTCCTTGTTTCCTCCGATTAGAGCGTTTGCTACCTCTGAGCTTTTTCTCCGGTATCTCGCCGTCTCGTCCGATTAAGCTGGTTCACCTTCTCCGGCGAAGATTTCTTATACCCTCAATTAGGGTTTCAAAACGAAGACCCCAACCCACATCACGTTCAGTGAATGGTATCGTGTTCCCAATTCCTCCCGTTTTGATTGCAACTCAGCTTTACTCGAAGATTGATCAATGGGGTTTCGATTTGGTTCTTCTTTAAAGAAAATTGAGGCGCTTCGATGAAGTTGTTGTTGGGTTTTAATCAGATAAACGAGTTGGTTGTTGTTTCAAGGTCCGCTAGGTTGGCTTGCAATTGTAAAATCTGTTGTTCCTCTTGAAGGTTTCCATCGAGTTCTGTGATACGTTTTTAATGGTTGGTGATCTGAGAAGAAAACTTGTCTTGACGTCTTCTTCTGATTTCCACCGCTGCATTTAAAGCTTCGATATGGCTGAATCCAACGGCCAGGGTCCTCACAACGAGACTTCCTCAGGTAATAATTATGCAGTCTCTTATCAAAGTTCGTTGCTTTATTTTGGTCCAGTTCATTGTGCGCATGGTTTCTTACTTGTGGAATGTTGGATTAGCACAGTCTATGAAACTAGAGATTTCTGTACCTGTCTAGCTTATGACTGTTCTTCGGTTATGAATATTTCGGATTGAGATTTAAGTAGAAAAGGAGCAGCCTTGAGTGATCTTGGACATGTTATAGGGTATGGATGAGAGGGTTCGTAGGATCTTAATTGACAAAGAGATTGTAAGTAGTACTTTCATTAGATAGAGGCTAAGATCATCTACAGCCTGATAAGGCGATAGAGAGAAGAAGCCGATGATAAGGTGGCCTTGGAACCAAAGATAGTCAGTATGCAATTATAAAGTAAATGAGTGCTTCGTGATTTCTAAATACTCATGATGATGATCACATGCATTCCCCATTGCTAGACAAGATTTGGTTGGCCAACACCAATTTTTTACATGTCCGTTGCAGATGACGATGAGGAATATGAAGATAACAACAGGGGTTTTAACCTTGGATTTATCTTTGGAAATGTTGATAACTCTGGGGACTTGGATGCTGATTACCTTGATGAGGTAATGTAGTTTACTCCTTAAGTATGATGACCTTGTTGAAGACATTATATCCATAGAAAAATTGATCTCACTTTTGCTGTCTCTTATTTCTAGAGATATGGAAAACTGTATTTTGTTAACTATGGGTTGTGAATTGTCCACCAAACACACCCGTGCCAATGATAACATTTCAATTTTACAGGACGCCAAAGAACATCTTTCTGCACTGGCCGATAAGCTGGGTTCATCTCTACCAGATATAAATGTAACCTTTTACGCACTCTTTGACATTTTTGTTTCCTAAAGTTTATAGGCAAGTGAAATGCTAGTCATTTATGTGATTTTAATCCTCTTTTTGTTGTACTGGGATGCCAATAATGGTGTTCTAAATTCAACAGTTGTTGGCAAAATCAGAACGTACAACAAGTGATCCAGCTGAACAAGGTGATGTTGTCTGCCAGGGTCGTCTATCTCATGCAATTTATACTTATCATTTAAATTCTACTTGCTAGGAAACCTGCTATAAAAATTTTTTCTCCAAGTGGACGTTTTCAACGCAATGGTCTTGCATTCTTCCTACTTTGGTTGTAGTCATAATCTATTTATTTCTGTTTAGTTAAATACAGTGTCTTGCGTATATAAATATACAACCATTTTAACGACTTACGTTTGAGATCTTATTTATGCAACAAGCCCCGGCCAGTTACATACTGACACTAATATACACTACCAAATCCTGGTTATCAGCTTCATTGATTGTGATGATATGTTGTGTAGATTATGATAGAAAAGCTGAAGATGCTGTTGATTATGAGGATATTGATGAACAGTATGATGGGCCCGAAGTTCAAGTAGTTAGTGAGGAAGATCATCTACTGCCAAAAAGGGACTATTTTTCGGCTGCAGTTTCGTTGGGTAGTTTAAATTCCAGAGCTTCTGTATTTGACGATGAAGATTATGATGAGGAAGAAGAACCAGAGGAGGAACATGCACCAGTTGAAAAATCTTTTGAAACTGAAAAGAGAGAACCAGGTTTGCATTCCGAAATTTCCGTTTCTTTAGCAAAACGATTAGCACATAATTAAGTGTACTTTTGTAGTGTCATTTCAAGTCTCTCAAATTCATTTAGGTGAGTTATTCTCCCGGTAATTACACTTGTTGAGTAAAGGCAAATGATTACTTGCAAAGCTGTAGTCTAGTTGTGTTTTTAAGTCCTTGAGATCAGAACACTGCGATATTTCTTATACGCCTGTTGAGTCACTGATTATAATTTATAAGACCACAAAAAATTGCTTTGCAGTTGTCTTAAAGGAAGACAAGGCCTTGGAGTATGAGGAGGCTACCATCTTGGAAAATGAGGATCAGATGGACACAGAAGATGTCCAGGAGGTCAGTTTCCCCCTCAAAATAAAGGGAAATTGTGTCTCGAACAACATATTTTTTTGCTGTGGGATGATTTTGTTCTGTTAGTGATCTCATCAAAACATTCAGGAGGAGGTGGATGAGTTCTTGGAAGATACATTGGATGAGAAACGCGCCACCCCACTGCCTACGTTGTATGTGGAAGATGGGATGGTCATCTTACAGTTCTCCGAGATATTTGCAATCCATGAGCCACCACAGAAACGAGAGAGGAGAGAAAATAGATATATCACTTGTAGAGGTATGTGATCTGGAATGTTCTTCCTATTTTTGTTTCTTCTCAAACCCTATTGAATGTCCATGGGTTTATTTGAATCTGCAACATCAAATAAAGTTTCTCCAGATTTTCTAGTATCCCTTTCAATATAAATGCCATTAACTGTTGAAAGCTTGAGAACTTTTCCTTTTATGCGGCTCAGTCTCTTTTTTGGCGAGAACGTATGTATATCTGTGTATTTGGTGCCTCTAAAAATGATGTAATTCATTCTCTGTCTTTTTCTATGCAACCTCATGTTTTTGTCCATTTCTCCTTTGTCTAATCGTTTCTGTTGTATCTGCATTCCGTCTTTTTTTCTTTTTGTTTGTAATCCATTTCTTCATGTGGAACTCTTACATCATAGCCTTCTTTCGTACAGACAAATACAATTCTATGGATATTTCTGAGCTTGTTGAAGACGATGATGAGGTACTCCTGAAGAGCCATGGTAGGGTTGATGCTCATGTAAACCAAGCTGATCTGATTCAGCTGGATGTTACCTTTCCAATTAAAGATGGTTTACAGCTGCTGAAATCTGGCACAATGGATGGTACCGCACCAGAATCAAGAGACTTTACCAAGCTAGGAAGGGATTCATGTATCATGGGTGAACTGTTGAAGCAGGACTTAATAGATGATAATTCATCTCTGTGTCAGTCTCAGTTATCAGTGGAAGTTTTTCCTCTCGATCAGCATGAATGGGAACATCGGATTCTTTGGGAAAATTCTCCTGAAATTAGTGGTAACTCTGGTGAGGACTTCGAAACTGGTCTTGAGTTGGAAGGTATGCTGGTTGAAGGAACAAATTCAGAGGCTGAACAAGAAAGCTTGATTGTTATGAACAAGAAAGCTCAAGCTGATAATAATATGCCTGTGCCATTTTCTGCCAATCTGTTGGAGTCTTTTGGCCCAAGAGGTTCCCAGTCTGCAAACGAGTCCACTAACAAAAGTAGACATCATCCACAACTGCTAAGGTTAGAATCCCAGTGGGATGAGAATCATCTCGGTGAAAATGACAATGTTGTAGTCCAGAATATAAAGCGACTTGAAAGCGACGCTCTTGGGCGCTTTAGCAGACTTGGATTGCAAGAGAGAGATTCGGAGGATGAGGCATGGTTAAATAGTATAATATGGGACTCAGATAAAGAGTTGAGCAGATCTAAACTAATATTTGATCTTCAAGATGAGCAAATGGTCTTTGAAATTTTGGATAACGAGGAAAGCAAAAATCTTCAACTTCATGCTGGAGCTATGATTGTATCCGGGTCTTCAAAATCCAAGGATGAAAGCTTTCAGGAAGGCTTTGAATCAAATTCTGGCTGGCAATTCAATATTTCTAATGACAAGTTTTATATGAATGGGAAAAGCTCTCAGCAACTGCAAGCAAATACTAATCAATCTGGTGTTATGAGAGTTTTTCATTCAGCACCAGCGATTAAGTTGCAGACGATGAAGAGTAAATTGAGCAAGTAAGTGGAAACTCGTATTTTGATATTGTTTTGTATTTGCACTCTTTTGCGTACACTAAAATGTTTCCACACTGGATGCTTTTTAACATCCATTTTTAAAAGTAGTTTCTATTAAAATATTTTGAGTTAACTCGTTGCAGTAAAGACATAGCAAATTTTCACCGCCCCAAAGCTTTATGGTATCCACATGACAATGAGCTAGCCATCAAGCAGCAAGGGACGTTACCCACCCGAGGATCCATGAAAATTGTAGTTAAAAGCCTGGGGGGTAAAGGAAGCAAGCTACACGTTGGCATAGAGGAAACTGTCTCTTCTTTAAAAGTCAAGGCTTCTAGAAAGCTAGGTTGTTGTTATACTTTCGCTTTTTGTCTACCGCATTATGACATGGATGCTATTTGGAGAACACATTATTTTATTGATTTTACTGACAAATGTGGAGCTCACTTGCTACAATTATTTGCAGATTTTAAAGAAACAGAAGCAGTGAAGATGTTTTATAAGGGAAAGGAACTTGAGGATGAAAAGTCTCTTGCTGTAGAAAATGTTCAACCAAATTCCTTGGTTCATCTTGTACGTACCAAAGTACATCTGTGGCCAAGGGCACAAAAGTTGCCTGGCGAAAATAAATCTTTGAGACCTCCTGGGGCATTCAAGAAGAAATCTGACCTTTCTACTAAAGATGGCCATGTTTTCTTGATGGAGTAAGACATGAGACTTACCTGTGTCAAATTGAGAGCTTTTGTTTAGTTTTGTTATGCATGCTACTTTGTGGCTCTTGCAATTATTTTGTCCTATGTCTATCAGCAGGAAAAGAAAAGACGTTTACTGGAAGTTGTCATTTCTTTGTATTGATCTCTGTAGGTATTGCGAGGAGAGGCCTTTGATGCTCAGCAATGCAGGAATGGGTGCGAAGTTGTGCACATATTATCAGAAGTCATCCCCAGAGGATCAACATGGCAACTTGCTGCGCAATCAAAGTGACACCTTAGGGAATGTGATAATTCTAGAACCTGGGGACAAATCTCCTTTCCTTGGGGAGATACACGCTGGTTGCAGCCAGGCATCTGTTGAAACAAACATGTATAAAGCACCTGTATTTCCGCAGAGATTGCAATCAACAGATTACTTGTTGGTCCGGTCTCCTAAAGGAAAGCTCTCTCTAAGGCGTATTGACAAGATAGTTGTTGTTGGACAACAGGTTTGCCTTTCGCAAGATTTCTCTTTTAGATTTTCTATCCAGGGAAGGTGTTAACTATATATATATATATATATATATATATATATATATAGACATACACACACAATCTAGTTTGAATCTATATATTCTATGCTTGTGAATTAGAAGCGTAAAAATGGAGCTTACTAGCCTGAGCGAGTTAATTCTATAATCTTTTGCGTTGTCACTTTTAACTTTGGTACTTTCGCTTTGGTGTCCTAGCAAAATTTTAGAATAAGTGATGGAAGGGTATAGAAAGCTAACACATATAGAATAAATAGATATTGTTGGGGAAAGTACTACAGTGATGATCAGAGAGAGGTGAGATGCTCATTTCAGTTGTGTTCTAAGCTACTAGAATTTGGTTATAAGTTTCATCTGCATTATACGGCGTGCTGAAATTATGGCAATCTGCATCTTATTTTGCCTTAGTTTCAAAAAAAAGGGCGTGCTCAGATTATATTTTTCCAGGAACCTCGCATGGAAGTAATGTCTCCCGGATCAAAGAATCTACAGACTTATTTGGTGAACAGGATGATGGTCTATGTGTACCGAGAATTTTTAAAGCGTGGTGAGCGCCACTCAATTGCTGCAGATGAGTTGTCTTTCTTATTTTCTAACTTGACAGATGCAATTGTCAAGAGGAACATGAAAGGTTGTGCTTATTTGAAGGTATCTCAATTCTCACTTCCCCATAAGCAGCATCTAGAGTTGCACACTTTTTTTTAACGTCATCACGCTTCTGTATCATATTATCATGCTGACCTCTTGCATGAACGTACAAAATGCAGAGGGATAAAAATGGCCAGCCTTGTTGGTTCAGAAAAAAGGAATTTAAAGATCCAACTGAGAATGAGCTGAAAAAGCTGGTTGCACCAGAGCATGTAAGTTTCGCCTTTGAGTTCATTTCATGGTTTACACGCCATCTGTTTTCTACCGTTCAAAGTTGCATTGAATGAGCTTTTGAGAGCTATTACTAGAAAAATATTAAATATGCATGGTTTTCTATATTTTGTTGGCCTAGGTGTGTTCCTATGAGAGTATGCTAGCTGGGCTGTACCGGCTCAAACATTTAGGGATCACCCGGTTTACATTGCCTGCCAGCATATCAGCTGCATTAGCTCAGCTCCCAGACGAAGCTATTGCTCTTGCCGCTGCATCACATATTGAGAGGGAGTTGCAAATTACTCCATGGAACCTGAGCAGTAATTTTGTTGCTTGTACAAATCAGGTGAGCATCACTTATCTACATTTGGGAGTTACATAGCCATTGAGTTACCCTAATCGTCTAATCCGTTAAAGGCGTTGTCATTCTCGGCTCTCTTTTATAGATACGCTAGGGTGATACACTATTAGTTCTCTGCAAGCAGGACTAGTTACTATTTCAGTTCTATCTTCTCTAGTTATGTTAAGAGCCTTTCTGAATCTTGTCAGGGAAAGATGATTTAATACTTCGGATCTGTCATCGGTCATGCGTCTGTAACTTGGCCGGTTCGATACTCACATATCTGATTTTCATTTTGTGGGTTTGAGTAGGACAGAGCAAATATAGAGCGTTTGGAAATTACTGGGGTTGGCGATCCGTCTGGACGGGGTTTAGGATTCAGCTATGTCAGAGCTGCACCAAAAGCACCAGCTGCAGCCGGGCATATGAAGAAAAAGGCAGCAGCTGGCCGTGGAGCCCCAACTGTCACTGGTACAGATGCTGATCTTCGCAGGTTAAGCATGGAAGCAGCTCGAGAGGTATACAATTAATTGTTTCAGATGTCTAGGAACCTAAAAGAACATCTTTCTTACAAGTGTCCCATTCCTGTTAGACTTCTACGGAAGTTTAGCCCATTGAAAATTCGAATTAAGATATGGTTTGGCTGTTCTCTTTATAGGTTCTTCTCAAGTTTAATGTCCCCGATGAGATAATTGCCAAGCAAACTCGATGGCACCGTATAGCAATGATACGGAAGCTGTCAAGTGAGCAGGCTGCATCCGGTGTTAAGGTTGACCCTACAACCATAGGCAAGTATGCCCGTGGTCAGAGAATGTCTTTCCTGCAGATGCAACAGCAGGCCCGAGAAAAGTGTCAGGAGATTTGGGATAGGCAGCTTCTGTCCCTTTCAGCTTTTGATGGTGATGATAATGAAAGTGAAAATGAGGCGAACAGTGACTTGGACTCCTTTGCCGGAGATCTGGAAAACTTACTCGACGCTGAGGAAGGTGGGGAGGGGGAAGAATCTACTATGTCTAAGAATGACAAGTTAGATGGAGTTAAAGGTCTCAAGATGAGACGGCGGCCATCTCAAGTTGAGACAGACGAAGAAATTGAAGATGAAGCCACTGAATATGCAGAGTTATGCCGATTGCTGATGCAAGGTATGTGCTTTCAAGTAACCATTTGTGCTATTAGTTAAAGATTGTTTTGTCAATGAACCGCTGACTGGTGATGCTTACATAGATGAGGAGCAGAAGAAGAAAAAGAAGAAGCTGAAAGGTGTGGGAGAGGGAATGGGGTCCTTTCCTCCACCACGGCCCAATGTAGTTTTTCAGAATAATGAACCTGTAAGAAAGACCACTGTCAATGACAAGAAACCTATTGCAATCCAACCAGATGCATCTTTCTTAGTAAATGAGAGCACCGTCAAAGACACCAGAAATGTCAGTACAAGTTTGAAATTTTTTTAAAACCCTTTTGCTCTTGTCTTCTCTGACTACTGTGTCAAACCATGATGTCTTGCATGTGTTGACCAACTCGTATCTTTAATTCCTCTTGCAGGTTGATAGCCCTATTGTAAAGACCCCCAAAGGTAAACAGGTAAAAGAGAGCAGCAATTCTTTGAGCCAGCTGAGGAAGGTCAAAATAGTGACTGAAAACCTAAAGGTACAATTAACTCAGTACAACATGTTATCGATTTAGTTTGTTCAAATACTTTTGTGGTCATTCTGAGGTGTTGTCTGTGCTCTTGGTCTTAACCAGGTATTCAAGGAAAAGAAATCGGCGAGAGAGAACTTTGTTTGTGGAGCATGTGGTCAGGTATAATTACTTATAACACTAGATTATGAATCTAAACTTGCTTCTTAGAGAAAGGCGTTTGATATTATCTTCATGGCCAGCATGGACACATGAGAACCAATAAACACTGCCCAAGATACAGAGAAAATACAGAATCACAACCCGAAGGCATAGATATGGAGAAGTCTGCGGGAAAACCGAGTTCTTCAGAAGTATCAGGTCCGGCCAAGCTGAAACCTATTAAGAACAGCAAGGCTGCGCCAAAAAGTGCAGTGAAAGTTCCTGTAGATGAAGCTCCGAAGGGAGAAAATTCAACTTCCAAAACTGGGGTTCTCCCTCTGAGGTTTAGATATGGTATCCCCGCAGGAGCGATGTCAGATAAATCTGGTTTAGAAGCTCCAGAAAGTTCTGAGCAAGCACCGGTGTCTGACATAGACATTGGGACTAAGCCCACACCTAAGATCAGCAAACTCAAGATTTCAAGTAAGGCAAGGCCTAAAGAATCAAAGATTGAACCTGACAGACCTCCGCATTCATTGATGCCTACATATAGCAGAGAGAGAGGGGAGAGCGGATCTCACAAGCCTTCTATTTCTGGACAACACTTTTCTAGTGCAGAGAGAAATCAGGGTGCCTCAAGCAGGAACACTATTTCTATTCCGCAGCCATCATTAAGCATGGATAGAGATCAAGCTGAATCTCGTAGGCCTCATCTCGTGATACGACCGCCGACAGAAAGAGAACAGCCTCAGAAGAAACTTGTTATAAAACGTTCGAAAGATATAACTGATCATGACATGAGTAGTCTTGAAGAGAGTCCACGGTTTGAGTCCCGTAAAACAAAAAGAATGGCCGAACTGGCGGGTTATCAGAGGCAGCAGAGCTTCAGATTTTCAGAGAACTCTCTAGAGATGAGACCAAAAGAAGATAGAGTATGGTGGGAACAAGAGGAGATAAGTAGGGGAAGGCACAGAGAATCCATAGATTATGACGATATGATTGTATCAGAAGAACCCAACGAGATAGCTGAGATCAGAAGATACGAAGAGGTAATACGGAGTGAGAGGGAGGAAGAGGAACGACAAAAAGCCAAGAAGAAAAAGAAGAAAAAGAAGCTACAACCCGAATTAATAGAAGGGTATCTAGAAGATTATCCTCCTCGAAGAAACGATAGAAGATTGTCAGAACGTGGCCGGAACGTCAGAAGCCGGTATGTCTCCGACTTGGAATTAAACGGTGTGGATTATGCACCTCAACCAAAGCGACGCAAAAAAGGAGAGGTAAAGAGATTCTCTTTACTTCCATATCTACTTTGTTCACTTTGTGTCATTGATCCTCTATGAACTCATATTTGTTGTTTTTCTCTCCTCTATTCATTTACCAACAGGTTGGGCTAGCAAACATCTTGGAAAGCATAGTGGACACACTAAGACTCAAAGAAGAAGTGTCACGGCTCTTCTTGAAACCGGTTTCCAAGAAGGAGGCTCCGGACTATCTTGACGTTGTGGAACGCCCGATGGATCTCTCGACAATACGGGATAAGGTGAGGAAGATAGAGTACAGAGACCGAGAGCAGTTTAGACACGATGTGTGGCAGATCAAGTTCAATGCTCATCTTTACAACGACGGGCGTAACCCAGGGATACCACCTTTGGCAGATCAGTTGCTGGAGATTTGTGATTACTTGTTAGATGATTATAATGATCAGTTAACAGAAGCAGAGAAAGGTATAGATCCCAATGACTGAGCAGAGGAGAAGTTTTAAGATAGAATCTGTAATCTTCTTTTAGGCACACAAAAAAAGAGGGTTTTGTTTAGCTTAGCTAATGATTTGTAAGAAAAAAGAAACATTACCATGTCTGTGTAAAGCTCAAGTAATGAAAAGAAAAGAAAAGAAATTGTTTTCTTTTGTTGTTTGTAAAATTTCGAGAGTTTCTTTCACTAATCTAGTTACTAATTATCTTTTTAATTTTTCCTTAGTTTCTAATTAATTATCTTCTTTGGACGAGCACATTTTAAAAAAACTGCAGGAGGAAAAAAAGAGAGAAAATTGGCTAAACATAAAAAATAAAAAGAAAAATTTGTCAATCAAATTTGGTTTCGTCGGAATCCATGGCTTCTTCTTCTTCTTCTCCGATGAGGCAAACAACTCAAGCACCTCCTAAGCTCGGTCTCTCTCTTCTTCACCGTCATCCCCAAACCTCTACTATCTCTTTCCCGACTCGGACAAACCGAAACAACCTTATCCTCAATCCATGTCGTTCTTCTTCGTCATCGTCTTCCATGACTGTACCAAGCAGCCCAAAGAGGAAGAGGACAAAGTACAGGAAACAGTACCCAGGAGAAAACGTCGGGATAACAGAGGAAATGAGATTCGTCGCCATGAGATTACGCAACGTTAATGGGAAGAAACTGGATCCCGAAACCGACAACGAAGAAGAAGAAGAAGAAGACGATGGTTTGGAAGGAGAGACATGGAGCCCGAGCAAGGAAGGATTTTTAAGCTTCTTGGTCGATAGCAAGCTTGTCTTCGACACTATCGAACGAATCGTAGATGAATCTGAGGATGTTTCCTGTAAGAAAATCAATCAATCCCTTCTCTCTAAACAACAGTAAGTTCTGTGTGATTTTGTTAGTGATTTGGGGGAAATTCTACAGATGCTTACTTTAGGAGAACAGGATTAGAGCGATGTGAGAGTCTTGAGAAAGATCTACAATGGTTTAGAGCACAGAATTTGGTGATACCGGAACCAAGTCAGGTTGGAGTTTCGTATGCAAAGTACTTGGAAGAACAAGCGAGTGAAAACGCAGCTCTGTTTCTTTCTCATTTCTACAGTATCTACTTCTCTCACATTGCTGGTGGTCAAGTTTTAGTGAAGCAGGTCAGTTTTTCTTGATCAGTTATCTGATAAACTGTTTCATTGGAGAGTTCTTCAACTCCATAGAGATATATAGTGGAATTTGAGAGAGCTTGAGGTTATCGAAAGAGTTGTGATTAGAATGAGAACGAAACAAGATTGCTCCTTTTGTCCTCGTTTTTTTTTTAAGATGTATCAATATTCTCTAGGTTCTTGTCGAACCAACCAAGACCAAGATTGGTTCCTTTTGTCCTCATTTTTCAAGATGTATTCAATAATCTCTAGGTTCTTGTCAAACCCAACCAAGACCAAGATTGGTTCCTTTTGTCCTCATTTTTCAAGATGTGTCAATAATCTCTAGGTTCTTTTTGTTTGTGCTTTGGTTCTACTGCAATGATAAAGGAAAAATGTTCTGGTTCCAATCATGACAATTCATAATTGCTTGGTTTTCAAAAAAGTAACCTAGGAATTGATTCTTGAAGGTATCTGAGAAGCTTCTTGAAGGGAAAGAGCTGGAGTTCAATAGGTGGGAAGGAGATGCACAAGACTTGCTTAGAGGTGTCCGTGAGAAGCTTAACGTGCTCGGGGAGGTGAGATTGTGTCAATGCTATTATTATTATAGTTCTTGATTCCTCTAGTTACTTGAAAACATTATATTCCTCTCAATGCTTTTGATCTGACTTTATGCTTTTGTAAAAATTGAAGCACTGGACTCGGGACGAGAAAAACAAATGCTTGAAGGAAACCGCAAAGGCGTTTAAGTATATGGGGCAGATAGTTCGATTGATCGTCTTGTAAAAAAAAAAAAAACTCTTGGTTTCAAAAAAAATCTTGATGTTGCGTAGTTGCTTACCTTAAGTCTTTGCCACCCTACAAATTTTGAGGTTTCTGTTATCTTGTTCCGGTCCCAAGTTCTTTCATGATGAGCTCGTGCAAATGCTTTGATCTCTCGCTTTCTCATTTTTTGATGGTAGCATATGTTAGTTAAAGAGAATCGAGAGGAAGAAGACGATGAAGAAAGAAGATTTTGTTATTCATTACTGTAGAAAATGTTGTTATAAGATGTGTATTTATATGAATACAAGAGATTCCGGTATAACCGGTATAGCTCAATAACCGGTATATCCTAATATTCCCTCTCAAGATGGGGAGAATATAGAATTTAAACCTATCTTGCCAATGAGAGCATGAAATTGAGTAGAGAACAAAGGCTTGGTGAATGCATCAGCTAACTGATTTCCTGTCTTCACATGTAAAAGTTTAACCAACCAACTCTCCACTCGATCGCGAACCATATGACAGTCCAATTCTATGTGTTTGGTCCTTTCATGGAACACAGAATTGGATGCTATGTGCATTGCTGCTGTTGAATCACAATAGAATGCCACAGACTGATCTTGAGGAGCATCGAATTCATTTAGAAGATGAACCAGCCATTCTATTTCTCGAACTGCAAATTCCATAGCCCGATATTCAGACTCTGCTGATGAATGGGACACAGTCGACTGTTTCTTTGACTTCCAAGATATCAAAGAGGAGCCAAGAAACATACAGAAACCAGATGTTGAACGTCTAGTATCAGTGCACGATGCCCAGTCTGCGTCAGTGAAACCCTTGAGTATAAGATCAGAATTCACTGAGTAAAACAAACCAAGACCAATCGTGCCTTTCAAATACCGTAAGACTCTGTAAGCAGTTTGAAGATGTGAGTTCTTTGGTGAAGAAGCGAATTGACATAATCTGTTGACAGCATATGTAATATCCGGTCTTGTGATAGTGAGATACATAAGCTGACCAACAAGTCTCCGATAAGCATGAACGTCATCAAGAACAGGTTCTGAAGAATCCTGGCAAAGTTTGACATTTGGATCCATCGGAACATTAGATGGTTTGCAAGCCAAAAGTCCTGCATTGTCAATAAGCTCCAAGATATACTTTCGTTGACACACAGAGATGCCTTTGCTGGAACGAGCTATTTCCAATCCAAGGAAATATTTCAGGGGACCAAGATCACGAAGCTTAAAAGCAGATTTCAGATCAGTCTTTAGTTTAGTCACCTCATCATCATCATTACTGGCAATGATGATATCATCAACATATACTAAGACTGCAACATATTTGCCAGCAACATTTCGAACGAATAAGGTGTGATCAGCCTGAGACTTTCGAAAACCAAGGCCAAGAAGTGTTGAACTGAATTTCAAAAACCATTGTCGAGATGCTTGTTAAACCATATAGAGACTTCCGAAGCTTGCAAACTGCATTTGATGGAAGTGATTCCCCCTTCTTTGGTGTATATCCCGGAGGTAAAGTCATATAGATTTCTTCCGTGAGATCACCATTGAGAAAGGCGTTGGAGATGTCAAGTTGTGTAAGACTCCATTTCTTTGCAGCGGATACAGCGAGTAAGGTCTTAACTGTTGTCATTTTAGCCACAGGGGAGAAGGTATCAACAAAATCTATACCTTCTTGTTGTGTATACCCTTTGGCGACCAAACGAGCTTTGTATCATTCTAAGCTTCTATCAGCATTCAATTTGAGTTTATAAACCCATCGACACCCTATAGCATGTTTATCTGGTGGTAATGACACGATGTCCCATGTATGAGTACTCTCCAAAGCAATAAGTTCTTCATTCATAGCGTTTATCCACTCATCAAAATTCTTAGCTTGAGTGAAAGTTCTTGGTTCAGGATGAAGATTCAAAGAGCAGATATAGTCTTTGTATCCTTCAGAGAGTTGATCATATGACATAAAACATGCGATGGGATATGGGATATCTGTCTCAGTTACATTACAGTAATAATCCTGTAAGTAAGCTGGAGATTTTGAATGGAGTTTGGGAAGAGATTGATCTTTATTATGACAGACATCAGGAACTGAACTACTAGGGGTGTCATCATTCACAACTGCAGGAGGTTCTTCATTCTCAACTGCAGGAATTCCACTAGCTACCCTAGAGTTCCAAGAACCTAGCGAGCCTATATAAGAATCAAAGATATCAGGAGAGATATTATCCTGACCTGTGATGCAAGGGAATATCTCTTCATGAAATCTCACATTCCTGGATATATGAACTTTGTTTGTGTCCATATCCAGTAACTTGTATCCCTTTTAACCTGCAGGGTAGCTAAGAAATATACAAGGTCGTGAGCGAGGTTGAAATTTGTGTCGACCCTTTGAAGAGGTGGAGCAATAAGCCAGGCAACCAAATACTCGAAGACCATGATACTCTGGCTGTTTAGAAGTCAAAACTTCATAAGGACTCTTGTTTTGTAGCAACGGTGTGGGCAATCTGTTTATAAGAAAGACTGCTGTTAAAACACTGTCACCCCAATATTCAAGAGGAATTTGAGATTGGAACATCAAGGATCGTGCCACATTCAAGATGTGCTGGTGTTTCCTCTCCACAACCGAGTTCTGTTCTGGCGTTTCAGGGCATGAATGATAAGCAACGATACCTTTGGACTTGAATAAGTCTACAAACTTTAGTTCCGGTGCATTATCAGCTCTTACGCCTTTAACAACTGCTTTATACTGTGTTTCTATCATCTTCAAATAATCTGGAAACACTGTTAAGACTTCATCCTTTGTGCGCAATAAGTAGATCCATGTGACTCTTGTGTGATCATCCACAATTGTCAAGAAATATCTGTAACCTTCAACAGTTACCACAGAAAATGGACCCCAAACATCAATGTGAAGAAGATCAAAAGCATTAGCACAGATATTGTTCTTGGAATTAAAAGGCAAGTGCTTTTGTTTTGCAAGAGGACAAATAGCACAATGAAAATGGCCTTTATTTCTTTCTTTAATTCCAAGTACATGAGCAAGTGTCTCAGTCTTTTCAATAGACGGATGACCTAGTCTACTGTGCCAGAGGCTTGAATCAACTATTATATTCGAGATAAAAGGAGAAGGTCCCAAAGCAAAAGCTTGAAAAGATGATGAATCCAACACGTATAGGTTTGAAATGGCTTCACCCTGTCCAATCATCGATCCCCTGGTAGGATCCTGTATCACACAAGCATCTTGATCAAATATCACACGATAGCCTAAGTCTTTGGTCAATTGACTGATGCTGAGTAGATTCATACGAAAATTTGGAATAAACAGAACATTGTTCAGAACAAGTTGATCATGTAACCGAACAGTACCAATACCAGCTATATTGACTCCCAAACCAGTAGGTAAAGTTACTGATCTGTTCAATGAATCTGAGAGATGAGTGAATAATCTTCGATCATGTGTGACATGGTGTGTGGCACCACTGTCTATAATCCATCATTCGGATGATAATGCATTACTGGTAGCTCTTAAGATTCCAACAAAACATAGAGTTGTAGAAGAAAAAGCCATACCAGGAAGTGCAGTAATTGAACCAGAAGGAAGAGATGTTGAGGCAGCTTCAACCGAGTTAACAGATGGTTTGAGCTGTGCATTGAAATATGCGATAACCTCTTGTATCTGATCCTTAGAAAGAGTATTCACTACATCTGGAGTCGTCTGAGCTGTGGAGGATGTATCTGCAAGCGAAAGTTGAGCAACAACAGGTTTAGATGATCCATTGTTCTTCTCAACGGACTTGTTTTTATGCTTGAATCCTGGAGGATATCCATGGATTTTGTAGCATTTGTCGACAGTATGACCATTGTAGCCGCAATGAGAGCATACTGGTCGATTCTGTTTTGGGTTGTATGATGATTGAGCAGCATTGATACTCCCTTGAGTTGGATCAGATGCAGAAACAGCAAAGGCTGTGGCATTCTGAACCGGACTTATGTTGCGTTGACTATGGTCTTGATCGAGAAGGTTGTATACCTCTGATAAGTCTGGAACATGCTTCTTCATTATGATTTGGCTTCTAATGGTGGCGTATGAATCATTCAGGCCGGCCAAAAACTTAATGACTTTTTCATGTCCAGCTTTTGTTTCCATAGCTTTGCAACAATTACAGTTGTGACAAGTCTTGATGCAATTAGTACCATCCAGTTCATCCCAGAGAGTTTTCAGAGTGGTATAGTAGGTGGCCAAATCCATCGAGCCCTGACCTAATGACCAAATTTGTTGAGACAACTGGTATGAACGAGGTAAATTGGTGATGTGAAATCGAGTATGTAGATCTTTCCATATCTCCGATGCATCATTGAAACGAAGAATGCTTTTGTAGATCTGCTTCGAAACCAAATTCAACAACCAAGATTTCACCATCGAATTGCATCTAGACCATATCCTAAAGTTCTGATGAGATTCACTAGGTCGAGCAACAGATCCATCGATAAACGCCATTTTGTTCTTAGCATCTAAAGCAATGGACATTGCTATACTCCAATTATCGTAATTCGTACCATCAAGAACTTCGGAGATGAGAGAGATACCAGAATTGTCACCGTTCGTCAAATAGAATGGGGAATGTATACTATCTGGCGATTCAAGCGGTGAAACTGGAGAAGATGGAGGAGAATCTTCAGGAATAGAAGATCGACGAATCGATGTTGTTCCTCTAGTCTGTCGACGTGCTGATTTGCGAACAATCACCATTGTAGAAGATATGAAGCTTTGATTTCGAGATATTACTGATTCTTGACGGAATGATCAAAAATCGATCTATGAAATCGAACAAGAAGATTAAACGTGAGAATCAACGATTAATCGAGGTCAAAAAAAGTGCGAAAGAAGAAAAAACGAGCTGGAGCTATTGAGTTTCGCGACTCAAAGAGCTCTGATACCATGTTAGTTAAAGAGAATCGAGAGGAAGAAGACGATGAAGAAAGAAGATTCTGTTATTCATTACTGTAGAAGATGTTGTTACAAGATGTGTATTTATATGAATATAAGAGATTCCGGTACAACCGGTATAGCTCAATAACCGGTATATCCTAATAGCATAATATCTCTATATATTTTCAAATTATTTTACTTTCTATTATGCTTTCAAAAATCATAATCCAAAGTTATTGTAACCATAATCGGAATCGACGTTTCCAAAACTGAAAATCAAGATTAAGGAAGAATACAGTCTGGTATCATACTAAAAGTTTTTGTGTGTACAGTATTTACCAATTTTTTTTGTTTAATTCATATTCTTAAAATGTTTTATGTACAATTGACAAACTAATGGGCTTAAATTTTGGCCCATTTAGCAAAGGATCGCTTCAACACTCGAGTTCCGCAACGTGAGACATAGCGGGCAGGCTAGAGCTGACCGGTCACATTCCGGGCAGATGCTCAGATGCCGACACGGCAACAACACCACCGTCGCTTCCCTTTTCCGGCAACCTTTGCATCTCGGCCGCGTCACCCTTTCCGGATCCACGTAGGCCGATTCGGCATCACCCAATCCGCTGACTCCACCTGCGCACAATAGCTCTTCCTCCGCCGCTCTACTATCTTGCGCCGACACACCGCCACCGCCGTGTACGTTAACGGCCTGATGAAGCTGAGCCTGAAGCGACGCGGCGGCGGTTTCCTGCGCCATGGCTCTCGCTTGCCAAGCCTGAGCCTCGGCTTTAAGCTGCGCCTCACGCGCCTCCAGCTCATTGTGACGGCGCGTGGCTCTCTGTATCTCTGCCTCTTTCTCCCTCAGCTTACGAACCAACGGCTCCTCCACGGCAGAAATAAGCGCTTTATAGTGCATCTTCCTCTTCTCCGCTAACGTACGCCGTAGCTCCTCCGCCTACTCCAAAAAAAAAACAAAAAAGTTTAAGTTTTTACATTCCAGCGAGAACAAAATCGAAACTTTTCGGAAAACCCAATTCATGTCAGGTTAAATCTAAACCTGGGCATGAAGAAATTCTTCGAGTTCTTCGCTTTGCCTATTGATATGTGCAGCGAGAACATCTTCAGACGGATCGGAGACAAGATTCCGGTATTGACTATTCTGCTGAAACTGAGTACTAATCTTTTGTGTCTGTTCTTCGCCGGAATACAATCGGAGTCCTGTGTAGACCATATTCGACGGCGGATGATGATGTTGGTTGTGTAATAGAGATAAGTCTATAACTTGGGGAAACTGCTGATTGCTCGTTGTTCTTCCTCTTTTGCTCGAATTAGAACCACCTATCGAACACACACACACACACACGTTCTCAAGAGAAAAATCATAGATTTTGAAGTTTTGATGGAAAATAATGGAACTTTACGAACCACCATTGTTGAACAACATATTGGTTTGATCAAGAAATTCTCCAGCCTGTGATTGCAACGAGAAATCTCGTTCCTCTTCTTTACCGTTTCTGCCCACAAAAAACCGTAATCAATAAAAGTGAAAAAACAAAAAGAAAAATGTGAAAAAATTTACAGAGAAAATGGACCGACCTGTGATTAAGGAAGATGAGATTGGAGGAATGGTGTTGAGCTTGAACAGCCATTTGCCGTTTAAGGTTTAAAACTAACAAATTATTAAGAGATGAAAACAAAAATAATGGTTAATGATCCAAAAGCTCCATCATCATCATCTTAACGTATTTGAACTCTGTCTTTGTTTTTTTCTCCACCTTTCACACACACACTCTCTCTCTCTCTCTCTTTAGATATATATAGAGTGAGAGAGAGAACGGAGAAGAAAGAGTCTTTCTTTTTGCGTATGGTTTGTTCTTTTAACATCTCTTGTTCTTATGCTTTGGCTTTTCTTCAGGATTCTCTCTCGTGTCTTCAACCACGCCATTACTCTCGCATATTCCAAGGAAAAAAAAAACAAAAAAAAAAACGGAAATCGAAATTTCTACTACTTATACGGTAACCGAGTTCGTATCCGACCCGAACTAATTTTTAAAAATTAAATCAAATTTGTAAAAGATTTTGTAATTTCTTACTACAAACCATAACATATAAATACATTTATTCACCAAAAAAAAATAACATATAAATACATTTGATAAATTGCATTTGTTAAAAATATATCTATACTATTATTTGTAAAGCCATTAATTTTAAGATTAATTTTTTTCTATGATTTAAAGAGTTCTCATAAAGAGTTCTCATATTATGTGGCATTTTTTGTGATTTTTTATGATCGTTTATTAATCTTACAAGTGTGATGTAACGATATTTATTTTAAATGTGTCAACAAGCCTGTAATCTCTTTAGCAACAAGATGTGTGAAACTTGTTTGACATCTTTTTATCTCCTTAGCACATAATCAGATAGACATCAACTTCTTCCCACCTTTTCAATATTTATACATTCAGTTTACCTAAATTGAATTTTTTTTTTTTTTGGTTGATAGTCTGGCTAGTTACAGTAATCATTCTTGGATAAGTGGTCACCGATATCTTTCATCTCCCTTTATTTTCAATGGACAACATCATAAGCAATCCGTTAAATGAAGGGATGAAAATACATGAGTAATGAATCATATAAAGATGAAAGAAACAATAATTTCTGTCTTCAGACTAAGGTGAATATCATATTTAATTTTCTTATTTCAACAACAAGAAAAATCATCCAGATAATACAAAAATCGAACTAAATACAATTGCTAAGTCATCTCCTCGTCACTTTGCTAAAATATAGTTCAAGAGCTTGAATAGGTTACAAATTAGAGAGTAAAAGGGATACGCTTTTACGTAATATCATATAATTAAAAAAGTACATTATATATGACCAATAACAATGATACAATTATTTGAATGTTAACTTAAAATTAAAAGAAGTTATAATAGTAACTTCAAATGAGCAAATTTGAATTGTTTCGTCTCAAGTCCCAACCTATAGCCCAGTCAACATGTGTCTAGTTAGTTTGCAGAATGAATGATATCATCAACATACATATAGTATTTATTATATGCATGTGTATGTATAGAACAAAAATGCATATGTGTATTTAAGATATGGTTAAAACTAGCAAAACAATGAAAGTTTATTTTAGTTCCCAAAAGCTTTTTGATCTGTTTTGGTTGATAGTGGAATTGAGGCTGCAAAACAAAATGAGAATCTAAAAGTTTGGTTTTAGTCATTTTCAAAGATATCTCATTATGGAATATGGTGTGGATGGGATTTTTTCCAAGTAGGGCCAGTTCAATTAGACGACCGGTTATCCAAACTAAACCAATTTTCAGCTAAAGTCAGTGGTTTTGATATCTATAAAGAATCATTTCGATTAATCTTACTTCTATTTAACATATTCTGGTATGAAATAGTTTAAAAGAAAAAGTATGAAATAGTTATAACTTTCCCAACTTTACAAATGCGAGGCAGAGACGAAGGTGGAGAGAAAGAAAAAAAAAAGCATTAGCAGCATTGAAGCCTCTCAATACAAACATGTTTGCTTAACAGGCTAAGAAAAGCATCAGCAAACAAGACTTGCATATAAAACAGGCTTTCTAGAATGTCCAATTAAATCATTAGTTTCTCCAACATCAACAGGAAAAAAAAAACACTACAAAATCATCTTCATTTATGGGTTTTAACTAAAATACAAAATACAAAAGATCAATAAAAATCCAACGAACATACAATCAACAACTACCTCCATTGTTTAGTTCCAATATCTAATATATGCTTAAGGTATGTTCTTGACTTCACAAAGTTTCAACTTTGTCAAAAGATTTGAGATGCTCGCCAATTTTCTGAAGTGCTTCTTCACTGATCTCAACTTTTCGAACAAGACCCGAAACCATGTTCTTCCCGGATGCTGCATTGGAAGAAACTTGACCACAGAGCTTTGATTTCATTTCAAAGCAAAATTTGAGATCCTCTTCGGTTCTTGCTTTGTTCACTTTGTCGATTACTTCATTCAAAGCTGATGTTTTCTCTTCCCATTTGCTTCTTTTGATCCGTCTTTCAATTTCATCTTGATCATCTGATTTACCACTTAAAACCGGTTTCTGAACCTTCACCAAACCGGCTTTGACAGTCTCTGCTATCCGCTTCTTGATGCTCTCTGTTCGTGCGGAGTTTGATCTCAGCCTCAGTTTAAGCTCCGAAACAGTTCTTTCCTCGTTGCTTCGCTCAGAAGCTGCTGCTCCGGGACTCTCTTCAGGAACAGATGTCAATGAAAAGGCTTCTTCGAGTAAATTCACATTACTCATGTACCGATCAAAAGCTTCATTTTCCACTTCAATGTTTCTGTCTCTGTACTCTTTTAGCTTTGTAAACCGCCACTCGTTTAACGCTTGAGCATCCTATAGACAGAACAACAACAGATCAGAGGAAAACAATAAGTAGGAGAATTCTTCAAGACGTGACGACTTCGTTAGTACCTTTATCGTCAAAGGTTTTCTCTGGCGAGAAGCAGCATTCAGGTTATTAAACTGAGCAAAGTTGCTAGAAAGTTGGCGGATTGATGAAACTCTAGTTGTACTCCTGAAAGCAGTTTCCAATAGAAGATATAATATCAAAATAAAGAAACCATCTTTTAGTTCCTCAAGAACAGACACACATAGCATCTCGATATCAACTACTCCCTAACAAAGTAAGCAAACTGGTTCATCATCTGATATTCACTTGCTTGCAAAAGCACAACCAAAGCAGAATCTAAGAAAAATGGTTTGTATAATATGTACCCGGGAGTGCCCTCTGATGCTTTCTGATCTGATGATGGAGTACTTGGCGCCTGCGTCTTCTCAGCAGACGTTGCAGCTGCTTTAAGAACTGCAGTGACAAGAACACGTAAGCCAAAATAACAAACAGTCCATGATAAAATCTCTTTGACCTCAGCACACTTTCAAAGAATCAGTCTTATAAATTTACTCTTTTCTAGTTCCAGGTTCTCTATTGGTTCGACTATTCAGTGATAAACCATTAATTTTTTTTCATGCTAAAGATTGATACTTGTAAAAGTTATGAGCACTAAACTCTAAATCTGATTTATTTAACTGATGATTATCATCTTAGATTTGAGGGAAACGCATACCGTGAATCGGGCAGGGGTTTTCTGCTCTTGAACAGCAACCTTTACAAGATTGAAATGGGCACCTGCCATTGATCACATCCAAGATCAATAAACCAATCTCAGTCCAAATTATCTCAGAAAAAACAGAACTTAGAAAGTCGAAAACTAAAAGCTCAAAACTTTAAACAAGCTGATCAATCACGTAAGAGCAGAGTATAACGTGTTCAAACTCTTCCTCAAAAGAAAACTGATTCATCCCCAAATCATGGAGAGAAGAACACAAACCCTGAAACTTAATAAACCCTAAATTAAACAGTATACTGGAGAAATTCGATTCCTATCAGATTAAAAACCAACGAAATCAGCCTTAAATTTACAAACTAAGCCACCGAAATCGATGTAAGAGATCAAATCTTGCGACGAGACAATGCGTAAAAGCAAGAGAGAGAGAGAGAGAGAGATGCCTGGAGCGAGCGACGTTGCCGCATTGGATACACTTGGGTTTGTTGAGGCCACGGAGAGTTTTGGGAGGCGTGACGGCGGCGGAGAGGCCATTGTTACTAAGAGACGGTGACGAAGCAGACATCTTTCTTCACCGGAGATATATATAAAACGGTACTTAACGGTCGAAATTGAAAACCGTTTATTCACGATAGAGAAAGAAAGCTAACGACCAAAAAAAATCGTCGAGTAACAAATTTTGGAATCGAAAGAGTGTTTTTTTTTTGTCGCTCTGATTTGGAGAAGCTCTCTCTCTCTCTCCTCGACGCTCAATTTCACGGCGGGTCTAGGGCGCCGGTTATTAAATTGCCACGTGAGTTACTTAAATGGGCCTGAGTAAAAGCCCAATACGTTTTTTCTTCTATAAATCGGATTCAATTAAGCCACGACAAAATCTCAAACCCAATTAAGCCGAACCAAATGATTCATAAAATCGTTTTTAAATCTCGTTTCTCTTAGCTCGTCTTGGTTTGAATCGGTTCAATTCATCATTTAGATTTCTTGGTTTGTACATATTTTTTTCTAATAAATTCATATCCTTGAGCACTTTAAAACAAAACATTATATGTTGAGAGATTGTGAAAGCAAACTCCAAACATAATTGGAAGATTCTCTTTTTTTTTGTTTTTGGAAGATTCTCGTTTACGTTTACAGTATTGTCAATTAGCTAAAATGACGAAATACAAGCTGAACGGTTTGGTTTAATCATCTTACTATTATTTATTTATTTGTACATTTTTCGTGTCATATTCTTAAAACATTTTTAAACGGTTTGATTCGATACTTATTTATTTACGTGGTCAAGCATAACTAGAGTTTATTAAAAATTATTATTTATTTTGTGTCAAACATTAACAATTGGGGATGTAGCTCAAATGGTAGAGCGCTCGCTTTGCATGCGAGAGGCACGGGGTTCGATCCCCCGCATCTCCATATTTTTTGCCCACTTTCTCATTTTCCTGTTCGTATAATCCGATCATTAGAAAAAAAAAAACAAAAACAGTCTTATCTTTTTTATAACGACACATTCACGAAATCAACGTTAACTTTTTCAACAAGTCACCGGGATAAAAGAAACCATAGCTAGTGTTTCTTTCCTTTCTTCCTCGGCGAAACAAAGCAAGATTTTGACAGTTTTCTTTTGGATAAGTTATATTTTCAGGAAATTTTGTTGACAAACGAGAAGCCGTTGGTCACTACTCAGGGTCGATGACCCATGTTTCCAAACGAACACGAGCAGCAAGAGCGCGAGCCATCTCTATCACTCCAAGCTTATATTATATATCCATTAGAACAACCCAGACAAGGTTCAGTTTCTCTGGTCTCTTTATTCCTAATTAGGGATCTTATGAAAAATGGTTGGAATGTTATGTAGAGAACGACCTCAGGGTGGAGAATCCGGTCTATCTCCAAGAACAAGTCCACTAGGCCTCAGCGTTCTGAGCCAAGATGTGTGTGAAGCAAAGTGCTAGTCATATGTTGGCGGATAACTAGGGAATGGTTCACACCTGCGCAAAAATAGTTGGCCAAGAAACAGTTCTTGTTTCAGCTCAAACGTTTTAAGTGAAAAGAAGATTAAACCGCTATGAACAACATATTCGAGTATTCTATAAAGACCTGAGGGAAACTCACTCACTAGTCATGTGGATCGCCAGCAGAACCTTGGATCAAGTATCTTTGCAAAGAGGTATGGAAGCTTGCGAGCTACAACAAGTAGGAAAAAGAAAGAACATAGCATCAATGTGACTGTGAGTAGTAAAACCCAAGCTTAAGGACTCTGTTCTCATAGTCACCGAGATGAATACTGTTTTCTGCCAAAGAAACGTCTCATCTTGCTGACCTGTGAGACTTTAGCAGATTTTTTTCATAGATAATTCATCCACCCCCGATGAGACGCTTGTTTAGTATCCAGTGAATTTCCTTGTGGTTTCCTTGTAGGAGAAGTTAACACCAACTTTCACTTACATTATCTATTGTTTATTAATCTTTGGATCGTTTTGAATCAAGTTTTTTAAGTTTGATTTGGTTGGAATCAGTTCGATTCATTTAAATTTAACATCTCTCGATTCTTTGTTTGGCATTTACATTTGTATATACTTTTCAAAGAAATTTATAACCATGAGCATTTTAGAATAAAAAAAGAAAAATATTTGTTGATTGTAAAAGCAAACACCAAATATCGATTGTAGATTCTTTTTTACGTTTATAGTAGTATCTAACAATTAATTCGTTAAAATGATTGAAGAGTAGACCATTTGCTTTCATCATCTTAGTATTGATCCTTGGATTTGATTTTCCTTATCACACAGAAGTGTGTAATGCTAGACAACAGTACACACCTAGTGTGTAATACTCTTTTACAACTTGACCAACAGCACTTTTGCCCTTTATTGCCAAGCCGCGCGCTGCCGGTACAGAAGGAGAACCGGCTGGTTCGATCGTAGAAACCAAAATCTTAGATATATTACTTATCCAAGTTTTATAATTTTCCAGTTTTAACAATTAAGAATCGGTCCTTATCAAGCACGCAGGACTAGATATGCCAAATATCTTTGAATTCCCTTTTTCGTAAGATTTTTTTGTGGATCTAGTTGCAATTGTTATGCCAAATATCTTTGATTTCCCTTTTCGTAGGATTTTTTGTGTGGATCTAGTTGCAATTGTTATGCCAAATATCTTTCAATTCCTTTTTTTAGGAATTTTTGAGGATCTAGTTCGCGATTGTCATGCCAAATATCTTTAAATTCCTTTTTTGTAGGATCTTTTTGTGGATCTACTTGCAATTGTGTTGTGTATATAAAGATGTTAAAACTGATTAAAAAAAAAAACAGTAAACCATTCTGCCAATTGACTTCTACTTCGAAGCTTTGATCTAGACCCATCATTTAGTATCAAAGCGTTTATCTAAAAGCTCTGATACCAAATGTTGGTTTTAGATCAGAGTTTCAATGTAGAAGTAAACTGGTAGAAAACAAATATAATTGCACTTACATTTTTAACATCTTGGATCTGGAGAAAGGAATGTTGGAGTGTATGCACACACGAAAATGTGAGTTTCTTGTGATCGAAATCTAAAGCGAATGATTCGAGAAGTGTATTTGCTTTTTAATTAAAGATATATTTTCTTTACCTAAAAAATGCATATTTCTGGTACTAGAAGAAACTTTTACGTGATTCTTTGGCTAATTTATTTACAATTAACTATTTGATTTATATCATTTTGGTTTTAGTAATGTCGACAGTCCACACAACGACCAAACTAATTAAACATCTCTTCTTCATATATATCAGAGAGACTATGTGATAACTGATAATCTATCTTCAAACTGATGATGGCAATGTCCCGAACTTTCTCTGTTCCTCCCATTTTTCAACCTTTCATGTGATAAGATGAAAAAACAACAAAAACAACAAAAGATCAACTAAAATTAGATTTCTAATCAGAGTTCAATAATTCATATTCCATCTTAATTATTTTTTATAAAGGAACAATACATATTAAATATTTGCTCACCAATTTCTCGGGGCACATCGAAC
The DNA here is from genome assembly GCF_000478725.1 of Eutrema salsugineum. Classification (NCBI taxonomy): domain Eukaryota; kingdom Viridiplantae; phylum Streptophyta; class Magnoliopsida; order Brassicales; family Brassicaceae; genus Eutrema; species Eutrema salsugineum. Next base: position 2,264,176 of record NW_006256612.1, read on the forward strand.
GTACATACTCTCTCAAGTGGTTACAATCATTCGCATCTCTTCCCTTATCCTCAAGACAGCTACGTATTAATTAAAATCAAAATATTTTAAAACACTAATCACATGCAACCTTAATCTCATTTTACTTTAGTGGTAATTTTTTTTTAAAAAAAAAGAACTTACTTATGGTATTGCATGTACCGATTGAAGCAATGTCGCGTTTCACTATTCACCGGAAATTGTTCATCCGTCGACAAACCAGTCTCTCCTCCGCCGTCTTCTCCTCTCTTAGCTCGAAATGTCGCCTCGTTCTCCGGTGGCGGCGACACCGTGCCGGGAGCGTGGGCTGGTCTTGGCGCTTGCTCGCCTCTCGCGACTTTACTCAAATCGCGTGATCTCATCTTGTCTCGTGGGTCCATTTGCGCCGACGACATCTCCGACCAAATTCCCGATGTTTGAGTATTTGCCTTCGAAAGCAACTATTTTTAAAACAGAGGAACGATCAGTGACACGTCATAGCGGTCGGAATACACGTGGCATGATCGACAGATCCGAACGTGTTTTCTCTCTTGTAGTAATGTCAAAAAATATGGGCCTAAATTTTGCATCTTAATCTAAAATTGAGCCCACCGTATAAATGACTTAAACCCTTAGATAAACCCTAAATCGCAAAACTCTAAAATCACTCTATTAACAAACAACGCTAAGTGGAATGAGATCGAGTTGGTATCGTGTTTTAGTCTTCTCCGCCATGAAAGCACAGAGAAAGAGGAAGAAGAAGAAGAAGAAGAAGAAGAAAGGTAAAAAGGGAAGCGTAAGCTTCTCATCATACTCGCTTCCGCTTGATCTCATTATAGAAATACTCAAACGATCGCCGGTTAAAACCCTAATGAGATTCCTCTCCGTATCTAAGCTCTGGGCTTCAATCATCCGTAGTCGAAAGTTCATGAAACAACACTTGAATGAGTCCTTGAATAGACCTAGAGGTCTCGTCTTCGTATTCAAGTCCAAACATTATGGTTTAACTACACATGAAGCATCACCTTCTCTTGCTTCTTTAGCAAGTTACCTTGTGACTTGCCCAGCCATATTTTCTGCTCCTTCAGTTCACGGTTTGATATGCTATGGATCTCATTCTACACCCGGGGTATATAACCTGTGCACTAGACGATCCATTACCTTGCCAGATCTCGATTCATACTCAGAGACCTACATAACTCAATTATATTTAGGCTATGATCCCATCGACAGTGATTATAAAGTGTTGTGCGTCATGATAGAAACTCCTGAGTCTGGCAACACACGAGGTTTAGCTATGGAGATATGGGTTTTGACGCTGGGAAGTGAGAATTCTTGGAAGATGATTCAAGACAATATTCCACCTCACTCTCCTATAAGTCAAAACGTGTGCATCAATGGTGTTTTGTATTATCAAGCTTTGACCGGCGAGGAGCTAGAGAATTCAGCAATCATGAGGTTTGATGTAAGATCCGAAAAAATCGATCTTATCAAAGCCGTAAAACTTGATGATCTTGTCAATGAACCTAGCAACTTTCGCAATTTTTCAAAGCTGATAAGCTACGAGGGAAAGCCAGCTTTCATCGTCTTTGAAAAGTACTACGCATATAATATCGCTTTGTGTGTTCTAGAAGATGCTGCTAAAGAGGAATGGTCGATGAAGACTTTTGTTTTGCCTACTTTAATTCATCGGTCTGTTGATAGGTTTCAAAGGTTTCGATCCACTGACACTAAGACTGGTGAGCTTTTTTTTTTCAGGTTATCTACTAAAATCACTTAGTGTTGCCTATTGTGATCTGAAGAAACTTATAGTGAGAAGAGTTCACATACAAGATATCCCTGATGAGTTTTATGATGCAGGAGATGTATACCTTGTCTCCTCTGATCAGGTTGAGAATCTCATGTTTTTGTAGGAGATTTCTTTGATAGAATATTAGAACAGAATAAAGGATCATCATGTTCGCCTCCGAATTAGTTGAGTTTTATATATCTAGCTAGTTTTCTTGAAAGTTTTGCATGCATTATCTATATTCTTTAGTATGACATAAATTTTTTTATTTATCCAAACTCAAATTTATCTTCAGTAGTAACAGGTTTGTATGACCAGTTTTTCTGATCAAATGTTATAAGAGCATGAACATCGCGGTATGTTCATGCGTCTCTTGTGATTAAAAAACATTTTTTAATACAAATAGATCTCTGATTTTGCTGGAGACATCTATTATATTAAAACCATAAAAGACGGTTTTCAAAGACAGGTGGAAGATTGTGATTGACTATTCAATTTGGGGAATAATTTTTTTTCTTCCTTTCTAATTTTCCCTGACATAATTTTTTTTTTAAACAACTCCAAAAGATCTCTACAATGTTCAACCAAAATACATAAGTTACTTATACGAATCTCAAACCCAATTTTATTATTAAAAAACTACTTAAAACCCCTAATGGATCTCTACAATGTTCATGGTCTAAGTTTCATGGTCCATAATCCCTTCTTTTTTTACAGCACTTAAACACATCTTTTGATAAATTAGATAAGATTAGAGCACTGTCATGTGGATTTGTAGTATTTAATACTAAACCGAGTGTATAAAAAAAGGTAGGTTAATGTTGGTCACCAGTTTCTCAAATCATAACATACTGTTTTTTTTTTTTTTTTGTAGACTTAAAAAATCAAATGTCACGTACCACTTGGCTTAAGATTATCACTAAGAATCAATTAAACTATACTATCACATTTTTTTATATTTTCTTAATACATTTAATTATTGTTGGACAATCGGACGAAACAATCTACGTGGTGTGAGTGGGTTTGGCAACATCATGATTCATGACACATGCTTATTCCAGAATTGTTCCTTCGTTTATTATTTAGTACTAAAACAATAAATAGGGTTGGATTTTTAAAATATTGTGTCACGTTTCTAACAAGTTCTTGAGATTCCAACGGCCGAGATTACATCATCGGCAATGTATATTATGCCGTTTGGGCAATCGGATGGGGCAAATAGAAAGATGACGATAATGGGCCCCACTTCGGCCATATAAAGCTTAGAAAGGCCCATTCGCTATGCCGTTGGACTCTGTCCTTTCTCTTTCTTTATTCCCCCATAAAACGCATCATGGTTTTGCCCCTCTCGAGCCATTCTCGTCTGCCAATGATTTAAAAACACGTGGCCCAAAAGTTACCGCACGTGCAAAACTCAACACTCATGCTAGAAATCTAGAATCTTGAAACTCGAGACTTTTATTTACAGCCTTTCTTAAGACTGCTTGATTTTTATTAAGAAGGATATTTATTTAACAAAAGATATATATATACACAAAACCATATGATATATGATATCTAGCTTGATACATGCATCGAGATTAGTTTTAAGAGAATTATGAACATCCTCCAAAAGATCTTTGTGATTGCTTTAGGCTTGCCGTCCCCGTTCGGGATCTTTTTTTTATGAAATAATAAAATAAAAATCATGTTTTAATAGGAAGTTGACTTGAAAATAATTTTCAAGGGATACTAAAAACAAGTCATCCAACTTCATAATAATTTTCAAGGGAAACTAAAAACAAGTCATCCAAACTTCAAAATTTATGAAAAGAAAAAATTACTATACTTAAAAAAGGATTAGCACTTCAACAAAGAAAACACTTAACTCTAAGCAAGTTTCATACTTAATCTATAAATATACATGTATTAATTCTACTTAAAATTAGAAAATCTAAAGTCAATGTTCAATGTAAAATTTTTAGATGGCATGTACAAATATTGGTTTTGTGTACTGTATTGTCCTTCCAAATGTCAAATAATCAGATATTTTAATAATGGCGACTTTTGAAAGCAGGAAGACGACTCTATAGTCAAAAACGTATAGAGGATCAAGTGAAATCTTCTTTTTCTCCATATTCTCGGGTCTCTTGCAATGTATCATTTAGCAATGCATATACTTTTCAGAAAGATACAAGTTGATATCATGTTTTAAGAAACTAATAAATGAGATACTATGAACAAAAAAACAAGAAACAAGTACATCGAAAGTAATATGCCTTTATTTCATTCACATTTGCATTTGCATTTACATACTTATTACTATTGTCTTTTCCCACAACACTATTCTACATTTACATATGTACCCTTTGAGCCCAAAATATACATGCACAAGTATTCCTTTCATGCTTCATTCTATTATCTTTCCCACTCTTTACTCCTTCATATCTACTTGATACTATGAGGTAAGATTTTCTTTTTACATTGCTTTAGACCATTATAGACATATATACATACATGTACCACCCATAAACTACTAGTGATTGTTATTAGCATAAGACTATATGCATTACCATTTTCTTAGTATTCTATGATTAGTCCTCCAAAAGGAGCACGGTGCGGAATTCCCTTTCTTCGTTTTGCAATTCGGCGATTCACAGCCGATAAAGGTGGTGTTGATGGCGTGAAACTATTATTGATCATGTCATCGTTCTTCTTGAGCCTCTCGATACTAGTACTGCTATACGAATCATCAGAATCTGAAAGATTGTTTGTCCAATCCTTTCTTTTCTTGACGAAATTCTTGGAGATTCCAGAGATCTAGTAAAAAAAAAAACAATATAAGACAATAATGTATTAATGTAAGTTGTATTACATATTTGCTAGGGTTATCTTAGTCATTTGTCTCTTATAAACAACAAAAGATGAAGATGTTGAAAGCCATGCAAAAAATAAAAGTATGAAAACGAAAAGACCTTTAAAATGGGTTAAATTACTTAAGATCGAAGCTATTAATTGACTTGGAATTTTCTCCCCTACTTTCTCGTCAACCCAAAATGCTACGGAGTATTATTTTTTTAGCTCCACAATTTCTTGAAGTTGCTATCATTGCCCCCACATTTTCTCGCCCACCCAACAAGAAAAATCCCTTTATTTTAAGTCCCTTTCTCAATTCCCATCAAACAAGGATTAAAAGAATAAAAGACGGTCTAAATACAAAATCAATATTAATAAGGAAATTATTGAATAGTAGTTAGCTTACCCGTTCAACTAAGTTTATACTTATTATATTCTTCTACCTAAAATAGAGTACATTGACCCCCAAAAAAGCTATTTCTTGAGTTAATTTTCCTCTACAGGTAAATATATATTTACATACCCCAAAAAATGACATTTATGTTATTTATCAGCCTTTTCTAGACCCCAAATACTAGAGGTTACAGCTTTGATTTTCCCGCATTTTCTCAACCAAACATAGAAACTCTTACACTTTCTCAATTCTATTAACCAAACAACAACACACCAATAACTTCTAAAGCATTTAAGATCAAAGACATTAACTCCTTGACAGTTTATTTTCACTGTAATTTTTTCACCAGACATATTTTTATCAAGAAAATAATTTTTTTTTTATTTTGTTACCTTGCAACCGAGAGAGCAGAATCTGAAAGAATCGACGAGGCTTCGATAACAGACTTCGCAGGTATTGACAACACCTTTGCCTGGTCGAGGCTGAGGTCTCTCGTTCAAGAACACAACCTTAGCACTGTTAATCACATATGTCTGAACTCCTGTTATGTCCAGAAATTTCTGAATCTCAGACACTCTTATCACATCGTGATACGATGATCTCCTTATCTGTAAATTTAATCAGAATCACCAATGAAAACAAAAAGTAGATTACCAACCAAACTAACAAAATCACCAACCAAACTAACAAAATCTGGAATTAACCATAAGCACTTTCTCTCTCAGTAAAAAAAAAAGATATAAACTTTTTAATTTAAGTAAATCTGAAATTGGAAAGAATCTTCCACAAGAAATCAGATCTTTTCAAAGAAAAGTGAAATGATAAAACGAACCTGAATGGCGTGATGATCCTTGTGGAAAGAGAGGCAGAGAGAACAGAGAGGGCCATTAGTACAGTCTAAACAGTACATGTTACACTCACTCTTGTGTGAATCTGAGTGTAATTTGCATTGTACGAAGAATTTCTCTCGAAGCAGAGGTTTTAGCCATGGAGGCCACCTCTTATTGTTTTCAACTTCAGCTCCCTGAAATAAGAACAATCTCAAGAAGATTAGAATCGAAAAAACGAAAAAAATTGAAGTTCTGATAGTTGTTCTTATTGGAACAGAGTCTAATTCTATATAGAATCAATTCGGAGGAAAAAGATTCGAAATTTGAGAGAACCCATTTGGGGGAAAATAATGATTTCGTAAGAGAAGACTGATCAAAGCTAAGAGAGAAGAAGCTTAGGTGGAATTTGAATCGATCTCTAAAAGGAAAAAAAAAAACAGAGCATTTATAACCAAACTGAAGAGAACCCATTTGAAGAAATAAACAAATTTTGACATATATATCTCTTCTATTCGTGGAATATTATTGTGATTACCATGATGATTCTTATATTTGTGGGTTTGATTTCTCTGACAGTAGCTTGTTAATTCTCTTCGATCGCCGGGTTTTAGTGAGAGAAAGGGAGGGAGGGAGAGGAGAGAGAGTGGCAGAGCAGAGCAGAAGCAGAGGAGAGAGAGATGCGTGTGTAAATACAAGAACGAAGAGAAGCGTTCTTATCCGCACAAAAGTCGACTCTCCCGACCCTAAAACCGAACCTAAAACCCGAAGCTGAGTTATTGCTTTTGCTATGGAGGGTTCAATGAACGGAACCCACCCTCCCACTTTCCTTCTTGGTTCTTCTTTTCACATTTATTATTGTTTAATTATTTCCAAATAAAATTAAAAATTCTTGTTCATTTACATTTTAATGTGATATGGGAATAATTAATATCCCCTTCATTTCAAGACTTCTTCGAGACAAATCAAGAAATAAATTAGTACAGTAGTACTGTTTTAGATCGTCATTAATGATCAGTAACGTAATTATTGTTCATCTGATTATTAATTTTACACGTTTACGTTGACTTTGTTTCAATTTCCAGTCTCTTTATTTCATAGTAAGTTTTTTTTTTTTCATAATATATGATTCGTTTATATATTTTTCACATAAACTAAGAAACATGTCAAAAAAATCTATTATACACCTCGAAAAACAAATTGACTCGTTTGGTTCTGAAAAAAAAAACAAATTGACTCTTAACATTATGTTCTGATACAATAAAAATCAAAATGGTTATTTATTTGAAAAAATAGTGTTAAACAACGTTTTACTTGTAATGGATGGAACATTACATTTGAGTTCTCTGTTAAATTTGTAAGTGTGCCAATTTTAGAGAAAAACACTATTTTCTTTTAACTATTGATCGTTGAATAGAATTGGAAAACCAAAATGTGGTCAGTGATTTTCCTAGAATTTTGTATTTCAGACTTTTTGAATAAATGGTATATATCGACCTTTCTTAAATAAAATTGATATTATTAATCGGGATCAATTTTTATATAAAAGTATCATAAGTTAAGTAAATTAAGGTTTGGTTTTTGAAACTGTTTTCCTAGCTGGTTCGATATACACATGAACTTCTTTAACTACACTAGTAAATTTTTGTTTTCCAAGTATTTTGTTGGTAATAAAAATGTGGTTCATAGAAATTATGTTTTTCAATTAGAATATACCAAAATAAGTTCTTTACAAACCTGTTGTGGAACAAGGTGGTCGAACTTTTTTTTTGCTGGTTAGATTGAAAGATCAAGTTTCACCTATTACGATTTTAGGGTAGTCATTTTATAGGTTATTGAATTAGTAAGAATTCAATTATAGAGTTGGACAAAATTCTCGAACCCAATCGAACCAAACGAAATATTCGAAGTTAATGCAAAATAAATTATAAAATAAATAAATGGGATAATTTTTAGATTCAATTATCCAAACTAACCAAAATTTATTTAAAAATTATTCTAACCAACTTTATTTAAAATATTAAATAACTAATACTAAATATTAACAAAATTAACTAAAATGAGCTGATTAAACCAAACCAAGTAAAACCAATTGAGGCCATGAGCGAGGGACCTCGAAGAATAATAAAAAGGTTCGAGCTTCCCGGTAAACATGAGGCTATAACAGATTTTGCCGGATATTAAAGAGAGACGTTCGTACTTTCGCGACTTGGTCGGAGTCTTTGGGATGAGCATGGGTATGACTTGGTATAAACATTTTGGGCCTACTTTAGATGAACTTTTTAAAGGTTTAAGGGTATCCGATTTTTTTTCTTTTTTAATAGATCTATCGGTTGATCTAGTCAGTCATAGTAAGAATGTATCGAAGTGCTATAGAGTGGATTCATCTCTGGTTCAATGGTTCAACGGAAACCATAAACTCCAAACGAACTTGAGTCAACAGACTATGAAATCCATGAGATCCAAATGGATATCTAATTATTGAATTTGAACCATTCTAAAAGTTTGTCTAACTCTTTACCGTTTCCATCTTCTCAAGTCTGTTCCTTAGCTCAGTCATCCACGTATAGTTCATCGTATCCATCTTTTTGTTTCTATGTTTGTCTATCCTCCTTTTTTTTTTAAACTGATGTATCCAAAAGTTTTCTAAGCTCAATATTAATCATTAGCGGCCTAACAAACGGGGTACACATCAACAATTTGCTAATTTAAACGTGGAAAGGTGGTTAGGCGGAATCAAACTTAGAACAGTAGGATACATATCCATACCACTGAAATTCCTAAACCATTGGGATACAAGTGTCTGTGATAGAAGACCGTCCTAGGATTGTCACACACTTGGTTCGGTGGAGGTTGATAGATCCTTGGATCCAGTCCGATTCGGTGAAAGAAATGCTAAGGCGTGAGTTGTGGCTCGAAAATCCTTAGGCCCAAATTCAAAGAAGAGGTTGGAAACGAGGGGATGGACAAAACGATCAAGGGGGTTGCGATATCGGATGTTAGGGTGTGAGACAAGTCCCGAAATTCCCTAAGCCCGTAATACGACTACAACTCTCTCTCACACTTTGGGATTCGAAGGCTGCGTCAAGCAGGGTGAAACTACTTGATAAACCGAAGATCGATCAATGGCTAACCACCAAAATATCGACAAAGTTCATAAAGAACAAAAGAGAAAACTCAAAAAGAAATTTTATTAAAAGGATAAGTGATGAAAGATCCAAGTACATTGTCGCCTTTATATAGAGGCTAAAAGGAAGACCATAGGTCTTAACGGAAATTAAAAGACATTAATGAAAACTAAACGAGACTAGATGCGTTGAATAACGATTGGATTTCCGGATGATCCTTCGCGTCCTCTCGCTAGACCTTTAAGCTTCCTTGACCGATATACTTGGCCGCGAATCGAACCATGGTCGTGAGATGGGCGTGCATTAACCTCATTAAAACCCCATTCGGAAAACCCAGTGGGACAAAACCGAATGTAAGGAAAAAGAGTATTAACACAACACCCCAACCATGTCAGTTCGGACCAGAGTACCTGAGAACGGTCATGACTTTGTTCACGGGTGTTGGGTCGTCAGCTCGGCCTTGGTTCCTTAGCTCGGTAAGGACTTGTTGGATGGCCCCCATAAGCTTCTTTGTACGCGAACTGGTCATGGGTCCAACTGGTATGGCTAGGACATCGGGCTGGTCGGTATCTTGGTCTTGTACCTTTCCCTGAACCTCGACTTCGCTCAGCTCGGTCACCTCGACCATTTGATCTTGCGTTCCGGGCTGAACCTCGATTTGTTCCTCGTACTTAGCTCCCATCTCGACCATGATTCTATCAGTCTGATTGTATATCCTCCTTTCTTTTATCTTTTGATAGTGTTTATATGAACTTTATATGGGTTATTAGTTCGGTCAGATTTGATTCAACTGACTTATGCGGGTCTTTGTGTTATTTTGTCAATGTGGACTAACCAATTATTTTCCTTGATTCTGTAATTTTCAAGGTGGCACAATCGGTGGTGTAGTAGGTGACATGGTAAATAATGGCTTGGTTTTGATCCGTGTTTATCACGCTATCGTATTGACGTCATGATTATAGGTTATAGAGGATAATAAGAGGTCAATCCTACGTTTTACTGACTAGTATCACGTTCTAAACTCTGGCTGTTGATTTTTATTTCGGGAACTATGAAAATCTTACCTGACTATCAACGAATAATTGGACATTCTTCTTTTCGCATATCGGTCTATTATGGATGAGTCTTAAGTTATGGATATCTGTGTACAAAAACCTAACTAGAAAATAGTATATGAATTTTAAAATAAAATTGCTGTATGTGTATAAATAAATGTCAATAATTAATAATTATGAATGGTTGGCATGAATGTTTTGTAATGTGATGATGCCATTTATGTTACTATTATATGCAGAATAACCTCTTTAATTTAGTGGATCGGAATGTACAATGAGAAAAAGAAAGATATTGTCAGCCCTAATCAATGGACACTCTTATTTTTGTTCTGTCCTAATCCTTAACCTCTTTCTTGTTTGCTTATTTTGTTTTGTCCTAATACTATTCTTTTAAGTGTTCAATTACATCAACCTCCTTTATTGAACAGTGACAAAACATATCATTCGTTTTATTCTAATAAATATTACTCCTTCCGTTTCACAAAGAGTGTCGTTCTGACACTCTTTTTTTTTGTTTCAAAATGAATGTCGTTTTAGAATTTCAATATAATTTTTAACATAAAATACCATTTTTAACATCAATAAATTCAGAAAATTAATTATAAATATAATTCCAAGAATCATTTTCTGCAAATTAATAAGGGTATAAAAGACTTTTTATCGTATTTTTTAATTTGTGTGAAAAATGTCAGAATAACACTCTTTATGAAACGGAAGGTAGTAGTTAGGGTACATTTTGTTTCATCTACAACTCACATATGAATGCTAATGAAACGGAGGGACAATATTAATATTTAATACACACTTTGATGTTTGATCACATCTTAGCTGCATAAATGAATCGTTTAGCCATAGATTATAGTTTTTCATTTCACACAGGCTTATTACTTAAAATTAGCTACGTTATTTTCTATTTTAATAATTTTAAATTACTAAAGTATATATTAAACCTAGTATTTTGAGTGCATAAGAAAACTAGTCATTATGTATATACATTATATATGTATATATTTGTTAAAGGGCCTTCTATATATATATATATATTTTTTTTTCAATACTTTGGTCAACCTGATATTATAATTAGGCCTAATTGTTAACATTACAAACAACAACAACAAAAATTACGATTAGTAAAAATACTGAATCTCGCAATTTTTTACCATCATGCAAATTACTAATTAATAAATGAAAATATATTGTGCGGGATGAGTCTTGGATGAAGCAACGGAAAGAATATTAATTGGGTTGGCTAAGTTTTCAACCAATCCTTTGAATAATAGCGTAGACTAGCTCCATTGTTTATTTTATACTCTATTCTCTAATTCCAATTATTTGAGGGTCTGGTTTAAGTCAATCGTCTGTGGTTTCTAATACTATAACTCTATAATACGGATTTTTATATTTATAAGTCGCTTGCCGGAAATAGACGACAAAAGACCTAATTAGAATATTACATGCTTAATGTTTTTTTTTTATGCGAAATGGTTTGCTAATATGTTTAATGTTTTCTGTGTCTCTTATCGATTGGTCCACTAATTTTTGGTATATATATGTAATATATATATATATATTTCTGTGTCTCTTATCGATTGGTCCACTAATTTTTGGTTATATATATATATATATATACAACTCTTTTTACCTGACAAAACCAAATAGTAGATACTCCTAATGTTTGTACAAAAATGAGATATAAGATTCCTAATGCATATATTTTATGAACATAATTAGAAATTATATCTTACATCTATTTTTTCTCTTAACTTGTCAGAATTTTCTTGTTGATTAGAAGGTTTTGGTAAGCTCATCATCTTTTCAAACGTAATATATAACATATAATATAAATCTTTTTAATGTCATTTGATTGCGATCTTTATATCTTATTTTTAGTATTTGTTTTATCGTTTTAATGACTTTTGAATACACAAGTGTTACAAAAATAACTGTACATTTTAAAAATATATTGCCTAGTATAACATTACTACATCAAATAATTTCATTATAGACTTTGATGCTTATGAGAATTAATCCTGAAAATATGTGTCTTCATTATATTAAATATCTTTCTTGAACATATATTAGAAGATCTTTATCGATTTTCTTTTGATATTTATACTTTTAATTAAATAACTGTCAACTTGTTGTTGCCCCTGATCCATTAAACTTTACCGAATGAATTATAAATCTTTCGGCTTAGTTTTTTAAGATTGTAGGATATAAAATGTAGATCCAATGATTTAATATATTGTATTTAATTGGTAACTTTGCTTTGTTTTTGTTTTTGTCAACAATTTAACTTTGTTTAAACAATTGGTAAGAAGATTAGTTAAGGAAATAGGTCATAAATAGCAAAAATAAAAACGGTTAAACTAAACTAACGTTTAAGTAATAATTATGATTGGTAATAAGCGGTTGAATAGTTAAAAATTCTTGTAAAAATATAACAACTATTTCTAAGTTCTAGTTTAATTTTAAATCTTTTTAAAAAAAATTGTATCGATAAATATATACAAATATTATAAAATTAAGAAACATATAATCCCTCGTTTAGCAAACAAAACGGTTGTACTCACCTAATTTTTAGCGGTTCACCACGACCTAGTTTGTGCTGCAATCCATCTTTTTAACCACTTATTTTAATCATCCATTTTATCTACATGTTCTATCGGCCCGTTTAATTGGTAACCAAATGAACGGTTGAATCTTAAACTACTTCAAATAAAATTATCAATCAAAGCTATTAATTGGTATATCTATGTACTATTTTCTCTAAAACTTAAATTTATTTACTCTCGTATCTAAAGCTTTCATTCCCTTTCCTTCTCAACTTTTACCGTAAGGTCTCGTCATTTCTAGTTTTGGTGTGAGTAAGAAGAACCTTCTTTAGCGCCGACCATTACTGAATTAAGAAATATTTTGTAATTTATGTAACACTTTTAAAAGCATATATTTTTAGTTTAGTTCGAATAGAGGAGGATATCGTAAAAGATTGCAATAATTAGAATATAGAATAGCGTTTTGGAATTGCGTATTTAAAATTCTCCAACCTCCATTATTGAATTAGACGGGAAAAAACAAATAAAAGAGTGGAAAAACTTCCTTTGTCCAAAAAAAAGCTCAAAAAAAAACTTCCTTTGTGTTTAATTGTGATCTGGAAAAAATGATCATGAATCTGGATGATTGCCACGTGTCGTCATGTGAGAAAGCGAATGTGTGTTTTATCTTTTGTCGCGAAGCGTTGGGCATGGGAAAAAAATCAGCAACTTGTGTGGAAGTGGAACTGAAAGCAAGTGTGGGTAGGGGCATTATGACTTTTTAAGGCCACGTGTCACATAACCCACTTGTCATCTGACGTGTCTTTTGTTTTCCTCCACTTTAGTTATTTTTTTTTTATGGTATAGATGATCACTTCCCAACTTTTAAATATTTTGGACGATAACCAAAAATGTCTTTGGATCTGTTAGTTAACTGGTAACCGAAGTGACCAATGCGATCAGAAGTGTACCTTCAAATATGTAAATCAATCATCCATAAAATTTGGCGGTACAAAATAGCGATCGTTATTTTAAAACAGTAAAAGTAAAAATGATTTAAGATTTTTATTATATAATTTTTTAGTTTTATAATGTTTATTGAAATGTAAATGACTAACTAATTTGCACTTTTTTATTTCTGCTAATTTATTTTAATATTAAGTTATATTGTACCAATATCTATGCATGTACGACTATCGTTTCCTAATGCATGTCCGTCCAGAGAATAAATAGACAAAGCAAAGAATTCGAGTGCCAATTTTTTATTTTATTTTTTTCGAAAGGGGGCACTTCTCTTTTAGAATAATGGTTATATTTGTTGACATCGATAGTGAAAAGGATGGAAATAAATTATTAAATAACGTTCACTAAATTTTAGAAGAAATGAAAAAGAATGAGCTTAGCTCTTGTAGCTCGTTCGTGTGCAAAGGCACTTAACGTGTAACGTTAGACCTGTTCGATGCTTGAGCAAAGTATAGACAGAGCTCAAAAAATGTATATTTTCGATAGCTTACCAACAAAATATTGGCTGAATTTGACACAAAACCCATATTTCTTAGCTTTCAAAATATCTTATTTTTATTTTTACATAGCAGGACTGTAGGAGTAACGGGTCCAAAACTGTTTTTGGATTTGACAATAAAAATTCGTATTTGTTAGCTTTCTAAAAAGAATAATATTTAACTGCTCACTTCGGAGGGGTAAGCACTCTCAAGTCTCACCGTTATGAATAAGTTCTTCAATGGTGGTTTTTGGCAAGGGGTTTTTGATAGCAAACTTGTCTTTGTTATTCTTAAGGTTGTCATTTATTTTTACTCTTTGTATTTCTTTTTTTGTTGTTTAAACAAATTTGACATTTAAATTCAAAATTAATCGAGAAAATTTGTTTAGTTGAATATATTTGGGCGCGCAATAAACAGGCCCATAAATGATAAGGCGTTTTGAGGCTCATCCCTCAACTGTCTGATACTGAGAGTCGCATCGATGAAATGTTAATTTAATTATTCAACAACAAAGCCCAAATCATCAAAACCAAATTCTTGTGGACCAAGGCAGATATGAATTACATATAGTTATTTGATTTTAAACCCATGTATCTGATAGGATAAAGTTTTTTTATAAATAAGATCTGTAATATAGTGGTTTGAGCTAGTGTTATCGTTAAATTACTAGTTTTCAGTCTCTCTATTGCATATATGCTAAGTTTAATTTGTTGCAGATTGCAGATGCACGTAAGACTAATTTGTAATTTTAGCAACAAAAAATACTATTTGTTGTTGGATTTGACTATCTGTTGAAAAATAATAATTTGTAACACATTATTTGTAACGGGTAACTGTATTTGGATTTGACAAAAAGAAGCGTATTTGTTGGTTTTGACAAATTTGTCGTAAGCCGAGCTACATGTAAAGTTCTATGCGAATCCACCGAATTAGAGAGCTAGATTCGTTTTGTAGTTTCGTTTTTGTCCAATTTTATGTGTTAGGATTAATTTCCCTTTAATAACATAACAACTTTGAGTTAATCACAATCTTTGGCTAGAAATCAAGTGGCTGTTATCTAAACCTTTAGCTGGTCAGGTCGCTTTCTTTGTAAGTAAGCATGTCTCCATAACTCGGAACTGTCTTTGTCTAAATACATACATGCTTTTATTTCTACACGTCAAATATTTTGATTCGTGCACTTGTAGAATTCATTTTGATATTTTAAAAATAATTCAATCTACATCATTTCTTTTTTGAAATTTAAAATTTAAAGATGGCTATTCAATTCTCTATTAAATTCAACAGACCCAAAAAAAACCTGTATAGAATTTTTCGTTTTCATCGACTTGAAACACACTTTATTTTCGGCAGGAACAAATTTCATGTCGCTATGCTCTGCGATTAGCTCTATTATGAAAGAAATAACTATAAATATCAACACTAGAATTTATTCGAATCGTATGACTTAGAAGTCAAAAACAATTTCACATTGTTAAGTCTCATCTCTTTTGCAACATGATCTGTACGACTAATGGTACTTTCTGGCATATAAATCGAACCAAATTGAGTTTGAACCGGAATTTGAAATACGAATCTGAATTGAAATTTCGTTATAGTTTGAAATATAAACAAATTTCAATTCGTTTCATTTAATAATGCAAAGTTGTTTTTGAGTCCAAAGTCGTGCCACACGTGAATGAACTGAATGGTTCCAATGACGATGGCATAAACGTAAATAAACATCAAACGTCGGAGTTATCTCAGTAAGCTAATGAAACGCACCGTTTAGTCAATTAAAGTCATAATTATCCTACGCTTCGAAGTTAAACCATACGGTTAGTGTAATTATTTACCAAACGCTATAATAATTTAACCGTAGTTAAAACGCAGAATAAAGGCTTTATAAATCTCTCTCTCCTTGTGCTCTCTCACTTCTTCAAAAACTCCGAGAAAGTGAAGAGAAAACGCGAGAAAATTTCTGCTAAAATGGACGAAGATGGTTATTCGCAATGTCCCAAACACTTTTCGAAACGCGGTTTTGTTTGCGGCGGAGGCGTTTGCCCTTATTGTCTCCACGAACGACTCTCTTCCCTTTGCCCTGACTGTGCTCACGATCTTCCCTGCTCGTGTAGCTCACGCGCCGCCGTGTATTTTTCTCCGTCGTCTTCTTCGTCTTCCTCATCGTTCTCCCTGTTCTCCGGAGATATTAATTTCAACTTCTCCGGGATCGGATCGGTAGGGCGAGTCGCGAGTTTGATCGAATGCGAACCGGCGTTTCGGCGATCGAAATCGATGGCGGTTCCGATTAAACCGGATGCGGTTATTGATTCCGGGTCGGGTCTAGAGTCGGATCATGGTAGGGGCAGGAAAACGTCATCGTTTTGGAGGATGTTTATGAGAAACAGAGGAGGAGATACGAAGCCGGCGATCATGAGGAAGTCGAGATCCGTTGCGGTCGCCGGAGAATCGAGATTTTCGCCGGTTCCGGCGACGGTAAAAGGAAAAGGGTGGAATTTTCCGAGCCCGATTAAGGTTTTCCGGCAATCGAGAGTCTCGAAGATGATATTTCAACAAAGGTCTCCATTGTACAGAGGTTGAGATTTTCTGTTATTTTCTTTTGGCATAATTTTTTGTTTTGTTTGAAGTAATTGTTAAGAAGCTCTCTTTTTTTTTTATTACAGTTTATTAGTTTGATCATTTTCTTGTTTCTTAAGCTCTTGTATTTAGAAAGGCAGGGAAATATTAAATTCTTTTTAATTGTCAATGGCTATGATTTGTTGGTGTTAGATATACATAGTATGTGATTCGGAAAAGTTTTATCGAATGATATTTTTCTGTATAGCCGTTCTGTGATTTAGCATAAAAAAGAAGAATTGATCCAAGTTTTTGAGCTAACCAAAAATGTTTGCTTAATAGTTCTGTAATTGCGTAATATGTAATAGTTCTGTAATTGCGTAATACATCATTTTGTTCATTTATTTTAATTTTTCATGTTAGTAATAATTATCGAAACCACTGTTTTTGTTTTTGTGGAGACCTGCTCAGAAAGAAATTAATACAACAATTTTCGTTTGCTTTGACCTTGAAAATATTATACTTTTCGTTTAAAAATACTTTCGGCAGATCTTCAGGAATTAAGGAGGATGTTTGGGATCTTTGTTTATTTTTTAAAAAGTATTTGAATTAAAATATTAATTGAAGGATTATGGAAATATACATGGTGATTGGAGGGAGATTTTGACAGATGATTGATGTATAAACCTTGGTAGCTGGCCAATTTTAGTTGTTAAAATTGGGTTAAAAGGAGATTTTCATTTGAGAAAAAAGTGATTTGGCCAGCTAAAATTCTAATGTCTGTATGATTGACTATAATTAATGAAGTTAATTTACTTAACTCAGAATCTATCCAAGTGTTTTGACCTTTTCTTGCTTCAAATCCTCCATGTAACATAGACTCGCTCAATATGTGCTATCATATCACTATTTAATTTGTAAATAAACGAATCTATAATATGTGAATTTTGAAAATTTTAAACATCTTATACAAATATCATACATATGTGACCAAAATGGGAAAAAGGTATTTAAACCCATCATTTACCGGGAACACTATTCACCAAAATTCTGTAATGTATTTAAGTCATTTTGAATTCATTAAAGACATATGATATATAATTTTAAAATTTCTAAATATGTGTATGAAATGTTCAAAATTCCGCCACTGTAGTTGTTATTTTCACAAATGTGAAGCAGTATATTGTAATTAAAATACTACTTATCCACGCATTGAGCGGAATTTTAATTATTAAACAGTTAATTTACTATATTTGTTTTATTATTGTTTTTGATTTTATTAGACTCATTTTTTATTTTCATATTATCATAGTTTGTTATATTTTTTGTCTTTTTTTCATCTTCAACATTTTTGTCCTAATATTTTCTGATATTCCTCTTCATCAGTTTTGTCTTCTTCTTTTTCTTCTTTATATTTCTTTTTCTTCATTGTTCTTTTCATCTTCTTCGACTTCTATTTCTTCTATTTTTTTTTCTTTCGGTTTTTCTTTATTTTTTTCTATTTTTGTTTCGTCTCTTATTTTTACTTATCTTGTGAATGTATTATTTTTTTTTATCTTCATCTATGTATTTTCCTTTATATTTTTTTTTCGTCTTTCTTCTTTTATTTTTCGTGTATGTATTCTTTTTCATCGTCTATTATTTTCATTTTCATCATCGTTTTTTTCTTTAACTAAGTATTTATTATTTTTTCCAACTTCTACTCTTCTTCTTCTTAATAAAAAAATAATTACAAACAATATGTGGATTAATTAAGTCATTAAATTTAGTATTAGTGTTTTTTTTATTATAAATGAAAATAATACTATTTTAAAATGTGTAAATTAATTAAATCATTAATTTTAGTTTTTTTCTATGCTGATGTGGACACCCTAGATGGAGAGAAAACTCTCCCATTATATAATAGATTGCCATCTACTAATGTTTGATCATGCAAATGATGATCAAAATAAGTGTTTTCACTTCAGAGTGTTATGGAGTAATGGAGAAAATGCTTTGCATACATTCTGATTTCCGAGCCTTCATAATAAGTTTTTCTACGTCGTCTTAAAAAAATATTTTTGTTTCCTACTTAGAGCCATGCATTGATATGACATTGATGCCAGTATAGTTGGAGTATATCTGTTTTCTTTCAAACTCTGTTCCGTAACCTTGTGAACTTATACTAGAACTTCTCTCTGTAATTGTAAGTTGTAACGGGGTATTTGCCTCGATTACCGTTCATAAATTGTTTTTTTATCACTATAAACTTTTTAAATATACCAAATGATTAATGGAAAATTGTAGTTCCGACGAGGCTCAGACAAACATATAGTTATCTAGTATATAACTAAAGACTTATTCATAAGTTAGTTATATAACAAAAAAAGCATATGATGATTGATGGAAGAAGATGATGTCCTAATTAGAGATATCAAGAATTCGTATGTTATCCTCGAAGCTACAGAACAAAACAAACATGGGACTTTTTGTTGTATGCATTCATTTTCCATTATGTTAGATAAAAAATAAAGACCGCGTCCTCATAAAAATTATGGTATGCTATACATTGCATGTACATCATACGACGAGAGGTGCGTCGGTTCACCAACCACCAATCGGATGGGTATTGGCCTATTCTCAAATTGTATAAAATACAATCTTTTGCTTCATTATTTCTTGGTAACACAAGGTATACTTGTATGACTTTGAATTTAACTATTTAATCATAACACACACTATTGGTCGAAACGCATCACGTAAGATGGTTAGTGTTTTTAAATTTAAATCGAACTCCGAAATTAAAAACAATTTGACAAATTATACGAGTTCGAACTGCTAAAAAAATAGAAAATGTAAACATCGTGTAGTAGAATGTAGATTAAGTTATGTTATGTCGTTATATAAATTACATAGTAATTTTATTGACTAGGTGAACTAACTCTGTTATTTTAAGTCTAATTGTGTTATACATATGAACATATAATCAATTACTTCGGAAATCTCTAGATAATACAAGTTCAAAATGAAGTCTTTTTGAAATCTGTCTCGAAATAGCTGTGGATCATTAATGTGGAAACAACAGTTGAAACTCAAACACCTAGCGAAGGACTTCTTCATGTCTTGTGAAACTAGAAATGGTAAGATTCAGTGCTCTTTTTGGTATAACTTATAGACTCCTTTCAGATAGTTAAACAATTTCTTAGAAGCAAAAGCGCATCGGTTACTTGACCTTCCCTTGATTCGAAAAATAGCTCAAACTAGAACAAATGATGGCTCATTTGTTTTTTTTTTGTTTGGGTTTATATCTGCGTTTTTGTGATGATACCTCTAATACAGTATGATTTTTTTTTTATGAATTATCTATGATAAATTGGACTATTGTTTGACAACAAACAATGCTATGTATATAAAAATGCCATTTCAGAAATGAACTTAATTGATTAACTAAATGCGCCGATTTTTTACTACTATAACCCTGTTGATTAACTGAATGCGCCGATTGATCTGTCAGATTCGTTGAACCTCATTATTCATAGGCTGTAATTAAATACTAACATATATAAACATATAGTATAAACTTTCCTTAATGAATCTACCCCGAGATTCTAAATATCTTGATCACAATACTTTAACTGGAAATACAAGAGTGAGGGATATATTTTAAAATTGAATGTGGGGGTTATTAATTATATAACGTAATTTATTCGAATTTCTTGGTAGCATCTTTAAAAAAAAAACATTTTCGTGATTGATATCTTATGTGAGCAGTATGAGAGATATTGGTTCACATGGAAAATAAAACGACAGCTGATTAAGCTCACATCCCATTAAAAAAAGAAGAAGAATATGTCACATAATTATCAACTATACATAACAATTGATATTAGAACATCTACTAGTAAGATTTTCTGTTTTTCTAATAAAACTATGGGATCCCATAAAACTATTCATAACAATTCTTTTCAGTTCGCGGAAAATTATTCTACTTTTTGAAAGGCTCTGCGTCCGGTCATAATAGCTTCTTCCGAACTTGGGATTATTGTATTAGGAAATAACCAATTTTTTTTTCCTGTGAGTTGGACAAATAGATTAAAAATAATATGTAAAAAACGTCTCACTAGTTTTTTTTTTGTTTTTATGTAGAAAAAGTTATGTATATCTTTTAGTACAACCATATCAATAGCCGCATCACATGTGCATGGAAGATCATCGCAACTCGCAAATGAAAACCCAAAACCCAAAATATTTTAGCAACAACGAATAAGTTTAATTATTAATAAGTAGACCGTTAGTTTTGATTGGTAATCCCTCACTATTTTATTTTGTTACAATAACGAATAGTTGTCTACCATTGGCTGATAACTTTGACTCGTAGACTCAAAAGACCCAACATGCACAAAACGCCAATCGAATGCTGAATCTGACAATCATATGCTCTTTCGTTTACGATTTGTGTTCCTTAAGTTATATTTAGTTGTGTCAATGTGGGCGAATTCCTTTGTTACGTTAATTGAAGTTGTTAAGCAGAATCGCAAAAAGTTCTTACCGCTTTATATCACCGATGAAAGTCAAAACATATATCACAATATCGAAATCATTTTCAAAGGGAGGTTATCTATAAATACACTATATCCCATAAGTTTTTTTTTGGATAAGTATTTGAAATTCATTTAAAATGAAAATGTTTGTAAATATTACAAATAGTTAGAACTAAAAGGCTATTTCTTGCCAAAAAAAGATGAAAAAAAAAGAATGAGCCTATACTATTTGGAAGAAGGTCAATATACTTTAATTACTCATAAGTAAGCCAGAATTGCATAAGATCAACAAAGTTCTTATGTTTTTTTTTTTTGCCAAGATTACATCTCGTATTAGTGGATCAATTGCCTTGAAGATAGTTTCTGGAGAGTTCGATATGTGGTTGTGAAATCTAGTGTTTCTTTCAAACCAGAGCTTGTAAATTTTTGCATATTACAAATGGGTTAGAACTAAGAGGCTATTTCTTGCTAAAAAAGGATAAAAAAACAAGAAGGAGCCTATACTATTTAAAAGAAGGTCAACATACTTTAATTAGTCATAAGAAAGCTATGTTTGCATAAGATCAACAAATTTCTTACGCTTCTTTTTTGACAAGATTGCATTTCGTATTAGTCCATCAATTGCCTTGAAAATAGTTTCCGGAGAGGTCGATATGTGGTTGTGAAATCTGGTGTTCCTTTCAAACCAGAGTTTGTAAATTGTTGCATATTACAAATGGTTTGAACTAAGAGGCTATTTCTTGCCAAAAAAAGATAAAAAACAAGGATACTATTTGGAAGAAGGTCAACATACGTTAATTACTCATAAGTAAGCCAGATTTGCATAAGATCAACAAAGTTTTTATGCTTCTTTTTTGCCAAGATTGCATCTCATATTAGTCGATCAATTGCCTTGAAGATAGTTTCCGGAGAAGTCGATATGTGGTTGTGAAATCTAGTGTTCTTTTCAAACCAAAGCGTAAATTGTAGCATGGGCAACAAGTCTGTATCTTTCACACTTAGCCAATCGCTGAAAGCCGTTCAAGTATGAAAAAGAAATGATCTATACTCGAGCCGACGGATCACTATTTCCCATTAATTGTTCATAAAAAAAAAAAGACAATCCCATTAACAATTTAACACCCAAAAGACTATACTCCTAAGTGAATCCTAGTCTGACACGTGCTACACCCCGGACGGTTTGAGAGTATAGCAAAGGATCACGGAAACGCATGCATTATCCCAATTGTACATACTCCTATTAAATAATTCAGAAATTATAATATGTAGATATTTTTCTTCGTAACATATGAATAATTATTAATTAGGTACTGACTACTGACAAAACCCCCAATAATTCTCGTTTAAAGCAATATAAAAATTAACAGATACAATGTGTAATTACAAACAATTAAATCTATATATTCGAAAATTATTTTGTAAGGAAACGGACTAATTATTTCGAGCAAAAAGAAAATGTTAGATTCGTGGTGATTGGAACAAACACATCTTTGTTCGAGTCAGGGACCATAGTTTTCGAACTAATAAACTCAATTTAAATATTAAAAAACAGCAAGAAAATTAAGGAGACATTCTAAATTTTTAATAAAATACTAAATATATAGAGAACGTGTGTTCTAAAAAGGAAAAAAAACTTTATTTCATGAATCGTCAAATCTTATAAAAAGATTTAAAACCAGCAAACTTATATTTTAAAATAGGAATTATGTTTAGTGTTTTCTACTAATTTCTTTTTGTTTTTTGTTAAAATTTTTTTAAAGTAATTTCTCTCGTTAAGATATATTAAAACTCAATAATTGAGAAAAAGAATCATAATATGATTTGCTTTTGATATAAGAATAAATAAGCCGACAGAAAAAGAAAAAACAAAATCGAAGGGGGAGGCAACAGCATGTGCATAGAAAGCCCTACAGAACAAGTGATCGCCCTCGTCTTCCTCTTTGGTCTTCACTTTATAAAGATCAACTTTATCTTATTTGTCTTTTTCCTAAAGTTGAATCTTGATAAATTTATTTTTTATCGATTTTCGTCTATAGCTTATGGTAAATATTTTTGACGTTAGGAGTACAACGTTGAAAGTTGGTTTACTTTGGTTTAAATCAAATGACCGACTTTTTAGTTTCATTTTTCTCGACTTTGTAGTTTTTTTGCAAGTTGAAAGTGTAGGCCTCTCTCCAATAGGTTCCAAGGGGACAGAATCCTTCATTGGCAAAAATAATTTAAGTTTTAAATTGGTTTTAAAAATAGTTCAAGTATTTTAAATCTGTATTCGTTAAATTGGTATATGGGTTTCCTATAACAGATTTTATTAATATAAAATGGAAATAGTAAATCAGCATCGGTAAAATGTGATGCAACCATCATATCGAAATGAAACCACTTGTGTATAAAATTCTCTAAGTTGCCAAGATGGGTGTTTCTCACTGCACTACTGCATCATAATATACGAATAAAAAACCCTATCTAAAACAAAATTATAAAAAGAAAAAAAAGAGAGGCGACAAAGAGTGGCACACGGATGGCCTTTACTTTTCCTTATCAACATTCTTGAAACTTCTGTTTCCTCCAAAAGGAACCCATCACGATAATTTTGTCATTTTTAAGTCGTATATCATTTATACAGGCTATTAAACAATACATAGTGGAAGCTCTTTTAGTTCACTGGTTGAGCAGTTTATTAATGGTTTTATATCAAATTTCACATCAAAAGAATGCGAAATTATGTAGATTATTAGAAACAAGCTTACTGGAGATTTCTAATGTGGTATAGGAAATGTTGGTCGTGATCTTGTATGTTCAAGGTATTGTTATACCTCTTAAGCATGGTGTAAGTATAATTGTCTATCATGAATTTTGTGATACAAGTAGAACTGTTCATTTTGTCCTTGAGAAAGATATTCATCGTGCCTAATGCAGAAGGAATTTAGATTCACTCATCTTGATTGATACCATCTTTTGTAATAAGATATTAAATATTACTATTTCAGACAACAAGAAAAAAACAAAATCATATAGTCAAGTTGTATGTACAGTGTCGTTCTATCAACATTTACATATAAACACACATATTGAATGTTCTTGACAATTTTGGTTTTTTTTGTTTGTTTATTTGTAGTATTATCTATTTACAGAGTATGTTATAGTTCATGTTCAAAATTGCGATAAGCACTAATCGGGCATTTGGGTTGGGTCTAATGTCTAAAAAAAATCAGAGATTAATTAAAGATTAGTTTTTAACAATTTTAAAAGATATTTATGTATATTTATATATATATATACATATATTATAATATACATATCAAATATATGATGATATATATTTGTGTTTGACTCAATTGTTTGTGTTTTTGTTATTTTTTTGGTCTTTTACTCCACAACATGTTACTTTGCTGGGTTAATTACTGGGTTTTGGCCATAAAACACTATAGCTGGGCTGGACTTCTAACATTTTTTTATCATCAATCCATATCACCAAAAATAAATGTTACATTTGATAAAAGTCCCACATCGGCTGGCCACAAGGAGGAAGATAAGTTAAATAACTATAAATACTCACACTTGCTTTGGACGACGTCAGTTAGAGGGCTTCCCAAAAGCGAAAATATTGGTTTAACAACATAATATTCGGTTAAGGCGGCTTGTAAATTGATAACCGATTTGTTCAACCGATTTGGTCCAACTTGCGGCGGAGTCTCATTGGGCACTAGGCGTCCGCGTTATCGGACACGGGGCTTCTACAGTGTTTATATCCGAATACGGGGTTTCTACAGTGTTCATATCATGTGTTCAACTTAATCTCTCGTCGTCGAAATCAATTTTATTTCCAACAAAATTAAAAACACTTTTAAAATCTCTCGTCGTCGAAATCAATTTTATTTCCAACAAAATTGAAAACACTCCTAAAACTGACAACAACTGATTTGCACAAAAATGGAGAAGAGGCTCCGGTCTTTTCTCAAGACATCCGCAGACAGAGGAATTTCTCTCAAGACATCCGCAGAGGAATTTCTCTCAAGACATCTGCAGAGAAATTTCTCTCATCTGCCGTGAATTTTACCTTAACCATCACTGAAAACCATTATTAACGCCATGAAATCCTTGTCAGACCTCTCATTTTCTCTCCCACTCGCTCTTCACAATTCCATACTTTACCATACAGAATCTTTTCAGAAACTTGCCAGAGATGATAATCTACATCTTCCCTCTCCCTCTAATTCTCCTCCATCAAAACGCCAATGTAGTAACAAATTCGGATCCGGATCCTTACCCGACTCGGATTTGGATCAGCGGAGACAGAAGATCAATGGTTCTCTCCAGGTCCTTTCTCATGTACTTCATCTATGTGTTTTATCTTCAAAAAAAGCGTTTTCTACTTCTGATTTACTCTCCGCTGCTCAAGTTTTTCATAATAATCTTATATTGTTTGAGTCGGATACGGTACTGTGCTTTGAGATTGTCGGAATTTGTGAGTCTTGGTGGAAAGAAGGTCTTACCGGAAGAGAAGCTTTGATCTCTCAGTCGCTACCGTTTTTGCTGTCGAGGTCACTGACATTGAAGAAGAAAGTAGACGTGCATCGAGTCTATATGTTGAGGGAAGCATTCACATTGTTTGATTTCGAGGATGAGAGCATTGAAAATCTGAGGATGCTTTTGATGCGGTGTGTGGTTTCACCGTTGTATGTGAAGACAGAAGACGGTCAGAGATTTGTCTCTTTTGATTTTGGGCTTAGCAGACAGTTGATGAAGTCTGGTCTTGCTGTTGTCAAAGCTCAGATTCCTTTTGGGAGGAAATCGGTGCTTGAAGGGTTTGGCGGGATTCTCTTTAGGGCTTGGAAAGAAGTAAATCAAGATTTGAAAGGTGAGATTAAAGATGGGTTTTTGCAAGGGATAATTGAGAGTGCTATTCACGCCGGTTCATGCGCTTTTGCTGCCTCTATTAGAAGGGTTTTGGGAGGGTTTATCACGCAGCGGACAACTCAAGGCGTTGAGAAGGTCCTCTTTGGCCTTGCCGAGCCCATGATATTTCGCTCTTTGCAGGTTTGTTTCTTAAGCTTTCCAGTTTTTTTCTCAAAGTAAAACCGTAGGGGTGATTAGCTAACTATAGCGTATGCAACTTAGCCATTACCTAGAACTTTACTAGGCATCTTCCGTGGATATTTTAGTCTGTCATTGTTTGAATATTCGGTAAGAAGTGATTTTTCGCTGCTCTAATAATCTTTCAGGTTGCTAATTCAAGTGTTCGTTTAAATGCTTTACATTTACTTCTGGATCTTTTCCCGATGGAGGATCCGGATGCAACAAAAGAAAAAAAAACACGCTGCTTGACAAACAGTTCTACTTGTTGGAAAAATTGATGAATGATGAATGCCCAAATGTGAGATCTGTTGCTGTGGAAGGTCTTTGTCGAGTTTTCTATCTTTTCTGGGAAGTGATCCCATCCCCAACAATTACCAAGACCATCACAAGACTTTTCGATGATATGTCACATGAATTGTGCAGTTAGGTTAGACTTTCAACAGTTAATGGTATAACTTATCTTCTTACAAATCCACAATCCCATGGTATTCTTAAAGTGGTTTTGCCAAGACTAGAGCATTTGATGCTAGATAATGTTACTTCAGTACGAGTTGCCATGGTAGATCTGCTCCTTCTCGTAAGAGATGTTCAGACTTTCCTGTTTAACACGGTAGGAAGAGGCCTTCCATTTATGCTTTCAGATTCCTTTTGTTAGTTTTGTTGAGTCACTGATATAATAGTTGCCTTATTATATTCAGGTGGTGAGCTTGGATGTGTTATTATCTGTGCTTGCTTCTGATCAAGCTCATATTGCTAAGGGAATCACGCGACTTCTAATGCCATCATATTTTCCATCAAGAAAGAGAGCTGAGGAGGCGTGCACGCGATGTAGGACACTCATAAACAGAAACCCAATGGCTGGTGCAAGGTTTTGCGAATTTTTAGTATCTGTTGGAGCAACCTTTCAATCTGTACTGCAGCTTGTTAAGTTCTTCTTGAATATAGTCTTGTCAGGTGACAAGATAGAGGAAAACCAGATTGAAGGCTTGCTTCTTGCTGAACATTATCTCTGTAAAGATCTCGTTGCTGATTTTGGGTGTCTGGCCTCCCTTAAAGAGATGTTACTTGGAGAGAAATTGAAAAGCTTGCTAGCTTTTGCACCCACTGCACAGGCTCAGTCAGCCGTCTTTGATATTTTTACTATGGTATCTCCTGATGTCATCTCCGACGTCCTAGAAGATTGCATGACTGTAGTTCTTAATTGTGGTGGTTCGCATGGGGATGTAGGACGACAGATCGAGATAAGGTCTGTACACAAGTTACTCCTCTCTTCTAATGGCTTACCTGACCTCGTTGGAACTTTTACCAGTATCCTGCAGAAGACTGCGTACCGTTGTCATATCAATTTCGGCAATGAAATAGAAAGAAAGAATGTGTATTCCATGTTGAGGAAGAAATCAAATTCCGCTGGAAAATCTTTGGCACGGTGGAAACATGTTAGTGGAAAAAACGCAATCAGTTTCGAGGAAGATTATTCAGTTTCTGTAGGAATAGCATGGCAAATAAATGATTTACTAATTATCGATGATGCTCGTAAAGCTATATTGGAGTCTGATATTGAGGAGTTATTATTTGCTTTAAAAATTATCTCCCAGACTAGTGTTTTGCAAGGCTCTTCTTGTGAATTCATGGACGTGTACCCTGTATTGGCATATACCTCTCTTGCTTTGCATATGACTCTTCAGAATAGTAATACGAATACTCAGAAGAATGATACAAGAATTGCTAAGGCAAGAAATTTTTGCTTTTGCTCTTGATTTTTTGCTTTTCATACCACGAGTTTACTAATTACCAGGATTCTCAATTTTCTAACAGGATATTCTGGACCAAACAATGGATCACATTCTAGGCTGCACAGATGAATTATTTCAGGCAGGTGATAGTAGAACGCAAGAGACTGTATCTCTAGAGGATAACCTTAGAAAGAAACCCAAAACAAGATTTTCAAATGCCCGTGATGATGGTAAGTGGAGAGTTTTGAGTTTTATTACACATGTTACCCAATATAATGAAATCTTCTTATGTATCAGTTCTCTTTGAAGATTTTTGACATTGTTTCATGTTTCATGCAGCTTCTGAGGGATCCAAGGAAGGAGGTGTATTAAACAAGGTCAAGATGCTAACTGCGATTCTCAAGTTTATTGTTGAGTCTACAGAGATGGGTCTAGCTTCCCACTTCCAAACAAGGATGTTGAAGTTCACATCCGCATGTCTAAAGTATGCCATCTCCCTTTTCAATCACCATTCAACCGGTAAGTTACAATTTGAAGATGCAGATTTAAAGGACATGATTCTGTGTACAAAGAGCTCTGCCAGTTATGCCGGAAAGTTCATCAACCTAGTGATGAGTCATTCAAGCGAAGCTTTATGCCCTTTGTTTAAAGCTTTTGACCTTGCAAATGACCTGCTTGATCTATTCACCATGGTTGAGATATCTTTAGGCTCAGCTTATGCATCAAGACTTGTGACAGCTTTAAACCCTTGGATACCAGATTTGGTTCTTGCAATAAGACCTTGTTTCATCAACAACAATAACATGGAAGAAGAAAGTTCATACACCAGCTCATTCAACCACATCAACCTCCGCTTTCCGCAATGGCTTCTCACTTTTGCGAAGATCGAACTACAAGAGATCGATGAGACCTCAGATTCCCATCTTCCATTCTCGGCATTCAAAAGACTGAGAGACACCATAATTTCATTAGTGAAAGGTAACTCCAAGGTGGTTGATGGAATCGGTTATGTTCTTTTGATATGTTCAGCAGTGTGTATAGAGAAGAAAGATTGCAGTACAACTCTAGGATTGTTGCATTTTCTATGTGTGAAGTTGGGAAGTAGAGAAGATAGAGAGTGGAAAGAGCTTGACACAATGTTGGTCTCACTTCCGAGAATCTACCTGATTATAGAGCGAGAGATTGGTGAAGAAAGAGATAAAGATGAAGTGAAGCAGCTTGAGGCTGCAAGAGAATTGCTTCAACCTGTGTGGATGCACCATGTGTATGAAACCGGAAGGTTCTGCATGATGGAGGAAGAAGAATAGATAGGAAATAAAAACGTTGTTGGTTTAGACTTTTGCTGCTTTATAACATATATATTCTAGACGAGGCTCAATTTGATTCTCGTCGTAAAGACAATATGATTAAAGCTTTTAGTTATAAATATGAGTTCAAATACGCGTATCAGGCTCATTTGTATAAATTGATGGCTTTAGAGTTATATATAAAAAAAGGTATGTAATTTGGTATATGAAAGATCCAAGATAGTAAGTAAAATTGGTAGTGAAGAACAAGGGAAACAAATAAAACAAGCAAAACAATTGTTGTTTCAGAAGAACAAGTTATGTAAAATAGAACAAAAATAGAGTGGTGACCGTAATAAATGCGGTGCGAGTGTAATATTTATCAAACTTTGAGAATTACTTTGCCTAAAGACAAGATTGTTTAAAAATATTTCACTAAATATTTATCATACAAATGTTTTAAGATGTTTCTAATTGTTTTTAAGGGTTTAATGCAAATAAACTCAAAACCTTTATTTTTTTCAAGATAACCCATGAGTTCGCAAAAATACAAATTAATCTCTCCACTCACGAAGTCACCCGGTAAACAGCCTCTCCATGAAGTCGTTGTTATATCGATGACAGTTTTGAAAACACAGCATTTTAATTATAAATGACGGAACAAATCGTGCTGTTTTCAATACAAGACGAAACATGTGTCGCAAAACAGAGAGGATAAGATTTTTGTTCCTTTTTGAATATAAGTTGTGTCTTATGTTGGGGAACAAATCAATTTAGGGGAAAAAATTAGGGTTTATCGCTTGAAAAAGAGATGAAGACGAATCAAAACATTTTGACCACAACTGCTTATGCGGTAAGAATTCCGATCAATATAATGGCTTTGAGATTTATATTTAGGGTTCAGTTGTCTATATTTTGGGTTATGAGTTTAAAATCGGGTGTGAGCTTTATTTGTCATTATTGGTTCGCGACTGAGTATACTAGGGAATTAGGTTAATGTATATAGTTACAGGGGTTTCTGGGTTGGGATTAGGTAAATGTATGTTTTTTCTTATGACTTAGTTTAAGTATTCATTGCAAGGATGATGTCAATCGGTCGCATCGCTGCATCGAGTTCGTATGTAGAGTCATTGCGATGTTGTGGACACCATGAAATTCCAGACAAGTGTTTCTGTGGTAGTTGTACCGAGACTGTGACTTCTCACACCATCACATCACTAATCCAGGAAGGCGTTTTTACACCTGCAAGAACAAATATGTGAGTGGTCATTTTAACTTTGAACACAAGTGAATTGATTATTTTTGTCTAAGTAGTTGAAATAACTTTCCGAATAGGATGGAAGATGCCATGTTTGGAAGTGGTGAGATAATGCAATAATAGAGGATTTTTGGGCATTGAAGGATAATTTTGTGAAGCTCCAGGAAGATATTGTTTATCTTCAGTGTTTGCTGAGAGAAGATGACCTGCTGGAGATATTGAAGGAGTTCTCTGCCTATAAGGAAAAGGCACGTAAGGACCTAAAGATTGTAGTGGCAGTGGGTATTGCAGCGATTTCATTTGGTTTGTTTGTTTGGTTAGTTAAGTAGTTGGTATGTACTCTATGTGTATGCCTAAGAACATATCAGCTAAACCCTTTAATCTTTGTGTAAGGATTAATTTTTCTTAAGTGATTTGTAATTTTATGTAAGACAATATTTTTTTTTGTGTTTAGTCAATCTATGACTTGTGTTAAGATTTACATATTGTGTTATGAAATTTTGTTCACTTATATGTGTTATGAGGAGTTTTTCACTTATAGGTGTGTATTGTGCCATAAATTTATGAAAACTCATAACTTACCATAAAAACATTAACATTAATTGTGAATCAACTAAAGGCCAACATAAGGCCAACAAAAGACAAACAAGAACATTATGAGTCAACAAAAGACAACAATAACATTAGTTTTTATACTAGGATAACCATAACATAAGATAATACTAGGATTTTTTGTATAACTGGGAACAAGTAGTATTAATGAGTTAAGTTGATATGCAGTGTTTATGTTTTTATTTCAGAACACTATGATAACAAACATACTCTTTGATTATGGAGGACATGATTCAAGTACCGAGGATAAATGAATTTCTAGAGAAGGTTCCATGTATTGCATAATATTTAAGACATCAATCTTAGAGGAGATAAACTATTCTGATTTAGTGGGCAGGATATGTAGGAAGGTTGAGATAGGGGAATTATCGACAAAGTTGAAACTGAGTAATATTATGGTAGTAGTGCAAACAAAGAAATAATTTTATATTTTTGATGACGATGATCTCGGTGTCTATTTGACGTCGTTCAATAAAGAGGGACGCAAAAGTGTCTTGCATATAGAGGTCATCAATGTAGTTGGAGTATCTGAGGTGGCCGAGCAAGTTTCACCTGTAGAGAGGGTAAGTCTAGTTGATGTGAATATCAGGGAGTTGAGCACAGCTAATGATTTAGCGAGTGATGGAGTAATTGCCAACCGCAATGCTAATTTAATGATGGTGTTCTTGTTATTTACACATGAAACAGTTCAGGAGAACAACATCATGAGTCAGTGATGGAGAATGACGATGGTGTGAAGTTATCTCGTGAGAATGAGGATAACGGTAGAGATGAAGATAACATAAGTCAAATATATCGAATGCTTTATATTGTTGAATCTCCAACATGTGTAGAAGAACAACGTTTTGAACGTGAATGAGAAGATGGTATGATACTGAGAGTAGAGGAAGAGTTTAGCTGTATGCAGGATCTAATAGATTTAGTTTACAGAGCTTCTCATAAGCATTGTTTTGGCATCATTGTACACAAGTCTGATAAGATTCCATACTATGTGAAATGCGGTCTAAGCTGAAACTGGATGTAACTGGTATATAAATGTCGCTAAGACAGTGAATTCAAATATTTTTACGGTTAGAGTATATAGGAAAATGCATTCTTGCTCTAGGGCTTCTACATGTACAAGTAGCACACGAAAGAAGCACACCAGGATTTGTTGCAGCAGTTTCTAGTAAAAAATACCTAGGTCAATTAAAACCACCAACTCCTAAAAGTCTCATGCTTTTGGTTCAAACAAAAGGTCGTGTGGATGTGTCATACTCTACGACATGGAGAAGCAGACATAAAGCTATAAGTTATGTTCGTGGTACTCCATAAGAGTGTTACGAGCATCTGCATTCGTATTTGTACATGCTAGAGCAGTTGAATCCGGGTACAAAATCAAGTGTAAAAGTAGATGAATTTGGAAGATTCAAGTACTTATTCGTCGCTCTGGGTACTACCATTGAAGAGTTTGTGGCAATGAGGAAAGTGATCATTGTTGATGCAATTTTTTTGAAGAATGAGTTTGGTGGATGCCTTGTAATTGCAACAACTCAGGATCCAAATCATCACCATTATCCTCTTTCTTTTGGGGTAGTTGATGGAGAAAAGAATGATAGTTGGAAGTGGTTCTTCAGTAACCTTAAAACCGTGATACCTTACAGTTCTGAATTGGTGTTTATTTCAGATAGGAATTGAGGCTTATGGGAAACTTAGAGAAAGGTATTTAGATGCAACTAAGTATTTGTATGATAGTTTGCATTAGAAAAAATGGGCTAGGTGCTATTTTCTGGGATAAAAGGTACAACATCGACACAATTAACTGTATGGAGTCTATGAACAGTGTATTTGATGATGCGAGGAAGTATGCTTTATTACCTATAATGGATGCCATCGTAACAAAGGTATCTGAGTAGTGTAACAAACATAGGAAGGAGTGTGGAACAACACCTGAAGCACATAAACTGGTTCCATTTGTCGAAAAGGTATTACATGGGACTGTTGAAGTTGCGGTGACCCTTAATGTGACTGAGCTGAACTCGTTTCTGCTTAAATACGCTGTTGTCGGTAGAGTTGGGAAGACTTATTTGGTAAACTTGAGAAGCAAATTTTGCTCATGCAAGCGTTTTTATATAGATAAGTATCCTTGCGTCCATGCAGCTGCCGCAGTGAGGATTTTTATGGCCAGAGAAGATAGAAGTGAGGACATACAGACGCATGATTTGTGCTCGAAGTGTTATACTACTGAATTGTGGACACTTTCATATTTATAACCTGTTCCTCATCGTTTACAATGGGTAATTCCAGATGATATTAAAAAGATGACTGCCCCAAAACCATCTGCGTACGAGAAAAAGAAGGGAAGAAGGCAATAGAGAAGATTTGCTTCGGTTGGAGAGCATGGCCCATGGACAAGTAATAAGCGTAAGAAAAGTCCGGGTAATACTCAGGGTGGAGGCTGGGCTCCCTATTTTATTGCCAGTAATCTTGAGGAGAATGCGCAGGGTAATATTCAAGAGAATGAACAGTCTTAATCTGTTATTGTATGAATAACTTGGTACAACTATGTTAAGATATGAGTTTAGAGTTTCCTTGTTCTTTTGCGGTAAAATAAAGAAATTGATATGTGTCCAATGTTTTGTAACAATTCTAGGAAACGAGGGAGAATTTTCTATTTCATTTTATCGGAAAAGGAGCTTCTTTAAAAAATAGATCTGGCTCAGTTACTTTTTACTTTTTCAGAATATATATGTTGGCCGACATAATAAGACAAAATAAGAGGAGATACATTTTTCAGACATAAGTCATTTAATATATATATTACATTTCTTTTGGTTATCTGTATCGGTATTTATCAGTTTGGTAAATCAATTTAAAATTACAAAAGGCATGAAAATGTTGAATTATACAATAGTTTCAGCAATCAATGAGATTCTCGTAGATTATATGCATAGTTATGTTATGATTAATATTTAAACTAGATAAAATATGCAAATTTTCAATATTTGAACTTCAAACAAACTTTTATCATAAAACACATCATATTTTTATGAAGACTTCACGATGAGTAACCATATAAGGCATCGAACAATATGTAAAAATTGAAACACGAAATCTGGTTACATGAAAATGTTGGAGTAGTAAATTAATTGCTATTAGTGAAAAGTACAACTACAAAATTACATATCTAATAAATGTATTACTAATTTTTTGCTTATAATCGCAAAGTACAACTACTTGAGAGTTTGTATAACTGACATACTAGGTACAAAAACGTATCAAACCTCCTAAGAAAAATTGACATGTGTCCACATGTTATTGGACATTAGCTTTTGACGGCGGCACGTAAGATGGACCCGTATTCTGCGTAATAGTTAAATAATATTATATATATTTCAGAAAATTTGGTTTTTGTATTTTCCCCCAATTCTTCAATTTCAGAAAAATTTGAACTTCCTCCCATTTTTTCTTTTTCAAAAGGTTATCCCCTTTCTATTCATATTTCTAGTATTTCTCTATCTCTTCCAAAATTTGTTCTTTCTTTTCTGAATCTTTATCACGACGACTATGGATTTGAGCTACAGTGACGAGAAGAGAAACAAAAAACTAATCGATGGACTTTACCACATAGCCGATGGTGACTTTGGGATTCCGCGGGAATGTCCATGTGGTGGACGAATCATCCATGACATCTCTGAAGATCCAGGAAAGTGATACTACACCTGCAAAGTGTTTAGGGTATTAATTGTTCTAATTTTCTGGGTTTATTTATAGAATTACAAAAATTATGGGTTGAAATTGTTTTAATACTCTTTGGACAATTCTAGGGTCCACCCCAAGGGGTGAACCTCTATATTCACCCCCTCATTTTTCATCTAATCAAATGAAGACATCTAGTAAATAGGGTCCACAAATTCAAAATTTGCAGTAATAAAAAAAAAAATTTCTTCATTCCTTTTCCCTTTTTTGTCCATCGATTGATTTTAGTTTTTTTTTTATCTTTTTCTAATATTTTTCATTTTATCTTCCTTGCTGTTTTTTTTTTTTTTATGATGAACCACCATAACTTTTCTCAAATTCCTATAAAATATAAAACTTTATATTATATAACTCAAATATAAATAGTAAAAATAATAACGATAAAAATATAAACTCAGATTTTCTTGACACCCAACTCTTCTACTCATCATTTCAACGGTTCCTTTTGCTGAAATTCCTGACATCTCGGCATCATCAGCATGTTGCTTTTGAGCAAAAGAAACTGTCTGATTGCCTTTCAACAATGCTTCATTGGTGTCTTCACTAAATCATGGTTATGATTCTGATCAAAAGACACAATTTTATATCTTCCGGTCCTCTGAAGGTATGAAGTCATATGAGCTTTACAACCACAGTGTGTGATTGGTTGTGAATACGATTTTTTGACCGTAGGTTCCTTTCTATATCCCTCTTTTGAGCAAACATAAAGAAGCCTTACAACCGTAGCATTTTTTGTCTTCCTCCGTTGTTTCCTAACGTCGAAACTATGTTTGCCTCCATATTTTTGATAAGAAAAATATGCAGTCTCATCAAAACTAAATTCCATTCCAATACACAGTTCATCTTCAGTTTGAACATAAACCCCTTTCTCGTCTATGTCTTCTTCTTCTTCGAATTCACTGATTGAAGCTTCGTCTTCACTTATTGAGTCATATTTTTTCTCTTTTAACAAAGCAATCGAATTTTGATTTAACAAACCAGATTCATGTGAGACTTGCAAACTGGATCCATACTGATCATCAACAACAATTTCATGACCACTTAAATGATTGTTCTTCATTGCAATCTACAAGTCAAAGTATAAGAAAAAAACAATAACAATAATATAAATGTTGTTAATAAGTTATCAAGAGAAAAAGTAAAATAGTGCATATTATAAAATCGTGCAGATTTAAGCATCAATAACGATGACTATTCTTTTTAATAAATATGATCTGAGAAGACAAAGTCTACTATGTGATCATAATCGTGGAGACATAGCCTTCCATAACGATTAACTCGGGAAAAGTATAACTTATCATCCCAGAATAAAAAAACTTTAGACTTATACTAAATCTCACTTTTTCGATTTAGGAAAAAATCCCTAGACCATCGTACTGATAATGTGTTATGTTTATATAGTATTATAAAAACTTAGTTATGCCCATATTTTACCAGTGTGGGACTCTTAACTCTAAAAGGTTAGGGTTTTTAGTGACTAAATTATTTTTTTTTTAAAAAATTTATAATTAAAAATCTAGTCTGCATCTTCACGTAAAAGAGAAAAAAAATGGAAGGAAGAAAAAAAACTAATAAAATCTAGGCGGTATCGTGAAGGAGAAAAAAAGGAAGAAAATTTTGTTTTTTTTTTCTAATTACTGCAAATTTTGATTTGTGGGTCCCATTTGTTTTTTTATATTAATTTTTATTTTAATTAAATAAACTAGATGTCTTCATTTGATTGGATGAAAAATGAAGGGGTGAATATAGAGGTTCACCCCTAGGGGTGAATATAGAGGTTCCAAGAATTGTCCATATTTTTAGGTTCACTTTTAAGATTGCGAATTAGATGTCTAAATTCCTGAGCTCACTTTTAAGATTGTGAATTAGATGTCTAAATTTATGGGTTCAAGAGTTAGGGTTTAGAATTAGATGTCTAAATTTCTGGGTTCAGGGGTTAAGATTACGATTTACTTGTTTTGATTTTTTGAATTTATGTGTAGAATGATGGCTACAACATTCGGAAAAAATGGGATCACGCTGTCGATAAAGAGATTTTTAAGTTAAGAAATGAGATTCATGAGCATTGCGCGAGGATTGCAAAGATGTCACACCATGAATTTCATATCAAGCAAATGTGTATGGAGCTGAACAACAATGCTGAAGAGATTGCAAAGCTGAATGGAGTATTGGTGGGTTTAGGGTTTAAGGTTTAGAAATCTTTCACGTCTTTAGCTGGGATGAATTATCGTATTTCTCTAAGAACTTATCTTATGCAAAATATCTGGAAATTTCATTTAAACTGAGTTGTTACTAAGTAGACCAATTTTTACCAAGTTTGACCAATTATTATAGTTTATCATATTTTCGAGTAGTTGGGCTGAATTATACCAATTTGTAGCAATTATTGTAATTTGATAAATTTCCACATATTTGGGCCGAAATGTACTATTTATTGTAGTTTGACAAACTTGCACGTAGTTGGGCCGAATTATACCAATTTGTAGCATTTATTGTAGTTTGACAAATTTACATGTAGTGGGACCGTATACCTATTTATACCAATTATACCAATTCTACATTTTAGAGTTTCTTCACTTTTTAGGAATTCAAATTCGTAATAAATTTGGGTTTACACGACGTTTGCTATTAATTTTCATTTATAACAAATAAGTGATAATTACTAAAAAGTACATATAACAGAAAAAAGTTCAAAATACTAAAAATAAAAAAGATAAAATAAGACTCCTCTCTCAGACATAGGAGTGGATGATTTCTAAGATGGTGGAGGAAGTGGTAGACGAAGAAGATGAGCAATTTAGGAGTTTGGTAGATGGGTTTCTTCTCCCCACTCTTTCCTCAGGCTCCTAAACTGCTAATCCTATCGTCCACCACAAATAAGACTCTTGTTTCTATAGAGAGATTGAAAATTATAATTTCGGTCAAAAAGAGAAGGAAGGAGTGGTTTGAAGAAATAAAAAAGAGAGTGGGCTATTTAAGGATAAGCGAGACGGTGCTTGATGACATCTTTACGCGTGATCGTTTTAAACGGGGTAAGTAAATGCATCCACTCACGATTAAAATGAATCGATTCTCGATGTAAGACTGGTACAACTACCAAGTCTGGTAAAATATATCAATTGTTATTTTTATTTATAAAAAATAAATAAAATTTTTCATTTATTGAATACGACGTTGGCGATAAATTTTCATTTATTGAATACGACGTTTGCGATAAATTTTCATTTATACCAAAATAAATGAATATTACTAACTGAAAAAGGTTCCAAAAAGGTTCAAAATACTAAAAATAAAAAGATAAAATGAAAAAAACATGCAAAATAAGTTTTTTTTTTATTCATTATTACGACATGATATGCAATTGGGTCCAACTCCAAACATGTTCATTGAAGCAGATCCTTTCACAGTGAAACATATCCGCATCATCCTCCTCACAGATCCTTCTCTAGATCCGCGGATGAAGTGATGGGAGCTACATAGTTCAGGTGGTAATACTTCAGCGGAGCTAACCATGCATCCAGATTTCGGTTCTCAAATCTCAGTCTCTTTTTGCGAAGCTAATGGACCAAGTGGACTGTCCATATAGACTTTTATAAAGAAAAAAAAATTTCGACTAGGTAGGTTGTCATTATAATCATATTAATATTTTTTTCTCAAATCATTAGATCAATTTTTTACAATACCATAATGTTCATCTTCCTTGTATTCAATATTGAAATCCATAACCCACTAACCATTTGGGCGTTGTCATCATAAGATATTGGGCCTTAAATAACTGAATTTATATTTATTACCTTTTGAATGTATATAAGTTGTGACAATGTAGTTGGATCGATCATATGTATCTGATCTAGATATAAAGGATAAACTACTATTAGTGAACTTGTCCAAGAAATTTTCCTTTTTATTGTTTGAGAATCTAACAGTAGTTTAAAGTCATTTGTTTTTTCTTATTTTTTATTATTAAGTATATTTGTTTATTAGATTTCCTTCTATTTTAATGTTTGAAGACATGGTCGTAAAAACAGTATAGAAGAATATAGATAAAAACATATTAGTATCCAAATAATTTAGTTTAATTAGTTTAAAATCTTTTGATCATTGTTCTATATATTTAAGACATAGTTTTTTGAAGTACCATACAAACTCATTTGAAGAAGAAGAAAGAATTAAACAATTTAGAAAAGGTGTGAGAGAATTAGAAAGAAATCATGTACATATTTCTTCTAAAATATTTGAAGTCGAATACACTAATCTAGACATCACAAATACCATAATTCCATTAGACATTCTATTTATTGATTTTTATTTTTTTGTTAAATTTTTACTAAATTTTGTTTCTATAAAATTTGTGAAACAGTTTGATTTGACAGCGAAATAAAACATTAAACCACAATAATTTAGAACGGTTTGTTTTAAGTTATTTTTAACACATCATCAAATAAAAACCAATAAAAAAATAACACATAATCGGTAAATGATGTAAATTTTTTTTTTTGCAGCCGAAACTCATTCTGAAGCTGAGACGTAAACGAAACACTGTGAAAATTGCTGTGAGCGCGACATGTAAGCAAATCACTACACAAATAAGTATATAGATATCGATCAAACCGGCTCAAATTAAATTAATATACTTTCAAGTTATTTCAAACCATAACTAACGAGGAATATGCATTTTAAGCTACAAAGGTTTAATGAAAAAACTTGTCAAAAAAAGGTTTAATGAAAGAACCATGAAAGTAGGTAAATGAGCGATACTATAAATATGTAAACTTTTTTACTTTTTAGTTTTGCATGCACTCAAATTGTTCAACTTATATTTTTGTCATACATATACATTTTACACATTTATAATACAAAATACATATAAGAAAATGGATAATCTAAAAATATATATAAGAAAATGGATATTTAATTTTTTTTTTAATTTTAAACTTTTAGTTTTAAAATATGTAATTCATATACTTTATTTTATTTTTGTTAACAAATAATTATTTGAAAAAGATTGGAAATGAAATGAGACATTCGAAATGGATATAGGCAGATATGGAAAAATCATCCAAAAATGGACAGATCTGTCCCTTAATCAGAGGCAGCTAGTAAAGAGATAGGAGGGTCACATGACCCCAATAAATGTTTCCAATTTTTTTTATTAATATGGTAAAAACATTACTTTGACCCCACTAAAAATTATAATTAGATGTTCTATGACCCTGTTACATCATAAATTTTGCTTATTTTTTTTTTTTTCATTTTAAAACCTCAAATCAGAACTTCTTCATCTTAATTCTAAGCATTTGTATCCAAATTCTCTAAAACTTTTTTTTTATTTTTATTGTTAAGCGATTATATATTTTCACTTGTTTCAAAGTTTAGATTATTTTTGTAATATTAATATTATATTATTATAAATCCAATAATTTTTTTTCTAGTTCCGGCACTGCCCTAAATCCTAATAATCTCTTACCCAGAAGCATAGTCCGATTTCAATATATTGAGATGTTGACTTCTAGTACAGAAATCAAATTTTTGGATTTTGATGTTTGTATCATTCCAACATAGAACGTAATGGGCTTGGGCCTAATAAAATGAATAGATTTCTGTGTTTCATGAGGCGCAATAAGCATCTCTTTGTTGATAAGATTGGCAGGGAAAGAACATGCAAAGCCTTGTAACTTCAAGCTAATAGATAGGTTCTCAAGGTTTATCTTCTTCTGTCTTTCGTTTGGCTGAGCCAATAAAGTTTCAATATTCTTTAAAAAATTCTTATTTTTTGTTTTAAAAATTAATAAACAAATCAACAGAACAATCAACAAGATGTTCTTTAAAAATGATTTTCAGCGAAGTCATGAATTTTGTAATTTGCTGTTCCCTACCAGAGTTAAAATAATTTCAGTAACTTATTAGTCTACAGTCTACATAAATACTCACATACACATTTTGTCTTAAATATTTTTGTTTAATAGATATAAAGATATATTATTGTTCAGAAAGTGAACATTTTTAAACTCAACATAAGAAATCAAATATACATGTACAACCCAAAAACACTATATAAACACAAATCTTTGGTGTTATATAAGTTGTTTTGCACAGAATATATAAAGATCACACGTAAATATGACCAATCTCGTTGGCACAACCATATGTGG
This sequence comes from Eutrema salsugineum, assembly GCF_000478725.1. Taxonomy (NCBI): domain Eukaryota; kingdom Viridiplantae; phylum Streptophyta; class Magnoliopsida; order Brassicales; family Brassicaceae; genus Eutrema; species Eutrema salsugineum. The sequence continues at coordinate 2,305,168 of NW_006256612.1, forward strand.
ACGACAATTTTGTCACGTGCACTAATAATTTTCCCAAATATTGTTTAAAAATATCAATTAAATCCACGAAGTTAATAGCACTGTTAGGACATTATCATAATAATGCTAGCGAAATGGTGGGTATAAGACCATGTCCATTAATGAATCTCTCTTAATTTATAATATTAATTTTTTTTTAATTTGAAGTTTAGGAAAGAATCTGTACCATTTTTCGAGTTTCATTAGTGAACCCTATTTTGGAATTCATCCCGAATAATTTTTTTTTTATAATTAGAAATTTTAATTTTGATGATAAATTTAAACACACATTTATTATAAAACAAAATTACAGTTCATTACAAAAAATTTAAAAACATACAATATATAGAATTTAGAAATTAGAAAACATTTAGTTCTATTATTGAAAAGTACCAATTTTTTTTAAAAAAAATTCAAAAATTTAGTTTTACTAATAAATTTAAACACACATTTATTATAAAACAAGATTACAATTCATTACATGAAATTAAAAAAAAATACAATATATAGAATTTAGAAATTATAAATGCAAGTTAATTTAAAGATAGAAGTTTTTTTAGTCATTACCTTAAAAATACTTAGTTTTCAGAAAGCAATCTTATTAAAAATAGCATACAAATAGTAGAAGTGCATTATTCTCAAATACAAGCCATCGAAGTAAGCTATACATTTGGATATATAAATATATATATGTTATAAAAACCAGCGTAACCAACAAAGAATAAAAAGAATCTGAAGTCCTGTGGCTTAATAATTCCCTTCTTTACAAGTACTGCAGCTTCATCCAATGTGTTTCGAGCACCAAAGTTAAGGCCAGGCATGACTTCTTCAGACCCGGGTATCTTGGTTTTATATATCGCGGGTCTTAAGCAGGAACATGCTTGCTTCAAGAGGTCCACCATAGTACAAGGGACATTCTGAAAACGTGGTAGCGAGCTTGGTTTTAGTTGGTTTCATGTGCTTCTTGGTTCAGATTCATGATGTGTTGTGGCTGGTTTGAGACCTTCAGCTTCTGCCTTTTCTTCCTGTGACATCGTTGTAAAACCTATTGACTTATATATATATATAGGTTTTGTCTGGACCATAGAAGTGAGGAAAGCTATTCACATCATCCACAGCTTCATAGGTCAATCCATCTCCAAGCTGCAATTACACATGACCAAACCATGTCAATCTCTTTTGTTTCAGGCGATTCCATGGTCTTAAAGAGTCTATATATACTATTAACTCATTGTCTTCTCAGCCATTAGATCTGCTTAAGCACATACAAAGCTTGTACATATGAATGACGGCAAAACATCATCAAAGCATAAATTTGCTTCCAACAAAAATTATAAGAAATTTACAACAGTGTTCCTTAAGATCATGGTTCTTTTACTTGGATTGTGTTAGTCCCTAATGCAGCTTGTAAAGAAATAGGTTTCAAACTCATTTTTGTGTGTATAGCTTTCAAAGTCCACCCACAAAATAGCACACATAACCAACTCTGGAATCAATCAACATCATAGAGTACACTCACAGGATGACTAGGCAGCCTTAAGAAGTTTCTTGCTTTGATTTCATATTCCATTTTGTTAACTTCTCAAATCCTTGAAAAGGTGGAGTTATATTATAACCACATCAGATACTAACGTTTTCTAGATCAAGCACTCACCAAACTAGACCGATCCTTATTAATACCAAATGATCATATTGAATCCACATTAATGTTCCCATATCGAAGGATAGAGTCAATATCAGTGAACAACCCTTCTTAGGGTCGATTTGAAGAAGATAAAGATCCTCCTTAGCATTCAAGAAAAAGTTTTGCAATATCATTGGTACCTGAAATTCGAAGAAGCAAATATCATCAAAAGGCAGCAAACATCTACATAAAAAAGTATTGATTTTTTGTCACAAGATAACAATCAAATTGGTCAAAATTTCGGGACTTAGTGAAAACCCAGATGGAAAAGTCAGAGATTTTTACTAAGGAAATCGTAGAAAGATGAAGAGAGACCTGATCGAGTTTGCTGAGATGATAACAATCGACGGATGCAACAGTTGATCTGCCTGGTCTTTTTTAGGGGTTTCGAGGAGATCATTTCGACGGATGCAGCAGGTGATCAACAATCGTCGGAGAAGACGAAGAAGAGAGAAAGAAGGAGTCGGGGAAAGAGAAAATAATTTTTTTCCCCTCAAAATTTTTTTTCCCCACAAAATTATTTTTCTTTCTCGTTCAATCCGCTTTTGCCACGTGGTTCGGATACGAGGTCTTCAGAGTCGACCGGATGAACCAATCCTTCAATATTGGACTTTTTTTTTTTTTTTTTTTAACCCAAAAATCCTCAAAATCTGTGCTTAAAACTTTGGATGAACCCCCAATGAACCTGCTCTAACAGCATGATTATCGATAAAACTGAAATGAGTCTCTTAAACAATTAATTATTATTATTTTGGGTTAAGAGAGTTTGATAAGAAACCTTAAATTTTAATCTGTCCAAACTCATATTTCTAGAACAATACTATACACAAATAAAAATTGTTCAAGCTCGTCCGGGAATTATTCGATGTTTCTAGAACTGAATCAACCAAAGAAAATTGAAATTCACAAGATCAATGTCTTGTTGACTCATCACTTCTGATCAGATTTCAAACTCAAAACTTTTTCAGATGATGAGACAATTCCAATTCAAACTTCCTTGTGATAAAAATGCAAATCAACCTACAAAATTTCACTTATTGATGCGTACTTCTCCTTCGTATACAACCAAATTGACGCCTTTTAGTATCTCCTGCCTCAATTCAACAATCACAGCTCTCAAATCCTTAACCTCAAGCAAATGGATCCTGCCCACGTCATCCCAATCTCCCACCAACGAATCAACAGATGGAAGAAGTAGCAACAGTAGCTGAACGGCGAGTTGTTCGCAGGGTTGCAGTGGTGGCGGAAGTAGCTCGGAGATTACAGAAGATAGCACGAGAGGGTGAAATCCCGAGCCGAGCTCGCTGAGGAGGAGGAGAAGGAGAAGAAATGGTTGGAACAAATTGAGCAACCGAGTGTGCATGACACCGGCCATGGAGACACAAAATTGCAGCGGAAGACGACGGAGGTTACCCGGTGAGAAATGGAGTAAACAAAGATGATCCCAAGCTCTGATGCAAAGAACCCAGAAGCAATCGGACAAACCAAAGATGATTGGGGAACAAAAAATTTATCAGGCAAAAAAAGAGAGAAATATCATTTTCTTTCCAAAAGTTTTTGGCCACTTATAAAACTACACGTGGCACAAAAACCTTTTTTATTGGTGCCAAATAAGAAACGTTTCTAATGTATATGAGCTGAATTAGATTATATTTAATATTAAATATTGATAAGAAACGGGATAAAGAATCTAAGATTGCGTGGTTACCATTTAAACGAGTCTCTTATCTTTACCAAAAATTGGAACCAACATTTGCATCATAGTTCTGTAAATTGGTAGGTAGCTTAAAACCTTTTTTTATGTCGGCATGTGTATCAGAGAGAAACGATACATCTTACATAAAAGAAAACATAGTACCAAGTGTGAATATTCCATATAGAAAAGACAATAGGATCAATTAAACATATACTCCCGTAAAGGGTCCTATCTTTAAAGCTTTGTTTATTTTTTAAATGAAAAATGACAAATTTTTATTTAAACCGAATCTATAATTCATAAAGCTAAATTGATGTATCGATCAAGTTTAAAGAAAATGAACTTTTGACCCAAAAAAATATTATAGAGGTGAACTAAACCGTAATTACATTGGAAAGCAATTGTGAAAACCAAAGCGAAAATCCTAAACCTCTACTTGATGTATCCTTTGGTTCATGGATGTGGAAAAAAATCCTAAAGCTCAGGGAAGAGGCACGACGATTCCATAAGGTGGAAGTTAAAGATGGTTCTAATACTTATTTCTGGTTTGACGATTGGTCTCCATTGGGTCGGATTTTGGACCTAACAGGGCTCAGAAGAACAATCGATATGGGGATTAGACTTCAGGCTACTGTCGCTGAGGTTATGGACAACCGCCGGAGAAGACGTCACCGATCCTCAATCCTCAACAACATCGAGTATCTTATACTTTCTTGCTCTCAGGGAGCTGCACGAACTGGAACTGATATCTCATTATGGAGGAATGCAGGGGATAATTGCAAGAAGACTTTCGTCTCAAAGAGCACGTGGAACCTGATTCGACAACGATACCCGAAAACAGACTGGTATAAGAGTGTTTGGTTTAAGTACTCAACGCCGAAGTATGCTTTTCTCACCTGGCTTGCAATTCAAAACCGGTTGTCTACGGGGGATAGAATGAAGCAGTGGAATGCAGGACAACCACAGACTTGCATTTTGTGTCAAAGTGGTGACGAAGAATCGTGCAAGCACCTGTTTTTTGAATGCAGGTAATCATCGGAGGTATGGAGAGTACTGGTTTCTCGACTTCTAGGATCGGAATATACGGCGAACTGGGATGAGCTTATTTCTCTTCTTCACACATCTCAGCTAAACCACCTGGGCAGTTCCTCTTCCGGTATGCTTTTCAGACGGCGATCTTTCACATTTGGCGGGAACGTAATGCTTGTAGACATGGTGAGAATCCACTTATGCCATCTCGACTTCTTAAGTTTAATGGACAAAGTGATTCGAAATCGCATCAGCACCATTTGGAGAACGGAGGACCGAACTTTTGATGATGGACTGATAGTATGGTTGATCACCACTAGACCACTATAGTCTTACTGGGGAAATTTTAATCAAAGCTTCTATGAAACATTTCTAATTTAAAACTTCAGTTATTGTAAAAATGATTTTTTTTTGGGTTTGAATCTAATTTTATATTCGATTCAAAAAAAAAAAAACCAAAGCGAAGAAATATAGAATGATTTAATTGATTTACTTATTTATTTCAAATACTAAAAAAGAGAAAAAAAAATAAAAATTACGACCTCCATTTAGTTGACAATCGTTCATATAAGAACTAATCACAGTGATAGTTTTTTTGAAAAAAAAAATATTATGAAGTGAACGTAACATTGTAGACTATAAAGTAATACTATATTTTTTCTTACAATGACTAATCGGTCTACTTGCTAGCGAGTTTACTGGCATAAATTTACGATTCAAAATAAACATTACACTTATTCGAAATTATCCTGAGATAATAATGTATATACGTAAAAAGTATTGGTACATGCAGTACCCAACCCAAATTTTACAGGTAATGAATTGTTTCGATTTTGGTTCCAAATTACTCCAGTTATTAAAAAAATAATGTTGGTAATTGTAAATGAAAAATGATGAAGCAAAGGCCAACATCTCAATATGTTAAAGTAGAGAATATATTTGGCCAAATGTAGAAAGCGATCAAATCTTGACTTATGAATAAACCAGGAAATGGACAGGTCTATGGGGAGAAGATATTAGGTCACATGTTTTTTAGTTTCTTCTTTATCTGTATCTGTATGGACCATCAAGTATAATATTTCAGTTTGCACTTTTTTGCATGTTTATGTATTCGCACATAATCATTTTTTTTGTTAGATTTTTTTCTGTTAATTAAGTTGCAGCCAACTCTTTCTTTAACATTACATCAATTTGATAATAAAACAATGCATAAAAGCTGAAATGTTGTTATATATTCTTTTAGAGTCACTACAAGAAAATATCACATATTCTTACCACATATTTTATCAGAAAATCGTAAGAAACTAGCTTTTCCAACCAATTTTCTACTAAATATTTTTGTAGGTTCTATGCCGTCGGAAATTTTAAATGGTAGAAAAATCGTAGGAAATTTCTGACAAAAATTTTGGTAAGAAAATTTTGGCGGTAGGATATTCGTAGGAAAATACCTATCAAATTACTTCCATTCTCTTTCAGTTTAATTCTTTCCAATTTCTTACGAAACATTACCTATATATTTTCTACGAAATATTCCTAGGGAATTCGGGCAATGACCAAGATAGCCTAAAGAATATTGAATCATTGGTTTCAAAAAGTCTCCTCCCAATCTTAGAGAGATGAAGTTTGGGAAGGCCGAAGGGATTCAGATCAAATCACATTAGCAGCGTGAAGATGATAACTTGGTGAGCGAAGTAATTTTATTATTGCTTCACATATTGTTGGGAATGGACGTTTTGACATGTCCGAGAGCTTGCAAATGTGCATCCTTGTGCCATCAAATTTAACTGTTCGCTAGTGTTGTTTTTTTGATTCTATGTGGGATGCTTGCATATGTTAATATTGGTGCGCATGAATTTACTTTGTGTCTTCTCAGAAATTCAAACATTTAGCACAGCCTCACTAAAGATAGTTTGTTGACGAAACCTTCTTCATTTATCAGCCTTACTAAATATAGTTTTGTTGACGACAACACATCTGCTAACAAACCATTTTTTCCTTTTATTTAAAGAAATTATATGGCGAAAATATCACTAAAGAAAAGAATATCATTGTTCTTGATTTCGTGAATTAACTTATCTCAGGTTCTTAAAATAAGGAATTTTGTTTTATTTAATTTTTACTAGTATTGAAATCTTCATATATGAGGAAGTATTTATCACCAAAATAAGTTTGCTAGATTTTGTAAACGAGAAATAACTTAACTATATAGTTTTGTAAACGAGAAAGTATTTATCACCAAAATAAGTTTGCTAGATTTTGAAAATTTATTTATTAAATCACCGGTTATGATATTTTTTATAAGAAATATTTTTTCTCCATTTGTATTTTAACATCAAATATATTCAAATGAAATAGATTATTTCCTATTTTAAACTTATAAAAAAAAATTGGATGGGAAAAAGTGAAGCTGACGGGTCATGAAGCTTGTGCTTCTCTATATCCAAATCCAACCCCCGAAGTTCACATCGATGGATTCAAAATTAACCTACAACTCATTTCAAAACATCTTAGCCTACCGATACACTCGTCATATGATAATCTGGTTATTAACTTTTTTATATATTTTCTAATTTTTATTAAATTTGTTATATACTCTCTCTGAAGGCTAGAGTTAGTTGTAATTATAATGAATCTGTTATAGCTAGTAGTTAACTGCGTGCAAAAGATTAGAACAGAAAATGTTAAATACTATAACACATCAAAGGTTATAGCAAGTTAGCAACGAAAGACATATTTTGGTATTATGTTTTAAAATATCAGTTTTAGTTTTGGTTTTCAAACATTTGCTGTGTATGAAACTTCATTTGAAAATACGGTGTTCAAATGATAAATTTCTAGAAGAAGGATATTTACAAATTCAGATTCCATTGTTTCACAGTTTCGAAACAGAAAGAAGACAAAACCATAGTTGAAAACAAGATACAATGATACATTGTCGTTTATGTAGATTGGTCCAATATAAGTAGTACTAGTCCGAATAAAAAAATTGTGGTCTTTTTATATTTAATACTCAATTTCTTAAAATAATATACTTGAATTTTAGAGAACAACTTTTTAGTAAGAAAATAAGTTTTTTTTCCTAAAAATTTAGCTATTATCATAAAATAATATTTTAGTCATCTTGAAAAACCATTAAAGTTTGATCAATAGATACAAAATTAACAAAAATTAACGAATCCACATCAGTAGGAGGCGACTCAGAAGGCGATCACAAATTCTAGGGCTTTTCTAAAGATTTCTGCCCAAGGTAGGGCATGACGGAGCCGGAAAAGGTGGTTCCACCGTCGAAGAAAGCCGGGAAGACGATGAAGGCGATTTCTGAGAAGGTGGTGGAGAGTGTGGAGGCGATCGGATCAACGGAGAAAGAGATTAAGGCTATAGACTTAGGACTTGCAGAGGAGGCCGGTGTTATTTGTTCGCAAGCGTCGAAACCGAGTGAGAAGAGTGCGGTGCCGCATCAGGTGCGTGATGTTGAGGCTGTTAAGGGGAAGTCCTGGTCTTCAGTGGTTGTGGAGAAGGCTATGTTTCGAAAGTATGAGGTTGTTGTGGAGAAGAAGGATGGAGTGGATACGTTACGTATTCCATAACGATGTATTTGAAAACGCTCCTCCTCTCTGGGAGGATTGTGTTGTTGGAAAATTTGCCTTGAATGCGCCTCATGTGGGCTACATTCACATGACAGTGAATAAGATTTTGACTTTGGCAGATAAGTCTAAGAAAGGGGATGTGTTTGTCGTGGATGAAACTACAGTTAAATTAAAGATACCCGATGCGTCTATCAGATGTCGGGTACTGCAAAGAGGGATGTGGAGCATCGAAAACATACCAATGATGGTATCTAAATAGAGTCCGATGGTGGAGGAATCTCAGCCAGCGTTAAAAGTGTTTCCAATGTGGGTTGTAGTACGAAATGTGCCTCATTCGATGTTTTCATGGAAGGGGATAAGTTTTCTTGCGAGTTCTTTGGGGGAACCAAAGAAACTTCACCCAGATACGCTTTGGACAAAGAATTTCGAGGAAGCAAGAGTTTTTGTGGAAGTAAATTTGGAACAGAAGCTCCCAGAAAGTTTCAGTTTCAAATCAGAAACCGGTGTCAATTCAATTGTCCACTACAAATTCCAATGGCTTCCTCCAAGGTGTGTGTCTTGCGCGAAGTGATGTCATACCATTACGGAGTGCAAAGCTTAACCTGGAGATAAGCAGATTTTGCAGAGGAAATCTCCAGCAAAGGCGGTAAATTCTAAGGCGGTAAACTCTAGTGCAGACAAGGAGGGCAAGGGGTCGAAGGCTTCTAAAGTGGGGGAACAGAACGGCTCTGTCTCACTGATGAAGCAGAGAAAGAAACAAGGTGATGGAAGTGGGATAGTGACAGAGATGTGGAAGGAGCCAATAGAGCAAGTGAGAAGTAAGAATGAAGTGGTGTGCACTGCAAATGTTATCACCGAGAAGCAGAGTGGAGAACTTGGAAAGGAGTTAGTCGAAGTGGTACCTGAGTCCACAGCCACTTTAGATGAAAGTCTGAAATCTTGTGAGGAAGCTAGTTGGCAGGAAGTAAAGTCACCAGCATCTAGGCGTAGCTCGCCGAAGGTAGCAGAGACAAACATTGTCTCATCTTCTCGGTTTGCATCGCATGATCAAGCGCCAGTGGATGCAGAGGAAAGTGAAGAGGAAGTTTGCTCGGAAACAAAGCCAGAGAATGTATCATCTGCGATTAAGGTAATCAAGGATGGAGAAGAGATTGGTCGTGTTTCGCTCCCCAGGGGATCAAAATCGGCGCACAGAGTTGTTAAGCCTGCTTCAAACCCGTCTCCTCCAAAGAATTCAGGTAAGAAGACCAGGAAGAGGGCGCAGAGGAAACCAAATCATTAATGTCATGTGTTTTCTAGAATATACGAGGTTTTAACAAAAAGAAGAAGCATAGCGTTGTGAATAGTTGGTGCAGAGAACAGGATTTTCAGTTTGGAGGGTTGATAGAAACAAGAGTGAAGGAAGAAAAAGCTAAGGATGTAGTCGCAAAGGTGTTCTCGGGGTGGTGGTGGTCGTTTATCAGTAATTACGATCATCATCGGCTCGGCAGAATCTGGGTTGTCCGGAAGGATTCGGTTCGGATGACGCCAGTATTCAAAAGTAGTCAAGTTATTACTCTTTCTGTTAAGAATTCAGAGTCAAGAAGATGAGTTCTTGTGCAGTTTTGTGTATGGATCAAATTTTGTGGAGGAAAGAAAGGAGCTGTGGAGTGATTTACGATCTCACTTTACATTACCAATCTATCGTAGAATGTGTTGGGTGATAATGAGAGATTTTAATGAAATTCTTTCAATATCTGAACATTCATGTGACATGCGGGCTGTCTCGACTACTGGAATATGGGATTTTCAGGATTTGGTACGAGACAGAGATCTAAGTGACATGGGACATCACAGTCCTCTCTTTACTTGGGGTAATAAGAGGAATGAAGGTCTGGTGTGCAAGAAATTGGACAGAGTACTGATTAATGATCATTGGCTTAATGGGAGTTTAAGGTCATACTCAGAGTTTGAATTGGGGGGCTGCTCTGATCATATGCGTTGCAGGATATATATTGATGGTGACAGTGTTTGACCAAAAAAACATTCAAATTTTCGAATGTGATAGCAAAGCAGCCGGAGTTTCAATTGGCTCTAAGAGATTACTGGGGAGATACAGTGCCATTTTTCCATTCTACCTCTGCACTTTATCGATTTTCAAAAAAGCTAAAGAACCTAAAGCCAACTGTTCGACGAATTTCTAGAGAGTCTTTACAAGATATCTCCAAGAAAGTTTAGTCAAACTATGAAGTCCTTTGCCAAAAACAGGAGCAGACTTTGTCCAATCCTTCGGTGATGGTGCAACAAGAGGAAAGTGAGGCTTCTCTCAAATGGGAAAAGTCGGTTCATTTGGAAGAAAAGTATCTCTCGCAAAAAGCAAAACTGAATTGGTTGCAAAATGGGGACAAAAACACAAAAGTTTTTCACAGAGCTGTGAAGGTGCGAGCAGCTAGAAATGGAATTTGTGAGCTGCAAGAGGGGCTATAATTTAGAATTTTAAAGATATTAAGACTGAGGCAGTTAATCATTTTGACAGGTTCATGAACCATCGACATGATGGTCTTCGACAAACCTCTGTCGCTGAGATCAGGGATCTAATAGATTTTCAATGCTCGTTGGAGGATAAGAGGATGCTTGTTGAGGAAGTTACAACTGATGAAATAAAAAGGGTTCTCTTCGTAATGCCTTCGAATAAATCTCCAGGGCAAGATGGTTACACTGTAGAATTTTTCAAGGATCGCTGGTCGATAGTTGGACAGGATCTGGTGGTGGCAATACAATCCTTTTTACTTAAGGGATTTCTTCCAAAAAGAGTGAATTCCACGATACTGGCATTAATCCCCAAGAAAGATCAAGCTTTGTTTATGAAAGATTACCGACCTATAGCTTGTTGTAATGTGAGCTATAAGATCATCTCAAAAGTGTTGGCAAATCGGTTAAAAATGCTACTCCTAAAGTTCATCTTACCCAACAATTCTGTCTTTGACAAAGACCGTCTGCTTTTGGAAAATTTGTTGCTTGCGTATGAGCTTGTTGCTGGTCATAAAAAAAAAGACAATATCATCTCGTTGCGCTTTGAAAATCGATATCTCAAAGGCATTTGATACCATCGAATGGAGCTTCTTCTTGACTGTTCTCGAAGCCATGGGTCTTCCCCCAGGGTTTATTCACTGGATTAGTCTGTGCGTCTCGACTGCCTCATTTTCTGTTCAGGTTAATGGGGAATTATCTGGGTATTTCAATAGTTCGAGAGGTCTCAGACAGGGCTGCTCGCTATCACCGTATCTATTTGTGATTTGTAAGAATATCCTATCACATATGTTAGACAAGGCGGCTTTGGAGAGGAAATTTGGGTTTCATCCCAAATGTTCAAATCTTAAACTTACGCATCTCTGTTTTGCGGATGACTTAATGATTTTTTTTCAGATGGGAAGCTGTCGTCATTGGAGGGAATCATTTGGGGTATTTGATAACTTTTCGAGGATGTCAAGATTGTAGATAAGTATAGAGAAGTCTACTGCTTACATTGCGGGTGTCTCTGCAGTCAATCGTGAAGCCATCAACCAGAGATATGCATTTGAACATGGAGAGCTACCAGTCAGATACTTGGGGTTGCCACTCCTCATGAAGAAAATGATATCTCTAGATTACGCGCCATTAATCGACAAGATCCGAACTCGGTTCAACTCATGGTCAGCGAGAAAACTGTTTTTTTTTTCTGGCCGTCTGCAACTGATCTCGTCTGTAATAGCCAGTCTTGTAAACTTCTGGATGCAAGCTTTCCGGTTACCAAAAGGCTGTATTGAGAAAATTGATAGTTTGAGCTCTGCATTCTTATGGTCGGGGCCTGATTTAAAACCTAAGAAAGCCAAAATAGCTTGGTCTGAAGTCTGCAAATCAAAGCAGGATGGAGGTCTGGGTTTGAAGAACTTATCGATTGCTAATGATGTATGTGTGATAAAGTTGTTTTGGAGGATTCTCACTTCAAAAAATCGTTGTGGGTTCGATGGACAGAAATGAACTTAATGCGTGAGGGATCGTTGTGGCTTACACCATCTCCAAGTAGTCAGTCATCGGGTTCTTGGATGTGGAAACAAATCTTGCAAATAAGGCACCTTGCGGAGTCTTTCCTCAAGGTGCGAGTTCGAAATGGTAGAGATGTTCTGTTCTGGTACGACAATTGGTCGCCACATGGAAATCTGTTATCATTGTTTGGAGCTAGAGGCTGTGTCGATTTGGGTATTCCCCATACAGCTACAGTTGAGGATGCCATCCGAATGCATAGACGATGAAGACATCGGGTTCAGAAGCTGAATGAGGTTGAGGATGCTCTTGAGGTATTAAAGCAGAGATATCGATAGTCAGAGGATGATATATTCTTATGGAAGTTTAAGGCTGATACGTACAAGGAGGATTTTAGTGCAAAAGCTACACGGGACCGGCTTACAACTCCAGCCAGAGTTCCGTGGGCTGAAGGGATATGGTTCAAGCATCACAGCCCAAAGTTCGGGTTAATAGCTTGGCTTGCCTTACACAACTGACTTTCGACGGGAGATCATATGCAGCATTGGAATCCACATATTCCAGTGTCGTGTTCCTTCTGCCAAGCACAATTGGAGACGAGAGAATACCTGTTTTTCTCATGCTCTTTCTTGACAAGGATATGGACGAATGTAGCTCAGGGTATTCTGCTACAAGATTTCACCACGGATTGGAGGACAATAGTTACTCTTATATCGTGACGTCAGCAGCATCGGGTAAAAGGTTTCATTGCTCGATACTTGTTCCAACAGGCTATTCACGCAATACGGAGAGAAAGGAATGCCCGAAGACATGGTACTCCTTCTTCGGACTGGCAAAGATTAGTAAAGATAATTGACAAGGGGATGAGAAACATCTTTAGCACCATTCATATTCAGGGACACCAAGTATGAAGATCGTACTCAGATGTGGTTTGCCTCACGGCTGCAGACATGAGTTGGAGAAAGCACAACATGAAAAAGACACTCATAACTCGTTTTTGTTTTAATAGTTTGTTTGTTTTAGATTAAACGCTTGCATCTTTGATGTAAAAAACGCTTTTTTTTTGTTTGAATAAATTTAATATTCATCCGAAAAAAAAGAAAAACCATTAAAAATTACTGGCCTTAAACGTCTCTTAATATGTATGTCTTTTAAGTCAGATTTGCGTTTACGAGCTCACTCAATTTTGACTAGAAATCAAGATTAATATTAACATGGATTTTGTTTGTGATGTCTACTAGGACATAGGTTTTTTGGAGAAAGAATAAAGGAATATGAAGAAGAACTGAATGATAAAGCTATAACTGAAACAAAACAACTTTGCTTCTTCAACCGAATACATCAGTTTAATAAACTAGCTAGGTTTACTTCAGCTTCCACAACATTCGAACTCTCTTCTTCACCAAAGAGTTTCGTAACCCTTTTCTTCTCTCGTATATAGTAGTCTCTTCTAGATACTTGACATTTGATACTTGTTATCTCTTTACTCTTCCAATTAAGTCGAGTATCTACACGCCTCATAAGGTGGATCTACAAGTTAAATGTTTGAGCTAGAAAAGGGGTTTGCTTGGTGTTGACTGTAGAGACTGTTTAACCCATTTCACAGTTTTAAAACTTTTTTTTTTTTGTCAAATAGACTTTTTTAATTTTTTTTTAAATTTTAAAGTCCTAAAAGTTAGGCTTTTTTATTTTGGTCATGTATCTTAAAAGTTGATTATACACAAAAAACTAATAAAAATAGATATGTTTAATTTTTTTTCTATTTATTTTTCTTTAAAATCATTTAAAAGACTTTGTACATTTATACAGAAGTAATTATGAACTAAATTTAATTGATTAAATCTTATTTTTTTGTCAGCTTTCTTTTGAGATCTATTTCTCTAAAAAAAATTAATTTAAAAATTATTTATAATTTAAAACATAACAGTAAAGTTTTACCAGAAATTATTTATAATTTAAAACATAACAATTAATTTTAAAGCTAAAAATCTATAGTAAAAACTAAAAGTAAAAGTGGTTTTTACAATAGATCCAATAAATCTATGGTAGTAGTTTTTACAATAACAAAAAATGTTGACGGAAAAATAAAGAATGATAAAAGTTTGAAATCAAGTCATGTTTGTAAAAAGTTTAAAAAGCAAAAAAAAGGGGTAGTACTATATAAACAGTTCTCTTTTCAGTGAGCAGTTATTTATAGTTCTTTATACCAAGATCTCTGCATTCTCAAGTTTCTAGTTAAAAAATTGTATAACTTTGAGCAATAATATGTATAGAAAAAAATGAATTATATTTATAAAACTATAATATATATGATGTCATTAATTTATCATTCAAAATTAAGTACCTTGTAGATATAGCTAGCACTTACCATCGACAGTAATTAGTTAATTACTTAGATTCAAATGATATATTGACATTTAGTTACATCCATAGATATTTTGACGTATTGGTATATTCCTATTGCTGCTATAAGTCTATAACTGAAGGAATCAATTTGTAGAAGGAAACAAAGAAGATTGAAAAGCAAAGAGGACCACGAAGCACAGTGTTACACGTTGTCCATGTCATGTGTATACTAAACTTGTGAACTGTCCCACCGACCGTCCAATATGATTATATTAATTAACTTTCATTTAATTCTATTCTAATTCAATATCATTATCATCACTCTTATCTCAAATTCTCGATTATAGTTTATGCAAATTGACGTGTTTTTGACTATATGCTCAAAAACCAAATCTAATGAAGCTTTTATACAAAACAAAATTGCCCGGTAATATTATAAACTCGTGTAGGCCGGAATCAGATGCTTCCCCTGCTTCTATCCAGCGCACCAGCAATCATGTATTGCATTCAAAAGGGCTTGAAACTCACTCTCTAAGGCACACGATGGTTGTCTTGTTTCCGCATGATCAGAACCTAGGTAGATTACTTTTCCATCACGGTAACTAAGCCATCCTGTCTTTGCACTTTCTTGTGGCTTGAATGAAGGATTCATCAGAATTACATTTTATATAACCTGAAACAGGTCGTCTTCAAAGACTCTTGAGACACTTATCTTCGCAAATGGTTCACCTTCTTCTTTAATTATACAATTTAACTATGTTCCTAGAGATTCAGCCGGTGATGATAGCTACGTAGGTCTGGAGGAAGTCACTTTGGACAAAGATGTTGACCTCACCGGGAAAGCTTCTGCAGGGATTATTATTGACCGCCACAGAAACCGTATTCTCGTCGCTGTCGGCGATTTGCTTCGAAATCGGTGGTACTGTGCTTTAGCGGCCTATGATTCTATAATTGGAATCATAGAGAAAAACTCAGACTATTAATATGAGGAGAAATTTAGGGAATGATTCTATAGAGTAGTTAGGGAATGATTTTATATGGTTTAGTGTGAGCAAATTTAGGGAATGATTCTATAGAGTAGTTAGGGAATGATTTTATATGGTGTAGTGTGAGCAAATTTAGGGAATGATTCTATAATTGCTCTTCTAAATATCAGGAGAAGCTATACATTTGGTGGGGTAAAAAAGTAACTAAATAAAATAGGTCAATCACATTTTCTCCTCTTCCTTACTGAATCAGTTATCGATTTGCCAGGAACATCTTGTTATGTTCTAGAAATACAGCGATATTATTTTGGGATGTCTGATTTCATATCAATATTTATCTTGATTTTGTTGATTTTAAACAGTTTTACACTTTTACCAAATCTGTAGCTTCTCTCAAAAACAAAATTGTGGGGAAAAAAAAATAATATTACAAGAAAGATATGAAGTATACATAGAAAAGGATGATTGAAAAAACATTTTTTCTTCGTCTAAGTAGTATATAGAATATTTGTCTAAGAGTTCCTTTTTTCATGTTATATTTTCAGTTTTGTTTTGCTGGTTTTGTTTTATTTTTGTTAAATGTTCTATATTATATTAATTGAAATTTTTGATTTCTTAAATGAAATTTAGTTAAATTCATTTCAGTTTTAGAACCGGAAAAATAAATTTCACATTTTTATTTCTATTTTATGTTCACCAATAGCAACTTTAGAAATAACATTGTACATATATATTACTTTTCAATTTTTAAAAATTTTGTAATATATATATATATATATATTGTGTCGGGTGAAAATACTAGTATCATAATAATACACAAATTGAGGATCAATAGGTAATATTTATCTTTTGTTCATTTTGTTAGGATTCGTTTTTGTTTTTGTTTTTTTGCTTTCCATTCTAACAATATGTATTATGGGATTTGAAGTAGAGTGATACATCAACACACTATGTTACTGTCCCAACTCCCACTATGTTACTGTCCCAACACATCAACACACTATGTATTATGGGATTTTGTTTTTCGGCTTTTTTTTGTTTATTTTTTTTTTACTTTGGATAATCGTTTTACCGATGATCATTGACTAGGTTATAAACAATTCTCACCATATTACTATATTACCATTAATTACCAATCCCTCGATGGTGTCTTATTCGTTTACATTATTAACTAAAACTTTGACTCTACGAAAAAAATTTCCATGATATTTTTAATATTTAATTCCACAATTTATCGAACGCGTGTACAACCTGAGATAGTCGTAGCCCCATACAAAATAAAAAATGGACAATCTAATTCATAGTTCAGAAAAATATATCTGAAAAAAACTATATATACAAAATGAACGAACGCAATCTAACATAAAAGTCACGTTTCTATTGTTCGTTGGAAGGAAAAACGGAATTATTATAATAATACACAAATTGAGGATCAATAGTTTCTATTGTTCGTTGTGTCGGGTGAAAATACCCTTTTAAAAATCTTATATTGCATATAATTCACTTATATCTACGGACTACGGGTTACTATAGATTATAGAACTTTCTCACGAAACTTTTTCTTTTGTCTCAATAAATTAATATATAAGATTGTGACTTTTTTAAGTGAGAACCCTTTATAAAGTGGGGACATTCAAACGTTTTAAATGTGCTCAGACTCGGCTTTGCCTTTGCCCATGTAGTACAGTGTTAGTATAATTGAAAGACCATTTCACGGAGATAAAAAAATGAATTACACTTCACACGCCTATATAATCAAATTTTTTTGGTAGCTTTCAAAGAAACTACTCAGAAGCCAAAGGCCAAAGTAACTAAGTTGGCACACACAAACTTCTCAGAAACAGCATCGCATTTTAAATTATCTTCTCCAACCCACCCTTATATAAGTTTTTTCCTTTGATCAAAATGACCCTTGAAATTCCCATGGTCTCTGTCGTCCATGCATCGGATAAGGCGCATAGTAAACGAGCCTATGTGACTTTTTTGGCAGGTAACGGTGACTACGTGAAGGGAGTAGTAGGATTAGCAAAGGGATTGCGTAAGGTTAAGAGTGCTTATCCTCTTGTTGTTGCTATGTTGCCTGATGTTCCTAAGGAACATAGAGAGATCTTAGAGTCTCAAGGATGTGTCCTCCGTGAGATCGAGCCCGTCTATCCTCCGGATAGCCTTGATGCATACGCAAGGGCTTATTACATTATCAATTACTCAAAACTGCGAATTTGGAACGTAAGTATATATGTAGACTTGATAAAAAAAATTCCATTGTTTGTTTGCGTTTACTTTGAACGTTTACATTTGTTAAAGTACAAAATTCAATTACTTGTTTTCAAATGAAATTCAATAATGTGTTAAAGGGTTTTATATAAGGAAAAAATAATCTTTATTTAGAAAATGTAAACTGATTTGACATTCCAGCTCAAACATAAACATTTGTGTTTGAAACAATTAAGACCATAATAAACCTAGTATATATATGTAATATATTGTTTTTGGTCTGGTAACTTTTTTTTTGGTTTAAATAAAATTTCAAAGGTCTGGTAACTTCATACATAATGTATGATCTTTTAGAGTTAACAGTTATTGAGTTTTTTTTTTCTAACTCTAAAACTTGCAGTTTGAAGAGTACAGCAAGATGGTTTACTTGGACGCAGATATTCAAGTCTATGACAATATCGATGACCTCTTCGAAACGCAAGACGGTTATTTGCATGGCGTGTTGAGCTGTTTCTGTGAGGAAATTTGGAGCTACACGCCACTCTACTCAATCGGTTATTGTCAGTATTGTCCAGAGAAAGTCACGTGGTCGGCTGAGATGGAATCTCCTCCTCCTCCATACTTCAACGGAGGTATGTTTGTGTTTGAGCCAAACCCTTTGACTTATGAGAGTCTCCTTCAGACTCTCCAGGTCACACCACCTACACCATTCGCGGAGCAAGTGAGTCATATATAACTTATAAATT
Source organism: Eutrema salsugineum (assembly GCF_000478725.1). Taxonomy (NCBI): domain Eukaryota; kingdom Viridiplantae; phylum Streptophyta; class Magnoliopsida; order Brassicales; family Brassicaceae; genus Eutrema; species Eutrema salsugineum. The sequence continues at coordinate 2,323,476 of NW_006256612.1, forward strand.
TGGGGTTTCAATATTATGTTCCAAATGGTTTTTGATATACGATTTTGGTTTGACTTTGACAGGATTTTCTTAATATGTTCTTTGAGAAAGTTTTCAAACCGGTCCCTCCGGTTTACAACTTGATCTTGTCTGTGCTTTGGCGCCATCCGGGAAATGTTAACTTGGAGACTGTCAAAGTTGTTCACTACTGTCCACCTGTAAGTACTTTAATTATTTCCAAACTTTATAAGTCCTTTTGATCTTTACTATTGTTATTGATGAAATTAAAAATGATCATAGGGGTCCAAGCCGTGGAGATACACAGGAGAAGAGCCTTACATGGACAGAGAAGACGTCAAAATGTTGATTAAGAAATGGTGGGAAATTTATAACGACGAATCCCTTGATTTTAAACCGAAAACCCCTAATCATTTGAAAGAAACCCTTTCCAAGTCAATTATTATACCTTCAGTGCCCGAACCACCAGTTAACCACTCTCCTGCTGCATCTTCGGCCGCTTGAAAGTCTTGAACACAAGTACACAAGACTGTATTTGAAGCATGTTGGTGTGTTTATTTATCATCTTTGTATTTATTCAGAGAGATAACGCTTATTTAAAACTACGAATCCCTAGATTTTTCAAAACCTTTCAAAATAAATTGTCTTGCCAAATTAAAATTTCAAGTTGGGTTGTTTGATTACTTTGCTCTGTGTATTTTTGTTTATTTTATTGTGTTAAGAATAAGTTTGTCAAGTTTTTTTTTTTATAGAAAATCCATTTTAATATGTTTTTATCGAAAAAATAGCTAATTAGTACTTGAACATTGGAAACTAGTACCGATTAATACATAACAAATTTTGGTATGCAAATTAGTATCTCAATTCCCTAAAATTTTAATATCTAAACCTGAACAATTTGTTTTGGCCAAATCATGTTTTGACATATTTTCCGTCAGTCATATATGTGGCCAAATCATGCTACGCCATCGTTTTGGGCTAAGAAGAACAAAAAAAAACAAACTTCAAACATATATCGTTTTGTTTAAAGCAAAAACTTTAAACAAAATCGGGTCAGACCTTCTTCTTCATTTCTTGAAGAGTATGATTGTGTGAAAGAGATCGAGGCAATGAAACCGAGCTACGTTTTTTTTAAGAGTATATTGTGTTTGGAACTGTTATGATTGGTAGTTACTTTCAATGAAGAAGAAGGTCTGACCCGATTTTTTAAAAAGTTTTTTTCTTAAGCAAAACAACTTCGTTTTTCTTAACCAAAATGACGTCGTATTGTCTAACTTTTCAAAACGATGTTGTTTTATAATTATGTCTGACGGGATAGTGCTGTGGATGTTGTTGTGGCATCCGAGTCATCTACGTTTAGAAATTCATGGAGTTGACTGATGGAAAATAGGTCAAGATTTGGCCAAAAACAAAATTGTTAAGGTTCAGATATTCAAATTTTAGGGAGTTGTGATATTAATTTGCACATCAACAAATTTTCAGGTATTAATCAATCAGTTTCCGCTATTTAGGTACTAATTAGCCGTTTTTCCTGTATTTATCGGATTAATAGTTTCTACAAATCCTAACATAAATGGACAACAAAAAGGGGTTCATAAAAATTTCTGCAGATTGATCAAGAAGAACTGATGCTATATAGATCGATATATTGTTAACCAACATCTTTGAAAAGCTGACGAGATCAACCGGATCAACCGGAGAAAACGAATTCTCCGAACAGAAAATTAAATAAAAGCAAATTTATGTAAGCTGATAGTAGAGCTTTAATTTCTTTCATATTAAAATATTTATAGTTTTTAAAACAAATCTATAATGCGAAAAAAAAACTAATTGGCGATGAGCTAAACGGTCTATATTAGTTGTAGTCTTGTAGACTTGAAAAGTGATGATTATTACGTATTATGTTACATTCATCTCCGATGAGATTCCCATATTTGGATGATTGTTTCCATTTCTGTTGACTTCGCCTCAACAACCATGTGATTGTTTATATGTTTACAGCCATGGCTGGATCTGGAATTTTGGGGCTTGAAAAAAAAAAAATAAGGGCCACTAATTCATTTTATAAACAAAAAGTTTCAAAAAAGTGTTAAAATGCTAATAAAACACAAGTTTTCTAACAAAAAAAAAAGTAAAATTAATTAATAAAAATTTATTGATTTTTTTTTAAATTAGTCTGTTGTATATAAATCTGTTAAAAATGGAGGCCAAAGCAAATGTTTCACTTTGGCTCTACTTACCGCTGAAAACCAAATTAAATGGATTATTAATTAGTAGACTAGTCGATTAGATATAGCAGGTCATTTTACTTATGTACACTAGATTATCACTTTTAATCTGAAACTCTTAGACCATGTCGATTGCAAAAAACCCCATGTGGTTTCTTAATAAATATTTTAATACTAAACTTAAGTTAATAAATCCATTAAGAAACTTGGGTTTTTTTCAGGTCTATTGGGGGTTTTAAAAAACAAAACAAAAGATAGAAAAAGAAGAAGGAAAAAAGATAGAAAGAGAAGAAGTGTTTTTGGTCGAAAAAATTTTTGCTCCAATAGCTGCTAATTTAGTTTTCCATTTACATACGTTGTGTTTTCTATTAGAAATGATGGGCTACCATCTTCTTTTATCTCTTAGCAAAACCGACGTTCAGACACGGTAAAGTCATTATAAAAAACAAATTTATGGCTTGAATGAAATGTAACTAGAAGTCGGAATATGGTAAAGACCTTCAATACACTGAAATTTCTACCAAATTTGTGTGGAATACCATACTTAAAGAATTGAGACTTAGAAACTAAATTAAATTTTTAATTCAATGAAGTGTATTAATTAAAAGGTATTGAATTAAATTCTATACAAAATATTTAAATTTAGTGAATTTTCCAAATTATTAAATCCAAACAAGTGTGATATGTCTGCTGTTTTCTGATTCTATTCCCTCGGCAACTATCCAGGCAATAAAAACCATTCCGATAATTTTGTAAAACTCAGAAAACGAACAAACGTTTTCTTCAAAAGGTTTTACTACAATTTAGTTAGTCACTTACATTCATGGAGAAAACAATGGACTATTCGTGTTTTTATTTATAAGAGATGGACAGAGTTTGACAACAATGGTAGACCGCGTTTGGAGTTCATCTTCGAAGACGAAGAGGTTTTATTAATAACATCTGTGCATATTTTTTTGATTTTTATTTTATCATATTATTTATATTTTATTTTTTATAAAAAAATATCACAGAGTTTCAAAATACATGCAACGGCGAATAATTTGGTACAAGCGTTCTTCCGTCGAGAATTGAATGAAGGAAATTGAAAAGAAAGTAGTGGGTTTATGGTTACAAACTCCGACTGGAATAAATGGAAAACGAGACCAACAAATCACTTCTACTAATTGGAATGGTCGATCCTACTTCTCCTATAGGTATTTGACCCGTGAGACTACCATTGCAACTCTTGTCAATAATCTCCCAACTTGCATGTTTTTGAATTTGATTGATTTCAAATCAATCAAAGATGGAATGGTCGATCCTACTTCTCCTATAGGTAATATGTTTATCGTTTGTATTAGCTATAATATTTTTCACATAATATCTTATTGGTTTAAAATACTTATCTTTTATAAAATGGAAGTGTTGCTAATTACCTTTTATTGATCATTTTTACACAGACTTAATTGGGGTGATTGACGACGTTGGAACTATTAAAACCGGTGTTCAAGGATCATCGAGTTCAACCTTCCAGTTCAATACATGTATTGAATTCCATATTAGAGATTTGAAATAAGTTTATATTTTTATTTATATACAGACCGGATTATCCTCTTTATTTGTTTTTGATATCATTATTTAAAAATTTCAGTGATGTTGTTCTTAAGTGTTTCGCTTATAACAATTACGCTACGGTCTTCCATGATATGTGACAAACTAGAACAACTAATTTGGTGTTCTGTCTACTCAGTGAATGGAGGCTCAGTGAAAATAAAGGTAAAAAGTAATAAATTTAGAAAAGAATAAAAAAGATTTTGTTTTTCATTCATTTAATATTAAATTTCATTGAAATTGTGTTGTATTTCTAATTTTAGAACACAATAAGTTTATTCGAAATGGCGAAGGTAGATCTCGATTCAGATTCAATCCAGAGTTTAAGAAAGTTCAAGATTTTTGAGACAAGTAAATTGGGTTGTAAATCTGATATTATTTTATTTAACATTTCATGGTAATAAACTATGTGTAACATTTGTCTGTATTTGTTTAGGTTTCAACTTGCAGAAAAATCTTCCAATATCAATTCTTAGAAGAATACTGAGGTTGATACATATATCTTCCTGTTTTATGTTTCACATTTTTAATAACTTTCAATTTATTTTATTTGTATAGGAGTGATGTCTTCCTTACTTATGTTATGTAATAAACATTTAGAATTTCTTTTCATTTTACATATTATGCTATTACCATAATGACTTTTAAAGTACAAGATAATTTTATTTCTATCATAGTATAAAGTACCATATTTTACACTTACAATTTTATTTGAATTTGCATATTATGATATTAACAGCAGTAGTTCATAAATCTAAGATGTGACATTATATCCCAAAATCGTTTTATAATTAATTACAACTTCAATGATAGAATACAAATATGTTGAATATTTTACTTTTGGTCAGTTACATGGACAATAATCTATTAAGTCAAATGATTATATATAGTAAACAACAACTATTCGCGATTAAAAAATTATTCGTGTCTGTTCTTTTTCCCATTTCTGCATTTATTCCATTTAAGTAACATCCTAAGTTTCCGTTTTTTTTTACATAGCAAGGAAATGATGTATTTACATAGTAATACATTTCCCATTACTTTCTTTGGTAATGAAATAAAATATTTTTTATAGCGTATCTAATTAAACGTTATTATAATTACTTGAGTAAAGTTCGTTAATTGATTTATTTAAAACATGAATGTATTTTTCCCGGTATGATTTCTATTTTCAAAAAAAATTATTTAGAGAATTTTGATTAAACAATTAATTTTGTGTTTTATTAAAGGAAATATTATTTATACAGAAATTTATCTTAACAAATAAGTCAAAGAATATATTTTTTCGAAAATATTAATTTACTTTTCCTGTACACTTTCCTCACATTTTCCAAAGAAGTATATCATAAAAAGTAATTCATCTTTAATTCTATTAACATATTTCCCTGAACTCACAATTTCACTATTCATCACAGAAAATTGATTTTTCAAGTGTTGCTCGAGATGAATTAGAAGATTTGCGTGCAATGGGTCAATGTTGGGCGATCAATGTCAAAATTTTGAGTATATGGAGGAAACCATCTTCATACGGCGATATTATTGAGATGATACTCATGGATAATAAGGTAAAAATTCAAAACTTCATATTCGCACTTAAACTGCCTTATGTGATAATATATAAAAACCTTTACATATATATTATGTTGTTTAGATTCTTTTAGTCTACTCTATAGTTTTAACAAATTAAATTTTGATTATATTTTGCATTTAATTGTAAATACTAAAAGGGTTTGAAGATATCGGCTAAAATAAAACCAAGTGATGTCCATCATCATGGAGATAAACTTCAATAAGGAGACTGGAAATTTTTTTGGGGCTTCAAAATATTTGTAAATAAAGATGTTCCTAGAAATACATGCAGTATATACTATATTCTACTGAAGAACTCCACCATTATCGAAAAAATTCAGCCCAAGACAGATACTTTTTTTGGATTCTACAAAATTCGTAGATATTTTGAGAAGAAAAGCAGAGCCTTCTGTTTTGACAGGTAAAATTTTTTTTATTTTAAACTATTTATTATTTATTTTTCTTAATCAAACGTTCAATTAACATATTTCTTTTGCATGTATATCCATACATAGAATTAGTTGGAACTGTCTCTGTCGTAGACGAACTCTTAAATAAACTAGGAAAGTATATATTAAATTTTGATCTGGAGGACGCAGAGTAAGTTTTACTTCATCTTCATATTATCTAGGGAATCCTATTATTTAGTTTATTTATTCGACTTTGTACTCTAGCTTATCAAATACTTATTGACAATATTGAAGTGCATGTATTATGGGGTGTGTTGCATTTGGTGATATTGCGAAAGATTTCAAGTATGAGTGGATGTATAGTGGATCTTATCGTTCTGTATGTGTTCTCCGTTTTTGAGAAATTAAAGAAGAAAGAGGTTAGTAAAAATGTTATCAAGTATTAAAGCTCATATATTCCATATTATTTGTATACAACATGTACGTAAGTTAGATTGCTAACAAACAGTTTTTTCATGTAGATCACGATGGATGTGTGTTCATTCTGTTAGGGGTTGTTCACAGTTTTTAATAGACCTACAAATACAAGAAGCCATTGAATTCAAAAAGAAATAGGTAATTATTGATATATATATATATATTTGATCATATATTATGTTCTGTTATAATACTAATTAAGGTGTATTCACATTTATATATTAGGTATCGATCGGATATGGGTTTTTGAGCAATGTTTGCTTAGTAATAACATTTTTTGTAAAATGGTACTTTTCTGAACGATATTTAGTGTTTTATAATAACGTTTATGCTCTTTTTAGTTATGCATTGATTTAATAACAAAAGTAATAATCTGTTTTGAAGTATAATTTATGCCTTTGAATACATATAATAATTAGTTTGGAATCTGAGGATACTTTTTGGCTTTTCACGTAAGGTGTAATAGCACTAACTAAAAAAGGTTTTAAAGATTTGCATGTCAAACCTGATATTTGTGGTGGCAATATTCAAACATCAAAATTTAAACATTATAGTGTAGTTTGGAAATGAAAACCACACAAATTAGAACGGGCTGGGTCTGTCAGATACATAAGTAAAATCAATTTATATGTACTCTATATTATATACTCAAAACCATCAAATGCAAAGACAATACCAATCATCCTAAACTGGACCAACCCAATATGGTTAAGATCCCTTGGTGAAAAAAAAACAATTCTCTATCTTATATAAATTTAACATCATAAGTCATTTTATGGTTTTGATTTTTTTAATCCTGAAGTTTTTGAATATTTTCTGTACTAAGTCTTATTTAAGGAAATATATACCTTTCTTACTTATTTTGTTCAAATATGTAATATTGTATAAGAACATTTGTATGAACACAAATTTAGACTCTTGGACCGTTGCACATCAATCCATCCATATTAGGCCGACCATTTGATATACCTCCCTAAAAAAATTTCAAAACAATAAATGACAAATTCAGTGCCTTTTAGTTCAGTTATTATATATATTTATACTTTTACAACTATATGGTTATTTTTAGTAACAAAGCTTCTTATATCTATTTTTTGCAGGTTCAACGAGGAGATGGATTTAGGTTCAGTTTGTGATAATTAAAAAGATATTAGAGAATGACAGTGTTTTCATATATGTACAAGTGTTTCTTTATTTGTCATAACTCTTCTTACACTCTGAACTTTTTTTCATATTGACTTATTCGAATCAGTTATATAAGTGTTATCAGTATGAATAATATATAGGCTAATCCAACTACTCAATAATGGAAAAAGGACATACCTTGTCAACATTTAATTTGTAGTTTTCTTAACAATTCGATTTTTTGGGCCATTGCAATGTTTTACACTCTATAATTGCTAAGGTGATGGGCTTTGATGTTTTAATATTTTTAAAATTGTGAACGAATTTGACACACTTTCTATATACATTTGCATTTTATATTTTATTAATTAATCTGTTTATTGGTCATACCATTAGTTTGCTTTATATAAGTGGTAAATTGATGGGCTTTCATTATAATATAACAAAAAGTTGGTAAAAAATGTGATGAGTTTTGATTGTTTAACATTTGTAAAACTGTCAACAATTATGCTTTCTATTTGATATATATAATTTACTAAATTTGCATTTTAATTTGCCCCATTGATTGTTAATATATACTTAAAATATAAGTCTATATCATAAATATCATATGTATCGATGTATATACTTTACATATCGTTACGTCCATAACATACAACTCTGAACTAAACATTATTACCATATAACTTAATATTTTTGATTATATTTTTAGCCTACAAAAATTACGTTCACCCATCTATGGGCGAATTAGAATCTAGTATATTATTATACTAACATCTCATAAATCTTACACCCAAATTTTTATTCAAGATTTATTTGTATAACAAATTTAATTTGTTTAAATTAAACATTTCTATTTTTAAAAATATTCTGATTTGGCACGTATTACAAAATCTAGTCTGACTTAATACTAAAGGCAAAATATAATATCCATGTTTCAGGGAATCTTTACCGGGTAGGATGGTTGGTTAAAAAACAGCATAAAAGGCGTAAAGAAGAAATGAGAAAAATTAACTAAACGAAAGTTGTAAAAGGTTGAGGGAATCCAAATGTGTGAAGAAAACTAAGTATTTCAGGAATCCAATTTGAACCTTAACGAAATGAATAGATATTTGTTTTTCATGAGGCCCAATAAGCATCTCTTTGTTGATATAATTGGTAGAGAAAGAAGATGATATAACTGGTAGAGAAAGAAGATGCTAAGCTCTGTAATCTCCTTTTTTTTCATTTGGTTGGGCCACTAAAGTTTCAATTCCATATTTTTAAAAAATTCTTATTCTTCGTTCAAAACTTAATAAACAAATCAATAAACAACCAACAAGATGTTCTTTAAAAACGTGTTTCTGTAAAGTCATGAATTGTATAATTCGGGGTTCCCTACCAGAGTTCATTATCTAGTGTACAATCTACACATTTTGTCTATATATAGATAGCATACAAACCATTAAAATTATTATTCTACAATCTACATATATTCACACATTTTGGGTCCAACTGGTGACAATATCAGGAATAAGAGGAATGATAAGGAAAAAAAAATAAAAGAAATCATATGGAAAAATTTAAAAGGAATCAATACAGAGAAGGAATGGAATAAACTGTCACAATAAATGGTAACCAAAAACAGGAATGAATATTTTAAAATAATAAATCTTCAACAATTAATAGCTTAAAAGAAAAAATGTTTTTCTTAATAGAGTCGATTGTCTACGGCTTTAGCGTCTCCTTTCTTTCCACAATGCATTCAATAACTACAACATAAGAATCTGCATTATTGATCCATAAAATAGTATCCAACTAATAACTTAGCATTAAGTTTTTTTTATAGAGAATTGACAATATATCAAATAACGTGTACGTTAAAGTAATAGTAGACAAACCTATAACCGACGACGAGAAGCAGGTCTTTTGTTGGACCACAATTCTTGGGCAATATGATCTCGAACAATTTTCATATAAACCTCTGTTGATGTTTCTTCATTTGTTCGTCCATCATCTTCATCATCTGAAAGATTGTTCTCATTTTGATGCATACCATCGCCCATTTCTGCTTCTTCAAAATCAAGATCTTTAATCTTGTTCCACCGAATAAAATTATGAAGTCCCATTGTTGCAAATATAACATTTCTTTGCGTTGAAATATTATACCTTGGAAATTCTCTAATAACCCTCCACTTTTTCTTCCATACACCAAAAGTCCGTTCAATAACTGAACGCAATGATGCATGCCATCTATTGAACATTTCCTTACTATTTTTTGGAGGCTCCTTATTTATAAACTCTTGAAGATGATATCGAGTACCATCTTTTTTGTCTTTCCGATATGGAGCTAAATATCCAAGTCTATTTGCATAGCCAGAATCTACAAGATAATATTTTCCGTCAGGAGGTTTAGGAAACATTGGATCATCTCGTATAGCGGTTTCCAGCACTCGTGAGTCATGTGTTGATCCAGCCATTCCAACAAAACAATACGTAAATAGCATATCGTGATCACAAATTCCTAGGACGTTAAGACTTGCTGTTCCTTTTCGGTTCACAAACCGTAATGTATCTCGACCTGGAGTCACCATAACCGGTATATGTGTCCCATCAAGAGCCCCGATACATCCACTAAAATAAGGCCAATACCGTCTATCTCCTTCTAAACTATTGGATATTGCTTCTAACTCATAAGCTGTTCTTGGCCGTAAATAGTCAACAGCCAATCGTACCATTGCCCCAAGAACACAATGAAATTTTCTATATATAGTTTCTTGGGCATGGCCAAATCTTAAACTGATGTCATACTGAGTGTCATTTTGGCCACAAAGAATCAAGAATATTGCAACACTCTCATCGACTTTCATATTATGTGACTCTTGTAATCCATACTTTTGCTGAAGAACTTCACATAAACGGATGAATGCTTCTGAGCTCATGCGAATAAGAGTACGACAAGAATTTTCGTTGTTGTAGATTTGCCCCCTAATGATTTTCCAACCATTTCCCCACTCTACGTTCATTGGCTTCTTAAAAAAATTCTTTTGGTAGTACTCTAATATAGGATGTATGTACCTTTGAAAAATTTGATCTTCCTCCAATAACATTAACTCTGATAGCTCATCCTCATCTAGATTTTCAACTCCACGTAACCTTAATTCAATAATACGAAGTTCCTGCAAAATTTTAGAATGCATAGTATTATTAATTTAAGTAGAAAATAACTTCAAGCTTGTATTAATTTAAGTAGAAGTAAAAAACACCAAAATTCTAAAGCACGTAAATATTATTAAAAAAATCTAGGAAACACTAGAGCAAACACCAAAGCTCCAAAGTACTTAAATTAAAGACCTAACAAATAAAAAAATCCCATAACACTCAAGCTAGCTTGTCACCATCCATTCCATCATCAAGTATATTGACGATATTTGGTACTTGTTTTGTTGATTCTTCTAATCCAGAGGATTGTATCCCAAGAAACTTTGTGAATTCAGTTCTACCAATTTCAGTCCCCATAGAACTACTTCCAATCATTCCAATATTTTGAAAGAGATTTGGACTTGTCAGATTGACAAAATTGCATGGATGCCCGTATCTATCAGTGCCAAGTAAACTCTCCAGATATCTGATCTTAATTTCTTCACTCTCTAATTTCATGAAGGCTTCACGAACATCCTCATCGCTCTTCAATAACTTATTTGCTGCCCACCAAAATATTCCAAGTTGTTCAATTGGAAGTTTTTCTAGAACAGCTGTTGCATCACCGTAGGTTAGCTTTTGAACTTTTCGCGAGCGTAATTCTTCCAAAAACTCTTGACGAGTATCTATTACACGTTGAAACTCACTCTGGACCTGCTTTTCAAAGTTAGCTCTTCTTCTTGGAGGACGACGGGCTGGCGTGTTTCGAATTGACGGTTGGGCTCCGTGATCATTAGCCACAGCCATAGTTGGTTCAGCAATTTGAACTTCTTGCTGGTCCATTATTATGCCATCACTGCTAGGTAAAGTAGGTTGAATCTGCAGGAGATTTTGGCTAAGCATATGGGGAGAATACCGTTCATCTTGATCAACGTCATGTTCACCAAAAATTTGGTCCAACAAGTCTTTGAACGGCAAAGGCTTTTTTTGCAATACACGAACAAATTTTCCTTTATTACCATATTCCTGCGAATAGTAATAAAAAATTAGTCACAAGAAAAATATGTTAGCAAGAACCTATATAATCAAATAGACATGGATAGAGAATTACCGCAATCCGATCAGTCCACCACATTTGCGTCATATCTATTTGTCCAGTAGATGGATTAACCGCAACACCAGTGCGGTTTATCAACTGACCATTAATAACCCATAGCTTACGCAAGTAACCAATTTTGTTATTTATCTCTGGATCCCATGAAATCTTGTCTCCCATCAACTCATAATATTTGTTTTCAATTCTTCTTCTAGCAGCAACATCTGGCATTCTACTACGATAATCATCTGCTTTTAACTCCTCAATGACAAGTTCAAGCATAACTTGACAATTTTTATCCTTCCAAGCATACTAACGTATATATTTTGTAACAGTTAATTGATATGTTTCATATTAGTAAATCAATAAATTTGCAGAATACAAGATATCTAAAAACAAGTACCTGGCCTTCACGAATTGTTCTTGCCTCATCATTTGGTTGACGTCCGCCGCGACGTGTCCCACTATTGTTTCTTGAACTTGACATGATACCTATAACAAATTCATATGATACATGTGTTATTTTCAAGCATCATTAAACACATGCTCTTTGCTATAAACTTATTTTCAAATTATGTACCTTTTCTTCTTTCTTTGTCGATGTATTAGGTTAGAGAAAGAAAAAAATTTCTCTCACATATATAGAAGTAGAAGAAGACGAGGTGTGGAAGATTCACGTCAAATGTCAATTTTCTATAAATTTACTTTAAAATATTTACAAAACAATATATTTTTACCAATTTTTATTATTTTCTTTCTATTCCCTATCAAATTTGATGAGGAATAGATTTGTTCTATAATTCCTCATATAAGAAGGAATGAAAAGGAATTATGTGTAACAGATATTCCATCTAACTGGTAAAAAAAATTAGGAATAAAGAGGAATACCATATTCCCAATCATTCTTTTCCTCAATTGTGATCACCAGTTGGACCCTTTGTCTTAATTTTTTATATATAGAATAGAAAATATTATTGTTCAAAAATGTGCTTTTATATTTTAACTAAACATATCTAATATAGTTGAAATTATATTTAATTCAACATAAGAAAGTAAATATACATGTCCAACCTAAAGATACTATATAAAATAAACTCAAATCTTTTATAAGATTTGTATTGCAAAGAATACGTACTATGAAACCAGAACCAATTCTTAAAAGATTTGTTATATTCTTCTTCTTTCTACCACTTATATTCTTATCATTTGTCTCCACGATACATTTTCTCTATATAGAATCGTCAACGTACGGGAGTGGGTACCTACCAATAAAGATCACATGTAAATATGGCCAATCTTTTGACACAACCATATGTGGATGACAATTTTGTCACGTGCCCTAATAATTTTCCGAATTTATTATTTAAAAATATCAATTAAATCTACGAAGTAAATAGCACTGTTAGGGCACCATCATAATAATGCTGGCGAAATGGTGGGGTATAACATTGTGTGGAAACAATTTAAACGAGTCTCTCATCTGTACGAAAACTTGGAAACAATATTTGCATCATAGATTATGTGAATTGGTAGGTAGCTTAAAGTATTCATGTAACTGTTAATCAGATGAAGAAAAAAAAAAACTGTTAATCAGATGAACACATGGATATCGAAATTGCTATTGGTGTTTTCTATTTTTAAAATCAGCTGAGGTGCAAGCACAAAATTATATAATCACTTCCATTCGATCAATCGAAATAGTGGTTTGCTTTAAACCCATTTGAAAACTCGGTGGATGTACTAATCGACGATTAAATTCACTTTTAAAAAACTTTAACAAGAAAAACTCGGTGGATGTACTAATCAAAGTTTTTGGTCAATCCCAAACTGACCCAGTTTTGGATAAACTGATCCAACTAATCAATACACCGGTCTATCCAGTAATTAAGAGATGGGTTCAACGATTTAGCAATAAAGAATACTATTCAGCGATTAATTAGTCTCTATAATTAGCAATTCTGGTTAATCGTTTGTTAAACAACAAACCATTTCTTAAAAAAAATTTGGTCGGCAATACCTGTATTAACGAGAAATGATACATCGTTTTTTTTATTACATCATACATAGAAGAAAACGTAGTACATAGTGTGAACATTCCATAAAGAAAAGACAAAAGGAATAGGATCAAATTTAACATACACTCCCGTAAAGGGAAGAATCTTCAAAGCTTTGTTATTGTTTTTAAATTGACATGAATTTGTATTTTAACCGAATCCATAATTCTTCAAGATAAATTGGTGCATCGAACGAGGTTAAACAAGATGAACGTTTGACCCAAGAAACAATAACGAGGTGAAACCGTGATTGTATTGAAAAATCAATGTAAAAACCGAATCGAAGAAAATATAAAACGATTTGTTAATTTATTAATATATTTCATATACTAGAAAAATTGTAACCAAAAAAAAAAAACCTCCATTTATTTGACAATCGTTCATATAAGAACTAATCACAGATTTTTTTTTAGAATTATTATGGAAAGTGAAGGTAGCATTGCATCTTTTTTTGTTTTAACAATTGCACGTAACATTGTTTTTTGTATATTAATTTTCAATTAGCAAATCATTAGTTGACAATATATATATATATATATATTACCATTATTAAAACAAAAAAGTATATTTTTCTTACAATGACATTCAGTCTAAATTCTAATTGATAGCGAGCTGGCATAAAATTACGATTTAAATAAACACTAGATTCTATTATGTGCATTCGCACATAAACTATTTTTAGTTTATTGCTATGTGTTTGTGTAATATAGTTTATTGATAGCTCACAGATTAGAATTACATATAATTTGTGTTTTTATTGTTGTTTATATATAATTTATTAATATGTGATAATTTTTTTGTTTATATATTATTTGCTTCTATTGATTTTTTTTTAGTATATATGATCGTGATTAGAAAAATATTATTCTAATCCGTCTGTTCATATTAATCCAAAAAGTACATCGATTATAAAAACGTCATTATAACATGTCTATTTATATTAATTCGAAAAGGACCGCAATTATTAAAACATAATTCTAATCCGTTCATTCATATTATTTGTATATTTTATATATTTTTAAGTTTGAATATTTAAAAATTTAGACTTATTTAATAAAAATATACAATAATATACCATTTTTATCTTTCTCATTGAAAATATTATCTAAATTTTAATATTTAAATTAAATCTAAATTAATATCTGATTTATTATTTTTGCACAAATATAATAATAATTTATTTTATAATTTTTGATAAATAATATAATCTATATTTAAAGAAATCTATAACAAATTTAAATTTAAATTTTCGAATTTATTTTAAAATATAAATTAAAAAATATATATAATTTTATTAATATTATTTATTTGGTAACATAAATAGAAGTGATCCAAAAACAGAATAGTAGAAAATTACGTAATACTTGTTTGGACACAAAACATAATTCTGTTTTAATAGAATAGATTACACATATTCAAATTATCCTGAGATAGTAATATATTATATACACTACGTACAAAGTATTGGTACAGTACCCAACCCAAGTTTTACAGGTAATGAAGAGTTTAGATTTTGGCTCCAAATTACTCCAGTTATTTAAAAATAATAATGTTGGGTAATTGTACAGGAAACATGATGAACCAAAGACAAATATCTCAATATTTTGAAGTAAAGAACATTTTTGGCCAAATATAGAAAACGATAAGATCTTGACTAATGAAGAAACCAGGAGGTTGAAGGTCTTGTGGTCAACTGATAAAGGGAAAAGTTTGGAACGCTAACATGTTTCAATTTTGATTCACCTGTTGTGCAAAACTCTAACACATTTTTTTGGACACCTATATGGATATAGGTCTTTACTTACGGTCCATTTGAATACTCAATAATAGGATTTATCCATAGACTGCATTTTTTCTTCGAATTAATCTGAACTCTTCCATAGATTTAGAATGTATCCTAAGTTATTAAAAAAACCCGAGAAATAGACAAATCTTATGGGAAAAATGTGTTAGGTCACATGTTATTATCTTCCATCGGTATATAATTTTTCAGTGTGCACTTTTTTGCATGTTTATATATTTGCATATGATCATTTTTGTTATATATATATATATATATATATATATATATATATGTTTTTATTTAAGTTGCAGCCAACTCTTTCTTTAACACTACGTCAAATTGATTATTAGATAATGCTCTGAAATGTTGTTGTGCATTCTTTGAGAGAGAATTTGGCCAAATGACCACCAATATAGCCCTAAAGAAACATTGAATCATTGGTTTTATAAAGTCCAATCCCCATCTATAGAGAAATGAAGTTTTTGAATTATTCGGATCAAAATGCATTCGGCGAATATAATATTTTGGTGAGCAAAGTAGTTTTGCTATATTGCTTTGCATCTTGTTGGGAATGGACGTTTTGACATGTCTAAGCTTGCAAATGCGCATCTTTGTGACATCACATTTTATCGTTCGCTAGTGATTAGTTCATTTTTTAAAGATATTTGCATATGTTTATATCGATGCGCATGAACCTACATTGTGTGTTCTAAGAAATTTAAATATTTATCAGTCTCACTAAATATAGTTTTGTTGACAAAACATCTACATGTGTTAGACCATCTAAGGGATTCTTACCATTATTATTAATATTATTTTTGTAACTTTTGTAAGCAAAAACTTCCCTAAGAATTTTTAATTTTTTGAGTCTCCAATGGTAGAACCCTAAGGGAAGTTCTTAAAAATATATAAATATTTTTAAAAAATAATTGTAATATTTGAAGTATAAACATTTTATGAATAAAAATTAGTGCATTTCATAAAATTTTTAACATACATTACATAAAAGCATAAAAGCATATAAAAAAAATGTGCAAATCATAAACCGGAAAAACGATTAGTTGTAATCTTGACTTGTGTCAAATTTGTTCCATATATGCTAATCTAAATCGCCTTTCAATTATTGATGCATTGTTCAATCACGAACTCGATTTCGAATGCCCATCATATTTCCGAGATTTGAAGGAATATTTGTAGAATACGTGAAATCCATGTAAAGTTCTGTTTGCTTCTGCTTGTGTGAATTCAGATACATCAAACTGAGTGCACCCATATCGTTCATCTTCTACTATTATATTGTGAAGTATTATTATACATGTTTGCATAATATTTTCTATTATTACCTTATAGGATTTTTGACAATGGCAAAGCAAGCTTGCAAGACTCCAAAAGTACGCTCGACATCTTTACGGAAATCTTCTTGATATGTACCAAATAAGGATGCTTTCTGACTTTGTGGAATTGGAATAGATTAGATAAATGTAGCTCATTTAGGATAAATTCTATCGGTGAGATAGTAAGCCAAATGATACTCTCGTCCGTTGACAAAGTAATTCACTTTTGGAGCTTTATGTTGTAAAATATCATCAAAAACTGGTGAGCGATCAAAAACATTGATATCATTTAAGGTACTTAAAGGTCCAAAAAACGTGTGTCATATCCAAAGATCTTGTGAAGCTATAGCCTCTAAAACGAGTGTCGGTTTTCCAGATCCACGTGTATATTACCTTTTCCAAGCGGTGGGGCAATTCTTCCACTTACAATGCATACAATCGATGCTTCCTATCATCCCGAGAAATCCGCGTATTTCTCCAATATCAAGTAATCATTGAAGATCTTCTGGTGTGGGTCTTCTTAGGTACTCTTCTCTGAATAAGTATATGATTCCTTCAACAAAATGTTCCAAGCAAGAAATTGCAGTGCTTTCACCAAGCCGGAGGTATTCATCAACCGCATCAGCCGCACAACCATATGCCATCATATGAATGGCTGCTGTAGACTTTTGTAGTGCAGAAAGACCAAGTCTTTGGTAGCATCTCTTCTTTGTTGAAAGAATGGAACTTCATTAGAGAGTCAATCAACACTACGCATGAACAAGGGTTTGTTCATTCTAAAACGACGTCGAGATATATAATGAGGGTATGTTGCATTATCCCGGAAATAGTCGTTCCATAAGCGGATGTGTCTTTGTTCCCAATCTCTATCAATGTAGGCTCTTTTTTTCTTGGTTGCTTCTTGACGATCACCATAATTAACGACAAGATTTTCGATTGCTTGATCAAAAACTTGGTTAAATCTTTCATCCATAATTTCTTTGAAATTCTTATGGGAAGAAGATGCCATTTTGTATGATATTTTTTTGTAAGAAAGAAAAGTTTTTTTAAGGAAAATATTGTGTTTATGAGAAAAAATATCGTTTTTGAGAATAAAAAGAGTGATTTTATTAGGAGGAGAGAAGTGTTGAGTTTTTTGTGGGCACAAATGTGCTGTCTATATAGAGAAGAATGAGTATACACCCTAATATTTATGTGGTCTATAATATAATTAATCGAAACTATTACAAATAATGAAAAGCCAAAATAATGTGTGGTGTCGACATATAAATATAAAACAATATGTGTGGTGTCGGCCCAAACAAACAAAGGCAAGAAAACAAAGGCAAAGAAAACAAAGGCAAAAATACAAAGGCCAAAAAACGTCGGCCAAAGAAAGTGGGCCAAAAAAAAAACGTCGGACAAAAACTTTAAAAAACATAGGCCTAAATAAAATTCTCGGTCAAAAACCAAAATGTCGGGTCGAAATCAAATCCTCGGCCAAAAAATCAAGAAATTCGGCCAAAACTAAAAAAAACTTTGACCAAGAAATGAAATCCTCGACCAAAACTCAAAAACATCGGCAAAAATTGTTTCCTTGACCAAAACTCAAAAACGTCGACCAAAACTCCCTCGACCAAAAACCCCAAAACTCAAAAAAACATCAACCAAAACTCAAAGAAACATCGACCTAACCTAAAAAAATATAGATCACAAAACTCAAAACTTTTAGTGCACGTTTGTGCCCTCCATCCTTGGTGTCCTGCATCCTTGATTCCATTGTGTCCTGCATCAAATCCAGATAGCATCAGAAGAAAAACCATATCCAGATAAGTCAAAAACAAATCCTACAAATACAAAATCCACAAACTATTCAAAACCAATAACAACTATCGAATAAGAACCATTGCTAAACTTTTTCTTATGATAAAAAGGAAAGATTCTGACAACAATACATGGGTTTAGGAAAAACAAACATTCTTACAACCATATGCGACAAGTTCAAACACAACTAAAACATCTAAAACATAAACTCAATCATACAAAGGCAACACAAACGATTTAGGCATTGGACAACATGTCAGGTATTAGCTTGTTCTTTAGAACAATTTCTATTTCACTAAGTGGCTCTATTTTTGCAAGTAGACTCCCCAACATCTTTTGCTTACTTAGCTTCTCCTTCAAATCAAAGTGTTTCTGCCTTATCTCCCACATATTCTGAAACTCCAACAGCAACTTCCCAGCTCCTTCTGCAGTGGCTGCATTGCTCACACTCCTTTTAGCTTTAGCCTTCGATACCTTAACACCATGAGGACGCGGCATTGCTTCATCCACTCTCTGGCTAAGTTGGTGTGAGCTTACAGAATACGTAAATCTCTCGTCTGTCCTTCTTTTTTTTTGAAATTCCATTTCCTTCTTTAAGACACCATTTCTGATCATGTCGAAGCTCTCTCCAAGCATGTTCCAGAGTGAACTTTGACTTGTGATCATTGAGGTATATATCATTCGCCAGCTTCATGACATCATTGTCATTTTTTCCGCTCGATTTCTGAGATGATGCTGCCTCATAGCATCTCATAAACTTGCAGAATACATTGTTTATCTTCCCCCACCTTTGCTTGCAGTGACTTGGCTTTCTCTTTTCTTGACCGACGAGCTTTTTACTTGATGCAAAGTAATGAGCAATCACTTTTCAGAATGCATTAGCTTTTTGGTCATTCCCAATTATAGGATCCTTGCTGGTGTTAAGACGCGCACTGATGAGTACAACATCTTCTATTGGAGTCCATTTCCTTCTTGGTCTATGGTTTTTGGCTATGCATTCATCCTGGCTTGGATCATCACACCATTGTGTACCAAACACACGAGCTTCTGATTCACCAAGTTCAATACTTGGTGAAACACTCTGGTAAGGATTGGGTTCAAGACTCTAGGTACTTTGTTGACTGTTTAAGAGGTCCATGAACCCTGAGGAGTCAGTATATGGATTCGTAGAATCCATATCTGTCTAAGATGAGTGTTAAAGGAGAAGGAAAGAGAAAAATAAATGGTTTTGGGTTGTGATTAGCAATCGATAGGTGTTTAAAGGAGAAAGAAAGAGAAAACAAAAGGGGTTTTGGTTGTGTTAAGCATTCGGTGGGTTTTTAAGTTATTGTTGTTAGCAGTCAATGTCAAATTTGGACCAGCTTGTGTTTGACAAGCTTGTGTTTGTGTTGTTAGCAGTCAATGTCAAAGTAAAGAGTTCACCTAACCTAAAACTACTAAGGATTGATCACAAACCATTGATTAACATTAACCATTGATTCACTTTCTAACTCAAACTTAACAGTACAAAGCATTAGAGTACTATCTATTTCAAACCATCAATACCATCAATCACACCCCACAAAGCAAAAAAACAAAAAGGTAAAGGTAAGCTATAATGGCGGATAAACCGTAAATTCCAAAACAAAAGAAAAGGATTCAGAGAAGAATATATTTACCATGTGAGGGTATTTGTCCTGATCAACAACCCTAGTGTCGAGCTTGATTTTGATCAACTGAATGAAATGTCCCCGTTCTAGCTGAATTAACAACATCACACAAAGAAGAAACAATTAAGTGATTCATCTAACAACATCACACAGAGAATATATATATCTATTCCATCATGGGCCCTAACTCATCAGCGTAAATAAATTCAAAGAGCTTCCACAAACTAATTGATTCAACGCGGAATTAACTGATTCATCTACAAAATTTTAAGAGATTCCAAAAACTTACCGTGAGAGAGATTTTGGAGGGATCCGAATCAGACCTAAATGGGAATGATTTTGATGGATTGAGCTGATCTTCCACAAACTTTGAAGAGCCTAAATACCATGTCTCCATTCGAATCCACATGTAGGGAAAAAAAAGGCACATCGAAATCATCTGTGAATTCGATTTCTCCGTAGAATGAAAGAGAAAAAATGGTGTCAGGTAATGTGGTTTGAGAGAAAAAAATTGGAAGATATATCTATTTTTGAGAAAAAAAAATATTAATTACCCAACCAACCAGATACTAACACGTATGGAATTCTAAGGGGTTCTAAAGGTTTTTACACAAGAACCGGTTCTTGAGATAAATGACATTAAATCTTTAATTTTTTTATTAAAAATGGGTTAAGAACCCCTCCTAAACCTGTTGTTGGAGATGCTTTTATATGATTGTTTGGTGAAGATTTTGACTGTGGACTTGCTTGGTAAGTTGACTTTCACAACTGTGAAAATTTTAAAATAAATAAAATCTATTTAGCCAAACAAATTTTTTGGATTTTAAAAGTTTAAAAATCCTAAAATTTCTCCTAAAAACTTTCACAAGCCATATTTTTCTCTGTTTTATTCATGGTTCGACAGTTTTTAAAAGAACTTACAAAATCTGACTTTTATTTTTTTAAATTACAGTTATTTTTTTAAAGTAAAAGGTTTTAAAGTTAAATACAAATTAAAAGTTTACAGTCAAAAGTACTTTTCAAATATTCTGTGTATTGTTTTACTGTAGGTTTTGACTGTAAAGATTTGTGTTGTTAAAATATGACTGATATTTACCTGCAAATTTTTTTATTTATTAAGATATAATATTCATTCAATTTCGAAATATTTAGTGAAGTTTTGAAAACAAAAATAAAGAAATGGATTTCAAAACAACTGAAAAAGTAAGATTATAATTAATCAATTAATTTGTTAGTGATAAATTATATATAAATCTATAGAGAATTTTAAATAAGAAAAATAAAGAGGAAAACAAATTATTTAAAAACAAAATTTATAAGAACAAAACAAAAAAAAAGTTTGACTTTAAAGACTTAAAACTTCATAAAATAATCTATCCTTTTTTGATAACTAAAACTAAACTGTGAGAACTCTTAAATGCTTTTAATGCCCTCAAAATCGAAATGCTTTTATTGGTTGTTTCTCAGAATTCAAAAAATCATCTCAAGTTGATTATATATTTATATCGTAAAATTAAAAATTAAGTATACTTGAGACAATATACTAAATAAATAAATTGGTCGACATCAAAAGAATTTTTTTTTGAAAAGAGATTGGATATGCTGAGTAGATAGAACTGCATCAAACAGTTTTCACAACGTGCTATAAAATACTATGGGTGTTATACAAAATAATAATGAAACAAATTGACAGCCGTTTTCTTCATGGGCCGCCTTGACAAGACCCTTAGTAGACGACAGCATATCTGTTAACAAACCAAATGTTTTCCTTTTTCTTTAGGAAATTATATGCCGAAAATATCATTATTCTTCTTTTCGGGAATTATCGAAACTGTGAAAGTGATAGAAGAAAATATCTCAAATTCTTACAATAATTAATTTATTTTTATAATATATTTTACTAGTGTTAAAATTGTCATAGTTTTTTTTTTTAAATAATATGTTAAATTATATTAAAAAAAAGACTTTTTACATGGATTTTTAATGATAAAAATTCAACTGTTTAAATGACATAAGATTTCTAATTTATCTAAGGAGCTCTTGTGGCAAACCACACTCTTACACCATTTTCAAACTGATGTTTTCCTTGCAATCTGATTGTGCTGAGCCTGTTTCTCATAATGATATCCATTGTTTTCAGAAGTTGTTCATTCGTACAGTAGTCCTCTCCATGTCTTCGCCGATTTCTCTCCCTCCAGATCGAATGTATTGCCATCTGAAATGCATATTTCACAATGAAGGATCGTGAGTCTTTCGTCCCCATCGTCATCAGAATGGCGAGAATACTCTGCCAATTGCTTGTATAGTTGGTGCCTTGAATTCCCTTTACCAGCTTCTCCCATATCAGATTCGTAAAAGGGCAGCTAAAAAATAGGTGCTCGCGAGTTTCTCGTGGTTCCGTGCAGAAAGAGCATCCTAGGTTTACATTGATGTTCCGAAATACTTTTGCTTTATTTGAAATTTATTTATTAGATACATTGGTTACAATAATTTTATAAGAAACATTTTTTCTCCATTTGTATATAAGTATATTAACATCAAATATATTCAAATAAGATATATTATTTATAGTGAAAAAAATTGGATGGGAAAAAGTGAATCAGACGTGTCTAGGAGTCTAGAACCGGTATTGTAATATACAGCATGGATCCCTTTAACCAAATTAACCTAAAACTCATTTTGAGACATATTAGCGTAGTGACACACTCGTCTACATATGATAATCTGCTTATTAACTTTGTTATATATTTTCTATTTTATTAAATTTGTTATATACTCTCTCACACGTTTAGAGTTAGTTGTAATTATAATAGATCTGTTATAGCTAGTAGTTATTTAACTGTGTGCAAAAGATAGAAAAGAAAATGTTAAATACTAGAAGACATCACATGTAGCAATGAAAAATATATTTTTTGGTATTATATTTTAAAATATCAATATTAATTTTGGTTTTCAATTCTTACTGTGTATCAAACTTAATTTGAATTGAACTTTACAAAATGGGGGTTTTAGAAAGATCTTATATTTCTATCCATCTATGTAACTTAAGTATCTAAATTCTCATCTAAAAAAAGGATCTTATATTTCTAAATACGGTGTTGACATTGATGAACTTTAGTCAAATGATAAATGTCTGGAAGGATTTAAATCACAATTTCAGTTTCCATCATTTCACAGATTCGAAACATAAAGAAAAGTAAAACAAAAATTGAAAACAAGATACATGGTCGTTTATTTAGGATTGGTCCAATATAAATGGTGGTCTGATTTTTTATAGGATTCAATACTCAAAATTTGAAATAATATTAATATATATGTTAAATTGTACTGAAAATTTTCCAAACAACAATTTTTTAGTAAGAAATAATTTTGGTGGTCCTAAAAATGTAACTATGAAAATAATATAATATTTTGTGATGATCTTCAATTTTTTTTTAAAAAAAAACAATGATCCTTAACCGTCGCTTAATATATATGTCCTTTAGATCAGATCTACGTGTGTTTGAGAGTTCACTCAATTTTGATTAGAGATCAAGATTACTATCAACATGGATTTTGTTTGCGATTTCTACTAAAAAATAGGTTTTTGGGAGAACGTACGAAGGAATATGAAGAAGAACTGAATGATAGAGCTATAACTTAAACAAAAAAACTTTGCATCTTCAACCAAATACATCGGTTTCATAAACTAAGTTTACTTCAGCTTCCACAACATTCGAACTGATCTCTTCTTCACCAAAGAGTTATTTTCTTCTCTCATATATAGTAGTCTTCTAGATACTTGACACTTGACGCTTGGTACTTGTTCTCTCTTTACTCTTCCAAGTCGAGTATCAACACGCAAGTCGCCACATAAGGTGGATTTACGATTTAAATAATTGCGCTAGAAACGAGATTTTTATTTTACATTTTCACGCCTTTCCATACTTACGATCCTGAAGGCAAGTAACTACTTGTAAATGCCCTCAAATTATAACATAACAGATTACATTATACAATAGCAGTTTTTACAATAACGGCAAAAGCTGACGTCAAAATAAAGAATGATAAAAGTTATAAATCAAGTCACATAGTTGACGAAAAGTTAAAAGTTCTCTTTTGAGTGAGCTGAATTATTTTTATAGTTCTTTCTTCCAATAGTTCTCTGTCGTCTCAAATTTATAGTAAAAAAAATTGTATAAATTTGAACAGTAATATGTATAGAGAATAATGAATTGCATTAAAAAATTGTTACATATATGATGATTTCTTTAATACATTATTCGAATCTAACTAGTTAACATCGACGGTAACTAGTAAATACTTAGGTTCGAACATTGACATTTATTTACATATCTAGATCGTCTTTACAACAAATTTTGACGGATTAGTAGATTTTGTTGCTATAACTGAAGGAATCAAATCTTAGAAGGGAACAAAAAAGATCGAAAAGCATAGAAGACAACGAAGCACAGTGTTACACGTTGTCCATGTGAATTGCTGTACTAAATTTGTGAACTATCCCACCTACCGTCCAATATGATTAAATTAACTTTCATTTATTTTAATTTAATCCAATATCATTACCATCGCTCTTATCTCGATTATAGTTTACGCAAATTGACGTGTTTTTTTAATATATGCTCAAAAACAAAATTTTCTCTCCTCCCAAATCATTGATTAACTCAGGAAAGTATTTAAAATGATGGATTCAGTAAAAGTTAGACAACCGATCCAGTGTTATTTAGATATTAGTTATCATTTACAATTTAAATATTCCCACGAGAAAGATTTTACAATTATAATATCATCTGATTCTGATGTAAACCTAAACTTTATGCGTAATAATACGATCGCCAGCTAATTGAAGATGAACCACTGATGATTTTTTTTTTTCTTTTTTTTTTTGAGAAAGGGTTGACGAATACGTTTTGGACGAGACAAATAGGAGTCCTCCAATTCTAAACTAACATAACTTTTAGGATATAATTATTCTTGTTTTGAGAAAGAAAGTAATTTATTGTTTCCAGGCCTGATTGTTTCTATGAAAAACAAAACATCGTCTTATCTTATATATAAAATTTGGCCAACTCTCTCCAGTTGAATGACACATCAGCGCTAGAGAGAGTGCCACCTGTGATTTTTAAACATTAATAAAACAAATAATTAATTATATTTAAAGCAAACAAATTAAAACACATTAAAACATTTTAAATTATATTAAAACACATTAAAGCACATTAATAAATATTAATATATATATTTATATTAGAATGAAATTCAAATTTAATTTAAACATATAAAAACTTATAAATATTATATAGTACAAGATTTTGTAAATGCACAACTCTATTTTTTAAAAATATTTTAAAATTTATTTATAAACTAAAAAATTAATTAGTTTTTAATGCAAGTGAAAAAAAATTATGAGACTAAATAAGTTAAAAAGTTTCAAATAATATTATATAAAAATTCAACTAATAAAATTATAAAACACAAATCATATTTAATAAATGATTAAATAGATAAAAGTTATTAAAAATAATAGTAAAAAGAAAAGTATCCACATAAAAATGTCATCTATAGTTTTTTTTTTAATAATAAAAAAAGATGGAATCAATAAAATATATATAACAAAAAAAAATCAAATGATAAATTAAGAAATTAACAAGTATTATATTAGTAAGATTTATTAGAATGAAAAGTATATAAAGATCGAAGAAAAAATGAGACTATTTAATACAATTGGTGTAAAAAAGATTACATATAATGTATCTTCAAAAAGAAATCGAAGAAAATATAAATATTTTAGACAAAAATATATTAATAGCAAATATAAAATTCAATAGAAAATATTTAAAATATATAAATTAAAATAATATCCGCGCATACGCGCAGGTTCTCTCCTAGTTTGTTTTAATAATATATTAAAATAAAAGATATACAGTAAATAATGACTATGAAAAACAATACATCGTCCTAATTTATAACATAAACAATAATTTATTGTTTCGTTTTTTTAGAAAAAACTTTTTATTTAGTTAATATTGTGTTAAGTAGAAAAATTAATTAACCGTAGAATAAGCTATATATACACTATTTGAGCATAATCCCTTTTATTAATTAGGTTTTGTTTTCTGGTTAAGTGTTATAACGTAGGAGTTATGAGTAATGGGACCATGGTCCATTGTTGTGATAAATATATGCATGGTGCAAAAGATGCCAAATGATTATGTCATTCACTCATTTATTCCTTGAATTATTGTTCTATAGTTTATAAAATAACCATTTTAATATTTGAAACAAAATCATACAGCAAAAACTTAGTTAGCATGTGTTCATCGTGTAATGTGAATGTAACTAAAATATTATAAAGGATATATTTCTTCCTTTCTTAAAGCATGGGTTAAGAGAGGATCGTTGGTCAAATCAACTAGTTAATTTTTTCTTTCGCCAACAAAATAATTAGCTAAGCAGACAAGGATCATTTTTGTTGATTACATATTAAGACAAAAAAACAAATTTTTATATTTTTCCCAATCTCAATTATTAATTAGCCACGTTATCTAGATATGAAAATCGACAAAATCCCAACTAGTAATGGAGTTTCTTTCTTAAATAATGACCTGCAACCCCTGCATTTCGTGCAATAAATTTTCATATAGTATAAAATACCAATTTGTTTTAGAAAAATATTTAAAAGGAATAATTGAAAAATGGATGATTAAAACAAAAAAAAAACTTATTATTACACAATTAACGCGCTTCGACTGAGCTCACAGTTCACTCTTGGTTACAAATAATTTAATCTCGACCGTTCAATAAAAGCACGTGTCAACTATACGCTGATAAAGACCGCACGATCTCACTCACTGTGGTCTTACCGAGTAGATCCAACAGTCAAATGGGGTTAAATCGGCATGAGACTTCACCGAAGCTTCTTCTTTCGATCTTGACTATTCACGTGTCACCATCGTAACACGCCACGTAAGATCTTTACTATTCTAATTACTTATTCACCCTCAAGATCAGTCCCACATATAATAATCGCAGACGCACTCCAATTTTTCCTCACCACGACGACTTTCTTCTCTCTCTCTCTCTAGAAGCTTTAACTTTAACCGGTGACCGGTTTATGGAATGACAGATTACCGGCTACAGCCAACGATGAATCTCTGGACCGCCGACGATAACGCCTCAATGATGGAAGCTTTCATGAGCTCCTCCGATATCTCAGCCTTGTGGCCACCGGCAACAGCGACGGCGTCTGCAACAGCTCCGGCGACGGAGATGGAGATTCCGGCACCGGCGGGATTTAGCCAGGAGACTCTCCAGCAGCGGCTACAAGCTCTAATTGAAGGGACACACGAAGGCTGGACCTACGCTATATTCTGGCAACCGTCGTACGATTTCTCCGGCGCCTCCGTGCTCGGATGGGGAGATGGTTATTACAAAGGCGAAGAAGACAAAGGAAAGCCGAGGCAGAAATCGAGCTCGCCGCCGTTTTCGACTCCGGCGGATCAGGAATACCGGAAAAAGGTGTTGCGTGAGCTCAATTCGCTGATTTCCGGCGGAGCTGGCCCGGCGGATGACGCCGTCGACGAGGAAGTGACGGATACGGAGTGGTTTTTCTTGGTTTCGATGACGCAGAGCTTCGCTTGCGGTTCTGGATTGGCGGGTAAAGCGTTCTCGACGGCTAACGCGGTTTGGGTTTCCGGGTCGGATCAGTTATCCGGGTCGGGTTGTGAGCGGGCGAAGCAAGGAGGGATTTTTGGGATGCAGACCATCGCTTGTATACCTTCGGCGAACGGAGTCGTGGAGCTCGGGTCAACGGAGCAGATCCGACAAAGTTCGGATCTTATGAATAAGGTCCGGGTACTTTTCAATTTCGACGGTGGAGCTGGAGATTTATCGGGTCTTAACTGGAACCTTGACCCAGATCAAGGCGAGAACGACCCGTCTATGTGGATTAATGATCCGATTGGAGCCCCCGGCTCGAACGAACCGGGTAACGGGGCTCCGAGTTCGAGCTCCCAGCTTTTTTCGAAGTCGATTCAATTTGAGAATGGTGGTAGCTCAAGCACCATAACCGAAAACCCGAACCCGGATCCGACTCCGAGTCCGGTTCATTCACAGACCCAGAATCCGAAATTCAATAACGGTTTCTCCCGGGAACTGAATTTCTCGACGTCGAGTACTACCTTGGTGAAACCCAGATCCGGCGATATATTGAGCTTCGGTGATGAAGGTAAACGGGGCTCCGGAAACCCGGATCCGAGTTCTTATTCGGGTCAGACTCAATTCGATAACAAGAGGAAGAAGTCTGTGGGTTTGTGCGACGACAAAGTCCTATCGTTCGGCGGCGGAGATAAAACCGGCGGAGGAGAATCCGATCACTCCGATCTGGAAGCTTCCGTCGTCAAAGAAGTCCCGGAGAAACGCCCGAAGAAACGGGGAAGAAAACCGGCGAACGGCAGAGAAGAGCCACTAAACCACGTCGAAGCTGAGAGACAGAGACGCGAGAAATTGAACCAGCGTTTCTACGCGTTACGAGCGGTTGTACCAAACGTTTCGAAAATGGATAAAGCGTCGTTGCTCGGAGACGCAATCGCTTACATCAACGAGCTCAAATCAAAAGTAACCAAGACGGAATCTGAGAAAACCCAGATCAAAACCCAGCTTGAGGAGGTGAAACACGAGCTCGCCGGAAGAAAAGCGAGCGCCGGCGGAGGAGATCTGGCATCGTCTTCTCCGATGATGGGGATCAAACCGGTGGGGATGGAGATCGAGGTGAAGATAATCGGTTGGGACGCGATGATCAGAGTAGAATCGAGCAAGAGGAATCATCCGGCGGCGAGATTGATGACGGCGTTGATGGATCTGGAGCTTGAGGTGAATCACGCGAGCATGTCGGTGGTAAACGATCTAATGATTCAGCAAGCGACGGTGAAGATGGGATTCAGGATCTACACGCAGGAACAGCTCCGGGCGAGTTTAATTTCAAAGATCGGTTAAATTAAAGAGGGTGTTTTACGAGTCGATTTTTGAAAGTTATGGGGTCAAATCGTAATTAGTTCGTTTTAGTGGGTACCAGTAATTTTGTAGCTGTAGTTATGAGTGTGATAAGAAAAGTCCTAAAATAGAGCGACAAGTTTCTTTTGCTCTATATCACGAGTCACTATGGTTTATCGTATCTCCAATGTGTTACGTGTATATATTATATGAGTAATTTATGTTGTGTAACATGTATATATTATAGGAGTAATATGTGTTACTTGCTACGAAGTTGATGTATATCTACAGAATTTTAGATAGCAAACCCACTACAAATTTTCAAATTTGGTTTTAATATGTCGGCTAAACTATCATTGCAATGTCGTGATCGACATTGATATTTGCATTTTTCAAGTGATCAAAGGTTGTTTAGATAAGTTCTGTTCCATGCTCTAGATATAGAGATATATGCATACATGTATACTTAAAGATATTTAGAGTTCGTAACTAGAAATATTAACTACCATAATTAAATATAAAAACACATCCTTTCAATATGGAATTCATCGTCAAAAATCAATCACTACTCAGAACCAACGAGTTTATGTTCGTTTAAAAGGCTATATCCGATGGTTTTTCATCGGTTTTCACCCGTCAGAATTTGGTTGACCTAGAAGCTAAAATAATAATGATCAACTATACAAACTAAGAAAATAATTGAAAGAAAAGACTATAACTTATTGTTGAAAAACAATAATTATATTATGTTGTGATATAAGTTTTTTACCAAATTTCAAATAATTTTGTTTGATATTTCTGTTCAATGATTATAAATTGCTGAACAATTCTTGGGTTCATTTCTAAGGGTGAATTTTTTTTATTTAACCAATGAAAATGTGACATCTAATATAATATTTAAACATTTTTAATGGAGAAAAACTAAATCCTAAATTGGAAATTGTGAACCCAAACATATTAATGTTTAATTTAATTTAAATTTATTTTGGATAAACAAATATTTTTACATAATTTATTTAGACTGTTTTCTGAAGTTTAAATTTAGGAGTTTGAAAAAAATATATGTTTTTTTGAATATTCATCAATTAAAAATTTAAAATAAATAAATAAAATAAATAAAAAATATATCATCATTAAGCTTTTGTTTTATTTAAAGTTTATGATTGGGTTTTATGTGTTAATGATTTTGTATTTCTAATTTATTTTATTAGTTTAATCTAAATTTTGTATTTTTATATTTTTCTTTAAATATAATATTACATGTCATATTTTTATTGGATAAAATAAGAGAGAGTGAATAAAGTAGTTCACCTCTAAAGATAAACCCAAGATTTTTGTTCATTCCATTCCGAACCAAATATATCATATATATTATAAGCAAAGTAAAATTTTGAGTTAAAGCTCTCTGATTCAATCTTAGGGTGGCTAATTACCTTTTACCCCTTCTTATGTTTTTAAAAATTAAATTTAATAAACAAAATTATTAAAAATCGTAAATTAATTAAAAAAATATTTAAAATCGTCAATTAAATTAAAATATTAAAAATCGTATATTAAATAAAAAATTGTTCAAAATCGAAATTTAATAAAAAAACATTTAAATTTAATAGAAATTATTAAAAATCGAAATTTAATCAAAACATATTCAAATAAAAAATAACGAAAATTTAAAAATTGGAAGTTAATCAAAAAAACATTTAAAATCATATCATATATCATATATATTATAAGCAAAGTAAAATTTTGAGTTAAAGCTCTCTCATTCAATCCCAGGGTGGCGAATTACCATTTATCTCTCTTTATATTTTTTAAAATTAAATTTAATACAAAATTTATTAAAAATCGTAAATTAATTAAAAATTATGAAAAATCGTAAATTAAATAAAAAATATTAAAAATCGTAAATTAATAAAAAAAAATTGTTGAAAATCGAAATTTAATAAAAAAAAACATTTAAATTTAAAAATTATTAAAAATCGAAATTTAATCAAAAAATATTTCAAATAGAAAATAACAAAAAATTAAAAAAATTAGAATTTAATAAAAAAAACATTTAAAATCATATCATATATAATATATGTGAAGTAAATTTTTCGCTATAAGGTCTCTCATTCAATCTAGGTAACTAATTCCCCTTTATTCGTTAATAAAATTTTAAATATCCTTAATTAATTAATTTATTTTCGTAGTTTGTATAAAAATTTTGCTGCCACTTTTAGTTATTTTGATAATATTAAGATAATTTCAATCGGATTATCTGTTGAGCGAGATTATATGGAAAAAAATGTACATGTGATATGGGAAATCCTAGCTTAAGTTGAGAGCTATATATAAATATATTACTTTATAAAATGTATCTTAAGCTTAATTGTGGTTTGGTTTCTACATTGGTCGGTTTTTCGTTGTTTTGTTTACCGTCTTTATTTTATATAAATCAATTTTCGATTTTTTCTATTGTTTTTTCCGTTTTTCAGTACCAGTAGTGTTCTTCGATTATATGTTGTTGTTTTGTGTTGTCAGTTATTCTTCCTTACTTAACGTGATTAAAACCATGTCAACATATCATAAATCATCTTCATTGTCTAATGAACAGGTTTTAAGTCTTTTGTTTTTTTGTTTGTTATAAATATGGCTTTCTGAATTCTGTTTATTTTTGGAATAATGTAAGAGAGGCCAAATACTCTAGCAGGGCGCAGATGAAAAACAGAAAAAGGGAAAAAAGGAAAAACGAAGTAGAAAAAGAAGAGGAAAAAGATAAATTAAAACATATAGAAGAACATAGAGTTGACGAAAACGTAAAAAATGAGGAAAAAATAAACAAAAAGTCCTAGACCATGAACAATAAGATAAGATGGATAACACAAAATAGTGAAGAAGAAAAATGATAAGGAGATGAAGAACTCAAAGTTGAAGAAGAAAACTGAAAGAAAAAGAAGAACAAAAATAGTAGATGAAGAAAATAAAGTATAAGAAGATGAAAACTCGACGATGAAAAAGAAAATAAAAAGAAGAATGTAAAGATGCGAAAAAGACAAACAAAAATTAGAAAGAAAAAAAAGTTTGGATAAGACAAAAATGACTAAGAAGAAGTAAAAAACAGAAGATGAAAACGGCTAATAAAAGCAAAAGAAGAATAGTAGAAGATGTTGAAGAATAAGAATTTAGAGAATACAAAGACAATAAAAATAAAACAAAGAAGAAGAGGCAGACAAATAAAACAAAAAAAAATCAACAGAAAAAACGAAGAAAAAACCGAATGAAAAAAAAATCAAGAAGTCAAAGAAGATGAATACAATACATAAGAAGAAATAGTCAAAAACAA